>NC_060143.1:125902657-126512657 GCF_021461385.2 Schistocerca piceifrons | reverse complement strand
TATCATTTAACATTACTTCTCTACATCATAACATTCAGGCACACTTTTTAATGACTTAGTACAAGGGCTGAAACTGATCGTGGGGGCTTCATAAAGTACTAAGTAAGCAACTGGAATGGCTTTTCATTAACTGAACAACACTTGTGGAATCAGCATCATCCAAACATGGAGAAACTGCTAATGAATTAAGTCACAGTCGCAATAGCAAAAACTTGACAGTGCTCACGAGAAAGCAGTTGATAGATTAGGATGTGAAAGTGATTCCCAGTTGTGTTCAAATGGTTCAAATGGCTCTGAGCATTATGGCACTTAACTTCTGAGGTCATCAGTCCTCTAGAACTTAGAACTACTTAAACCTAACTAACCTAAGGACATCACACACACCGTAGCGGTCGCGCGGTTCCAGACTGTAGCGCCTAGAACCGCTCGGCCACCCCGGCCGGCAAACCGCACAGGGATGGGGGGCGGGGGGTCAGGTCTACAACATCACGTTACGTGGTTCAAATGGCTCTGTGCACTATGGGACTTAACTTCTGAGGTCATCAGTCCCCTAGAACTTAGAACTACGTAAACCTAACTAACCTAAGGACATCACACACATCCAGGCCCGAGGCAGAATTCGAACCTGCGACCGTAGCGGTCGCGCAGTTCCAGACTGTAGCGCCTAGAACCGCTCGGCCACCTCGGCCGGCCCAATTTGTGTCTGAGAGTTACATGTGAAATGTGTAGCCCTGTAGAAGAACAATTTCCAGAACAGAGCGGATATTACCAGCACTGTCTTAATTAATTGGTGTAGTAGCACCAATTCCCTTTGTGTCGAACTGTGTACTGCGTTGGATCATTTCAGCTTTGCTACGAATGACGGTGGAATACAGGAAGGAACAGCTTGCGCTCAACCTTCAGACAGGTGGTTGCAACACCTCTCTTCTTCATTATTGCTGGAAACGTGATGATGTGATACAGATGTGACAGCCAGACATTTCCCATAGGTGTTTCAGGGCGGACTGTACACTTCAAGCATATGTCACGAATGTTCTTTCAACTCACCCTGTATCTTCTGTAGTTGTGTCCATTACGCAGAAGATATTCACAATGGTAGGTACATGATAGTACTCCCCTTGAATGTATTAAGGATCGCTCCAAGTTTCATATGCTGCTTGGGTTCTGGTAATGTATTTTTACATATTTTCTTTAGGGACGCCATGATACTTTATATTCATGATAAGAACTATCCTTCCGGAATGTGTACCAATCGTAATCACAACCACTTTAAAAATAATGATACACAGTTGAAGTACAATGAAACACATTCGTGCACTATTTACGTATGTCTCCATGATGTTCACAATCAGACTGTGTCAGGCCTTTCAGGAGTTTCTGATCTCATAAATAGCCAGTCAGAGACCAGAAAAGGCAACGCTCTGGACGAGTGGGGAACGAGGAAACACATCTCCCGCTATTTCACGTCATTGATCAAGAACCAAGAGCGTTATCACGACACAGGATGTGTCGGCAAGTTGTACAACATAACAGTTTCCATATCCCGCATCATTTGGCTAGAATAACCATCTCCCAACAAACCAACATTGTGTTTCAGATTTGGCTGATTTCAGCATTGGGATAGTTAGCCAAAAAAATATAAGGTTTAGCCCATGATCCTTGAACTGATTTTCATATCGCCTACTGGAGCAGTCTCGAGAGGAAGTGAAACAGGGAAGAGACTGTAAAATAATAGTAGTAGCAGATCATTCCTTCATTTTTCCAGCCAAACAGCTTACAGGAAACTGCACGTAACATTTGGAGTCGGGCGCTACCGGAAACGCCGTCTCTCTCAGTGTCACATAAAGCTGCATGGCTTCAATGGGCCAAAAAGTACATAAACTGGACTGTAGCTGACTGTAGGTTTGTAGTACGGTCCGATGAGTCGCAACGTTGTCTCTTTTCAAATAACGCAAGACGACGGTACTTGTAGTGGGAAGCGAAATTGAAGCGTCACCCATCCACCAGTGTCAGCCCAGTTTGCGGGTGAATATAAGTTTAATTTAGTGTTTTGTTTATGTATTTTGTAATATTTGTAATGTTTGTGAATTATCTAAAGTTTTGTATTTATTTTTATGTTTCAAGTACGGAGAGGGCGGCGCAACGAACGGAGACAGCATCTTCACTGCCGGAACCAGAGAGAAAATTGCTGGCCACTATACGTCGCGGGTCGAAAGCCAAAGAGCAACAGAAGATCCTGAAACCGAGTTGTTGCGTCGTGCTTCTAAAAACTGAAAAAATAAGAATTTGTAATGTTTCTACAACAATGACGTTATAGAAATTTTAATCATGTTGTAAATGTTCAGTCCAATCTTGTCAAGGCTCAGGTTCACATCTATATGTAGTATATAGAAGATAATAAACTAGTGTATACTACAAAAATTGAAATACGTGTTCCGAGAATTTATTTATGAAGAATTATATTAAGGAAGAAGCATTACTGATTTATTTGACAAGATTATTAATTTTTGACAACGTTCATCGCGAGGTTGAGTATTCAAACTTTATTCAATGTGGTTTTATATATATTAAAGCAGATAACTTGCATTAATATAATTTCTGAGAAGAAACAAACGACATCTAAATTGGAAAAAGTTTGCGCAAATCAATAGGACTGAGTGACGTAATTCGGCGCATACGACTCAAATGATGATGTTTTAATTACAGTTTCGTTCAAGAACCATTCAGAGACAACTTTAAAAGAATTTAAATAATTTTGAAGTGTTTTGTAACTGACGTAGGTGACGAAGTCTGCACATGGTCGTATGTCAAAAGAAAATCATTTATACAAAACTTACTAAATACTGTGGCAACCCAATCAGTTGTTTAAACCGCAGTGTTTGGAGGTTGTGGTTCAGACTGGAGGAAGTTCTCTGAGGTTTTTGGTGTGTTTCTCGTACCACGGTTAGGACGCATTCATTGAGGTTACCGTGGGCATGAACTAGGATGTTTATGTGAATGTTCTCTGTGACAAAGTATTGCTCATCTACCACAACTTCATGATCAGCACTCTATGGATGCTCCCGTCTTTCAAGATGACATCAGCCCTGTTGACCAGCAGGCAGACACACATTACTCGTTTTACCAACATTCAGTCACTGTACTGCACTCCGACTGGGTCACTAAATGACCCAGTCTTAGTCATATAGAAAATGTCTGGCACTCTTTTGAATAGTGGGTGGCTCGTAGCAATCAGTTTAGCTGCTCTACAGGACCTTGTCATCAATGAATGACTTCATCTAGATCTTAGTATCTGAATAAACTTGTGCATCCTCTTCCGCGCCAATATTCTTATGTATTGCAAAAGCATTCCGACTTGAGCGAACACTTTTTTTTTTCATTTGTAACCCACAGATAACCATTAAACCTCACTGAAACATGTATAGATGAAACCAAAAAGAAAATTGAATTTGATCAAAGCAGAATCATTTTGCAACACATATTTTCATGAATTAATTTACACTGTTCACTCTGAATATAGACTGAGGTGATAGAAGTCATGGGATAGCGATATGCACACATACAGATGAGGGTAGTATCGCGTACACAAGGTATAAAAATGCAGTGCAGCGATTTGCACTCAGGTGATTCATGTGAAAAGGTGCCCGACGTGATTGTGGCCACACGCCGGGAATGAACAGACTTTGAACGCGGTGTGGTTGTTGGGGCTAGATGCATGAGACATTCCTTTTCGGAAATCGTTAGGAAATTCAATATTCCGAGATCCACAGTGTCAAGAGTTTGGCGAGAATACCAAATTTCAGGTATTACCTCTCACGATGGACAGCGCAGTGGCCGACGACCTTCACTTAACGACCGAGAGCCGCAGCGTTTGTGTCGAATTGTCACTGCTAAAAGACAAGCAACACTGCTTGAAGTAAACGCAGAAATCAATGTGGGACGTGCGATGAACGTATCCGTTAGGACGGTGCGGTGGAATTTGGCTTTAATGGGCTACGGCAGCAGACGACCGACGCGAGTGCCTTTGTTAACAGCACAAATTGCCTGCAGCGCCTCTCCTGGACTCGCGAACTTGGACCCTAGACGACTGGAAAACTGTGGTTGGTCAGATGATTCCCTATTTAATTTCGTAAGAGCTGATGGTAGGGTTTGATTGTGGCGCAGATTCCCCAAAGCCATGGACCTAAGTTGTCAACAAGGGGCTGTGAAAGTTGGTGGTGACTCCATAATGATGTGGGTTGTGTTTAAATGGAATGGACTGGGTCCTCTGTCCAACTGAATCGATCATTGACTGGTAATGGTTATATTCGGCTACTTGGAGACCATTTGCAGCCATTCATGGGTTTTATGTCTCGAAGCAACGATGGAATTTGTATAGATGACAAGCCGCCAAGTCACTGGACCACAACCGCGACTGGTTTGCAGAATATTTTGAACAATTCGAGCGAGTGATTTGACCACCCAAATCACCCGACATGAATCCCATCGAACATTTATGGGACATAATAGAGAGTTCAGTTTGTTCACAAAATCCTCCACTGGCAACACTTTAGAAATTATGGTCGTCTATAGACAGTATGGTTAATTATTTCTGCAGGTTACTTCCAACGACTTCTTGAGTCCATGCCACATAGAGTTGCTGGACTACGCTGGTCAAGGAAGATCCGACATGATGTTAGGAGGCATCCCACAACTTTTGTGGTTCAATTGCCCCTATGGATGTCGTTTTATGCGACCTGCAATACGCCTGTGTCAAGAACGGTATCCAGACGGGCGATACTCACATATTCGATTAAGTTCTCCCTCAGAGCTTTGGACAGCTGTTAGCAAACGGAATCATACTGTGAAAAATACAAGTGAGGATTGGCCATGAGTTACACGATAGCTTTGGACCAATAGACACCTTACTTGTGTCATACTCATATACTCTTCCAAGTGTCTTCAATATTTCTTTGTGTAATTAGTAGTGTAGTCATACGAGGTTTGGATGTCGGCGTAAGTTCCATTTATAGTACTTATATTTCGTAAATGATTCATAAACGTTGCCTTACGAAGTGTGTATCACCATCGGAAACAACAAAGTTAACAGGAGATATCAAGAGCGGTAGTGTGGAAGTAACAACTTCCTGCCATAATACCCTATAAAAAAATTAATACATGACTCGCCACGTGAGTATGCTACAGTAGTTTCATAAGTAATATCTGTAAAATAGGTCTAAGATATCTTCGTATACTTCACCAGTTATTCAGCGACATTTTGACAACGTACTTCAATTCACCATAGCGAACTGGCCAACAACATTGTTCTGTCGTAGGGGTTGCATACAGCATACAACCACATCGGTAGGCGCAGCTGAATGGCCCTTATATAAAGTTCCGACAGTACAGAATCAAATATTTTATATACCGCAAAGACGAAACTTGAAATGAAAGATAAAGTCATCCAGCTGCAAGTAAAAATTTTCTTACTACGAATATTTAACACCTGTACCTCGCAGTCGCTTGAAAATTGGAATGAAAGATTCACAATGTGAAATTATTATCTACCTACGTAGTGAGGAAGACGTAATGGTCGCAATAAATTTGAAAACTTGAATTCAAAATTTAACCACCTTAATTTTTAGACCTAATTCATAGACGTCCATCCATTCGGAAGTTCCCATCTAGTTTCACGCGCTTTTTTTTCGAAAGAAAAGGAGAATGGAGCTACACTAAGCACGCTGAAAGATGCTCTGTATACGAACAACCTGCTACAGACATTGTATATCCTTGCTTCGGTTAAGACACTGGACTCAGCAGGATGAGATTTCAGGCCCTGATACAACCATCCGGACTGGATTTTAGGTTTAGCGTGATTTCCCTACATCACTTAACGGAACGCCACAAAGGGTCCTTTAAATCATTTACGGTAAATTTCCTGCTCATTCCTTACCCTATGTATGCTTTTTCTCTGTTTCTAGTGACACCGTCATCAACGGGACGTTAAGCACTTATCTTCACAAACCGTCCTCTTCCTGCTATAGACACTCCACACTCTGAAGGAATCAAAGACAATTCATAACTTCAGGTTTGTGGCGCAACGGGATGGTAAACCGTCACGCCAAGCACATTACGTCAGCCAAATATTCGTGGGAAGATAATCAGGACGAGAGGATAAGGTGGAAACTGAGATAATAGTCGTCGACTTTGACCAACTATGTACTAAACATTACGTATTTGGCCATATTTTGAAACGAAAATAAAACAAAAACACTAATATTTAGAGTTACAACTACGACGCCCAATTATCCAGAGAAACATCTGTTGGAAAGAAAACAACTCGAATACCGCTATCGTAAATAAAGTTCTATAGCTGCGATTGACACCGCGACAGACAGTGTTCGAAGTTAAGTTCACAGAATATAAATTAGCTATATAGCTCAAGTGCAGACTGCGATACATCTTTACAAATACAGGCATGTATTCATATCAGCACTAAATGAAAACAAAAATAACTTTTAAGTATTTACTGGAAAACAAACAGTTCGAGTATCGTAAAAACATATCTACAGTCATTGTGGCGATCACGATATACAGGACGTTAGGGTTATGGCTACAGATATTGTGTTCATTGGTACCTTAATAAGGGCAGACTTCACTGTGATAGTTATTTTTTTCTGTGCGTCCAACAGTCTTCCTGCAGACACCTCACATATTTCACTACCTGTTGCTTTCTGCACCATTGTAACTGCAACTCAAAGTGGACAACACGTGTCAGCATAGGCTATCTGTTTAGCGTTCAACTGTTCACACTTCAACACAAAACCTGCCCAGGGAAGAATAAATATTAATGATGTGCTTGTGTCACCCGTACTGGGAGGTACTGACCAACGTAAAAACGTACTACTCGTAATAGCAGTAATTATTAGTCTGGAAACGTAGGAAATACTAGCTACCAGTTTCGGCGCTTCAATGCGCCATCTTCTGGCCTTAGTTGATGCTGAAGACCATTGATTCAGCATATATATGGATCGTGATAACACCTTCAGCATCGACTAAGGCCTGAAGATGGCGCATCGAAGCGCCGAAACTGGTAGCTACACAATAAATAAGATCATAAGGATGGCTAGCAGCGTTTTATTTTCTTACAATAATGTAATGATGTTCAGTACACTGTTCTCAGTTATCAGTAGAAATATCTGCACGTATAGTCCTAACATCCCGTACAGCATGAGTTAAAAAAAGCCATTTATCGTTATGAAATGTGAATGATTACTCGAATAAATGCTATCATTACCACAGAAAAAGAAATACTATTTTTTTCCAATATCCATCCGTGAAAATTACTCTTGAAACCGATAAACATATCGCAACAAAAAGTCCTATAAGGAAATGCAATTCAAAATCCACGCCAAGATGTGACGTCATAGCAGTCGCTACCATCAGGTGACTAGTCGAAGTCGATGACTAGTCTCGCAAATTCGTCTTTTCCTGGACTAGATGATTCAACTGGCTGGACTCCCAGAACACTTTGTCTCTGACCACTAGGCCCACCCGTAATCACATTTAAATGGCCCCATCTGCCAGAGGCTGGGAAGGATGCTTGTAGTCAGAGGCCATTTCACTGTATTATTCAATGTGGCTCACATACTGTAACTAAATATTTTATATCACCATTGCATTACTTATCGACAAACCTCCTTCAAATATGGGACTACATACAATCTCCAGAGTACACGTCTCCTGCAGAAAACAAAAATTCTGGATCCTCACATCCAGCGCAATAGTGCATATAGGCTACGATAAGTGCCAGTGATTTTCACCTTTCCCGTACTTCATCTCCCATGATTGTGCAACAAGGTCAGTTACAAACTATGTCCGAACAGGCCTTGGAAGGCCCTACGGCACCGACCGGCCGCCGTGTCATCCTCAGACCACAGGCGTCACTGAATGCGGATACGGTGGTGCATGTGATCAACACACCGCACTCCCGACCGTATGTCAGCTTACGAGACTGAAGTCGCTACTTCTCAATCAAGTAGCTCCTCAGTTTGCCTCACAAGGGCTGAGCGCACCCCGCTTGCCAACAGTACTCGGCAGAACGGATGGACACCCATCCAAGTGCTAGCCCAGCCCAACAGCGCTTAACTACGGTGATCTGAAGAGAACCGGTGTTAACATTGCGGCAAGACCATTGGCAACAAGGTAAGTTAGTCGGCATATAAATCGCCAGTAGCAATTCCTCACGCGAATGATTCCTAATTAAAGATGTTATTATAGAGCTAGATGAAGCAAAGTTCACAGAAATTTAGAATGCAACAGCTGCGAGTTATAGGAGGAAGTTGAAACGCCTTCGACTCAGTAGTGAAAAGCTAATTCTTAAATAGAAAATTGTTTCTCGGATACATTCCCCTATTATGTCCAAATGGTTCAAATGGCTCTGAGCACTATGGGACTTAACATCTGAGGTCATCAGTCCCCTAGAACTTAGAACTACTTAAACCTAACTAACCTAAGGGCATTACACACATCCATGCCAGAGGCAGGATTCGAACATGCGACCGTAGTGGCCGCGTGGTTCCAGTCTGAAGAACCTAGAACCATTCGGCCACAATGGCCGGCCCCTTTTTATGTCAATACACGTTATCCACCGTTTTACATCGTTGGAGTGGAACTTTGGATGGATTGCAATTGTCAGTCGTCGACAACCATTACCTCTTCATCGTATTCGAGTGTTTTCTGCCTCCGAATATCTTTAGAGGAGGAAAGAGATAAAAGTGAAACTCGTTAGTTTTCTTTTCGAAAAATTAAGTATTTGGTTTCGATGAGAGGAGATGGTTCTCCTCTTTTACAATCCAATCCTCTTCTGGTATAGGTATTCAAATCAGATAACATCAAGAAACGACTTAGTCGTAAAATTGAACAAGTTAGAGCTAATACGGATGTTTATCGGCGATCATTCCTCGCACAGTCCAGACTCGGATATGCTTGTATGCGGTGAAAGGTAAGATACTGTTCTGTAAACGTTAGAAAATGACAGAACTGACCTGTCCGCTATAGTATCAGAGAACTTGCTTCTTTACTCCTTCTCTTCTTCTTCTTCTTCTGCAAACTAGGGTTTCCCTTGTGTGTCGGCCTCATTTAATGGATGCACTGATCCAACTGCTGTCCTATCTCTTGACCGGTCAGCAGGGCAGTCGTTTACAAATTTGAACCAGTCTTGTGCTATCCATTCTTACGACGTGATCGTTCCAATTATTCTCCTTGCCTTCCTCCATTTATTATATCCTGTATTCCACACCATTCGCTTACCGATACATTGGTTTTCTTCTCTCACATGGTTACTCCTTGGGTCTGTCTTAGTACCATCGTTCCCACTGCCGTTAACATTTGTTTTACATTTTTCGTTTTCGTTCTAGTTTCTGCTGCATGGACGCACCATTGTTTTATTATTTTTTTTATTTTGCCCTTAATTGTCACAAAGTTCTTTCTCTATACGATATTTTGGATGTCTCCCATTATCCTTACTGCCTTTGTCACTTGATTTTCCACACCCACAGTTAATTCTTTAAAGGTGTTGACAACAGTTCCTAGATAACTAACGGCCAACACTTGTTCAGTGGAACCATCAACTTTCATTTACATCTTACAGGTGTTTTTGATATTACCAGAGCCTTTGTTTCTTTAGGTGAGGCCTCCCATGTTACACTGTTTAGCTGTTTTATTAATTAGTGAAATATGCAAATCATCGCCATTATTTGCTATCAGTACTGCACCATCCAGCATGAGATATAGTATTTACCAATTTATTTCGCATTTTAAATGTGTGGATCTCCAGGTTGGGCATTCCTGGGTGATGTTAGTATCGGAACTGGGGGAACAAAATTTTGGGGCTGTTCACAGAAATAATAATAAGCCTTCTTCTTTGCAAAAATATTTATTCCTACCTTCTCTAAACAATACATATTATAAAAATGGATATATATCCATTTTTATAATATGTATTGGTTACAGAAGGGAGGTATATATATGAGCTGTAATCGCTGTAGGAGTAAGAACCTACCATGAAGGTTCAGGAGGTATGAGGTTACAAGAAGATGCGTGAAAAACAATCGCATCGTGCATGACATGACGTTTAAATTTGTTATTTCTGTGCTACTTACTCCGTTCGTTATTAACTTCGCAGACAGTGTCCACATGGGCCGCTAAATCCACCTACAAAAGTACCTCATCGTACCACATATGGTTCGGGAGATATGACTAATGAACACGGGGATGCATGAAAAACTGCCGCATCACTAATAACATTTAAGTTTATTATTTCTTTTCTACTAACTCTATTCGCAACATATTTCTCAAAGAATATCCACATTTGCTGCTGAATGTACCTATACAAATCCACAAATGTACGACAGATAGTTCAAGACATGTGACATCATAAACACTGAGATGCGCGAAAAATTCCGTATCATGTGTGAAGTTTTAATATACTTATTCGGGATAACACATTCCTACAGTCGAGTCAGCTTAAAGAAATCGCTGACTCCCGGCAGCAGGTTCGACAGGTCTCAACTGCGAAGCGCGAACGGCTGCAAGCGAAGAGTTATGAATATCAGTTGCCAAAGAGACATTCTCAAAATCGCGTTGTAGACACGCAAAGCAGCTGTACTTATACATTTGTACATTATGCATATTTCTTTGTACGACAGTTTCATAATTTCAAAGGTGTTTTCGCGAATGCACGGAAATGAGATTTTTTCGATATTACACTTCAAACACAGTTCGTTTTTTGTTTCTGTTGCTAATAGAAAATTGCCAAAATGGCTACCCAGGCAACGACTGGTTTCTCAGTTAGTACTGTGTATAAAGTAATTATATTACGTTACCTACAGAACAACACTCAATTAGCTCCCCTTACGAATGGCGTTACATTCAAAACAGTAATTATTTGGCGGCCAGCTGATACCGTCAGGTCACAAATCAGGAAAACACACGCATGCAGCCGACGGTTTCTCGCTTTTTGTGAGAGTAAAACCTCAACATCCAAATATAAACGTAATTAAAATTACTCCACTTCATAACTTTCAGTGGCACTGGTACAGCAACCGTAATGGATCTATAGACAGAAGAAACGGTCTTGGTTGCGCAAGATAGGTTTATTCAGTCTTCACATGTGAAGCGTTTCACCTGTTCTAGGCACCATCAGACAATCGATAAAATCCTTTCTAATCGTGACCGAGGCGTCGAACATAATTAAAAGTCCCATAGAGTCGGAAGGTAACAGCCAGATAGCCACAGTCGATGCCTCATTAAATCACAGATAAAATTCTTCTTACTCGTATTCGACGCGTCAAACGTGATTAAGAGTCACAAAAAACTGGGAGGAAACAGCATTAACATTGGCTATTTGGCTGTTGACGTTTGCCACCTCTAATACGAGTAAGAATTTTTACGACGCCTCGGTCACGATTAGCAAAGTGTTTTAATCGATAGCCTAACGATGCCTAGAATAGACGAAATGCGTCACACGTGAAGATTAAGTAAACTTGCCTTGTGCAGCCAAGACTGTGTTGTATCTAAATATAAATGTAACGTATTTGGCAGCCAGTTTTATCAAATAATGAATATTAGTTGGAAGGAACAAATAATCTACTTAAAAAATGAAAATTCATTAACAGTTATAAACATTGCCGAAATGCCATTAAAGACAACAAAGAAAGAGAATCTTTCAACGATTACTGCAGACACAGGCCGTTTGAAAGAAGGGTAAGGGAAAAACTGAGGTGCTGATATGGGGATGGGAGTAAGTCATGAAAAGCAAATTTTACAGCACACGCAAACGAAAAACGGTTTTGATAGTACGAAATTTTAAATTGTATTCAAAAATGGTTTGAGAAACTTCAAATTAACTTTACAAATATATATCTGCACAAGCAGTCACATTTGTATAAGAAATATAATTATGGTGTACAATTATTGCGGTAAAATGCGTGATATTTGAGGTCCACGCAGTCCATAATCGCCAGCAAGTTAATTTTTTAGCGTCACTATTGATGGGCCTTCACTCAACTGATGCTAAAGAACGAACTGCAGAGATATTCTTGACAGTTTTTCCCGTTTTCAATATGTTCTGCTCCCTCCACTGTTTCTTTTCATTGAATGAATCTTTTATTTCTGTGATGGTCAGTGTAACCCACAGAATTCTAATCTAAGAAGCAGAACTCTAGTTTAATGTATCGTATATCGAGATAAAATCATAGAAATCTTCCTCCATCATGTTTACAACACTGAATGTTTGTACATTATTTGCTTGTGTAATCATATCATCTATTTCGTAAGGAGTCATTCGTTACGAAATTGAATGAATGTCACGACACAGGAAATTTCAGACCGATATTATCAAGCATACTGTTTACCACTGCGTAGATTAGAGCCTTTAAAACCGTCCGATTTTTATTTTGGATGGTGCACTTATCACACCACAGAGACAGCGTGAGAGACAGTAACACATGTCTGTTTTCTGCTCAAAGCAGGATCGTCGATATTACGTAGCCTTCTTTGTTTTATCTGCACTATGTTGATAAAACCGAAAAGAAAATTATCTTGACATATCCAGTTTTCGTTCCAGAACTCTGAGTGTAGCTTCTGTAAGTCATTCTTTAAGTCAAAACTATGGCAGTCATATTTGCATTTACAAGCATGCTACACAAAAGAAGCATAGAAGTCGGTTAGGTGATAAAAAACACAAAAATTACGTGTTACCAGTAAATGTAATCAAGTAAATTTCATTGCAGACGGAAAATATGACTTATCAGTGCGTATGAAACAGGCTTGTGGAGAGTTTTGTCTTACCACCAACATTGATTCCGATTCAATAACACAGTAATTGAACGGTTGGTCACAGAGTAAAAGCTGGTAACTCGGTGGCTTGTTGACTTACTGCAGTATCCATGCGAGCTCACATGATGGTACTACAAGTGCCATCTTGCGTCGTTTGTAAGAACGCAACCGCTGACAACTTTGACATCTTTTACTACATTTTCTATAAAAAAAAACCTGAAAAATTATTTGTTTTGACTTACTACCTTTCCCACGTCAATGCCTCAATTATTGTAAAAGTATTAGTAACTCTAAATCACTAAACGTCTCACAATTTCGTTAGCTATCACCCACGACATTCCGCAACACTAATTATGTGTATACGACCATCACAGAATATAAAAGAATCCCTTTCTCCCCCGAGTCCTTTTGCATTTCCCTCCTCTGCCTCAATTTTCCGCCGTTTTACAATTTAAGTCACCGTTTTATCGCCTGATTTTATTGTTTCTTATCTTCTTACGTTTTAAAAATTCTGTAGGCTGAAGAGTAGCGTACTAACCTGCTGTCAGGCCGCCCCCTTCGGGGGGAATCGAAATTCAATAAAGGTAAAAAAATATTTCATCGTTTTATCTGAGAAAATGTGCGATATTCACAGTTCCGAAATTTATAAGCTCCGTACTCCACCCGAACAATATGTTTGGCAACCGGTCGCGAATGACTAGTAATGCGGAACAGTAGCTATGGACGAGATGTTCCATTTAAAAGGGAGACAGAAAACCGATACAATAGCAGTTCAGTCTCCATGTAGCTTCGTCGCGTACAGATCCCCAGTTGCGACGTAATAAGACATCTTTTAATTTCCGGCATGGAGTCACAGATATAGTGAGTTGAGAAATGCTATTGGCAAGTTCTGCCCGAGGTATGGCCAGAATGCGATTTATTGGGATTGTTGGTGACTGTCGGCGGGACGAAGTTCTTGCAACGAAAGAAGGAGATTCCTCGACACGGCAGCACATAATTACTTCCGAGAGGCCGAACCCGCATCCTTCTGTCCTATGCCTTCGTCAACGCGCCGTGCAGCAAATAACCAAGAGACACAGTAATTAACACACAGACACTCGGCGAAGGGTTTATTACGTTCATCATTCCTAAGATAGCTCCCCAAGGCGCCGTAATGTCGGGACCTAGCATCAAAGTATTTCTCTCTCAACGATACGAACTAAGTCATCAGCTACAAACAGGAGCAAAGAAATGGAACACTGTTCTGTTCACACTGATTTCAGAGATTTTTGCTCCACTTGAAAATAGAAAATTGCATTCCCTCTGTTGCGATCGGTGTCACGTGCCAAAATTCATTAATAGATACCGTATATTCTCATCAGAGTTTGCTGCATTTTAACGGTATAATGAAAAAGATATCCACATAAACTAAATATTTCGTTTGCTTTTGCTTTAGCAAAATTCATCATTATACTGCACAAAGTTTTTGTGGACGCCATTAAAGCTTTTAACACAAAAACAAGTCCCTCCGGGACATACTGTGTTCGAATGTTACTACTTGACCTTTTTTTATCGTGTCTACACATCTTGCACTGCCTGCATCTACATTCTTTACTTTCATTCTCGCTTTTGGTAAGTCACCAGGAAGCAGTACCATTAAGACAAGTAGAGCTGGTACTAGACGTCTGCATGTTTCTTAACTCTTTCAGGGGGAGCTAATGGTTCAAATGGATCTGAGCACTATGGGACTTAACAGTTGAGGTCATTAGTCCCCTAGAACTTAGAACTACTTAAATCTAACTAACCTAACAACATCACACACCCATCCATACCCGAGGCAGGATTCGAACCTGCGACCGTAGCGGACGCGCGGTTCCAAACTGAAGCGACTAGAACCGCTCGGTCACTCCGGCAGGCTCAGGGGGAGGTAAACGCCAGAAAAATTTACTCAAGAGCGGTATTAACGATAGTTTATAAATTTCAAATTTGATCCACTTGTAACACTGTCGTTTTATTATTGTGATTTTTTTCTGCAATAGGTTTGTAAAAATTCACCTTAACAACAACAAAATATTATCACTGAATGTGGTCACCTCAGCTAACCATCACCTGTTACAGTATACAAGTTCGATAGTTGGTGGTTCAACTTTGGTTCAAATGGTTCAAATGACTCTGAGCACTATGGGACTTAACTTCTGAGGTCATCAGTCCACTAGAACTTAGAACTACTTAAACCTAACTAACCTAAGGACATCACACACATCCATGCCCGAGGCAGGATTCGAACCTGCGACCGTAATGCAACTTTGGTATAACTTTCTTTTTGTTTTCGTGGTATCTCTTGAAACAGTTCTTGCCTGCTCTCTGGGAGAAAGGTACTTTGCACACTGGACACATCCACACAGTTCGGGCCAGGGTTTTTCTTGAGCTTCAAACTGCACACTTCTAGATGATGAGTGAATAGGCTGGTGTTTATTGCTTTCGTGGAGGATACTTTCGTCTACGTAAGACTTGTGTGTCTTGATCTGAGATGATAAATTAATTTAAGTACAATGGATGAAGCAGCAGCGACTGAAATGATTTTTGGAGTCAACAAACATTGTTTCCCCTCTCGACGAAAATGAATGACTGCTTATTGTCATCACTTTCGTCAATGTCAACAACGTTTTCACTAGAAGGAATTTCATCAAGTAATATTCGGTAACATTCTTTCCCTTTCCTTTCTTTTTTGGCGAGACGTAGTAGATGGAGAAGAAGGGCAATGATTAGAACCTCTCACCACACAGAAATCCGCCTGTGAAGCATAGAAAATTCTGTTCAATAGTAAATAATATTACATATAGATTTATGGAAGATCAGCACATAAATATAAACAATTACTACCCAAAAAAGCCGTGCAAAGAAGAGATACACAGATGAATGAAAGACACTTCCACGAATAACAGCTACAGTGCATGAAAAATCCAGAATGAAATTTTTGCTCTGCAGGGGAGTGTGCTCTGATATGAAACTTCCTGGAGGCTTAAAACCGTATACCGGATGGAGACTCGATCTTGGGACGTTCGCTTTTAACAGGCAAAGGCTCTACCCACTGAGTTACCAAAGCACGATTCAGCACTCTTGCTCAAAGCTTTACTTCCGCCAGTACCACAACTCCTACCTTCCACACTTCACAGAAATAACGACGGATCGTGAGTCATGCTTAAGTAACTCAGTCAGTAGAGTAATCGCCTACAAAAGACAAAGGTGCTGACTTTGATTTTCGGTTCGACACGTGGTTTTAATTTGCCAGCAAGTTTCATATCGGAGAAAACTTCGCTACAAAGAGAAAATTTCATTCTGGGAACATCCCCAGGCTGTGGCTAAGCCATGTTTCTGCAATATCCTTTCTTCCAGGAGCGCTGGTCTTGCAAGTTTCGCAGGAGAAGTTTTGTGAAGTTTGGAAGGTAGGAGACGAGGCACTTCCGGAAATAAGACTGTGAGAACACGTCCTAAGTCGAGCTAGAGTAGCTCAGTCGGTTAAGCCCTTGACGGCGAAAGGAAAAGTTGCTGAGTTCGAGTCTCCATAGGCACACAGTTTTAATCTGCCAGGAAGTTAACATGACAAATATATCTGCATTACTGCCTATTACGCGTTCATGAGATTTTTCCGTTCCATTTACCTTTTATCCTTCAAAATATAATTTAGTTTTAATATTCGGTAGTTATACACAAACCATCCCGTTTATTGCACCGCTTGTCAAAGTTAAGGACATTGAAAAACATATATTTATATTTGTCCTCCTTATATTTTACTCTATTTGTATCTTGCGTTCTGTCTACTCTCAAAGTTCGCATGCAACATGTTTATTTTTCCGGCAACTTAACAGCGGATCATCGCAGAAGCTTTAATCACTAATGTAAACGAGTGAATGTTATTGAACTTTTATTCCAGAAAATGGAGAAGTTTTTCAGCGTGTTTAGCTGCACTCTGTTGCCCCTTTATCCACGTCGATGTAATCAGTTACTTTATGCAAAACAATCTTTGCTTTCAGACGTTAAATTTGCTTACGTTGGGAACATACTTTTGAATGCAAAAAATAAATATTGGACAAAGAGGTGCAGTTTTCTAGTAATCATAGCAAGTTTCCAATCATATGGCACCAGTGTCTAGGGAAGAAGGGATCCTCTGATGGAAGTTTGATGATGGAGGAAAACTGCCACAACATATCTGTTCATTTGTTCCACTGTCACATGAAAGACAACCATTCACAACTACTACTTGAAGAAATATAGAAGTTTTTCTAGTCTGGGTTTTGTCCCCAACAGTTACTGACTTCAGGATGACCAAAGAACTTTGATATACACTGAAGAGCCAAAGAAACTAGTACAGCTGCCTAATATCGTGTAGCGTCCCCGCGAGCACGCAGAAGTGCCGTAAGACGACGTGGCATGACCGCAGCTGATGTCTGAAGTAGTGCTGGAGAGAACTCACAGCATGAATCCCGCAGGGCTGTCCATGAATCTGTAAGAGTACGAGGGAATGTAGATCACTTCTGAACAGCACGTTGCAAGGCATCCTAGGTATCCTCAGTAATGTTCATGTTCCTGGAGCCACTCTAGCAATTCTAGACGTGTGGGGTGTCGCATTGTCCTGCTAGAATTGCCCAAGTCCGTCGAAATGTACAAAGGACATGAATGGATGTAGATGATCAGACAGGATGCTTACGTACGTGTCACCTGTCAGAGTCGTATCTAGACCTATCAGATATCCCATATCACTCCAACTGCACACGCCTCACGCCATTACAGTCTCCACCAGCTTGAACAGTCCACTGCTGAGATTCAGGGTCTATGGATTCATGAGGTTGTCTCTATATCCTTACACGTCCATCCGCTCAATTCTGTCTGAAACGAGACTCGTCCGACCAGGCAACATGTTTCCAGTTATCAACAGTCCAGTGTCGGTGTTGGAGGACGCAGGCGAGGCGTAAAGCGAGCGGCTCCCACCGTCGGAGGTTGGAGTCCCCCCTCAGGCATGGGTGTGTGTTTTGTCCTTAGCGTAAGTTAGTCTGAGTTAGATTAAGTGGTGCGTAAGTTTAGGAACCGATGACCTCAGCAGTCTGGTCCCATAAGATCTTACCACAAATTTCCAAATTTCCGTGGCGTAAAGTTTTGTTTCGTGCAGTCATTAAGGGCACACGAGTGGGCTTTCAGCTCCGAAAGCCCATTCGGTTCGTACGCTGATTCGGTTCGTACGCTGACACTTGTTGATGGCCTAGCACTGAAATCTGCAGCAGTTAGCGGAAGGGTTGCACTTCTGTCACGCTGAACGATTCTCTTCAGTCGTCGTTGGTCCCGTTCTTGCAGAATCTTTTTCCGGACGCAGCGATGTCAAAGATTTGATGTTTTAGCTCTTTCCGAGATATTCATGGCACAATCATGAAATGGTCGTACAGGAAAATCCGCAGTTCATTGCTATTTCGGCGATGCTGCGTCCCGTCGCACGTGCGCCGACTGTAACACAACGTTCAAACTCACTTAAATCTTGATAATCTGCCACTCTAGCGGTAGTAACCGATCTAACAACTGCATCAGATACCTGTTGTCTTATATAGGCGTTGCCGACTGCAATGCCGTATTAGAATACGCATGCCTATACCAGTTCCTTTGGCGCTTCAGTGTAGAATAGGATCATCGAGACCTACAGGATCAAAGAATGATGTATTTAAATTTCGGTCAGTTAATGGCATACTACCGCTTTTGTTAACAAACAAGGGAATTTTGATAAGTCTTAGGTAATTAAAGACGGATCTGTCATGAGTACGTGGCTAGCTGCTTTTCATGCGACAGATCCTAGTTTCATAGACAACCGATCTTGAAGATCGTGTAGCGTCAATCAGATGCCGAGCAAGCAACCGTAGTGCAACGACTACGTTCGTGGCCACAACGCTGGTGATACAGGTTCAAACCCTGCGTTTTCTTCTAATTTCATCTTTGCAGAATATTATTTAGTTAATCAGTTTTCGGCTTATAATCCCATCATCAAATTTTAACCGGCTATCGTCGTCGAAAATGTTCAAATATTTGTAAACAACATTGGAAAACATGTTACTAATCTATAGTGAGCCACGAATACAGAGTAAACGTCATCGCACTAAATCAGGATAAACTATTAACACTAAGCATGAAAAACAGTGTCTAAATAACAATTTAAATTATATTAACACACCCAATAAAATAAAAATTAGTGCTTAACCAGAGTACTAAGTAATAACTTGAAGAGGTATTACATAAGGGGTTTGGGGTTCTTTGGGGAAGAGGACCAGACATCGAGGTCATCGGTCTCATCGGATTAGGGAAGGACGGGGAGGAAGTCGGCCGTGCTCTTTCAAAGGAACCATCCCGGCATTTGCCTGGAGCGATTTAGGGAAATCACGGAAAACCTAAATCAGGATGGCCGGAGGCGGAATTGAACCGTCGTCCTCCCGAATGCGAGTCCAGTGTCTAACCACTGCGCCACCTCGCTCGGTACTACATAAGGGAAGTGATACAGAAACAGAGTGAAAAATAGAACTGTCAGTTGTAACAACAGAATATATAGATTACGTAGGCGATCACAATAAAATTAATAAGTACAAAAAATGAAGGAAGAGTGGGAAGAATTGGAAAACTGGGAGCATGTTTAGAAGAGTGAGAGTATTGAGCTGCATTTGGTCATTTAATATTGAATCAGGACTGTGAAGCAGATGTCTGTTGATTTCCAGGGCTTCCACAGTTTGAGTCGTCAGCCTATGTTTACTAAGTGAAAAACATGGGACTGTGACCGGTAGCTGTTGCCCTAACTCCGTGCATTCTCAGCAAATTTGGAGTCTACGTTCTTGTTTACACATCCTAGCTGCTGTTTCTCTCCATGACCTATGTAAAATTTATCGCTATCAGGGCAAGTAATTTTGAATACCTCTGTTGCCTAGTAATTTTATCTTATCCTTGCAATTGAAAATACCCTTACCTGTGGTATTTCTCAAATATTAGAAAATCCTACAGTTAGAGGAGTTCAGTGTTTTTTTTACAGTGATACCGGTCCATGGGATGGTACTGTGCACCACTTCCTGCAGACACTGAAAGGAGCAGCAAAGGCATCATGGAGGAGGAGCATAATTTTCAATTTTTGTTTCCTATGTATGACGTGGCCAGTAAGGGAAGGTTGAAGCAATACATTTTATTATGTCTAACACCGTTTTGCAATTGACTTTAGACATGAGAACAAACATGAGACGCTTCACCATTCGGTGGAAAGCTGCATGATTGAGTATTACAGGGTGTTGCGACCAAGAAGGAATTACTTCTCCCCCAGTAATAGGTTTTCCACAAATCTTGAAACACTGTGTTTGTGTTCTGATGTCAATGGTTAGATATAGGAATTTTATGGATTTGTTGCTAATCTTCAATATGAATTGATTATTTTTATGTTCAGTGTTAAGTTATGAAAATATGAGCTGTGTTGTAGTCGGCCGTTGTGGCCGTGCGGTTCTAGGCGCTGCAGTCTGGAACCGCGAGACCGCTACGGTCGCAGGTTCGAATCCTGCCTCGGGCATGGATGTGTGTGATGTCCTTAGGTTAGTTAGGTTTAATTAGTTCTAAGTTCTAGGGGACTAATGACCTCAGAAGTTGAGTCCCATAGTGCTCAGAGTGTAGTGGGACGAAATTAAGCGTCACCCATCCACCAAAGTCAGCCCAGTTTGCAGGTGACTATAAGTTTAATTTAGTTTTGTTTATGTGTTTTCTTATTATTTGTAATAAATGTGAATTATCTAAAAGTGTCCGCCCCAGTAGTTGAGTGGTCAGCGTGACGGATTGCCGTCCTCTGGGCCCGGGTTCGATTCCCGGCTGGGTCGGAGATTTTCTCCGCTCAGGGACTGGGTGTTGTGTTGTGTTCATCATCATTTCATCCCCATCCGGCGTGCAGGTCGCCCAATGTGGCGCCGACTGTAATAAGACCTGCGATATGGCGGCCGGACCTGCCCCGCGAGGGGCCTCCCGGCCAATGACGCCAAACGCTCATTTCCATTTCCATCTAAAAGTTTGTATTTTTTTATGTGTTTCATGTACGGAGAGGTCGGCGCAACGAACGGGGACAGCATCTTCGTTGCCGCGATCAGAGAGGAAATTGCTGGCCGCTATACGTCGCGGGTCGACAGCCAAGGAGCAACAGAAGATCCTGGAACCGAGTTGTTGCGTCGTGCTTCTAAAAATTAAAAATGAAGTTTTATACTCTTTTTGTACAACAATGACATCATATAGATCTTAATCTTATTGAAATGTTAGTCACTGTCTGTCAACGCTCAAGTTCACATCTGTATGTGTAGGAAGCTAATAAAATAGTGTATGCTACTAAAGTTGAAACACGTGTCTTGAAGATTTATTTATGAAGAGTTATGTGAACGGATTAATAATATATTTGACAAGATTATTGATTCAGACAGCGTTGGCCGAAACTTTGAATCTAAAAAGTTTATTTAATGTGTGATTCTGATATCGATTAGATCAAGATAACGTGTGTCGATATAATTTTCTGAGGAGAAACAAACGAAATTTAAATTCGAAAAAGTTACGAAAGCCAATTGGCCCAAGTGATGTAATTCTCTGCACACGACTCAACTGATGTTTTACAGTTTCGTTCAAGAACCATTCTATGACAATTTAAAAAGAATATGAATCATTTTTGAAGTGGGTTGTAACTGACGTAGGTGACGAAGTCTGCACATGGTCATATATCAAACGAAAACTAATACGTCGTTACACCGCACCGTGGCGACCTTAGAAACAGGACTTGTGTGCAACTAAGGCACACAGGTACGAAACAAAGCATCAAGAGTCCTTCGGAAGTCAACGCGAGTTTCTTGGAGCCTTCACCAGCCAGCGGCGACTTCGCGGGTGTGGGCATCTGACGGAGTGCAGCCAAGCAGTACGGTCACGCAGTTGTTCCACGAGAAGGCGCATCTGTTGGGCAGCAGCTGAACGCTGCAAACCTCGACAACCCTTTTTCTCCCTAAACTAATAGGCCCAGTACGTCAGCTGCGGGGCGTTCCTCCGGCTGGTATTAGAGGTGTTGCTGAGGGCTTCGCCTGTCTACGGCGGTGCCGGGCGTGGTTGCAGCTAGCGACGTTTCCGGTGTTCGACTCAGCGTCCTGCCGGTTGCGGAAGCGGGGTCGCAGCATCTCAGCGGCTGCATCGACGGCTGTTACATCTGCAGCCCATAGCCGCACACTAATCATCGAGAACTACAAATTACAATATTAAGTGTCCGGTGAGTTTGTTTCAAGTTGGAAGTGGAGTGTTGTACATAGGAAGGGTGCTTTTACAGGATTGTTGATTACAAGTCTGCGTGTGTAAATAGTTAATATCTTACAATAATGTCGGGAAGTGAAATGTCAGACGAAGAGCAATCTATGTCCGATAGGAGCATGAGAGCCCTTTTTAGGGCGATCGCTAAATTAAAACAATCTAACGAGGAATCTACTGCTAGATTAAAAGAGGAACTAAAACAGGAATTAAAACAGTCTAACGAGGAATCTACTGCTAGACTTAAAGGGGAGCTAACAAAATCAACAGACAGGTTGCAGGAATATCTTAATGAAACCAGTCGAGAATTAAGTGATAAAATAGAGTCTTCTAAAGTTGAAATGCAGGAAAAATTAGTAGGACTTAGTAATAAGATTGCTGATAATTGTAAAAGGTTAGAAGAACATATCCAGGAATCGCGCGAGGAAAAAGCTCGCATGCGACACGATATTACTGACTTATCCGAGAGACTAGATAGTGTCAATATCTTAGTTGTAAATGAAATACAGAAAAATAACGATATGTTACGAGATGAATTTTCTATGTAAACAGAAACTGTTCGCAGAGAATTATTGAAATCTATTAAAGAGGTCTCTACCAAACCTGTAGAGATTTCTTCAATAGGTAATGTAGAATTAGAGACATTAACTCATCAAGTAGAAAAGGACCATACCGAAATCGAAAACATGAAATTTTTAATTACTGAAATATGCAGTAATCTTGAGACTGCCAAAGATAATAACATTGATGAAGGTACAGAGCGTTCACATCGTGAGCACAGTGAAGAATCGATATTAGCTAATCGAGTATCCAATACAGAAATGCGGATACAGGAAATTACTAAACGGTTATCGGAATTAGATAATAACGAGAACATTTCAGGTAGCAGAGGTAATAACATAATCAGAGACAACAGTCGCATCGAATTTGCTAGCTCGGACGACAACAATATGAATAAAGCAATCACGGCAAGCCAATCCGATGCAACTCCGTCTCTGCAATCTAAACAAAATCCGACTATTTCTTTCGCAGAATGTCTGGATGACATAACGACAAATTCAAATGTAGCAAGTCGATTTCCTGTATTTAAACCAGGAGGCGAACTTCACCCTATAATCTTTATAAAAGCTTTTGAAACATCATTATCTCCTAAATGGAGTAATGAAAAACGCATTCAATTTGTAATAGGACATTTAGAAGCAGAAGCTGCGGAATGGGCAGTACTGCATAGAAATGAATTCAGGGATTGGGATGATTTTGTTAAGCAGTTTAAACAAAATTATTGGTCAAGAGGAAAACAACAACACTTAACTTTAGAGTTGTTAGACCCTCCTCCATATTCTAAACGGTGGGGAGGTTATAGGAATTATTTTGAATGGAATTTAAACCGTGCTAAATTAATTGAAAGTCATCTAATGCGAGTCCTAATTAGTGGATTACCGTATTACATAAAGGAAAGAAAAATGTTATTCTACGAATTATACAAAACCTTAATAATGGGGACGAAACAGTTAACACCCGGGGTGTGTGGTTATATTTTAACGACTTGTTGTATTGGAAAGCACAGAGGGAACACCAGAGATGGAAAATCTGCATTCCGAAAACTGTTGTGGACGAGTTAATTACTTATATTCATGAAGGTTACGGGCATTTTGGAATTCATAAATGTATTAAACATCTAATGAAGTATTATTATTTCAAAAATATGTCACGTATTGTGAGAAGTATTATTAGGGCTTGTGAAACCTGTCAAAAGGTTAAAGTTAATAACAAACCCAAGCGTTATAAATTATATGCTGTAATTCCTCGAGGTTTGTGGGATCTACTATCATTAGATTTTTTCGGCCCTCTGCCTCGGAGTTCAGGAGGATTAACATATGTGTTTGTTGTAATGGAATGTTGGTCCAAACATGTGAAACTGTATACTTTGAAACGAGCGAATACAGCAAGCGTTATACGCTGCCTCACCCGAAATTACTTTGTTAACTGGGGCATTCCTAAACGACTTATGTCTGACAACGGTAGTGCCTTTATTAGTCAAAGATTTCAAGATATGATAAAACAATATGGAATCAAACATATCTTAATTTCGAAATATCACCCTCAAAGTAATTTAGTAGAAAGAGTCATGAAAGAATTAGGACGATTATGTAGAACTTATTGTGCACGTAAACATACTCGGTGGGCCAAACTAATGCCTGAATTCGAAAAGATATTAAATGAATTGCCTCACCTAACGACGGGATTATCACCTATAGAAATTTTAGGCAAACGAATTATAGGTGAGCCTTTACTAGCTGCTTTACCGTGGCCACCAGTAAATGAGATCCAACAATGTATCCCAGACGAAAAAGTTTGCGAACCGATTGTAAAAAATGCCGAACGGAGAATTAAAAGTTATAATCAACAGGCTATAGAACCCTCATTTCAGGTAGGAGATCTTGTGTTAGTACGATCTCATCCTAAAAGTTCTAAGATCGGTAAGGAATGTAGAAAATTCTTCTTGATCTTTGAAGGTCCATATGTTGTACATAAGATTGTACATCCCAAAGCATTACTTCTTATGGAACCTTCATCAGGTGTAATTAAAGGATTATATAGTGTTGATCAAATGAAACCCTTCATTCCTAAATAAGTTAATATTTAGTATATGTTACACACGGAAGAGCGTTCATAGTTTATTCATGTGAAGTTTTTCGTGATAGTTACGTGTTATTTTAAATAAATGACAGAAAGCTTAAACATGTGTTCTACAATAATCTACTGGTACTTCAAAAAGAGAAAGATAACCAAAAGGGGGATTTATATGGAGGAAATTTTGCTCTTAGGTCTAAAGGAATTTTGCGTATTTTAAATTTACTCGGATAGTAGGAACCAAAGGGGATGGTTAATAGTTTTAGGGACCATGGGCGTCCAGAGCTATATGGCTCACGAGAACATAGCAGAGTGCCTTTAATAGAGGTTTGTAATAGTGTTAATATAGAACACACCAAATGGGGCTCTCTCGCTTGTTTCTCCTAAATAAATGGCCATTACCCAACAAGGTGTCCGAAGGTAAAGAAAGCCGTGCCGAGATTCCAAAGAAAGTTTTGCTTGATTTCTCCTTGACCTCAGGCATAAATAAGGCATTAGGGAAGAGGATGACGTAAAGTAAATAGTACTATTAGTTATTGTGAGAAACTTATTAGTAATATACATTCTTGAAAAGAATAAATCTAGTAAATAAATGAAACTGAAACTAATCTATCACAATTTGAACGCTCTGTCCTAATGTACAACGTTAAAGAACGTACTAAATTAGTATTTATTAGCAACTATTAACTGAAGAGGAGCAATCTCCCTATATTCGGTTACGAATTACCATAAGAGCACAATTAAGAGTAAATGACAAATAGTCACAAAGATATCGTATTAAAAGGATTAAATCTATCTAATAGCAAGGACTCTAGGTTACGTAAAATGTGAGGAAAATGTATTAACAGTTAAATATTGTATATTGAACAGTTTTAATTCCGGTTAAAACCTGACAAACTGAGCTTGTGGGTGGGGTATGTAGTGGGACGAAATTAAGCGTCACCCATCCACCAAAGTCAGCCCAGTTTGCAGGTGACTATAAGTTTAATTTAGTTTTGTTTATGTGTTTTCTTATTATTTGTAATAAATGTGAATTATCTAAAAGTTTGTATTTTTTTATGTGTTTCATGTACGGAGAGGTCGGCGCAACGAACGGGGACAGCATCTTCGTTGCCGCGATCAGAGAGGAAATTGCTGGCCGCTATACGTCGCGGGTCGACAGCCAAGGAGCAACAGAAGATCCTGGAACCGAGTTGTTGCGTCGTGCTTCTAAAAATTAAAAATGAAGTTTTATACTCTTTTTGTACAACAATGACATCATATAGATCTTAATCTTATTGAAATGTTAGTCACTGTCTGTCAACGCTCAAGTTCACATCTGTATGTGTAGGAAGCTAATAAAATAGTGTATGCTACTAAAGTTGAAACACGTGTCTTGAAGATTTATTTATGAAGAGTTATGTGAACGGATTAATAATATATTTGACAAGATTATTGATTCAGACAGCGTTGGCCGAAACTTTGAATCTAAAAAGTTTATTTAATGTGTGATTCTGATATCGATTAGATCAAGATAACGTGTGTCGATATAATTTTCTGAGGAGAAACAAACGAAATTTAAATTCGAAAAAGTTACGAAAGCCAATTGGCCCAAGTGATGTAATTCTCTGCACACGACTCAACTGATGTTTTACAGTTTCGTTCAAGAACCATTCTATGACAATTTAAAAAGAATATGAATCATTTTTGAAGTGGGTTGTAACTGACGTAGGTGACGAAGTCTGCACATGGTCATATATCAAACGAAAACTAATACGTCGTTACACCGCAAGAGCCATATTTTTTTCTTTTTTTAGCTGTGTTGTAGTGGCTGTCCATATACATAGTACATCTTCTACACGCCTGAACGAGTATTTAATATTTTCACTCATATTATATCTATGCACTAAATAGTTGCTCAGAATTGTCCATGAATATTTCAGCCAAAAGAATTGTCCATGAACTTTTCCGCCAAAAGTGACTACAAGGGGAACCCACTGCTAAGCCAACTAACTGTTTATACAGGGTCTCTTAGATATGGAAACATCGTTGTGTTGAACATGTCTGAGTGGACAGCCTCACGTCATTCAATTCCACAGGGTTGACATTAGACTGGTATATCAACTCTGCCTGTCGGAAGAATATATCACAACTAGAACAAGAAATTAGCATTGATTGGTAATGTGATTGCGCCTCTAACACCCAAACTGAAAACAAAAGATTTCACAACGTCCCATTAATTAATAACTGAGATTCATTGGAAGAATCCTAAGGAAATGCAATCCGAAAACAAAGGAAGTAGGTTACACGAAACGTCCCCTTTGAACAATTGTACAGGACTGTGCTTAACCTGACATACAATATTTTTAGCGCAACGCAATCTGACTTTCAGAAATCCCTACAAAAGAATGGCCCTGACTAACATTAACCTATGCATTTCACAAATCGCTTATCTCACAAAAATCTTCGTTACTCGAACTACTGCAATACAGCGAGCGCCACTACTGCCAGCTAAATAAAAGATTCAAACTACGGAAGGCACTAACTACTGATAGGCATAGTTAGCAAATGAAAGATTTTGATAGAGAACAAACAATGTATTTACCTTAATAGTCATAATATATATAGCAGTTCATGACAAATTACAAAACTCCGCCATCTCTCTCCCCACATCCACCACTGCTGGCGGCTCACCTCCAACTGCGCAACGCTACGCGCTGTTCACATCCAGCTGCCGCTGCCCAATACTACAATGGCAGACAACAATGCAAACTAGCCACAGACTGCACACAGCACAGCCAGTGATTTTCACACAGAGCGCTACGTGGCGTTACCAATAAGAAAACCTAAACAGCCTACTTACATAACCCCCATGCTCCCCACAAAAAATTTTACAAATTGTTTTGGGCAGTGGCCACTAATGATTTGAAAAAATTTTTCATAATTACAATGACAAAGAAATCAAATGCACACACTTATTGATACAATGTTGGTCAAAAGCTAAAATTTTGTCACCGTCCATAAAGACAGTCCTGATCATTCATCATAATAGTAACTACAGTTTTTTTTCACAAAGTCTCATTAGTAAAAGAAATTGCACACAGAAGTAGTGGATTTCCATGCAGTCTTGAAGAAGTAGTGTTGTCCTTCCAACGGAAAGACAGCAGAGCAAACCCACAGCAGAGTCAGTCGAAGTTTTGAAGAATATTGGTAGGTAGGTGATCACAGAGCAGACCACTGTAGTCCTGGTAGAGATTACAATATTGGTGGGCCACCAGAGGCGCAGACCCACTGCAGTCCTTGTAGAAATAATGGTACTGGTGAGTCAGCAAAGACGCAGACCCACTGTAGTCCTTGTAGAGACGGCCAGCAGCCATCTGTTGCAAATGTGCAGGTGCACAATCACCATCAAAGAGTCTTGCGGACAATATAGCAAGTCAATAAACCACCACTTGTGCACTCACAAAGTTTCTGGAATTGTCCTTAGAACCAGCAATGCTGTTATCCAGTCCCTTGCTGAATCATTAACACACGTGCAAACATTATCAGTCCCTACTTCTCACATATTGTCCATATACTATGACCAACAGAAACGTGTGCAGTGAAATGTAACTTAATTTGAAGAACTGGTGTCTATACAATTATAAATTTACAACATGAAAATACAATTACAAAGGTACAAAATACATCATTAAAGAACATAATAGTACAGATAACATTTGTAGTAATATGGGCTTTACAAAAGAATCGAAATAACATATACATCAGTGTTACAGGAATTATGACATGAGTACATACATAAAAGATCAGAATACACTCCTGGAAATGGAAAAAAGAACACATTGACACCGGTGTGTCAGACCCACCATACTTGCTCCGGACACTGCGAGAGGGCTGTACAAGCAATGATCACACGCACGGCACAGCGGACACGCCAGGAACCGCGGTGTTGGCCGTCGAATGGCGCTAGCTGCGCAGCATTTGTGCACCGCCGCCGTCAGTGTCAGCCAGTTTGCCGTGGCATACGGAGCTCCATCGCAGTCTTTAACACTGGTAGCATGCCGCGACAGCGTGGACGTGAACCGTATGTGCAGTTGACGGACTTTGAGCGAGGGCGTATAGTGGGCATGTGGGAGGCCGGGTGGACGTACCGCCGAATTGCTCAACACGTGGGGCGTGAGGTCTCCACAGTACATCGATGTTGTCGCCAGTGGTCGGCGGAAGGTGCACGTGCCCGTCGACCTGGGACCGGACCGCAGCGACGCACGGATGCACGCCAAGACCGTAGGATCCTACGCAGTGCCGTAGGGGACCGCACCGCCACTTCCCAGCAAATTAGGGACACTGTTGCTCCTGGGGTATCGGCGAGGACCATTCGCAACCGTCTCCACGAAGCTGGGCTACGGTCCCGCACACCGTTAGGCCGTCTTCCGCTCACGCCCCAACATCGTGCAGCCCGCCTCCAGTGGTGTCGCGACAGGCGTGAATGGAGGGACGAATGGAGACGTGTCGTCTTCAGCGATGAGAGTCGCTTCTGCCTTGGTGCCAATGATGGTCGTATGCGTGTTTGGCGCCGTGCAGGTGAGCGCCACAATCAGGACTGCATACGACCGAGGCACACAGGGCCAACACCCGGCATCATGGTGTGGGGAGCGATCTCCTACACTGGCCGTACACCACTGGTGATCGTCGAGGGGACACTGAATAGGGCACGGTACATCCAAACCGTCATCGAACCCATCGTTCTACCATTCCTAGACTGGCAAGGGAACTTGCTGTTCCAACAGGACAATGCACGTCCGCATGTATCCCGTGCCACCCAACGTGCTCTAGAAGGTGTAAGTCAACTACCCTGGCCAGCAAGATCTCCGGATCTGTCCCCCATTGAGCATGTTTGGGACTGGATGAAGCGTCGTCTCACGCAGTCTGCACGTCCAGCACGAACGCTGGTCCAACTGAGGCGCCAGGTGGAAATGGCATGGCAAGCCGTTCCACAGGACTACATCCAGCATCTCTACGATCGTCTCCATGGGAGAATAGCAGCCTGCATTGCTGCGAAAGGTGGATATACACTGCACTAGTGCCGACATTGTGCATGCTCTGTTGCCTGTGTCCATGTGCCTGTGGTTCTGTCAGTGTGATCATGAGATGTATCTGACCCCAGGAATGTGTCAATAAAGTTTCCCCTTCCTGGGACAATGAATTCACGGTGTTCTTATTTCAATTTCCAGGAGTGTAATTATTGAAACATCGACTTCACACATGAGCATTAAAACAAAACAGAATAAATAATGTCTAAACATCTTTACAAAGAAAATAACATAGTATTTGAAAAATTCTACAACATATCTCTTATCAGATAAACACATAAAGACAGGAAAAACACAAACACACAACAGTACACAAACACATAGCATAATAATACAAAAGGAAAGGACAGGGTTTGTTTTACTGCAGTATTTTGCAAACAAAACTTTCTTTACTTCTTAGAGATCTCCCTTCATTCATCATTATTCCCAAAAAGTCCTATCTATACCTGCTTTCTTATTCTATTCATATTTCTTTCAAAATAATTATTTCTTAGTGCACAATACTCATTTTTGCCAAATCTGTTTCTTATAGCTTCTCAATGCATTTCTTCCAATTCAGCACAACTTGTTCTCTTATATAGCCTACCCCAACTAAGGGACGAGGCAATGCAACAGCACAAAACAATTAATACAAACAGCAATGACAAAATATTCAAATTGGCCAAGCAAGCAGCAATATTACAACTAATATTACGCAATGAGCAGCAAACAAGAAAAATAAATCAGTAGTAAAACTGGCTTAACAGAGTGATGTAAAGTGAAATTTAGTAGCACTATGCCTGGCAAACAGCAGAAGCAAAAGCAATAAATTATATCTAAACATGACAACGCTCAAGCAGAAAAATATTACAGTAAAGACTACAATGCAGATAAAGGAAATGTATAATCGCATCTTAATGTCTATGTAATTAAAGTGGTGCACCACAAGAAGTTATTCTACCAAAAAAGTTACCAAGTACTTGAAAAGAAAATGATATATGCAGTTACTGTTATTAGTCCCTTCTTATTGTTCTTTCCATTCCAAAAGCTCCTTTTTCTAAGAATGTGGGTCATAAAATAATTATTTAATAGATCTGTTGACAGAAAGTGTTCACATTAGCAAATGCATTTAATTTTATTTTATAAAAGCAATGATGCAACCCACCTGGAAAACAGATATCAAATAAAATAAGCAACTATGTACAAAGTGAAGCATAAAATATCATTCAGTAGTCATGAAGCATTTCATAAGTTAGTAGAAATTCTCTCAACTCTCATAGAAAGACGATTGTCATAATCATGTGTGCAGATGTATCTGTCCAAGTAATGAGCGTGTCGTATTTGCGATGCTTTCTCTAAAGGAATGTCAATGGCGAGGATAATGGCCTCTTTTTTTCTCCACCTAATGGCTTTCTTTTGTCAGACGACTACCTCTCAGCTGGGCGCCAAAAACGCATTACGCCAAGGTCACTTACCTTTCTTAACGAAATATTTACGACAGCAGTTTCCGCTACAGTGACATTCTCATATAAAAATATTTCACAGGTCGAGAATTTGCGTTGCAAATGTGTAGAAACAAAATCCTGTAAATATAACAAAGTCCAAAAAATTTTCAGTGGGATTGTAATACATTCACGCATTTACATACATTTCATAACTCTTAAAGTACGATTCTTGGTTTCCAACAACCTTTTTCACAAACCAGAGTCCCTAACCACTACTCATTATTTCTTACCTTATTCGTCGACACTTCTTCAATATTTCATCATAACAGATACGTAGCATACTCAAATAACTCATATAGCATCAGCTTATTGATCATAAACATACCGCAACAGCATAATACACATAGTCATCGTAATAATAACATCATAACACCTCAGTCAACTCTCAAAATCGTCGTAGCTTCCTCCAATAATTAAAAAAAATTCTCTGCTCATGTCAAAAGTGTCATCTGCCTCAAACGTACTTTAAAAATCGTGATCCCATACCAAATATATCATTCAAAGTTCTCATAATATCACAATGGGTCTGAAAAAATATGAACAGTTCACAAAGTACAGACAAAAATACAATTTTGTGAGTGTGAAGTCATACAACGGTGTAATTACGTAAACATCTGTCACTGCCGTAGTACAAAGGTTTGTCTCTCTCAGTTAAATGATCAGATAGCTGTGTAATTATGTGTTAGAGAAATATGGTACCGATGTGTAAAGTTGTGTAAGCAAATACCATATTAGCTAGGGCTCCTTGTGCTTGCCAAACACATGATACACAAAGTAAGCGTGTACCCCCCTGAGGATTAATGTAATTATACCCTCAGGTGTTACAGATTACAACAATGGAATGAAATGTTACGGAAAACTTTTGTATCATTGTACTTCAAATATCTTTAAAAATAAATGTTTTAAGTACAAAATTAATCACTCAAATGTGTGTCCTGTAGCGCTAAATGTGCGTCTTGCTGTAAGATAATTCTGTGGAAGTGTCGTAATTATCGTCCTCTGAAAGCTAAGTTCTGCAGAAGTCAATGTACTTACCTCATGATAAACAAAAGTGAAATGCTTTGAGTATAGATATCTTAGTTATTACGCTTATTGCCGTGATGAAGAAAGTACTGTGCTGTAACGTATTGTTGTGCTACAGAAAAGGCTGTCTCCTTGTAGCTATACCACAAAAGTTACTACTAAAATATGTTTTACATTCCAGAAGAATTCAGAAAAACTGTGCAGATATAAAACAGATACACCGCAAAAGCAACAAGGTAAATTGTGTCACACATTAGTAGCGTCGTGATATAGTCGTGTAGCTGTCAAATAAACTAACCACTGTGTCATCTGATATCTCTCAGAAAGCACCTTGAATCCATAATGTATTTTCAAGTAAACCAAAATGTTGCACTAAAATCTCATTAGCAGTACCAGTACATGTTCTATGTATGTAAGCCTGATAGTCGTTACGTAATCGTGCAACTAACAAGCAAGAATGTACAAATAACAACACTGTGTCGTCTGTTCACTGTAACGATGCATTCGTAATTTCTCTTTAAATAAGTTCTCTTGGTTCTTGACTGGATATTTAACTTCAAACATTGTTGTATGTTAACAGTTTCTTAAGTCTGACAAAGCATACTAGAAATGTGAAGTGAAAAGTTTTATGGCAAAGACAAAGTTAAAAAGCAGATTATCATTCAAGAAACGGTTTTACATGTGAAATGTGGTGTAAACCTTTAATCTTCCTAGTATGCAGAGTTTCAACTGAAAAGCAATTGTCATGTTTTATACGTCGGTAAGGAATGTTAAATCTTTTCTCAAGGTTAGCGTCTGTGTTATTTTGCTCTGAGCCAGCCGGCGCACGCGGCTGCCTGTGGTGCGAGTCATTGTCTGTTCCTTTGTTGGCGCGCGTCATTATTGGGATTTGGAGACCTAACTTCTACAAATTCACGTTGTCGAAAGTGCCCTGCTCTGTTTGAATCCCGCTAGTTCTGATGAAATTCAGGTCTGTCGTTATGATTATCTCGTCTGTAGTCATGTCGGTAGATTTCATAATTTCTTTCTTGTCGGTCATGTGGTGGAGAATTTCTTCCTGAATCGTAACTGTGCGCTGAACTGTTGCGTCTGAAGTTATTCTGTCTCCCTTGATAATAATTGTTTTGGTCCCCATATTGTCCGTTTCTAAGGTAATCTCTGTCATATTCACTACTTCGGGAATGCGATCTTTCTCTGTAACTATTATTACTCTGGCAGTGGTTGTCATATGGGTGGTGTCTGTTTTGGTCACGATTTGCGTTGTAAGAATAGACTTGTCATGTCCAGTTATTGTTTCTGTCGCCACGGAATTGTGACAGATGTGACCTGTAGTGATTGTTTTCCCATTTTCGCATCCTGCGACTGTCTGTGTCAATTTCTAATTCTTCTAAGAGTCCCTGAAAAGCTTCAATGTCGTCTTTGGAACGTCCTGCTAAAATAATATGTCGTAAATGTTCAGGCAATTTGAGTAAGCAAATGCGGATGAGTTCTGAGGGGCTGTATCGGTTTGAAAGATACTGATTCTTGTGCAACATGTCTTCAAAATATTTGACAAGACTGGAAAATTCAGATTGTTCAAAGTGTTTCATCATCATGATGCTATGTTTTACTCGGTCTTGTGTAGCTTGAGACCAATATGCTGAGAGGAAGGCATGGTAAAATTCTCCTTCACTGTGGCAATCGTGAATGACCGATCGCATTCTTACAGCTGGTTCATTCTCCAAGTAGCCACACATAAATTCTAACCTGTGCTCCAATGACCACTTGGGAGGAAAACAATGAGAGAATTGATGGAGCCACGCTTGTGGATGAATGTCGTTACCAGAATTCTTAAATGTTTTGAATTTACGTGTAGTAATGAACAGCTTATAGTCAAAGTCATCATGTCGGCGAGTCGCATATCGGTCATTGTTACGTCGTTTCGGCGGTTCCATTTCAAAATTCGGTGCACCTTGCCAATTTCTTTCATAATTTCCGAAATGCGCTGTGTTATTATTTTGTGGCTGTTCCGTATTTCTATGTCCCTCTTCCCGTATTGGGGCGCGAGTGTCCTCTGAAATACGTAATTCTTGTATTACCTGTGTCAGCTGATCTTGTACTTCGCGGATTTCTCTTTGGTGTTGCGTATTAATTTGATTCTGATTTTGTTTGAATTTCCTAATTTGTTTGCACTCTTCTGTGTCATTAAAGACTACCGGTTTTGTGTCATTCAGATTATCATCTACCTTCGTAGATAAATTATTTAGCTGATCCGAAAGTTCAACTACTTTCTCTGATAATGAACTAATTTCCTCCATGTGTCTTTCTGAACCAATTTTCAGAGTATCTACTGTGTCCTTTAAGTTTTCCTGAGCTTTTGCAAGTTGCGTAACCGAATCGGTAGATGCAACTGAGTCAATTTTAGCTTGCAAGGTCTCATGATTTTCATGAACAATAATTTGCAGTTCTTTTATGGCTGCTTCGTGATTCTGTAATGCATTTTCATGCCGCGAAAAAATAGGTTGAAAATGCTCACAAATTTGTGTTTTTACGTCGTTACAGACTTTTTGACATTTCGATTCGATTTTATGTAACTCAGTAGTTAAATCTTCACGTGTTTGTTCAAGTGTGGTGTCTAACTTTTGAAGATTTTGTTCCATTCTGTCTAACTTTTGAAGCTTTTGCTGTGTTTGTCTCTGATTTTGTTCCATTGTATCTAACTTTTGAAGATTTTGTTCCATTATGTCCAACTTTTGAAGATTTTTTTCCATTATGTCTAACTTTTGAAGCTTCTGTCCCATTTGTTGCATTAATTGTAATATCAATGCACTGGTGTCTGAAACATGTTCCTCAGTGCTATTCGGCAATGCATTTGAACCGGCAATATTCACATTTTGACAAGCAGAAAATGTGTCTTGACTTATTTGAGAAAACGGTGAGGACGCTAAACCTGAATCTACAGTATTTGCAAGATTGTGTCCTGTCATTTTGGAATTCTGAGGCGAGCTGTTGCCGACCGATCGATCGATAATGCTTCCCTGTTCACTAATTGTTTCACTGCCTATGCCATTGTTTGCCGCCCGCTCCATTTCCTTATGCACAATTACCAATTTACTACTTTGAATGTCTGTTACTTCATTACACAGTGGTGCTGATAAGCTACGCTCGTGTTCACTATTATTTCTCAGTTTACTTTGGAGCCTAGTGTTACGTTTTTCACACGCCATTATTGTCACAATATTTCACACGATAACACAGAAAAACACAATTTGAAGAGCAAAAATAAGAGAACACATTAACATAGCACTGAAAATGATATATAGTTAATTGCAAGCGCAGCTGCGAAATACTTGGTGCAAATCTACATGCATGCCACAACTGCTTTACTGTACAACAATGAAAGACTGCAACTACAAAGGAGATTCTTTCTACAATTACGCGCTAGCAATAAACAAAAGCTACACTAATTATACAAACTACAAGAAAAAATCAGAAGATTCCAGTGAGGTATCCTCGGCTAAGGGTCGACATATGAAACGTCCCCTTTGAACAATTATACACGTGACTGGGCTTAAACTGACACAATATTTTTAGCGCAACGCAATCTGACTTTCAGAAATCCCTACAAAAGAATGGCCCTGACTAACATTAACCTATGCATTTCACAAATCGCTTACCTCACAAAAATCTTCGTTACTCGAACTACTGCAATACAGCGAGCGCCACTACTGCCAGCTAAATAAAAGATTCAAACTACGGAAGGCACTAACTACTGATAGGCATAGTTAGCAAATGAAAGATTTTTATAGAGAACAAACAATGTATTTACCTTAATAGTCATAATATATATAGCAGTTCATGACAAATTACAAAACTCCGCCATCTCTCTCCCCACATCCACCACTGCTGGCGGCTCACCTCCAACTGCGCAACGCTACGCGCTGTTCACATCCAGCTGCCGCTGCCCAACACTACAATGGCAGACAACAATGCAAACTAGCCACAGACTGCACACAGCACAGCCAGTGATTTTCACACAGAGCGCTACGTGGCGTTACCAATAAGAAAACCTAAACAGCCTACTTACATACAGTATGCTTGTTCGCCCACCACTTGAATACTGCTCAGCAGTGTGGGATCCGTACCGGATTGGGTTGATAGAAGAGATAGAGAAGATCCAACGGAGATCAGCGCGCTTCGTTACAGGATCATTTAGTAATCGCGAAAGCGTTACGGAGATGATAGATAAACTCCAGTGGAAGACTCTGCAGGAGAGACGCTCAGTAGCTCGGTACGGGCTTTTGTTGAAGTTTCGAGAACATACCTTCACCGAGGAGTCAAGCAGTATATTGCTCCCTCCTACATATATCTCGCGAAGAGAGCATGAGGGTAAAATCAGAGCGATTAGAGCCCACTCAGAGGCAAACCGACAATCCTTCTTTCCACGAACAGTACGAGACTGGAATAGAAGGGAGAACCGATAGAGGTACTCAAGGTACCCTCGGCAAACACCGTCACTTGGCTTGCGGAGAATGGATGTAGATGTAGATGTAGATTAACTTGTGGGATTTTTTCCCTTAGACAGATCAACAAACTGTACATGAGAAAGATTTTTAATACGCTCCTTACTTCCTACATCAGAAAAACAATCGAGCGAGGTGGCGCAGTGGTTAGCACACTGGACTCGCATTCGGGAGGACGACAGTTCAATCCGGCGTCCGGCAATCCTGATTTAGATATTCCGTGATTTCCCTAAATCGCTTCAGGCAAATGTCTGGATGGTTCCTTTGAAAGGGCACGGCCTACGTCCTTCCTTGTCCTTCTGTAATCCAATGAGACCGGTGACCTCGCTGTTTGGTCTCTTTCACCAAATCAACCCTACCCAATCCTCAGAAAAACATCTAAATATAACGGAGGATGATATTGACTATGGTTTAGGTAAAGAAACTATTTAAAAACATGCAGTTGCTTATGCACTAAGGAAACGGACAACATTTCAGTGTAACACATGACAGGCTATGTCTTTTCACACCCATAAAACTTTTAGAGACAAGTTACATTAGCAAGATATCATAGTCAGAAAATTAGGCAATAGCAACACTTTTGTAGTTTTGAAAAAGGCCATTATTTGAAAAGGATTGTTTCCTGAACCAGATACACAGTATTATGATTTTATTGGTAATTATGTTGTTCTACAAAGAAGTGACAGAAGAATCGGTTAACATTATTTCCTAAGCTTTTTCAAGACAGTATGAACCATGACCAACGCCAAACGTTTTAGATGGTGAAAAATAAAAACGATTTCGGTATCATTACGGTTACCTTCGTAGAGGAATGAAATGTAGAATGCTGAAGAGACAGAAATCGCTGTATCTATGTTCTTTCTAAGTGACTACACTGTTTTGTACCTATGTCCTTTGAAATGGTGTACAATGTTTTGTACTACACTGAAGAGCCAAGGAAACTGGTATAGACAGGAGTACTCAAACACATAGACATGTAAACACGCCGAATACGGCGATGAATTCGGCAACACCTATATAAGTCAACAACTGTCTGGCGCAGTTGTTGGATAGGTTCTGTTGGTACAATGGCAGGTTATTAAGATCTGAGTGAATTTGAACGTGGTGTTGTAGTTGGCGCACGAGCGATGGGACACAGCACCGCCGAGGTACCGACGAAGTGGGCATTTTCCCGTACGACCATTTCACGAGTGTACCGTGAACATCAGGAATATTTCTAAATCTCCGACATCGCTGCGGCTGGAAAAAGATCCTGCAAGAACGCGACCAACGGCGAAAGAAGAGAATCGTTCAATATGACACAAGTGCAATCCTTCCGCAAATTGCTACAGATTTCAATGCTGGGCCACCAACAAGGGTCAACGAGCGAACCATTCAACGAAACATCGTCGATATGGGCTTTCGAAGCCGAAGGTCCTACCGTGCAGCCTTTATGACTGTCCCGTCTGGGCCCGTCAACACCGACATTGGACTGTTGATGCGTGGAAACATGTTGCCTGGTCGGACGAGTCTCGTTTCAGATTGTACCGAGAGAATGGACGTGTACGGGCATGGAGACAACCTCATGAATCCATGGACCCTGCACGTCAGTAGGGGACTGTTCAACCTGGTGGAGGCTCTTTAATGGTGTGGGGTGTGTGCAGCTGGAGTGACATGGGACCCCTTATATGTCTAGATACGACTCTCTAAATAAACGTCCCGTATGATCCCCTGCATCCATATATGTCCATTGCGCATTCCGACGGACTTGGGTAATTCCAGCAGGACAGTGTGCAACGCCACGCGTCCGGAGTTGCTATACAGTGGCTCCAGGTACACTCTTCCGAGTTTAAACACTTCCGCTGGCCACTAAACACCCCAGACACGAACATTGTTGAGCATATCAGGGTTGCCTTGCAACTTGCTGATCAGAAGAGATCTCCACCCCCACGTACTCTTACGGATTTATGCATGGCCCTGCTGGATTCATGGTGTCAGTTCCCTCTAGCACTACGCCAGGCATTAGTTGAGTCCATGCCACATCATTTTGCGGCACGTTTGAGTGCTCGCAGGGGCCCTACACGATATTAGGCGGGTGTAGCAGTTTCTTTGGCTCTTCAGTGTAATATGTGTGCACACCACAATATAGTATGTCCCTGACACAAACCGAATATGCATCCTTCTGTATTAGTTGCAGTGGTAGTTGAGCAACAGTGGACTTTGATACAAACATCACCAAAGACTCTAAACACTAAACGGCGGACCTAAAATCTTTGTACGAGGGACCTTCAGTAAGTAATGCACCACGTTTGTTTCTTAAACATGCTCGGTTTGCATACAGGATTTCAATAAACAATATTTTTCCACACTCTTTTGGCTACAAAACCTTATTTTTCAATATAATCTCCGTTCAGTGCGACGGCCTCATGTCACCTTACTCGGAAGGCCTGAATGCCCGCATGGTACCACTCTACTGGTCGGCATCTGAGCCAACTTCTTAGTGCATCGATAACCTCCCCATTTCCCGCGAAGTGCATCTCTCACGGGACAAAACAGATGGAAGTCGAAAGGTGCTAGGTCTGGGTTGTAGGGCGGATGAGCAAGAACAGTCTAATGAAGTTTTGTTAGCTGCTGTCGAGGGCGATGACTTTTGTGAGGCCTTGCGTTGTGATGAAGGAGGAAAAGTTCGTTTGCATGTATGTGAGACGGAGAGGAACTCGCGGGCACACACCGTTGAGTACCCCAACTGGTGGACGACTGTGCAGCACTACCAGCAGAGAAGTCCGGCTGTGCAGCGAGTTGTTTGATTGTAATCCATTGATCACCTCAAATGAGAGTGTCTGCACGTTCCAACATAGCAGAAGTCACAGCTGTCTGCGGCCGGCCGGCACGCGGGATATAGAACAGGTCTGTGCGACCTTGGTGCGATGATGACAGACGCCTCTCCCAACGACTCACCGTTCTTTTATCCACTGCCATGACTCCGTAGACATTCTACAAGCGCTCTGGTTTTCCACCAAAAGCACAGAAGCCATTTTGAAGGCTACATATAGCGCCGCCACCTATCGGAACTTCATGAACCTTCAGGGGCTGAAGCGTGGAACGGGACATCCTCGTCTAGAACTATTTTTAATCAACAGTACTTGTCGATACCACTATTATTTTTTCCGATTTTAGACAGGTCAATATTATCTCAGTTGCTTTTCAGAAAACTTTCGTACAATTTTATATACAGTATGTTATATTTCAAGCTAAAATTTACGAAAAGGAACTACTTCATAAAATATTTTAGTTTAGATCTTATAACCGACAAATACTAGTTCTGAATGTACAGTTAAAATAATATTTTTTTAGAAATATTTGAAATTATGAATTATTTGCACACTTAAAAAATTTCTGTTATTAATTACGCAATCCTGTACTGTTTACTATGTTTGTTTCTGGATTCATTTGTGAAATAATAATCGAAATTAATAATGTAACTAGAACTAGTAGGAATTCATTAGTTAAGAAAAACTAAGTTCTTTGGAATATTGTTATTTCCACAAAGCGTGGGAGTCGTAAGCTTGCCTCCGATATGATCGAACATATTTTTGTGCGAACAATGTAATTTCGGCTTTGTTAATGTGAGAGAATCAGTGGATAATGTACTGACATAAAAAATGCTGCAACGACAATCTTCCAGTTTATTTAGTTCAGACGAACCGTGAGGGCCTGATGTCAGATTTTCAGCTTCAGGAAACAAACCATTAGACAAAAAGAACTGTAGCCATCTCAACATGACAAGCTAAGTAAACTTGAAAGTTTTTTGTACATTTTGCTCCTCTCAAATCTTCGTAAAAGACTTTGCTTATTAATTACTGGGTGTGGGCATTCTTTAACACGGACAATAGATGGAAGGAGGAAGGAGGTGGGAGATTACAGGCGGGAATATTCCATCGTGTCCCACAACAAATTCCGCACTTTTTGCAACCGAAATCGGCTGGGAAAAATGTGTTTCATTACTTGTAGAACGCCCTGGTACAGTTATCAATATTTATTTTACTTGAACTATAGAACGTAAGAATTTGTAGTTTCTGTCAAATGAAGGAATAATTCATCAAGTTTTTGTTGCGATGTCAGTAAACTTGAACATATGCGCTGTTTCTTACTCCAAGAAAGTCTAATCGATTCCACGTCATACGTTTTACAACATTCTTTGTGTAACACCAGCAACAGCATCTGTAATATTTCTTCTTAATGTATCCAGATCATGTACTTGTGTAGCGTATACCTTGTCCTTTAATCTAAAGGGGTTTGCCTAGTGATCTTGCAGGCTAGCCAGTGGGACCATCACCTGTCAGAAAATATTCATTAATAAAATTTCTAACGTGCAATCCCCAATGCGATGTTCCATCATCTTGTTCGAAAATCGCATCAATCAGGAAGTCCCTCAGTTTCGGTTCAGCAGACTGTTCCAGCACATCCAAACAGATGTTAGCTATTACTGATTTTTCGACAAAAAATAATGGGCCAATAACACTGTCGTGCATTAAACAGCACCATACATGAATTTTAGGGTAAACCCTAAGGCGGTCTAAGGTGACACGTGGGTTTTCCGAACCCTGTATCCTGACAACGCTTGTGTTAACTTTAGCTGATAAAGTACAGGAAGCTTCATCTGAATAACAAATTGCTGCTGTCGATTCCTGGCAATATCTCAGTCGCAAAAGCCGCTCGACAAGTTCCATCACATGGTTGTATCGCGCATCGATCTTAGACCCATGCGGATGCGGTCTTCTGTGTATAATTCTTCGCACTGTCGTCCTATGAATTCATAATTCAAGATGTGTGTCGGTAAACTTAGAAGGCTTCATAAGGATGCCTGTTCCACAGCTCCGACACTTCGTTCACTGATCGGAGGCCGCCCTTTTCACGAAAGATCTAACAGGCTGTCGGACAGTTTAAATTTCATATACCATGCAACAATAATCCTTCTGTCAGGTACTTCTCTTCTGTATTATCTTCGAAAATTTAGCTACACAGCAATTGGTTATTTTGTGCCGTGACACCTCAAAACACACAGCGCTTTCTCCTCGCGTGACACCATATTACAATAACGGTGATTGTACAGTTCTCTCTATTCACCGTCTGCTCTGTCGAGGAAGCCTGCATACTCGGTTCACTAGACAAACAATCAAACAAGTCGTATTAATGAGTTTTATGACAATAAGAAAATTACAATACTTAACTTTGGCAATTACACAGATGTGTCACAAGCAAAGGCCGACATACAAAATAAACAATCTTCTTCAGTATAGACAATCCCAAGTCTGTGCTACATAAAGAGTATAAGCAAAGTGACTAGCGTTGACGCTGCTATCGAAATCGCTAAGCTTGAAGCTGCTACCGAACTGGACCGTCACCAATCGGTCGCGGCGCTCATGTCCTCTTCATATAGGGGCCACAGCTGTCGCGTTGTCGTCCTGGAGAGCGGTCCTGTCAGTGTGCGATTGGCTGACTTGTTCTCACAGCCTCCTCTTCCCTGTCGTTCCCAACTAGCGTGCCGGCGCTTGTCTTACGCCGAACCACCTTCTACCTGCAATAAAGATATGCAAACAAACTTGGTGATTTATTCTTTTATTTGTCACAAACCACAAATTTGGAAGTTCTATAGCTTATAACATAACTGAATTTCCCGTCGGTGCTTGGCAGAACATCATAATAATATCAAAAAAGGAAAAAACTTCATAATTTTTTGCAAAATTATGTTTATTTGGTGCCACGCGTGATTAGCCGAGCGGTCTATGGCGCTGCAGTCATGGACTGTGCGGCTGGTCCCGGCGGAGGTTCGAGTCCTCCTTCGGGTATGGGTGCGTGTGTTTGTCCTTAGGATAATTTAGGTTAAGTAGTGTGTAAGCTTAGGGACTGATGACCTTAGCAGTTAAGTCCCATAAGATTTCACACACATTTGAACATTTTTGTTTATTTGGTAACAAACCGGCTTTCGACTTTTCAGTCCAACTTCAGATGACAACTGAATGTCGGAAACAGAGATAAACGTAATCTGTGACTTACACAGGTATCATTTGTATAAAAGATAGTAACAAAGTGTTTACAAACATTACAATAATCATATTAACTAAAAAAGGGTAAACAAAGTTTTTATGTAGAGATACATATAACATAACGAATGACGAGAAATAAAATGAATTTGCACTCTGAATCTAGTATTTAACAAGGGGGAAAACGGAAACTGAGTCTGATCATTTAATACTAAACTGGCATTCTGTGTCATGTGTTTGTTGATTTCCAGTATTCCCAGTAGAGTCATCTTTCTGATTTTTTGACAGAATCTAAAATTTCATATTCTACATCATAAGGACGGTTCCTTGCTAAAAGATGATCAGCAAAGTTCGAATCTTTCTTCCTTAATCGTCAGTTTCTCTCACGTTCACATAGCCTAATTGCCACAGGTCTGCCTGCTTGAACAATATACACTTTTTCACACTGGCTGCTTGCCAAGCGTTGCATTTTGTCTTTACTACTGAAGAGAAATATTGATATGTTATTGGTATTATAAAATGTAGATCTGTAGTTGCAAGACATTAACTTTTTATTACGATTGTATGAAATGTTGCTAACGTGTGCAATTCTCCACCACTCTTTGAAACAATCGAGTGATTGCTGTTGGCCAGCGTACACAAGTGGTGTAATTTTATTCATTCCCTTTTTCGTAGAATATTATCGATCAGAGCAGCAGCTATTGCCATTGCTGGAAGCGATTTGATGATGATTGGTAGTTCTCTTTGAAAGGCTGATTTTTCTAAAATAAACGTGATAACTGAACAAGGACTTTAGGTCCAAGCTGTATTTTCTTTCGTTACAAAGCATTTATCTGCACACATTTTTAACCTTCCATATGATATTTCAGTATCTGCTTGTAAAACTCTATCCCTCGAATAGTTTGTCAACATATGACAGGTTATCTAAGAACAAATTATTCGTGAAGCAACATTTCTTTGGCTTAAACCATTGAAAACGAAAACGAAGAACCACGTGAGTATTCTAACTTACTAACAGTTGCAGCAGAGTGCACTTTTTCATCAACACGTGCGAAGACGGCGGTATATATGTCCGCCGTCGTGCCCTCGGAGCGGTCGGCGCCAGTTAACGGCGGACGCACTAAAATCTGAGGGCTCTCTCATGGGCCGCAATTGATGGCTGTTGACCCGCTGCCTCCCCAGCTGGTCTCGTTCCAACCGCCGCCTGTTACGCCAGCAAGAGGAAGACCGACTGCCTCGCTCGTTGGCCTCTGGCGAACAGCTAGTATTGCCGTGACGTTCCAAGGCGCAAAGATAACGAGCTGGCCTGTCCCTGTCGCTTGAAACGAGGCGAGATCTTGCACAGTTCACAACCTATGGACGTAATTCAGACACGTTCCTATTACCCCATCATAAACCACAGTTCACAATATTAACGTCTGCACACTCACCCACTCACACCCAAATATCCAGAATGAAATTATAATGAACTCCAGACCTTTAGCTGCTCACAGGCGTCGATAAATATCGACGGGGACAAGTTGAAAAATGTGCGCCCTGACCGGGACAAGAACCCAGGACCTCCTGCTTCCATGCCAAAAAACATCTGGAGGCTGGGGTGTCAGGTACAAATACAATTTGCCCATCGAGGGCACTGTGAAATAGTCAGCTTCTGCAATATTTATTATTCGTTAAACGAACCGGTTTTCGGTTGTTATGTCATCATTAGGTACTAAGATAAATACGTGGTGCAGTGAAATTTTGTTAGATCAAAGATTTTAGACTAGAGCATGTACAGAGTATCTCCATTTCCGGAGATGAAAAATGTTAGTAACTCATCTCGGGAAATGTAGATACTCTGTACATGCCCTAGTCCAAAATCTTTGATCCAACAAAATTTCACTGCACCACGTACTTATCTTTGTACCTGACCACGGTGTAACAGCCGAAAACCGGTTCATGTAATAAATAATAAATATTGTAGAATATTACGACAGTGCCTTGTGTGTGTTTCATTCATAATGTATGAAATTTTCTACCAAAAACCGACGGAACAGGAACAGTCAGATTCTACTATTAGATACCTTTAGTTTTTATAAATTTGTAATGATTTAAATCTAACGGTATAAATTCCAAAGAAATCAGTTGCTGACAGGTGTCAATATTACAGAACTATCAGTTCACCGAAGCATTATCGCAAAATACTAATACAAATTCCATACAGAAGAATGGAAAAACTGGTAGAAGTCGACCTCTGCTAAGATCAGTTTGGGTGTCCGAGAAATGCAGGAATAAGCGAGGCAATATTGGCACTACGACTTCTCTTATAAGATATGCAAAGGGAAGGCAAATCTACATTTGTAAACGTAGATAAAACCTTTTGACAATGTGGACTGGAATGCTCTAATTGAAATTCTGAAGGTAGCAGGAGTAAAATACAGGGAGCGAAAGAATATTTACAACTTGCGCAGAAATCAGATGACAGTTACAAAAATCGAGGGACATGAAAGGGAAGCAACGGTTGAGAAGGAAGTGAGATAGGGATGCAGCCTATCACCGACGTTATTGAAACTGTACGTTGAACAAGAAGTAACGGAAAATTTGGAATAGGGATTAAAGTTCAGGGAGAAGAAATAAAAGCTTATCGATGACGTTGTATTTCTGTCACAGACAGCAAAGGACTTGGAAGAGCAATTGAACGGAATGTACAGTGTCTTGAAAGGAGGGCATAAGATGAACATCAACAAAAGGAAAACAGATATAATGGAATGTAGTCAACTTAAATCAGGTGATGCTGAAGGAGTTGGATCAGTAAACGAGACACTAAAGGTAGTAGATGAGTTTCGCTATCTAGGTATCAAAATAACAAATGAGAAATTATAGTCTGGCAATGGCAAAAAAAGGGTTTCTGAAGAAGAGAAATCTGTTAACTTCGATTACAAGTTTTAATCTTAGGAAGTCTTTTCTGCAGGTATCTGTCTGGAGTGTAGCCATGTACGGAAGTGAAACGTGGACGATAAATACCTTAGACGAGAAGAAATGTGGTGTTGCAGAAAAATGCTTAACATTAGATGGACAAAACGTGAATATAATAGGCGACTCAAGAAATTTGTGACACAACTTGACTATAAGAAAGGATTGGTTGGCAGAACACATTCTCAGACATCAGAAGATCGGCAGTTTAGTAATGTAGGGAAGTGTGGATGATGAAAATCGTAGAGTGAGACCAAAAGAGCGAATATAGAAAGGAGATTCAGAGGAATGTAGGTTGCAGTAGTTATTCGGAGATGAAGATGGCTTGCACAGGATAGAGTAGCGTGGAGAGCTGCATGAAACCAGTCTTCGGACTGGAAACCACAACAGCAACATAAATGACGTAGTACACTCCAGCGAGTACTGGATCGTATTGTTAAAAGTCTAACATCAGGCAAGTAATGACTTTATTGCATGTGAGCAATAAAGTCATTCCTTGGCTAATGTCTGACTTTCTACCACTGCGACCCAGTCAGCCTGAATGTGTAACTACTGCTTGTTTCAATTTCAAGTTTGAGTCGGATAACACACGGAAAAAGTATTTTTTTTTTTTCGTGTCATGTAATTACTAATTTACAATTTTCGGATTTTTTCCTTTACTTGTAATGTAAAGTCTTGCTTCTTGCCAAATTTTATGAGTTTGAGAATATCAGAATATTTTACGTAAATAGCCGTATCTCTAGGTTGCACTAACTTAGATGGACAAACAAACGATCCTGTAAGTGTTCTGTTTTTACCAATTGAGGTACGGAACCTGTTGATATTTATCAACTCCTGTAAGCAGCTAAAGGTCTAGATTTCATTATAATTTCATTCTTCTAGAGATGCAAAATCACCAATGATATCTGTACAGATACCAGCTTCATACAAATCTCCAGATGTCAAAAACACATATCGGTACCAAACGTTGTGTGTCGATAGAGTATCAACCGAAACACCGATTTAGTTCGTGCTGTGTGCTGTAGTTCAGTAGAACGGGCGAAAATTGTAATTAAAAGTAATGCCAGAACTACGGAATATGTGAAAGGCGCATCTGTGAGCTGTTATAGCAGACACTTCTGGTAGGTGATTTGGTAGAGCGTCAGGTTGTCAAAAAAAGGAAAGTTTCGAGTCCGAAAGCCACTGGTGGCGATTTTCTTTTAACAGTTTACTTGTGATATTGTTACATGGGAGAACATCTTTCTGACATGTAAAAGGCAGTTTCGGCATTTTTAGCAATGTTCTTTTGGCAGTCTGCTTTCGCTTCTTTAGTTAAAAGTAACAAACGTGTAGTGTACATTTCTGTACATAGGTATGGTGTTATAGACAACACCATACCTATCTACGCAAATGTACTCTATAGGTTTGCTACTTTCAACTAACGACGCGAAAGCTGACTGCCAAAAGAAGAGAAAAATGTTCTCCCATATAACAATTCGACGATTAAACAGTTAAAAAACTGCTCTTAATGGGAATCGAACTTTTTTTGTAATTATGAACTTTTATTTACAAGTTAACAAAATACATTGCTAGAGATGAAGATAGCTTTAAGTTTCGTAGGTAGAATTCCCGTATTGTTATCTAAAGCCTATTTTTCTTTCGACTGTGGTTTATTTTGTTATACAACAATTGGTTTCTCAAATTATCTTCCTTGTTACATTTTATTGGCTTGCGAATTGATTTATAATGGTATTGTGATTTTATTTTAGTTCTAGTCCTGTCGGTTTCTGTGGCAAAGGAACATTTAGTTCTTTTTCAGTGATTTTGTTTGTATTTTTGACATTGAAGAATATATTGTATGAGTTAGTTAATGCTGTATTTTCAAAATTGGAGAGTGATTTTGATCTGGTGTCATGGGAACCTTCAGTATGATAATCTGACACTCTACCATCTCACCTACCAGAGATCTTCATGTTTGGAATTCACAGATACGCCTCTCCTGTAGTACTCCGTTCTTCTGGTGTTACTTTTAATTATCATTTACGCTTGCTCTATTGGGCGACAGCACACAGCACGAAGTAGATCGGAGTTCTGGTTGATACTCTATCGCCACACAACATCTGGTCAGTGAGTGAGTGGAAAGTCGAGCAGCTTAACAGTTGTACATAGAACCAGAATTTTATGGGGTTGTCGGCAAGATCTGTTGCTAAGGTATGATGATGGAAGTTTTTGTGTATGTCGCGCATCTATCGTTTTACAGACGCACAAATTTCCACTAACTTTTCTCTGGCGTCGTTTGTGCATTCTTCTTTTCACCTAGAATGTGACTGTCACTGCTTCCTCAGCATTTTTAAACCACGGAAGGTCTTTTCCGTCCTTAATCAACTTTCTCGGAACATACTAATCCAGAGTGCGATTTACAGTCGCTTTAAACTTTGTCCATAATGCCTCTTTGTCCATCATCGTGGAGCTACATGATGTCGTTTTGTGTGGCTGTTTGAAGTTGTGAGGTAACGGGCGAGTTGTGGCACCCTGCAAATATTATATGTTCGGAGTTGGAGGGTGGAGGGGCGAGGGCGCACAGCCGCGACCCGGTACCAGCCACGTGGTGCTGAACGTTATCTTAGCATCCGCGTGATGCCACACAAAGGCCGGTCCAACACGTGGCTGGGAATTCCTTGGTGACGCTGTGCGCCAGGAGGGTCAAAGATGGCGGACTTTGTCAAACCTTAATGGCAGACATTTCACAGTTCGTATAGAAATTAATAGTAGCCAGATGAATCACGATACCTCATAAAGAAACATGTACACTACTATTACTTGCACGACGATTCTGATGGCGCAATCAGATTTTCAATATATTTGTTAGTTTAAAGGTTAGTATCTTACGATGGATTATACAAATAATACGGTTCATCCAATTTCGTCGATCTACGTGTCTTTAGAAAGCTATTAGTGTAAACCTAAATTGGTGTGAGTTACAGGCATGCAACTTAAATAGTACATGAGTTATTGGAGGTCAAAGGGGCCGACTACTATCGATCGCGTCAGGCCATAAGTACTTCACAGTTACACGGAAAAACGGTAGCAGCATTCTTGTAAATATGTTTATTCGTCTGTCTTTGTTTATATTCGATATATACTATCCATGAAGAAATTGGTTAAATATGTACTGTGTGTTAGAAAGACAAGGAAATTAGACTCCTGGTCTGCCATTTGCTTCTTTTCTTCTGATATAGGTTTATTTAATTTGTTTATGTATTTAATAATGTGTGTTGAGCGTGTTTATGGTCTGGCCGTAGGAACATTTATTTAATTTCAAGTATTTAAATGTAGATCCAGTATTTCGAATATGTTTCATTATGTTTGTGAGTCAGCGTTGGTTTGAAGGCAGGGCGGGAGCGCTCTAGCCAGTCACAGCAATCATTGGAAAAAGGACACGTGGAGAGTGGGGAAGAGCATCGTTTCCAGAGAGGACACGGAGTTCGGAACAGTGCGCCGCGAGAGACAGTCGCACAAGAAGGGAGGTGCTGGACGTGACGGCGCGACGGACGCTCGGTCGCGACAGAGACTTGGAATGTGTGGAGCGGTTTACGCGTGGTCGCGACAGATATAAATACTTCGGAGTACCGACTTGTGCTCTTGTGAGATTTTCGTGGCTTCTACAGTGAAGACGTAGCGTACGTTTAGAAGTGAATATCTCGCGAGCTATGTTGTCGTTCATAACTACTTACGTGCAGTAGGAATCTATTGTTTCCCTGTTGTTCAACTGATATTTTATTTAATTGCTGGACCATCGACACCAGTAAGTGTTTTGCAGAAATATACCGCATTCTCAAAAGTACTTCTACTATCGTACTCATCATTTAAAGTCGTTAAGACAGTACCTGCAGATTTTATTTAATTGCAATCTTTCATTTATAAATTTCTATTTTACATTCGCAATTGCCGAGTGATAGGAACCTTTGACCATTCGATTCGTGTGTATATTCATATTGTGTACTGTAGACTCAGCAGTATTTGGCCTGTAATGAGGCAACTGCGTATCCCAGCCCCTATACAACGAAACCAACCAAAACTTTTAATATTTCAACTTTGAGTCGGAGGGTACGTAGTTAATTGAAAGCCCACAAAATGCACGCAGAAAGGCGAAAATGTCGTCCCCAATCATTCTCTGTGGGCTGTGGGGTGACTGCGATGTTCACTGACTGTCGGGAGTCCAAGCACGTGACTACTATTGCCATGGAGCGGATCATTTCTCAGCTTCCATGGAGCTATCTTTATCCCCAGAGGAGGGTATCTTGACCTAGTGGGATTGAAAGACTGCCTTCTCCCAATAAAGAAGACCGTAGAGGCGTCACCAGCGCCACACCAACACAGCTTGGCGAGCACGACTGCCTTTCGAAACACGCTGTTACAGTATCCTCACTAAACTAACCGTGAAGTAGCAGCAGCCTATATGTGATAATAACACCACATCATGACAGTAACATCACATCACCTCTTCCTCACTATCAAGAAATTAATTAAAAAATTCCTACAAGTCAGAAATTTAGTCTTCTCATGGGTTGGGCATCTTCAGATTCAACTGACTCAAATGTACACTGAAACCAAAAAAATAATTCTTTCTCTGAAATAAAAGTTAAAGCATAACCTTGTCTGATTAATTCTTCATTAAAAGTGCAACGTGAGGATGAATATGGTACCTCAAATTTATTTGTAGGATATTCGTGTCAGCAAAAGAAAAACAGAAAAATATGGTAGTAATTTTCGCTCCATATGAATCTTTGCAAAATCAGTTCTTGGCTTCCATTACTGTGTAGATTTGCTGCAATGAGCATCGTCTTGACAGATGTGAAATAATAAAAATTTCAATATCTCATATAGAGCAAAATTGTGTGTACAACACCAAAAATACTCAAAAGAATTCGTCTTTGCATGTACTCTTCTTCTTCAGAATTAAAAAAATAATGCTTTACCACATCGCGTCGGGATATTTTAGTTGTAACAACGACGGATTCTTAAGTTACGAAAAGTATGGCCTCTTAATTTGTTTGAGAAAAAGTATAAACTAAATGAATTACTCTAAATGATTCTAGTTTTTGTGTCGTCGTTGACTGTGCAGAGTCCTGTACTATGGGAAGCAAAGGAGAGGATGTTGTTTGGTGGCCGGTATCCTCTTGCTACCACATAACTGTACACATTTATTAACAGGGTTCTTTATTCATAAAACAAGAAGCTACTTATCTTTAAGCTAGTCCATGTCTTTTGGTGCAAGCTCTTCCGTAATAGTCCCCATTAACCTCACTACTGGTGAAGAACAAGTCCTGCTATGTACGCTACACTCTCGTAGCCAGTGAAGTGAACTGACAGACGCCAATTAGAATAGTAACTGGGCAAGTAACTGAATTGACTGCGACTGCTGCTCCGACTACGACTGGGCTGACTGTCTGTGACTAACTGGGCCCTCCAGTCTGTGGCGGCGATCTAAACACTTACGGTCGAGAGGGCGTAGGTCGTGCGTTGCTTGCGAGTCTGTCTTTTGCCTCTCTCTTGATAGGCGCGCTTGATTCAGCGCCTGTTATCGATCTTCTTGCAACCTCTTTGCCGACCATGTGCTGGCAACAGCTTACCCAGCACACTAGTGACTATGAATTAGTGAGTGGTAAGTTACATTACTAAATAGTGGTGACTGGCGTCTATCTATGTGGAAAAGCGTGTGTGTGTAAAATATCGTTTCCATTTCCTGTGGTTTACATAAATCAAAATGAGATTGAGTACATTTGTGGGTTCATTTACAAAAATTTAGTGTCTTTGCATGTGCTGACTGTGTGGTTTTAGACTGATACTGTTGAAGTAGTAAATTATAGTTGTCCTTCAAGCGAATTGATAGCCACTCCAGTGGCTATGACTGTCGACAGATTCAGTTTGCTGTGCCGTCTGCCAAGCACACAGACGCATGGTGGTCCCCACGTGCATCCCAGCGCATGGCGGCTTCTTGGCAGACCGCTGCGAAGGAAGGTGGACACACATTGCACCTGCCAGCTGATCAGCTTCTTGTGCCTCCACACAACTCGCCTACCTCTGAAACAGTCGTAACTTTAATGAGCAAATCTTAGCCACTTCATAAAAACCTCAGCACAGCACATTGTAACCCTGTTTTTACATTTTATGAAGAATGAGTGTGTGTGGTCACGAAGAATTTAACGTAAGACGTCAGCTCTGATTATACTACTTCCATGTGTTCAAGCAAATTAATTCATGGTTACTGCACCAAAAGTTAATTATCTACCCTGACTGAAAAATCTTCCTTACCGCTACTCAAAAACCTTTAAAATATTGTTACCCTAAACAGTCTTAAAGTTTAACAAATTATTACTGGCACTCAGCTATAGGCCTGAACATATGGTGATCAAAGTGAGATGTGTGTTTTGCATTAAGGTCTGAGAGGATGGAATAAATTCAAAGAAACAACCATTTCTAGCCACAGACGCTGGTGAACACACAAATAGTGACAGAGGAGAATGTAACAAAAAACACGGCTGAGATAACTCACTTGCTCTACTGGCAAAAACTGACATCCGAAAACTCCTAAAATCAACTCGGTAAGCACCGTAGGGGATTCTTTGCAGCTGCCAGTAGACCAAGAAACTCACAATACATTTACAGTGCATAATATGACCGCACAGAACACGAAATCCACTTATCCTTTTCTTGTCACGCACATTTCCACTAACGATAGCAATATAATCAGCGAATCTTATCACTATCTTCACAATCAGTTTTGATCCCATTCTTGAACCTTTCGTTTATTTCCATAATTGCTTCTTCGATGCAGAGATTGAACAATACAGGCGAGAAACTACAACCCTTACACTTGTATCAATCCGAACACTCCGTTCTTGGTGTTGCATTCTTACGGTACTCCCTTAGGTCTTGTACATATTCTATATTACCCGTCTTTACCTATAGCATATCCCTATTTTTCTCAGGATTTCGAACATCTTGCGCCATTTTACATTGTCGAACGCTTTTTCCAGGTTGACAAATCCTATGAATGTGTCTTGATTTTTCTTGAGTGTTGCTTCTATTATCAACAACAACATTAGAACTGCCTCTCTGGTACCTTTACCTTTCTGAGCAACAAACTGATCGTCATCTAACAGATCTTCCATTTTCTTTTCCGTTCTTTTGTGTATTATTCGTGTCAGCAACTTGTGTGCATGATCTGTTAAGCCTATACTGCGACACATCACGCATTTGTTGGCTCCTGCATTCTTCGGAATTATGTGATGATGTATTTCCAAAAGTCTGATGGTATATCGCCAATTTCACACATTTCACACACCAACGTGAACAGTCGCTTCGTTGCCACATCCCCCAATGATTTTAGAAATCTCGGTGGAACGTTATCTATCCCTTCTGTATTATTTGATCTTAAGTTTTCCAAATCTCTTTTACATTCTGATACTAATACTGGATCTCCTGTCTCTTCCATCGGCCTCTGTTTCTTCTTCTATCACATCATTAGGCAAGTTCTCCCCCTCATACAGGCCTTCAATGTACTCTTTTCACCCGTCCACTCTCTCCTCTGCATTTAATACTGGAACTTCAGCCTACTCCCCATCATCATTAAATTGTAATCAGAGTCCACGTTTGTTCCTGGGTGCACTTTGCAATCCGATACCGGAATCTCTGCCTCACCATGATGTAATCTTGTGATATGATTCTATATCTTCTCCTGGGTACGCCTTACAATCCACTTTCTGATTTCTGAATCTCTACCTGATCATGATGTAATCTAACTGAAATCTTCCCATATCTCCCGGTCAAGTATATCTTCTCTTCATCTGATTCTTAAACGGTGTATTCACAATTACTAGATGAAATTTATTGCAGAACTCAATTAGTCTTTCTCCTCTTTCATTTCTACTACCAAGCCCATATTTTCCTATAAGCCTTTCCTGTACTCCTTCCCCTACAACTGCATTCCAGTCCATCAAGGCTATTAGATTTTCACCTCTCTTCACGCACTGAATTACTCATTCAATATGTACCTATATTTTCTCGATGTCTTCATCATCTGCTTGCGACTTCGTCATGTATACCTGATGAATTATTGTTGTCGGTGTTGATTTGCTGTCGATTCTGATTAGAGCAACCCTATCACCGAACTGTTTACAGTAACTCCAGTAACTCACTCACTGCCCTACCTCCCTATTCAGGACGAATCATGCTCCCGTTATATCATTTTCTGCTGCTGTTGGCCGGCCGGAGTGGCCGAGCGGTTCTAGTCGCTACAGTCTGGAACCGCGCGACCGCTACGGTCGCAGGTTCGAATCCTGCCTCGGGCATGGATGTGTGTCATGTCCTTAGGTTAGTTAGGTTTAAGTAGTTCTAAGTTCTAGGGGACTGATGACTTCAGAAGTTAAGTCCCATAGTGATCAGAGCCATTTTGCTGCTGTTGATAGTACCCTACATTCATTTGACCAAAAATGTTTGTCTTCTTTCTGTTTCACTTACCTATATCTAATTCAGTCTTAACATTTCCCTTTTCAGATTTTCTAGCTTCCCTACCACTTTCGAACCGCTGACATTCCACTCCCAGATCCATAGAACGTTATCCTTTAGTTCTTTCTTCAGTCTTTTTCTCACAGCCACTTCCTCCTTGGCTGTCCTCTCACGGAGATACGAGTGGAACACTAGTCCGGAATCTTTTGCTAATGGATAGATCATCATGACACTTTATCAATTACAGGTCACCGTCCTGTGGATACACATTATGTGTTCTTAATAGAGTGTTGCCTTCTACATCCTCATGCCGTTGTCAATAGCTGATTCTTCAGCCTTTTAGGAGAAATGTCGCACGCCAGCGTCAAAGAGCACCCTGGATCTGAGTCGGCTCCTCCACCCTTTTCGACAAGGCCTTTGGCACAACGGGTGTGCCTTCACATGCTGTAAGCCTTCGGGAGAGATTTATCATATATCTGTCAAATGCAATAAACAAACAAGTCATATTCAAAGATGAATAAAAAGCAGGGTAAGAAAGTTAATATAAGAAATAAAAGGATATAAATGAAAAAGAAATATTAACAAAGAGCTTTAACAAACTGAGTAAATGAGTGCATTGAATAGATCGACTCCTGTACTGCGTGTAACTGTCATCCCCTGTTAGTTTCTGGTGAGGAAATTATAATTGTCTCACACCTTAGAACATCTCTTTTTATACGCAGCGCATTGCTGTAGTGTCATGAATCACTTCCTGTGAGGCGCACGTCACGGAGTTAACATGACAAGCAAGTGTGACGTGCAATGAACAATAATACTGTTTAAAAACTGTGATCACATGCCGTTCCCTAAATTATCGTATTCCTGCAGAAGACTCAGTATTCGTTCAGGCTAGCCAGTGGCAAATCGCTCCTACTACCGAAATCATTTCATCATGGACAGACGATTCAAAACCCATTTTACACGGGCGACTTTCTGATCAAGACTACTTTTTTTGAGCGCATATCACGCGCTTACACGTAAATCAGCAGCCATCGACGCCGCGAGTGGGGTAGCGACACCAGCGATGGACGGAATGTGCTCAGTGGGGTGCTCCAAGATCTTGAGTATGCTGCACACAGCACATGCGCAGAAATAGGGCACTGTGGCGGAATCTGCAATTGGAAATAAAAGGTGTACAACTTTGCTTCCGCCGTTTTTCCCCTAATATTTGAGGCTTTAATGAAACAAATTGGTTACACATGTGTCATTCAAAATATTTTCCACCGCTGGCCACCACTTTCTCCCATCTTTCGGCCAGTGTACGAATCCCGCGTCGAAAAAATTGTTCATCTTTTCAAGCGATCCACGAATCGATCCAATTTGTGACTTCCTCATGAGATCGAAAGTGTTGGTCAGCCGGGCCATGCGCCATTGATCTAAACAGGTGATAGTCAGACGGAGAAATGTCTGGAGAATACGGCGGATGGGGTAGGACTTCCCACTTTAACGCTTCCAAGTACGTATTGACCTCTTTTGCAACGTGGGATCGAGCGTTGTCGTGCTGCAAAATCACTTTATCGTGCCTCTCGCTTTATTGCGGCCGTTTGTATTTTAATGCTCTGCTCAAACGCATTAATTGCGTTCGATAACGAGCACCTGTGATTTTTTCACTTGGTTTTAACACCTCATAGTACACAACGCCGAGTTGGTCCCACCAAGTGCAGAGCATGATCTTTGAGCCGTGAATATTCAGTTTGGCCGTCGACGTGGAAGCGTGGCCGAAACATCCCCATGATTTTTTGAGTTTAGGGTTATCGTAAAGAACCCATTTTTCGTCCCCAGTCACAATGCGATACAGAAATCCCTTCCATTTTTGCCTCTGAAGCAACTGTTGACAAACACACAAATGCCATTCAACGTCTCTTGGTTTCAGCTCACACGGGTCCCAAGTTCCTTCTTTCTTAATCAAGCCCAGAGCCTTGAAACGTTTTGCTGTGTCACTCCCACTAATCGTGCCAATTCTTCTTGAGTTTGACGCGAGTCTTCACTCAGCAGTGTCTCCAATTCTGCATCTTCGAGAACATTCTCTCTTCCACCACTATGACGGTCTACGACGTTAAAATCACGGTTTTTGGAGCGTTGAAACCACTCACGACACGTTCTTTCACTAACAGCGTCCTTACCATACGTACTTGAGAGCATTCGATGAGGCTCAGCCGCTGTTTTCTTCATACTGAAACAAAACCGTAACACCTCCCGCAAATGACGAGAATTAGGCTCGTAAACTGACATTTTCAATGAAGAACAACTTTATGACGCCGACACAAATAGACTAATGTTTGAATGATGTTATGTTGACCGAGGTCCGAGCTAACTGCCTGACGTCTGCGATGTGTTTCTGTCGACCGCTACTTCCGTTGTCGCTACCTATCGGCAAACGGCGGAAGCAAAGTTGTACACCATGGAAAAAAAAAACTCGCACACATTTTTGGCGCGATGCACGTCCTGTTTTTTTCATTGCCAACCATACAGGTCGCTCCACCGCACAACATGTGAACCTTACAAAATTTTCTGCACCTGTCGACTGGGACCTTTTGGCATGCACAGCAGGTCTGTGAACCTACTCTACGCATCATCAAGCAGCTTCCTGTCTGAAGATAGTCTCTTAGACTGAGACCAGTTACCAGAATCTACAGATAATTATTTGTTGCCATCTGGACTGACTGGGTCTATTATACTAAAAGGCAACTGTTTACTACCTTCTAAATATTGTTTGATGTTTTTGTCAGTAGATATTATCTCGAGCTGATAAATGTAAATAATCTGAAATATTTGCACGTGTTTCCTGTTCTTCCAGTTCTCAAGAGTGTGGAGAATTTATTACATGACCTTTTCCCAGAAATTCCACAATGAAATTCGTTTAAACCACTAATAAACAGTATTGCCTTTGCTTACTCCTACGTTCTATTACTATATTTACATTTTTTCGTCAAACGTTCGATCCCTCACGATTTCACTTTCACCGGTCAGTTGTCAAACAGCACTCTCACAACACTACACAACTTCGACACTGACATGTAAACAGAAACAGAAACTCGGAAAAGGCCAGACTCAGTACAGGAATCAAACAGCATGGGCGCTGCAGTAGACTCACTTCTCTCCAACAGTCGATTGCAAAGCCGCTGAGAGCCAAAGTCAGGGGCACTATTTCGTAGATTTCGGCCGCTCTGCCGATCGGATAGATAGGCCAGTGCACCAAGTGGCCTTGTTTTCGAAAGAGAGCCGTCACGTTATTCTGTAGGCACTCTGGAAGCGACGTCGCACAGTTCCAGAGAACCGAGACGTTGTCACTACTCCTTGCGCCAATCAATCAAAAGCAAGCGGTCGTAGATCTGTGCATCTCACTGCAGCGCGCGCAGCACCACGAACCCAAAGCAGCCATCAGCTGACACAGTCACACTACGTGTGTTCAGAGTACGTAGTACTGCTCAGATTTCGCTGACCATGTGTTTCCATGCATGCTATTTGAATGTGTTCTGGGAATTGTTATAAATGCCACATTATATCATCTTATTTTCATTCACACTGACGTCTTGTTTTGTATTCTACATTTCGGAGTAAGAGTTAGGAATGGTGTGTAGTAGCACATTGTACAAATACATCTCTAAAAACAGCCGAAAAATTGGGATTCTTCTATTTCTCCCGGCGTACTTCAAGACGAAAGAGTTCATAGGTCAACAGCCGGCGCTTTGGCTGTCAGTTCGTCACCTGATGATGACAACATGATCGCTTGCCGAAATATTGTTCACCCGTGAACTCTTTCGTCACCCAAAAAAATTGTTTAAAAGAGTGTCAAAGAACAAGAAGATGCATAGAATGTGGTTGCAACTTGCTCCATGAAATCCTAATGCTGAAGTAGCCTACTTCCCTATATGATACATCAACTATTTGGGTCTTAAAAAAATTTTAAAAACGACTTTTCAAGAGCATGTGGCGAGTGCAGCTACTGAAATTCGTTTAGTTCATAACTCACATTTGATGAATCAAGATATTTCGTATATGCTGACATAGTCTAAAAATATTTTAGAGGGGATCTTTCATCTCCGTCTACTGTTGTTAAGAGTTTAGTTGCAGATAAATACTTGTGCCTTGCAAGTCGCGCTCTTAGATTCTGCCTAACCACACACTAGGAAATCGCAACGTATTTGGAAAAAACAGTGAAGTATTTGTGACAAAAAAATTATAAATGTCATCGACAGTTGTTTCACGCACAGCAATTTCATCTCTAGCAATTTCATGTTTTAAGTATAGTAGTCACGAAATCGAAGATACTCATTACTGAGAAAGCGCACTCTTCCTTGTAAATAACAATGAATATTGCAGAAACATTCTTAACTGACACGAATAACAAAGTGTCACACTATGTTACAAACACGCAGATGAAAAAAATTTATACACAACAGCACAACAGGATGTGAACCTACCATCATGAAACTTCAGTAGATCGTAGTCAGATCATCATGTAATGTAAGTTGCAAATGGGAGGAAAATTTATTATGATAACAGAATAATAAATAAAAAAGGAAGAAAAAAACTGAGAAAAAAGCCGACAGTTCTCATGATATGTAACAACAATTTTTATATATTGAAATTATATACAATTTTATTGGCTGACATCCAGCAACCATACGTTATTTAATTACATAATGTATATACAGACACATAAGTTGCAAAAAATTTTTTGTCAATTGTGCAGCCGATGTAGCTATATATGCAGCCTGTAATTACATTTTTAAATTGCTTTTTTACATTTTATTGACTTTTTAAATTTTTATTTACTTTGTATTTTTATATTTATTAATTGTTTTAGTCTTTATTTGCAGCGAAGCGTCAAAGAAACCGGTATAGGCGCACGTATTCAAATACAGAGATATGTGAACAGACACAATACGGTGGTGCGGTCGGCAACGAATATATAAGACAGGAAATGTCTGGCACAGTTGTTAGATCGGTTACTGCTGCTACAATGGCAGGGTATCAAGAGTTTGAACGTGCTGTCATAGTCGGCGCACGAGCGATGGGACACAGCATCTCCCAGGTAGCGGTGAAGTGGAGATTTTCCCGTACGACCATTTTACGAGTGTACCGTGAATATAAAGAATCCATTAAAAAAGATCAAGTCTCCGACATCGCTGCAGCCGGAAAAAGATCCTGCAAGAACGAGATGAACGACGACTGTAAACAATCAGTCAACGTGACGGAAGTGCAACCTTTCCGCAAATTGCTGCAGATTTCATTGGTGGGCCATCAACAAGTGTCAGCGTGCGAACCATTCAACGAAACATCATTGATATGGGCGTTAGGAGCAGAAGGTCCACTTGTGTACCCTTGATGACTGCACGACACAAAGCTTTATGCCTCGCCTGGGCCCGTCAACAACGACATCGGCCTATTGATGACTGAAAACACGTTGCCTGTTCCGTCGAGTCTCGTTTCAATTTGTATCGAGCGGATGGACGTGTACATGTATGGAGACAACCGAATAAATCCATGGACCCCGCATGTCAACAGGGGACTGTTGAAGCTGGTGGAGGTTCTCTAATGATGTGGGGCGTGTGCAGTTGGAGTGTATGAGACACCTGATATTTCTAGAAACAACTCTGGCAGGTGACACGTACGTAAGCATCCTGTCCGATCACCTGCATCCATTCATGTTCATTGTGCATTTCTACTGACTTGGGCATTTCCAGCAGGACAATACGACAACCCACACGTCCAGAGGTGCTACAGATTGGCTCCCAAAACACTCTTCTGAGTTTAAACACTTCCACTGGCCACCAAACTCCCCAAACATGAACATCATTGAGCATATCTGGAATGCCTTGAAACGTGCTTTTCAGAAGTGATCTTCACCCCGTTGTACTCTTATGGATTTATGGACAGCCCTGCAGAATCATGGTATTAGATCCCTCCGACACTACTTGAGACATTAGTCGAGTCCATTCCAAGTCGTGTTGTGGCACTTCTGGGTGCTCGCAGGGGCCCTAGACGATACTGGTCAGATGTAAAACTTGCTTTGCCTCTTCAGTGTATATTTAACTTGAATAAATCTTATTGATTCACGTTTGTGTCTCCACTACTGGTTTCATCATGAAATGACTTCATGTCCCCATTGCACACCTCTGGAAATTCAAGATATATTGATTTCGAGAAGATATTTTAAGTCATTTAATTACCTCTCAAATTGTCGTACCTCAACATCAATTATAGTACTTCGATCTTGTAATAACTTTTTTCTGTAGTCAGTTGGTACCAAATTTTAGCTAAATTGATGCCATGGTTAAACATTTGAATAATTTCATACAACTAAAACACCCCGTACCACAGAACGAGTTTCAGCTGACAAATTTAAGTTACTGAGTGTTTCAACAGCAATGGCAATCTTATCCAAGTCAGCTGAAATTATTACTGCAGCGTCAACCTGAGCTCTCCGTGGGGTATTACACGTGGAATATAAATGATGTCTAACACACTATTTCAGAATTTCCCATCGTTGTAGACTGCAACTGAACAGGTTGTAAACAAATTGAATCACTCTGAAAAGAGTGTCTGCTTCATGACAGTTCTCAGCTACTTGTACTCCACATAAGGCTATGAGAACCTCAAACAGAAAATTTCGGAAGAGGATTGGTTCAAATGGCTCTGAGCGCTATGGGACTTAACATCTGTGGTCATCAGTCCCCTAGAACGTAGAACTACTTAAACCTAACTAACCTAACGACATCACACACATCCATGCCCGAGGCAGGATTCGAACCTGCGACCGTAGCGGTCATGCGGTTCCAGACTGAAGCTCCTAGAACCGCACGGCCACACCGGCCGGCCGAAAGAGGATTTCACGAAGAAAACGTGTCTGAGCTTTATAAGACCCTCTAAATCATAAACTTGTCAGCGGCATTCGCGGATGAGAATTGATTGTTTCACAAGTGTTGAGCGAAGTAAATGTGCAATAGTAACTCTCGTTCTCTGATTAGAATTTACAAATTCCAAAAACCGTTCATTCATTCATTATTTATCAATTTCCTTCTGAAATAAATATCACGCAGGAGAAATGTATGTTCAGTATGGCTTGAATCAGGAGTCTGGTCTTTTTTGAAGCTGAAATTTATTCCAACTGGCAAGGAACAATTCCCATATTTTATATACAAGATCATAAATTCCCGTTTTAAAGTACAGAAAAATAAATAAAAGAAAGAGCCAATGGAATAGAGTATTATATGCAAAGTAGCAAGGGGCTTTTTTCAAAGAGTTTGTAACGAACGTCCCTGTCGTTTCACAACTAGTATGTAAACCCGTTGCACGTATTGTTAACGTTCTTAGCGTCTGGGAGTCTTTAGCATCTGGCAGTCTTTTTGTTCGACATTTTAATGTCCTAGCTTTTAGTGTTTGTACCCCGAGTATTCGCGTCGCTTAACTTCATGCGCCACTGTGTGAAATTTCTGTTCCTTTAATTTATTGTCAAAAGTATGAAAATAGACAGAACTGAGATATCGCTAACCTCCAGCGAACGTCTCAATCGACAAAAGATCGATATCATTAATTCTAATTTAAGAACTTCAGTTGTCGCCGAAGCTACTACTCAAACTTTTCGTCGCATCTTGACTTTCGATTATAGACCGTGTTTTGACATGTGTTATCCAGTTAAAGTGAGACCATTCATAGTAGTGAATCATATCAAAGAATGTTAATGAAAACCCGGTTAAGAAAACACTATACTGTCCTACGATTTCGAACAGAGAATCCCGAGAAGTGAATCGTGTATTGGATTATCTCTTAACAATAACAATGATAATAATAATAATAATAGTTTATTTCACATTAATATTAAAGGTTATAATTTTCAACTGATGTTAAATAAAATCTGTGTCTTTTTGAAGGAATTAATTCGGTGTACACGTGCTATCAAAGATATTAATTCATTTTGAAACGCGATTCGACCTCCTAGTAACTGTTAATGGGCATATTTGGTGGCATCTGCTAAACAACGCAGCTAACCGGTAGCAATAATTTAAATTTAAACATATTAATGAAAGAGACTTTAAAATATTTGTGTAACCTTGAATGCAAACTCAAATTAATGCAGAGAGCGGACATTGACTGAAGTAAAAGGTAGTGTTGTGTTGCCTCGCTTTCACGTATCTCGACGAGTTGAAGAAGACTATTTGGGCACAGAAAAAGGACGTTACACTTTCGTGATCGCGGGAGTGCCGGTAGGCAGCAATAGGAGGCGTCACAAGTTGCATCAACAATAATTGAGTCATGCGTCACATCTTCTCTCGGCTCCAAGATGGCACCCCCTGACATGATGGCCACAACTAGAAATAAATTTATTCTAATAAACGATTGACAGGTAGTGTTACCTGTAAACGCTTTCTAGCTTCTTGTCGGTCACTGACTTTGCTAACGTGTATTATGCAGAAGTGGGTCACATACACTCAAGAGTTCTCATATTCCGAGGAAATGTCCATTATTTGGATTTCCAGAGCTGAACGTCTGAAGGTCGACCCTATTTGGTCAAGAAATAATGTCACATGAAGTAAAGAGAGAGTTCCTGGGTAAGTTGGCTATTCCACCGACCAGCAAATAAGAACATTACCTCTTTACTTCTGTGCATCAGCATGGCCAATGTACCACTTGCATTTCACTTCATTTCCTCAGTTTTACGTTTCTTCCAAGATAGCTGTATACAAATAGAAATATTTTATTTTGCGTTTACTTTTGAACGCGAAATCTTTTCTGCATTATCGTTTTTCGTGTAAAATCACGTTGTGTTTAAATCAGAATTTTCTTATCTTTGGACACTGTTGGTAAACGTAGCAGGTTATAACGACGTTTCACATCTGTAGCTGTGTACATACGTTGGAAGAAATGTTTTGGTATGCTTTCTAGCAACGTTTAAAGAAAGCACACTCTCGACTCCGTCACAAGGTGGTTTTCGTGCACTATGTCTAAAGAAACTATTGTACATTCGAGGTTAAACAGGAAATAGAGTTTATGAACTGTACTGTAGGACTCAAAAAACTGAAGAACTGGACAGGAAGAGATAGTTTGGTTACGCTAGTGCCAGGTTCTTTTATTTATTGTATCATACAATTATTTTTTAACAATAGCTATCTGATATTCTCCATCTTACACCCTGGAGGATCGGAACATTCAAAGTTGCCCCCCACCCCCGTGAGGCTTGGAATCCAGGAATTTTCCTTCACCTCCCCACGCCCCCTCCCCCCTCTCGTCATGCCTGGTCAGTTGAGGCAAGAAAGTAGTTCATGTAAAAGGGACTTAACATTAGTGTACCTGTGACAAGATATTAGGCAATATACTCTACTTAATGAAGTGTCTTTGTAAGTGCTCAGATGATGACTAATACCTTAGGGTTTAAACAGCCACCCCGTGCACCATCCTCATGTGTTCTGGAATCTTGATCCGATGGTGGTTTTTGTAACAGAAAGTGGCTACGTCCAGTAGAACGACAAATTGCGATTTCGGCTGTTATTGTTTATATTTATATGAAGTACAGTGGCTTATGTTCCAGCATTATGTCATAATGCTTAATATTTATTACACTGGCATATACTTAAAAGATTCTTGTTTGTTGTTGCAGGGTTTGCAGTATATAGCGCCTTGCATTTATTATTGTAATTCTACTCTGAGCTATGTCAAAATTTTTTTGTAAGAGTAAAACGTATATTGTTGATCAATTAAGTCATCTCCGACTCCTGGTGACATGTAGAATTCCGCATCCTCCACCCCCCCCCCCTCCGAATAGATTCCTGGACATTGTTTTGGTCCTTAATTCTTCCAGAGCCATTCCATTGCTTTCTTTAATGGCCCCTATCCACCTTCTCCTAGATTTCACTCTACGGCTTTGACCTTCTGCTACTTCTGAGCATTGCAGCTTTTTCTAGTGAGTCTTTCGCTTCTGTTTTTCCGAGCATTGAAGCTTTTTCTAGTGAGTCTTCCGGCCCCAAAATATCTTAATCTCATCTGCTATATATTTTCAGCTTCATTCTTCCCCAAACCGACATTTCAAAAGAAACAATTTCGTCGCGATGGACTATTTTTGGTGATCATTACGCATACCTGTACCCAACTGTGAGAAGATCAGAGTTAGAGCCACTTTTGTTTTGGTCAGTAGTGACATTTTATTTTCCTTCAGCAACTTCATTAATTTTATTGGAGTGGCTTTTCCAAGTTGTACCCTTATTCTTATTCCTCGGTGCAGCAGGTGCTTTTTGCTATGTAAATACTAAAAATACATATTTATCTACTCCCTCAGCGATCTTCTCACCTATCCCCACATCGAGCTTAATTCTTGTTGTCAAAATTTTTTGTTGCCTTGAAATTTATCCTTAGTCCAACGCGATGGGGGAAAGTAAATGTTCTTAACAAAAAAATCTCGTGCTGCAATTAATGGGGCTTACAGAAACTACATCATATTTGTAAGAGAAAACCGTGCCCTGAACGCTGTCAAGAAGCTGTTCTCCAGTGGTTGAAAATGCATTAATGTAGCTACAGAGAAGGAGCTTATGAGACGAGAGGAGGAGCAAAAAGGTTAGACTTCGTCCATAATTTAGAATTCCTTTTGTACTCCACACGCTGTATACTGTATCTTCCCTGCGCTGGAGGCCACAGTACGTTGTATGGCGACACTGACGCGCGGTGCGTTTGGTGAGGCTGTGGGGAGCTGTTTTCAGTGGCTCGTCGCAGCGATATTGGCGTCTGTGGATGTCGTAATGAACGTGTAACATTGCACTTAACATTAAGCTGTTCTCTTACAGCACTTAATAATTTTCGTACAGTTTTGTAACTTTTTCTTGAATTGCTGATGAGATAAAAATATGAGAATTAAAGTGAACTGTATATAGCAACTGCTTGTTGGGAAGAAGGTCCGTCTTCGAAGCACAAACGACATTTGTTTCTACATGCTGTTACCCGCAAGGCTGCTGCCGTAGAAACGGACAGCTGCTCTAAAGACGTCGATGTCGACGAGACGTTGGATCTAACTGACCGCTGTGGATACACCTAGACCCGTTGGCACACACAATACTTATTCCCTTTTGCAAATTGACAGAAATACTGTCCTTTTTCTGTCAGTTATTCTTTCCAGCTGTTAAATTTGTCAGATCGAGATGGGGCAGCGCTTAAGAGTTGGAGCGGCATTCGGTCATCCGCATTTAGATTTTTCGTGTTTATGGTGACATTTTTCTTTGAAAAGACCAAGGTCAAATCGTGTCCCTACTTTCTTAATTCCTAGTTTGTGTGCCGAATGCAATGGCGTCAGTGTCGATGGGACCTTAAACCGTAAGCCTCCTTCCTACCATTTTCTAAATTAAACTTTTTTCACGTATCGGGCAATATTTATTCGGCGTAGGCTAGGTAGAGGACTCATTCTCTCAGCCTTGATTAGTATTTACCTTACTTGTTTTCCGGATTTTACGTTAATCATTTCGAGAGAGAAAATTTTCAGCATATTTCATACTGTCGGGGGAATGTGACACCAGAAATTTATATTCCGTATCGTGGTATTTCTTTAGAGGGTACAGAAGTTCTTGTTTGCGTTTTCCACACAGTTCTGTACCACGGGGAGGCAAGATTACTCTGCTGAGATTGCTGTCAAATTTTATTGCTTCTCTTCCCCTGTGATTAATTCATACTATTGATGGTTAATCCACCAGGGGGTTTAAGCGTCTCTTGTAAATACTGGTGCATGTTTCCAGCCTGCACAAAATATTAACCTTTTCTGACAGTCCACCGAGGACTCTGTTTAATTGATAACTTGAAAGGTCTTGTCTGTGTTAAAAACGCCGAAAAGAATATATATTACTAATAGCAGCGCTCTACACAATCTTTTCATGTGTATCATTAGAAATTCCTGAGTTGGAAGCGGGTTTTAAGGATTTTGGAAATTTATTGTGGAGAAGAGAAATATAGTCAGTGGTATATTACGAGTCATATAATTAACACTATTCATCGTCCTACTGCGCTGCGAGGGTTAAACTGAAATTCATACAGAACTTCATACAGAGCTGAAAGTGGTTTATTTCTGAAACATGGAAACTAAAATTTCTTTGTGACTCCGACTGTTTTCTACAGCTAGTGGTTTTCTCACCTATGTCCTTTTCTTGCATAAGCATAGTTTGTGGCCTAAGTATGTGAATGTCTTTATGCTAGAATTTTATTTTTCAGGCAGTTCTTACATTGTACTAGGAATTTTAGATAGAGACCTGTACTTTTTGTTTCTTGAGGTGCTGGTGTCCAAATAGTATTTCTCGAATATAATCCGTTAATTGTATACAGAACGCCGCAGGTCATGGATTGAAAATGCTGCAAGAGCTAAATCATTCGCAAAAGTTAACGCATCTAGCTTTGCGTTTCTTTTGGTTTGAATGAAGCCACATGGCATTTTTCTCAACTCTTGGATGATTTATTCAAATAAATAATAAACAAGAGTGACGAAAAGCCGCATCCTTGTCCTACTCCTGCACACATTGTGCATCCTTGTCCTACTCATGTATGCATTCTGCACCAGTCTGATAATATGTCCTCTTTCTTGACATAGATTAAATTTGTTCTACAAATTTTGTATATATATCATCGGTAAGTCGGTAGGAAAAATTATCATCTGCCAGTATCTGTACTAATTTGTTTCTGTTGAATTTATCAAAAGCTTTTTTGATATGCACCTATTTGCGCGGTTCGGATAATTCGCCACAGTATCTTCTATAACTTAGCGGAAGAGCAGACCCTGACATATCTATTCGTTCTGGATATATCTGCGGTTAGACGTCCTAGCTGCCTTACGTTGTACAGCAGTCGTTACAAATGACATCCGTCACCCAGTAACAGTTAGTTTCATAATATTTACTAACCGTTAGTGCAGTAAATATTTTTTTTTTAACTTTGATCGCTGGCCGGAGTGGCCGAGAGGTTCTAGGCGCTACAGTCTGGAACCGCACGACCGCTACGGTCGCAGGTTCGAATCCTGCCTCGGGAATGGATGTGTGTGATGTCCTTAGGTTAGTTAGGTTTAAGTAGTTCTAAGTTCTAGTGGACTGATGACCACAGCAGTTAAGTCCAATAGTGCTCAGAGCCATTTGAACCATTTTTTAACTTTGGTCAACAAAGTTAAATTGCTTTCCTTCTGTGGGAAACAAACGAATACAATTTGCTGCAGCATTATGGTACGTAATGCAAATGTGAAGCAAATTTATTATCTTTCTTGGCCTTATAAATTTCTTTAAATGACCAGTTTCAGTTCGACATAAACCACCTCAGTTTGGACAGGTGATTTTTGTAACCGATACAATGAGATCTTAAGATGGTTCGTGTTGGACCGGAATAATACGATGAAGACGGATAATAAATTTGTTTCAAAACCAGTGGTTGCGGATTTTATTTTCAAGGACATTACGTCAATGTTTGTAATGCAATTGTGTTAGAAGGGTTTTGACTAATTCTTGTATTGACTTTAATATTGTGATTCTTATATTTTACATTTCTCCCATTTCAAAACACAGCAGAAGTAAGCAAAAAACAATGAAAGCAGTAGTACAGAATTAAACAGTCCTGTGAACCATCGTATCCGGATGGTCTGTCGACACCGAAATGGAAAAAGTATCGACTATTCGCTCAGAAGAGCTGGACACATTTACCCTCTAGTGCGTCCCTATTAGGAGGTCCATGCCTGTGGCTACAGTCGTTCGTAGAAATGTCTCAACAAGCTAGCAGACGACGATGCTTACATCTTGCGTGGTGCAGCGATAATGCACGGAACTCTTACTAAGGAAGATGGGGGTCCAAATGCCCAGTCGGCCAGCCAGATTTATATTCTCTGTGATTTCGCTAAATCTTTTAAGTCGAAAGTTGGGATAGTTCCTTTCAAAAGACATGGCCGTTTGGCCTTCCCCAGTATTCTCCGCCTTTCTCAACCTGAGCTTGTGCTCCAGCTCTAAAGATCCCGTCGTCGACTAGACTTTAAACCCTGCTTGTTACGATATCCACGCCGAACATTGTAAGCAGTCACGCCGCTATTCGTTCGGTGCAAGACAAAGACTACCACTTCCTCAAACATAGACATACGCCAAGTTTTCTTTGTCGTGGATACATAGTAAATCTGGATTCAATGAGCCGCTTCCAGCCAAAGTTTCAGTGTCGTTTCCCTTGGTTATAAGGCAAATGCTGGAAATGGTAACCTCTCCCAATTATTTCCAAATGGGAACCCCTAAGCTCCACTTCCAGGTTTGCTGAGATTTGGCTGAATAGGACCGATCTCTAGAAGAGGATCTCAAACAGCTGGCCATATGTTGTGAAAGGGAACGAAAAGAAAAAAATAAAGATGGAAATAAACACTGCAGCCTATGTTCTCTCGCCGCATACTATCCTATATCTATAGTTACCAGAGACGTCTGTTTCATGATGGTTAGTTTAGGATTACGTTTTGGAAAACTGTTTCTCTTATCTGTTGGAAGCCCATGTACTCTATCATGTTTTCGCTAGGACAGTGTAAACCAGTAAGGACGTTTTCAGTTCTATTAATTTGTAGGATAGGATTTGGGTAGAATGGAGTTTGATCATGGTTGTGCAATCGTGGGCGTATTTTACAGCAGTTTTTTTAACAAATATTCCAGGTCTGTTCAAAAATTTCCACAACATTCGTAGTTTCGCGCCAATGGTGCGTCGGATCTAAATGCGGTTGGCATCCCTGCACACACCTGTGTTCGTTGTGTAGCTGCTAGAAGTTTCATTGTTCTATGTCTGTTAGCTTTTGTTCAGTGATGTATAGAGTAGAACGTTGTGTCGCACAGTTTGCAAATTTCGAAATGGCAGAGCTAGAGGAGCAACGTGTCTACATTAAATTTTGCGTGAAGCTCAAGAAAACCTTTACAGATACATCAAATGACGCAGGAAGCCTACAGTGATCAGCGCTTAAGCCGTACTCGAAGTTACGAATGGTTCACACGGTTTGAAAATGGCCGGACGGAAGTTAAAGCTGACCCTCGTTCAGGACGCCCTTCGACGTCTACCGATGACGCTCATGTCAGGAAATCAACGAAATTGTGCGTGCCAATCGAAGACTGAGTGTCCGAGAGATTGCAGAAGAATGTAACATTTCAATTGGATCACGTCATGAAGTCCTGACACAGCATCGTTTTGTCGCCAAGTTTTTCCATGGCTCAAGAGTCAATATCAGAAAGACCTCTGCCTCGCAATCTGTGAAGAGCTTTTGGATCGCGTAAATGAAAACGAGATGTTCCTTAAGAGAATCGTAACTGTTGATGAGTCGTAGAGCTATGATAATGATGTTGGGACCAACGTTCAATCTTCACAATGAGCCGGGAAAGGTTCTCCAAGACCAAAAAGAGCGGGTCAGCTCAAGTCAAATGTCAAAGCCATGCTGATAGTTCCCTTTGACTTTGAAGGATTAGTTCATCATGAATTCGTGCCACAGGAACAAACTGTTAAACGATGGTACTATCGGGACGTGTTGCGACGCCTGCGAGATAATGTTAGAAGGAAACGGCCTGAAATGTGGAGAGACAGTTCATGGCTTTTGCATCACGATAACGGACCTGTACGTTCTTTCCTGTTGGTGCGTGACTGTTGCATAAAAAACCAAATCACTGTGTGCCGCATCCACTCCAGACCTGACCCTTATTGATTTTCTTTTATTTCCAAATTTGAAAACCCCGTCGAAAGGACGAAGATATGCAACGATAGACGAGATAAAAGAAAATTCGTAGACGGCGCTTCGCCCGATCCAGCAAGAGGTGTACCAATACTGCTTCCGGCAGTGAAAACGGCGCTGGTGGCGGTGTATCAATTATAAATGAGAGTATTTCTAAGATCATGCACAATAAGTAAAAGGTAAGCGTGGACAAAGGTCCGGAATTTTTTGAACAGACGTCGTACATAATCACGTAAGCTCAAATTCCTCCAATGGAAATACCTGACAACTGATATCCAAGTAAACAGTATTCTGCCCAGAAACGATTCTTAATCGAAAATGGACGTAGCACAAATAACAATAATAATAACAATAATAAAAACTTGTTCTAAGCAAGTACTGTAGTTTCATGCAATAGCCATATCTGGCTCCTGTGACATACAAGAAGGCACCAGTCCGGGTAAATGATCAAAAATCACAATATCAGCCCGTAGAAATCTTATAAATCGCCACCCAGAATAACACTGAAAGCTAAATGAACAAATGTCACAACAAGAGCTGCGCTCTACTACCAAAAACCGCCACCAGCTACACTACAAACACTACACACGACTCTACTACACAAAACTTCTTAATATACTGACAACAGATACCATTATAAGGCAGACAAACTTATAGATACAGTGGATAGGCAAAATAATGTGAACACCTGTACTTACTTGGGAATTGTTTATTATTTAGGCGTTGGACCCCCATTTGCCCGTAATACAGCTGCGATTCTTCTTGAAATGCTGGCATATAATGAGTGTATAGTCTCCAGTCGAATGTTATGTCACTCTTCTATCTGAACCTCTTATAACTCCTGTAGTCACGAGGGAGACGGAAATCTGCTCCGGAGTTTGCGATCCAATACCGCCCACAAGGGTTCGATAACGTTGAAGCCCGGGAACCGCGTTGGCCAGGGAAGAAGCTGTAGTTCTGTCGCATGCTCCTCATAGCACGATTGTACTGTCCTGGCTGTGTGAATTGGCACCATTGTTAGAGAACAACATTTGAATCATGGGATGCACCTGATCACCTAAAATGTTCACGTAATCGTTGGTTGTAACTCGCCCTTTGAGACTAATAATGGGACGAGCAGAATATCGTATGGCTGTCCACATCGTCACACTTCCACCTCCATGCTTAACCGTTGGAATTAAGCAGTCAGAATTGTAGGCTTCTTCCGGCGTTCTCCAGGCGTAAACCTGGCCCGATGTTGGAAATAACGAAAACGTTGAATCGTCGGACCATATGACACGTTTCCACTGATCAGCCGTCCAGGATTTATGCTCCTGACGACATGTTTTACGCTTCTTTGCGTTGATTATTGTCACTAATAGTTTCGGTATAGCAGCTCGTCCATGATTATTCGCTTTATGGAGTTCTCGGCGGATAGATACGGGGTCTCGAAGATGGCTGTTGAGCTCTGCAATCACTTTAGCCGCCGTTGTTTTCTGTTGTTTTGACACAATTCGTGTTAGCATACGACAGTCTCTGTCCTTTAGTTTTGATTTACGCCCACTATTACGTTTACACAATGATGTCTTTCCATGTTTTGTGTAGATTGTCATGACTGTGGAAACAGTTGCCCTTGAAACATTCAATAAATTGGCTGTCTTGGTCACTGATGCTCCAGCTAATCGGGCCCCCACAATCTGCCCTCTTTAGAACTGTTATGTCTGTCATTGCACGTCGACCTTGGCCTCTGGATGCAAATACTAAGTGTGCACTACTCGTAAACAACCCGCACTGATGTCTAGTCCGTACTGAACACGCACAGTCCAGCGCTAAACTTGCCTTACCTGCATTGTCGACCGTCAAACACAACCATCCCATTACTACCACTGTTTACATTATTTTGCCTATCCCCTGTATGTATTACGATTGAATCACAACCTCTACGTAAATACAAAACACAATACAGAAATTAGACTACTATTTTCTCACGACCACCCCGTGCAGTGCAGACGTCACGATGTAATTCTTAAACCGCGTTCGAAAACACGACAGCCTTCATTGCACTCAGTACCCGCTGCACAATAGCTTCAACCCTGCCAGCTGCCCATCAGTAGATGTGTATCATAAAAACGCAATGCTTAATGCTTCGTACAATACAGCTTTCCTCGTCTCTTGATGTGGCTGCTGTCTTCTTCTGGACACCAGAAAAAGACACCATCTTCTCTCCAAGCCGGCAATGCTCACGCGCAACTTGGCCATGCCGCGTAGTGACAGTTGTGACTCTCTAGACGCTGAATGGCCCCTTGGCATTCACATTCCAGACTCCTCCTGTCTCAGCCTCGTTTGCTGGTCGCGAACAGTTTCACTATCCTCTCAACTGCGACCCACGGCGATGCTTGGGCCGGCAACGATGAACCCAAAACAAGTGTGAAGTGTGGCCATTGTCCCAATAATGCCAGGTCTGCCACACGAATTGTCAGTCACTAGACACCTCAGCCTCCGGGAGTGGTTCAGATTGTTGCTGCCACATCTGTTCAGTACCACTGACTGGTACGTCCAACGCCAGCGCACTGGCACACCACCGGCTCTTTGCCAATGCCTGGCCCCTCAGTGACATGCCACAGGTCCCTTAGCCGCTTCCATAGCGGCCATGGCACTGCATCCAGATGAGATTGTACTTCTCCGTACAGACCACTGCCCGCCGTTGCATCATGCTGCCACAGCAAAGTTCGTAATGGTACTGCTGCTGGCGACATCCCACCAACCGCACCTTCTTCCGGGACCTAGCGCTGGCCTGCATGCTTGACATTTGCACAGGCAGGAAGTAAAGCGGAATGCAGTTTCACGGCACGCTTTTATTTTATTAATGTTCAGTTAATAAAACGCCGCTATAGCTAATACTCATAGATTCACAACCAGTTTCCATATTTTTGTTCAAACACTCGGCTGTACAACAACCACAAGTATTTATTGTCATGTGTGAATCTACGGGGTGCTCGACAGGTGTGGAAAACATTAATTATGAAAACCATAATTTTGGATAAGATGCGAAGTGTATACTGGATAAGACAGCCTAATTAATGTTCAGACAGGTACAAACACGGCTAACATTTATATGAGAGACTAGTTTGTTGTGACTGTGTAGATTCTGCCGGAGTATTAACAGGTCAGATTCTTGCCGGGTCTTCAGCCGAATCAAATTGTCATCTGGACACAATATTTCCGCAGTCCACCAGGCCGCCATCATCAGGTGAGAAAAGCTAAGCCGCTCTCGCCAATAACTGATTCATACCATGAGCGACGGAACCTGTATATGCAGCGAAAATACGAAGGAGCGTGAGCTAAAGTAAAAACACTTATTTGTACAATGAACTTTTTTAAAAATATATATATATCAAGAAGGAGTATGTAAATTCCCTACTGTCCTAGTTAAAACTGACTGCGAGAAAGAAAACAGAACCCCACACATTCACAGTAGAGCAAAACACAGCAGTTTCTTCCTAGCAGTGAGTTTTCACATAAAACCTGTATATTGCTTAAAAAAATATGTATCCTGTGTCCATGCCAATATTTATTAAGATGTCTGTAAAACTTCGAAGTAAATCGGTCAAAAACTTTTCGAGAATTTTGGAAACAACGCTTTCTTCCTTTTTATATGTATTACACATGTACACTCCAACAACGAGAGGCCACGACGTTTCGAAAGCGGATTTACTGTAAACTTAACACTCGTAGTACTCCATGAGGACAACAAAATGTGTAAGCAGTTGCGCCTACTTCTCAAGCGTTATTTAGAAAATTGCAAGATATTTTCGGTCGTCAAATATACAGGGTGGTCCATTGATCGGGATCGGGCCAAATATCTCACGAAATAAGCGTCAAACGAAAAAACTACAAAGATCGAAACTTGTCTAGCTTAAAGGGGGAAACCAGATGGCGCTATGGTTGGCCCGCTAGATGGCGCTGCCATAGGTCAATCGGATATCAACTGCGTTTTTTTAAAATAGGAACCTCCATTTTTATTACATATTCGTGTAGTACGTAAAGAAATATGAACATAGGTACGTTTGAACATTTTATTTCGGTTGTTCCATTGAGATACATGTATGTACCTTTGTGAACTTATCATTTCTGAGAACACATGCTATTACAGTGTGATTACCTGTAAATACAACATTAATACAATAAATGCTCAAAATTATGTCCGTCAACCTCAATGCATTTGGCAATACGTGTAATGACATTCCTCTCAACAGCGAGTAGTTCGCCTTCCGCAATGTTCGCACATGCATTGACAATGCGCTGATGCATGTTGTCAGGCGTTGTCGGTGGATCACGATAGCAAATTTCCTTCCACTTTCCCCACAGAAAGAAATCTGGGGGCGTCAGATCCGGTGAACGTGCGGCCCATGGTATGGTGCTTCGACGACCAATCCACCTCACATGAAATATGCTATTCAATACCACTTCATCCGCATGAGAGCTATGTGCCAGACATCCATAATGTTGGAAGTACATCGCCATTCTGTCATGCAGTGAAACATCTTGTAGTAACATCGGTAGAACATTACGTAGGAAATCAGCATACACTGCGCCATTTAGATTGCCATCTTTAAAAAGGGGGCCAATTATCCTTCATCCCATAATGCCGCATCATACATTAACCCGCCAAGGTCACTGATGTTCCACTTGTCGCAACCATCGTGGATTTTCCGTTGCCCAATAGTGCATATTATGCCGGTTTACGTTACCGCTGTTGGTGAATGAGGCATCGTCGCTAAATAGAACGCGTGCAAAAAATCTGTCATCGTCCCGTAATTTCTCTTGTGCCCAGTGGCAGAACTGTACACGACGTTCAAAGTCTTCGCCATGCAGTTCCTAGTGCATAGAAATATGGTACGGGTGCAATCGATGTTGTAGCATTCTCAACACCGACGTTTTTGAGATTCCCAATTCTTGCTCAATTTGTCTGCTGCTGATGTGCGGATTAGCCGCGACAGCAGCTAAAACACCTACTTGGGCATCATCATTTGTTGCAGGTCGTGGTTGACGTTTCACATGTGGCTGAACACTCCATATTTCCTTAAATAACCTAAGTATCCTGCGAACGGTCAGGACACTTGGATGACGTCGTCCAGGATACCGAGCAGCATACATAGCACACGCCCGTTGGGCATTTTGATCACAATAGCCATACATCAACACGATATCGACCTTTTCCGCAATTGGTAAACTGTCCATTTTAACACGGGTAATGTATCACGAAGCAAATACCGTCCGCACTGACGGAATGCTGCCTGATACCACGTACTTATACGTTTGTGACTATTTAGCACCATTTATCACAAAGCGAAAAAAAGTGGTCCAACTAAAACATTCATATTTCTTTACGTACTACTCGTATATGTAATAAAAACGGGGGTTCCTACTTAAAAAAACGCAGTTGACATCCGTTTGACCTATGGTAGCGCCATCCAGCGGGCCAACCATAGCGCCATCTGGTTTCCCCCTTCAAGCTAAACAAGTTTCGTTCTTTATAATTTTTTCGTTTGACGCTTATTTCTTGAGATATTCGGCCCGGTCACGATCAATGGACTACCCTGCATACCTGTGCGTGGCCATTTTTACCATGAAGCGGCGGCAGCCAGGTGGTTAGCGTCAAGCCCCGTAATCGCTGGATCGAGTACCGTTCGTCAGTTTTTTTCTTTTATTTCCAACACAGTCATTTTCTTTACTATTTACATTACAATTTGTATAATGGGAAAAATAAGTGTAATCGGATGAGCTTTTATGTAATTTACAATGTTATTTGGCAGTCTACAAATTTTTATTATCATAAATAATATAATATTCATAAATGTCGACTAGTAAACGACCAAACGCATAAAGTGATACTGAAAATGTATGCTTGTCCGTGTCTTCAAAATTGTTCGTATTTAACCGAAAGAGAACGAGTAACTGCTTCTCGTGGAGACGCTATTAAAATACAATCGATATTGTATAACCAATTATCAGTGCTGATATTTTAGGAAATGCTACGTTATGCATGGTTTGCTTCCAAATGTCGTGTGAAAGAGGGGTTTTTGAAAATGTTAACGAGGTTTGTTTTTTCCATGGAAAACCTCAAAAGACCTTGCGTATGCTGAAACATAGCATTTATTCAATGCAGATGGTGCCGTTCAACTAAGTTTTTCATGTTTTTACGAAAAACACCATCCTGCAACTTGTGCTCGTAATGTCGAAAGCGACGATTAATTGTACAATTCTAAAGCCGCCTGTGCCGGTCAAAACTTGGAGGTAACAAGTCGTTTCGGGCTCCTTCCAGGTATAAGGGATTTCTCAAATCACTGACAAGCATACATTTTCAGTATCACTTTATGCGTTTGGCCGTTTACTAGTTGATAGTTATGAATATTATATTATTTGTGATAATAAAAATATGTAGACTGCGAAATAACATTGTAAATTTAATAAAAGTTCATTCGATTACACGTATTTTTCCCATTATATTAATTGTAAAATAAATAGTAAAGAAAATGACTGTGTTGGAAATAAAAAAAAACTGACGAACGGGACTCGATCCAGCGATTACGGGGCTTGAACGCTAACCACTCGGCTGCTGCCGCTTCGTGGTAAAAATGGTGCCGCACAGGTATATATTTGACGACGGAAATTATCTTGCAATTTTCTCAACAACGCTTGCGAAGTACGCGCTACTGCTTACACATTTTGTTGTCCTCATGGAGTACTAAAAGTGTACGAAGTTTACTGTAAATCGCGTTCCAAACGTCTTGGCCTCCCCTTGTAAGACAAATAAAAGTAAACACATCTCGAATTAACTTTTGGAATCGGAAGGAAATCACTAGATGTGATGCACATGTACAGACAAACAAATAATTTCAATTTCAGAAAAATTGGATGACTTGATTTACAAAAAGAACTTCACAAATTGAGCAAGTCAAAAACGCATTAGTTGACCTCTGGTGCTTAAGGAAGTAGTTATTCGCCTTGGTAGTGACTGATAAAGTTGTTGTGAGTCCTCGGGGCAAATTTTGTGCTTGTTGCTAGTTAGATCGTGAAAACGTTGAGCTGGTTGAAGGGCCCTGCCCATAATGCTCCAAACGTTCTCAACTGGGGAGTGATCTGGCATCTTGCAGGCCAAGGTAGGGTTTGGCGGGCGGGAATTATCTTGTTGAACTGTAAGTCGAGAATAGCTTACCATGAAGGGCAAAACGGGTCGTAGAATATCGTCAACGCCTCTTTGTGCTGCAACTGTGACGTAGATGGCAACCAAAGTGGTTCCGGTATGAAAAACAAGGCACCCAGACTGTCAGTCCTGGTTGTCAGGCCGAATGGCGGGCGACAGTCACTGTCCGGGCGTCTCCAGACAAGTCTTCGGCCTGGAATCTCATTGACTCAAGTAGAATCGCCTTCAGTGATTAGTCTCGCTTCGCAGTGAGCGTTGTATTCATCTGTTTGTCTGTACATGTACATCTACCGATTTCTGGCGCGTCGTTGCATCGTGTCTTATACTGTATTTATGTATTATACATACGAAAAATACGTAGCCTGTGTCCGTCCGAATGTTTATTAGAGTATCATGCACAAATACGAAGTAAATTGGTCAAGAACTTTTCGAGATGTTTGGTAACATCCTTTCGCCATTATATATGTATATATTATAAACTGAAGAGTCAAAAAAACTGGTACACCTGCCGAATATCGTGTAGGAACCCCGCCATCACGCAGAAGAGCCACAACATAACATGGCACGGACCCGAATAATGCCTGAAGTACTGCTGGAGGGAGTTGACGCCATGAATCCTACAGGGCTGTCCATAAATCTTTAAGTGTACAAGGGGATGGAGATCTCTTCTGAACTGCACGTTGCACGGCGTCCCAGATTTCCATATATTGTTCATGTCTAGCCAGCGGAAGTGTTTAAAGTCAGAAGAGTATTCCTGGAGAAACTCTGTAGCAATTCTGGAAGTGTAGGGTGTCGCATTGTCCTGCTGAAATTGCCCAAGTCCGTGGGAATTCACCATGGACGTGAACGGATGCAGGTGACCAGACAGGATGCTTACGTATGTGTCAGCTATCAGAGTCCTATCTAGAGGTAATAAGGGTCCAATATCGCTCCAATTGCACACGGCCCACGACCATTACAGAGTCTCCACCAGCTTGAACAGTTCCATGCATGCCTACTATGCAGCGGATACAGATTCGATTCCCGGCCGGGATGGAGACTTTCTCCCCGTGTGAACTGTGTGTTGTGTTGTCCTCACCATCATCATCTCATCATCACCATCGTCAAGTCGCCCAACGTGGCGGTATCGGAAATAAGACTTGCACCAGGCGGCCGAACTTCCGCGGACGGGGCCTTCCGGCCAACAATGCCAGACGATCATTTCATTTACCCTCTACAGCTCCCTCTAGTTCCATGCAACTTACTCAGTAATGTCTTAACGGATGTCAACCATCCTGTCCATTCGTTATTCCATATACTCCTCGCTCATTCTGCAGAGAATCTCCTATTGCTTACCTTCCCAGTCAGCCCAAATTTCAGCGTTCCTCTAGCACCTCCTCTAAAATACTTCGATCTCTTCTGTTCCGGTTTCCTCGACAGTCCATGTTTCATTTCCATATAATGCAGTGCTCCAAACGTACATTCTCAGAATTTCTTCCTCAAATCAAGACCTATGTTTGATACTAGTAGACTTCTCTTGGCCAGGAAACCCCTTTTTGCCTGTGTTAGTCTGCTTTTGACGTTTTTCTCGCTTCGTCAGTCACGAGTTATTTTGCTGCCCAGGTAGCACAGTTCTCCATCTACTTCTTGATCACCAGTCCTCATGTTAAGTTTGTCGCTGTCGTTATTTCTGCTGCTTCTCATTACATTCGTCTCTCTTCGATTTACCTTACATCCATATTCTGTACTTAATAGAGCAGAACCTGCAATTCCACTTCACTTTCACTAGGGATAGCGATGTCATCAGTGAATCTTATCACTGATATACTTTCCCCTTGAATGCTACTTTGTTTAGCTCGTCCTTATAGTTTGCAGAACAATATATAGCCGTTGTCAGTTCAAATGGTTCAAATGGCTCTGAACACTATGGGACTTAACTTCTGAGGTCAACAGTCCCCTAGAACTTAGAACTACTTAAACCTAACTAACCTAAGGACATTACACACATCCATTCCCGAGGCAGGATTCGAACCTGCCACCGTAGCGGTCGCGCGGTTCCAGACTGTAGCGCCTAGAACCGCTCGACCACCCCCGCCGGCCGTTGTCAGTAAAATATTCTTTGGAAATGGGAGGGGGAGGCACTTAACACCTATGACAGCCGTCACTCTCCCCCCTCTCTTTCATTCACACCTGCCACTACCACGATATCACTTTATGGTGACGAAATGTAATCCCAAGTGCATAAATACTCACGTGCCCTCGGTGGTGACACATTTCTGTTGCTGAAAAAGCATCAATAGAATAGTTAGGAAATGTTATGTTATGACGATGACTTTGAGAAAGTATATCCAGCCTGTGCCACTCCAACTTTTACACTGGGACTAACTGGCTGCTTCTCTTTTAACTTCCTTATTGGAATTAATGCCGGACTGTGAAGCGAGGCAAACTACAGGGGAACGGCCGCCGAGAACCGTCGCAACAAATTTGTATTCCGCGAAGACCGGCAGAGAAATTTATACATGCAGTTTGAAAGCGGCAGTGGCTGAATTGGAATGGAATTGGTAATGCGACAGTCGCAACACGTTAACTTTGATGTAGCTGTTACTGCTGCATTTAATTCGAAGTTTTATGCTGCAAATACAAAACAGTACTAAACGGCACTTGGTGTGAATGTATATAGATCAGTGAATACAAAGCATCTTTCAGTTGTCACAGCGCACTTTCAGAAAACTAACTTTTGGCTTTTTGCATTATATTGCATACAGGGACTCTCTGAGCTTTCTCTAACTACCCTCTGTGGTCTTCGGGCAACGCTTGGTGCCTCGAATCCAACAGCTGACTTGAATGTACGTTTTAAAATGCCAATGATGAAACGTGTTTAATTCCATTCGGAATCGTTTGCACCACGACCTTATTAATGTCAATAGGTTCTGGATAAATGGCAGCTTCGGTCGAAAATATTTAAATCCTTTATTTTACATGTCGATTTCGGTCATTGTGTCCAAATTATGCGAATCTTATGGGCCCATATCATAGTAGCAGAACAGTTTGTATGAGGTGTAACATATACTGTGATGATTAGTTCCAATAGATATGTTCACTTTTACTGTACGTTCGATCGGCAACTCATAAGGTTACAAGAAAGGCTCTTCTTAAATTTAAAAATTATTGCATGCAGTAGAGGTGGTGATATCTGTTGGTAGTAATCATGACAGTACATGTTACATCTCATAGTAAATATAGTGCTATAATGTTCGAATAATCTGGACTGACGATGGTCCCACAGAGACCGAAATAGATCTGTAAAACAAAGGATTTCAATATTTATGACCGATGCTGATATTTTTCCAAAATATAATGATGAAAGAAAATTCCACATATGAGTCTGCAATCGTGTTTATACTCTTCATCCTAATTCCATCTAGAGCGGACCCTTAACTTTATCTCTTCCAGTTATATAACATTTTTTGGCATGCAACCATTATCTATACACTCAAGAACATTGAAAACAGCGCATGAAGAGGTGAGAATCTGATCGAAATGAAATTTATTAGTCATAATGTAATGGATGCGAGATTCACTTGATCCTAAAATGAAGACACGTATACAAGTACAGTGGGTACAAGTAGACAAAACTAGGGATAGAGAAAAATAGAGGTGAGCAATAGGGGAAAAAAATGGTTCAAATGGCTCTGAGCACTACGGGACTTAACATCTATGGTCATCAGTCCCCTAGAACTTAGAACTACTTAAACCTAACTAACCTAAGGACATCACACAACACCCAGTCATCACGAGGCAAATAGGGAAAGGTGGGTAATATTCATTACGTACAAGAACCAAGACGGAACAACAAGAGCGTTCGGATTAGAAAGGTTGGACGAGAGTGGTGTAGTCATTCGCCCTTACTGTTCAATCCATACGTCGAAGAAGCAATTAAGGAAATAAAAGAAAAGTTCAAGATAAGGATTAAAATTCAAGGTGAAAGGATATCATGTTAAGATTCGCTGATGACATTGAAGGTGAAGAAGGATTATAGGACCTGCTGAATGGAAAGAACGGCGTATTGTAACCGAAGATAGACGAAAGTAACGAGAATTAGCAGAAAAGAGAACAGCAAGAAACGTAATATCATAACTGGTGATCACAAAGTACATGAAATTAAGGAATTCTACTCCCTATGCAGCAAAAGGACCAAAGAGGACATATAAAGCAGACCCTGGACAATAGATATCTTAATTTTAGGAATAAATTTCTGAGAATGTATGTTTGGAACACAACACTGTGTGGTAGTGAGACACAGACTATGTGAAAACTGGAACAGAAGAAAATTGAAGCATCTGAGACGTTGTGCTACAGAAGAACGTTGAAAATTAGGTGGACTCATAAGCCAAGGAAGAGGAGGTTCTGCACAGAATCGGCGAGGATTGGAATAAACGAAAAAACACTGACAAAAAGAAGGGACTGAATGATTGAACATCTGTTATGACATCAGGAACAACTTCTGTAGTACTAGAGGGGCTGCAGAGGGTAAAAACTGTAGAGGAAGACAGAGGCTGGAATACATCCAGCAAATAATTGAGAATATAGGTAGCAAGTGGTATTCTGAGATGAAAGCTTGGCACTGGACAGGAATTCGTGGCTGGTCGCATCAAAAAAATCAGAATACAGTGCAACATCAATAACGCGTTGGACCACCTTTCGCTGCAGTACATGCCGCAACACTGTCCGGTATCGAGTTGATTAGATGTCCGACGTTGTCCTGAGGCAGACTGGTCCACAAATCTTGAACAGCCTCCTTCAAATCACGTACAGAGTGACACGGTGGCATCTGGTGTTTTAATTGATCCCACGTATTCTCTACAGGGGACAAGTCCGGGGAGCAGATTCGGAACATGAAGTAGGAAGTCTTGAGCAACTCGAGCTGTTATGCGGACGAGCAAAGCTGGCAAAGCGCCCCTGGTAGACCACATGGGGTTCGAAGAATGTCACACATAACACTGGCTCGTTAAAGTTCCAAATACACGTACTACAGTTCTATCGTAGCCTATGTCCCCGCCCCCACCCTCCCCCTACCCCAGACAATTATGCCGGTTTTGCATCAGGTATGGTGCGTGACAGCGTGGATGGAACTGTACCGTTTACCAGTCTGCCTCCACACCCGTTAACGGCTGTCAACCGTCCCCATAACGTATCGGGATTCATCACTGAACACCACGTTTTGTCTGTTTGTGGCAGTTCACGTCTTTTCGGATTGGCACCACTGTAGGCTAAGTCGCTGATGTCCCGGTATTAAAAGCAGTACACTACACGGGCGTCTGGATTGCAAATTCGCATCCGCAAGGCGTCTGAAAATGGTTTATGGCACAACTGGCACCTATACATTTGCTTGTTTGATGGAGCGAGTCACTGCAGAATCCACGATCGGTTGCTGCACGAACCTTCGATACCCTCGCCTCGTCATCTTCCTGGTCGCTCCAGACCCGGTACGTCACACGTGTGTGCCATCTCGTGTCCACTGCTCCAGACATCCTGTGACGGAACGCTAGGAACGATCGACCTGGCGAGCCACACGGCATGTCGACCAGCCTGTGGTTTTCATGTCGATGAATAAGCCCCTCACAAGCTGGCTTAACTGCCAGAAATGTCATCTAACACGTCTACCTGACATTCTGCGCTCCGAATGTCCTCGAGTCGGGATGAAATCAACACTTGCATCACTCGTCCGCTATGCCTCCGTTCGTTTAAATAGCGCCACTGCAGGGTCAATGGGCTTGCGCACTGGCACCAAACATGGGTCATTTGCAGATCGAATGCTACTGAACTTACGTGCATAATATCGCAATTACACATTTCTAAATTCTGGGTACGCTATTTTCAGTGTTCCTCAGCGTAGAAACTGAAGACACTGCACCCTATAATTACAGCCTCAAGTCAAAATGGGACCATCCGTCTCCAAACCAAAGTACTGCATGTCCAGGACGAGTCAGAACAGCATTGATCAGTTTTCAGAGGTGGTAGTATGGACCAAATCAAATAAAAATGGTGGAGTAAACAAGGGCTCTAAAACACACATGTTAAGATTTATTAGCACTTTTTTATCTTCGATACTGTGAAACACATTTCTTCTACTGCAAGCTCTTCACTTTCCATATTTTGGTAGGCAGTATTATTGATCAGTTATGTCCAGTAGAAGAGCGCTGTTTCACAGTAGCGAACATGAACAAGTACTCTTAGCTTGCAAGACATGAATTTAGCGCCCTTGTTTATCAGGCATCTTTTTCCATATTAAAACCACAGAAATTTTGTTGGTGGAGTTCTGAATAACCCTGTATAAGTTCACATCACGTGTGAAGAAATACATATAGTCTGTGTGGAACACTACGGTGCCTCTCATCTGTTTTTCCACTTCTTCCCTTTCCCCTGAAACATTACAATCGTCCTCCATTTGCCAAACACTGCGAGACAGAAGATATTTTCTGTTATCAATTACCCGCTTTCCATTAAATAGTCTTCTAGATCGTATCTTACCTTTTGAAAATTCAACAATGAATCTCTTTGGCCCAAACAACACCCATTCATCTGGCCACGACATATCCTACACAGCTCCATTTAAGTTTCGTTAACGTGATAAGAAAAAGACTGTTTCTTCATTGTAGCCCTTGAAGCATTAATTTTCCTGTTTCTCCCAATAACTCTAATTAACAGACTTTTGGATTCGTAGGTGACAAACACTCTGCTTTCTCGTACATTACGTGTTACATACGCTCTAAGACAAAAAGACAAAATGATGACGCCCCAAGAAGGAATTGTTAGAATAGTACGGAAATCGGTAGATGTAATGTACATGTAGGCACTAACAAATGATTACAATCTCAGAAAAACTTGATGAACTATTCAACAGAAAGACCTTCACAAATTGACCAAGTCAGTACCGTGTTGGTCCACTTTTGCCCTTATGCAAGCAGTTATTCGGCTTGGAACGATTGATAGAGTAATTGTCAATATCAATGAAATTATACAACAGCTGTGTAACTGAAATGTTAATTTATTTTATTTTGAAGGCTACCGAAACTGGTAGCCTTCAAAATAAAATAATGTAACACCTCAGTTATAGGGCTGTTGGAGAATTTCATTGATATTGACAATTACTTAATCACCCATGTCTCCTATGCACGATACATCAACAGAGTGTATCCTGAGGGATACCGTCTCAAATTATGTCCCATTGGCGCATTAGATCCTAAAATTCCCGATCTGGTTGGAGGGCCCTGCGCATAATGCTAACCGTTCTCAGTTTGAGACAGATCCGACGACCTTTCTGGCCAAGGTAGGGTTTGACAAGCAGAAAGTCAAGCAGTAGAAACTCTCGCTGCGTGCAGGCGGTCATTATCTTGCTGAAATGTAAGCTCAGGCTGGGCTGCCATGAAGGGCAACAAAATAAGGGGTAGAATACTGTCGGCGTACAGCTGTGTTGTAAGGGTGCAGCGGATGGCAGCCAAGGAGTCTTCTGTTAAAAGAAACGGCACCCCAGACTATCAGTCTTGGTTGTCGGGCGTCATGGCAGGTGACCGTCACACAGGTATCCCAACGCTGTCTAGGGCGACTCAGAAGCGTCTTCGCTAGTCGTCGGTGTTCAGTTCGAAGCGGGACTTACCACTGAAGACCTGTTTCAATGAGATTCCAGACCGGAAACGTATTTGAGAACGTCCCCGGACAGTGGTGGGATACCAATTCGACTGTCACCCGCCAGACGGCCCGTCGACTAGGAGTGATGGTCTGGGACCCCTTTGGTTGTCAGCCGCGGCACCCTTGCAATACAGCGATACGTCGATGATATTCTACGCCCTGTTTTGGTGCCGTTCATGGCAAGCCATCCTGGACTTAAATTTCAGCAAGATAGCGTCCACTCGCACATTGCGAGTGTTTCTACTGGTTGTTTACAACCATTAGTTGTATATCACATACAAAGACCAACCCATCAGAAGGATAGTGAAATCATGTAGACTGAGGTGGGCGGGGCATGTGGCTCGCATGAATGATACAGAGGTACCAAAATAGAATATTACAAGAAAAGCCAGGAGGGCAGAGAGGGCGTGGTCGACCAACAGCCAGATGGAAAGATGGAGTAATCGAATATCTTAGGAAGATGGGCTATAGAAACTGGAGAGTATTGGCAAAGGACCGAGAGAAATGGAAGGAAATTGTAGAAGAGGCCAAGGCTCTTCATGAGCTGTAGAGCCAAGAAAGAAGAAGAAGAAGAAGTCTTCGTGCTTGCCAAACCCTTCCTTGGTCTGTAATATCGCCGAATCTCTCCCCAACTGACAACGTTTGGAGTGTTATATACAGAGCTCTCTATCACTTCGGGATTTTGACGATCCAACGCGCCAATTTGGCACAACATCCCTGAGGGGGACATCACACAGCTCTATCAACGCCAATCCGAATAACTGCTTACATAAGGACAGGAGGTGGGCCAACGCTTTACTAACCTGCTGAATTTCTGAAGTTCTTTCTCTCGTATGAAGCATGCAAGTTTTCTGACATTATAATTATTTGTTGGTCTGTGTTTGAACATCATATCTACGTATTACCGTCCCATTCGGATAATTCTTTCACGATGCGTCGTTTTCCCGTTTTCCTTCTTTTTTTTTTTCTTTTCCCCCCTCAGAGTGTATGCGTGAATATAAGCACCGACTTGTAGGACTTCAGTTGGTGTAGTCTTCAAATGGAAAATTTTTGTGTGTCCCTTATACCCTGAACCACCAAAGAAACTGGTATAGGCATACGTATTCAAATACAGAGATATGTAAACAGGCAAAATACGGCGCTACGGTCGGCAACACCTGTATAAGACAACAAGTATCTGGCGCAGTTGTTAGATCGGGAACTGCTGATACAGTGGCAGGTTATTAAGATTTACGTGAATTTGAACGTGGTGTTATAGTCGGCGTACGAACGATACGATATAGCATCCCCGAGGTAGCGATGAAGTGGGTATTTTCCCGTACGACCATTTTACGAGTGTACCCTGAAGATCAGGAAGCCGGTAAAACATCAAATCTCCATCACTGCGGCAACAACGGGATCAACGACGACTGAAGAGAATCGTTCAACGTGACAGACGTGTAACCCTTCCGCAAATTGCTGCAGATTTCAATGCTGGGCCATCAACAAGTGTCAGCGTGCGAACCATTCAACGAAACCGTCGATACGGGATTTCGGAGCCGAAGCCCCATTCGTGTGCCCTTGATGACTGCACGACACAAAGCTTTACGCCTCGCCTGGGCCCATCAACAACGGCATTCGACTGTTGATGACTAGAAACATGTTTCCTGGTCATACGAGTCTCGTTTCAAATTGTATCGAGTGAATGGACGTGTAGGGGTACAGAGACAACCTCATGAATGCATGGACCCCGCATGTCAGCTGGGGACTGTTCAAGCTGGTGGAGGCTCTGTAGTGATATGGGCATGTGCGGTTGGAGTGATATGGGACCCTGTTATGTCTAGATACGATTCTGACGGGTGATGCGTACTTAAGCATCCTGTCAGATCACCTGCTCCCATTCATGTCCATTGTGCATTCCGACGAACTTAGGCAATTCTAGCAGGACAATGCGACACTCCACAAGTCCAGAATTGCTAGTGAGTGGCTGCAGGAACACTCTGAGTTTAAACACTTCCGCTCGCCACCAAACTCCCCAGACATGACATTATTGAGCATATCTGGGATGACTTGCAACGTGCTCTTCAGAAGAGATCTCCACCCCTTCGTACTCCTACCGATTTATGGTGTCAATTCCCTTCAGCACTACTTCAGACATTAGTTGAGTCCATGACAAGTCGTTCTCGCGGGGGCCCTGCACGTTATTAGGTAGGTGTACCAGTTGCTTGGCTCTTCAGTGTACATTAACAATTATAAGCCTTCGCTTGCAGACACATCAGAAGCTTAATTTTGACAGTGCTATCTAATTTACCAAAAGCACACTAGGCCACCTACCCGAAACACAAAAACTCAATAATGTGTCCTGCAACTTTATTGCTCATTTGTCCTATTTTTGTTTCAATGCTTTGGTTAACCATTATTTTAATCTTATTATCGATGATTTTCATGGTTCGTTTTCAGACTTGTTCTCTAAAATAAGTGCTGTAACGCGCAGACGTTTTCCGTTTTTCCGGCTTAAAAATCCAGGAATAGTTTCGATAGTGTAAAATCTCTCTTTTCTGACTCCTCTTTCAAATTTGATTTTCTCTTTATCCTAATTAAGTCTAATATATGGTAGACTGTAGACTGGCGTATACATTCTACAGTATTGTAATATACGAATAAATAAAGTCAATGCCACGTCTCTCAAGAACTATTTGTAGCCTACATACTCTGCCGAAAAAAATTGCAACCCTCAAGGACTGCGTTCAGTGTCACGGAGCTATACAATATGTGCCTCCGGAGGCGTTGTAGTATTAGTGATTCATCTTTCACGATCATCGTCGATCAAATATATCTAGGAAGCCTGTTTTGCGCTCTCTGTTACTCTGGAGGCAGTAACTGTGGCGAGGCTATAGGCGAACTGTGAGTGCAACATTTTTTCTGGGTACAACTATGTCCCGTCGACGATTACGTACTCCTGTTGCACAACTTCGGCTATTTGAACAGTGTCGCATTATGGGTTTGCGGAGACTTGGATGGACGTATGGGTTGCTATATATGGCGGCCACATTGTATCGATTGTGTGTCGCTCCTTTTAGCAGTGATCTGTGTGACATTCCCGCACCTGTTGATTAGGTTCTGGACGTCCGCGTAGTGCAGATGCACATAAAGAGCGACGCATTGTGGGACCAGCAGTGGCCGACCGAACGTCATGTAGGGTAGACATCTAGGCAGATGTTACAACTGATGTTGTAAGGGTTTTGTTTTATACAGCAGATTGTAATTCTGGCAATATTTTGGATGTCTCGCGAAGTAGTAAAGCTACAATAGCGCCTGAGTAATAGCGGGCAACATTTCTACCAAAGAGTTTGCACTCCGAGACACTAGAACCTTTGCGTGTGAATGGAATGCAGTCTTGGAGAGAGGCGGGGGGAGAGAGAAGCAGTCGAGATGTATCTTGTGATGGATTAAGATGCGTTTAGGCCGTGCTGTGCGCAGCCAATAATTTTTTTACATTATTTTTCATTTGTGGAGAGATATTTTATAAATTCATTCAGAAGACTTCAAAAGATACTGTAATAGCGCATTTGCCGAGGCATTCAAGCGTAGTAATTAATTTGTCATGGATTGACAATTGGAGATTTTTTTATAACATAACAATGTGTGATTTACTGATTTTTCCTCAAAGATGAATAGCATATTTATTTCTAAGAAAGTAAAAAGAATTTATTCAGGTTTTTCCACTGTTAACATAAAGTGAATTTTTAATATTTGTAGTGTTCAAATACTTTGTCTTAGTGATTTAATGTTTTCTTAATACAGTTACTTTATTGTTTCTCGATCAATCAACATTCATCTCTTTACTTCAATTTTCACATATATAATTTTGCTTCCCCGAGTTTCTCAGCGACAGAAGTTTAATCAACAATTATCACTGGAGTAATGAAATTTACTAGCACAGACGTTTTGTGGATGTCTCTGTAGTTTAAAACACGCACTGCACGTCGTATCACCAAGTAGTGTAATAGTATGAATTTTTGTTAAGCGTAACAGCAGCAGCGACAGCAGTTTGGAGATAGCAGCAGCTCAGCAATTATTCATTGTGCAAACAGACAGGTCAGTTATAATTTACATATGATACAATTAACATTTCAACCGTGACACACTTTTCAGACAGGACATTTTTGGTAATTATTTATATTTCATATTTCTCTAGCAGTCAGATTGCTTTTATAATTGCTAATGGGGCAGTTTGCTTTATTCTTTTGCACTGCTGAACACTTTTCAAGAATTACGAGATTACTTACGAACCTAAATACGGTCTTCACTGTTTCTCTAGTCATGAGTTCAATTTCACATTACCACATGGATAAAATACCTGCAAATATGACTATACATTACCACACAACAGGAAAATAATTAGCCACTTTCAGTTGGGCAACAAAAAAAACGTTGGGGAACGTCCACATGTAGCAGAACTAACATCGTGGCTGTGGCCAGGTTAGCACTGACACAACGACACCGGAAAGCACGACTTTCTGGTGTTGTGAAAGAGTCGACTAGAGACTACGATGGCACTCTACAGTCTTCAGTGATAAGAGGAGGTTCCGTCTGTGTGCGAGTGATTGGCGTAAGCGTGTATAGCATAGATGTAGTGAGCGGCCATTTTCGGAATGCATTCATCCACGACACACAGGTACCATCCCACGCTTCATGGTGTGACGGGCCATTAGTTACAATTCGAACTCTCTTTTAGTGTTACTGTAGGGTATTGTAACCAGTGGCCGCTACATATCACAGTTTGTTACCCCCGCGGTACTGAGCTACTGCCACTTCTTCGACAGGAAGGTGATGATCTTTTTTAGCAGGAAATGCAGGTCCACATACGACGCAACGTGCTCTACATGGTGTGCAACATCTGTCCTGGTCAATAGGCTCACCAGATCTCTCGCCAACTGAGCACGTATTCGACATGGCGAAGATGGAACTTAATCGTTCTCCAGAGCCTGTAAGAACCATAGCCGAACTGCAACACAAGTTGTAAGATGCTTGTTGCAACCTATCACAGGATGCCACTGGGCACCTTTACGACAGTTTTCATACGAGAACATACGCCTTCGTTGCCGTCGTAGGGAGTGCACTGTATATTGATGCGACCGTCTAGGGGCCTTTTACTGTGACGTGTTGTAACATTATGGACATGGTATAGGTCGATTCAGTAAAACTATCTTGTTCATCTTTACCATCTGTTCAAACTGTTCACACAATATTTCGCCAGATAACATTTGTAGACGCTCTATAACTTCTAAAGACTGTAAATATAGGACAGATTTTATAGCTAATCGGAAATTACCTTCAGTGTAGACTTACAACCAAAATTTGCAACCACAAAGTTATCAAGAAAACTTAAATTTTTGGAAGAGATAATATGCATGTTACATGTAAACAACGTACTGACATCATAGAAATGGCCATATAATTTCAGTAACGAACCAAAACACAAAAACTGTAAATTGTGCAACATTGTTAAATTATTAATTAAGTCATTTTTTGGAACTTTATATCTCATCCGGAAACTTAGACAGAGACACTGAAATGCTTCCTAATTTTTGTCTGTTATATCCTGCTTTGGCAAAAATTTAAATCGAATCCGACACAAAACAACCTGAAAAGGTTCAGAGAAAGTAGAAAAATAGCCTCCTACACAATCATAAACGAAAAGAGGCTGTATGAAAGACTATCACTTCAACAAATACAGGTGTACTTCACTCAAAACAAATCCAGAGACTATTACCAATCTTTCAAAAGACACCTGAAAGGTTACGAACCACCCAGTTTAAATTTTCGTGACAAATCAGGGAAATTAAGTACAAATGACCAAGAAAATTGCAACATTTTAGCAAACTATTTCGAAGACCTTCTCAACTGTAAAGCGCCTCCAGAGAAGACGGAATTCAAAACTCCAGAAGAAATCCCTGCAGAATCACATCCAGCAACTCTAAATAAAGTCCGGGAAGCTATAAAATCCCTCGAGAACAACAAATATTCTGGTGAAGATGGATCACAGCTGAACTTTTGAAACTAGGTTAGGAAAAAGTAACTCTGCACCTCGGTACAGTAATTAAGGAAATTTGGAGAACCGAGAAGATCCCAGAAGATTGGAGGACGGCACTTATACATCCACTTCACAAAAAGGGTGACAGATCAGATGTGAACAATTTCAGGGGGATTCCCCTTCTATCCGTTCCATACAAGGTCCTTTCCAAGATATTACAAAATAGGATTGAACCAGTTCTCGATGCACAGATAGGAGAATACCAAAGTGGATCTAGAAAAGGGAGGAGATGTTCGGAGCAAATTATTAACCTTAAAAACATAATTAGAACACGTGCTGGTCAACTACATGTTACGACGTTTATTGATTTTAGAAATGCGTATGACTCCATAGACAGAGAAAGCCTCATTAGAATCTGAAGGAACTTCGAACTGACAGAAAAACTAGAGAGATAGTAAAGCAAACACTGACAGATACCGAGTCCAAAGTCAAGTTTCGAGGCAACATTTCTGAACCTTTTAAAAACCAAACGGGTTTGAGACAAGGGGTTGGACTCTCCCCAGTTCTATTCAACATCACTTTGGAAAAGATTATGACGGAGACATTGGAGGAATACACACAACAAAAAGTAAAGGGAATATCTTTTGGAGGATCAGTTAAAAGGCCTTACGATACATGCACTATCTTTTGCAGATGATATTGCTCTCCTGTCCACAAATATAGCAGATGCAATTAAACAAATAAAAATCTCAGCAAAACATGCAGCTAATTTTGGTTTACAGATATCACAAGAAAAAAAACTAAATTCATGTCTAAAAAATATAAGGAAATCAAAGAATTGCACACAGTTATTGGGTGTATTGAAAGGGTCAAACACCTTAAATATCTGGGAGAAACAATAACGGATACTGGCATAGAAAAAGAAGCAGTCAAACTTCGAGTAGCTAAACTTAGGAGAGCACATATTATAACACAGAAGCTGTAATACAAAAAATGCCTACACTACAAAACAGTGAAGAGAACCGAAGTTCAATAAGCAACAGAAACACTCTCCTTCAGGAACAAAGGACTAAGAGATGAGCTCGAGAAGAAGGAAAGAGTAATTCTGAGGAAGATTCTCGGTGGACACAAAAAATTGGTGAAAATGTGTAAAGATGAGCAATGAGGAGATCTACCAATTTATTAAATCAGTCGCAACGGAAATGAGAAAGAGAAGGCTGATGTTCTTTGGTCATCTGGTGAGAATGGATGGTGGCAGATTAACGAAGAAAATCTTCAATATAATTCAACATAAGAAAACACCCAACTCTTGGTTGCAAGGAATAAAGAAAGACCTCGGTCAACTTGGGCTTACAGAAATGGACTCAATGAATAGGGACAAGTACAGAAGGGCAATAACTGAATTCGAGGTTTTTCAGGAGGCTACAAAACCGAAGAACAACAAGAAACTAACAGCTGAACATCTGGAAAAAATGGCAGCAGGCAGAAGAGCAGCCCGAGAGAAGAGAAAGAAAAAAGTGTATATCAACTATAATTTGTAACGCGGTCCTTAGTTGGCCCATTCGTGTAAATAAAATAAATAAATAAAATCCCAAATAGAAAATAGCTAAATTTTAAATACGAAAATTGCGTCGTAATTTAGAATTAAAAATCATCAGTGATTCACAAAACTGTTCACACCAAAATCACTTTTACTATTAAGTATACCATTGTCAACAAAATATAAACGTCATATTCTCGTAAATAATTACCGATAGTTGGCTCTGGCTCTGAGCACTATGGGACTTAACAGCTGTGGTCATCAGTCCCCTAGAACTTAGAACTACTTAAACCTAACTTAACCTAAGGACATCACACACATCCATGCCCGAGGCAGGATTCGAACCTGCGACCGTAGCAGTCGCACGGTTCCGGACTGCGCGCCTAGAACCGCGAGACCACCGCGGCCGGCTACCGATAGTTGCTGTAATCATTATTCTCAACCTGTGAGTTCCACATTGTTCTAGTTTTTGTCATAGTATTAGCATGTGTCAAAACCTTGCAAACAAAATCCAGAATAAGAACTCCAGCCTGCAGCTGGAGGTTTCCAGGATGACAGGAAGCGGACATGTTTCGAGGGTCGCTTTAAAAACTGTTTTCATCACTAATACATGTGAATATTGTAACAAATAGTGTATCAAAATTTGGAAGTAAATCATCTGCCGGAAAATGACATCATGGCCAAGACTTTTTATTTAAAGACAAACGTCAAACCTCTTACCAGAACCTATTTTTATAAACTTTCACAGGAAGCAGCAGCAACAGCATGGGGGACATCGCCCAAAACGTAACAACATCAAAAAGCTAAGAACAAATTAATTCAGCCTATGCCCTCATCACTTTGTCCAAATTTAAATACTTTAGGGTAGAAGACGAGCACTGAAATCTAGTCATACCCAAAAAGGTATTAGAACAGGTGGATGAAGTGACGTCAGAATGTATGCAGCATTTGGTCTGAACTTGTTATTATATTCTCCTACAATGAAGAACTAGCTAGCACCTCACGTTTCATTAAAATGGCACATTTCGTTGAGTGTGTTGCATTTTTTTACCAAAAGTGTATTTTCTTAAAACTCGCTCGAAAGCTTTCTTAAAATCTGTGAATCCCAGTGGCAGTGGTAACTCAGATTTAATTTCCGACTCTATAATTTCGTTTATGACTTGCAGGGTTGTCCATTACGCTATAATCATGTCTACAGAGAGGATAATCTTTTCACTGATGGTAAGCTATTTTCTCTCCTTTTCAGTTGGCAACACATCAGTATATGTTGCATATTACGGAGAGGGTGCTGACAGTTCCATAATTCTTTTGTATCTCTACGTAGTCTTTTCTTGTGAAGAAGGACATCAATGTTCCAATTTTGGTGCATTGCCTTCTTTGGCAAACATTTTGTAAGTAGTTTCTTTTATTCGTTTTGTGTTACTTTTTCCTCAGCTTTAATCATTCTATTGAAATATCACTTCCTGTCAGCTTACTTTTTTCTTACCTTGAATAGCTTGAAGCACGTGATCTGGCATTATATCCGAATTGTTATTTTTTTTATCATGAAATGAAATGAAGTCCCATGCTTCTTTACAGAGCGTAGGGGAACGATGCGGGAGACCCGCACCGCCTTACTAGGCAAGGTCCTAGTGGAGGTGGTTTGCCATTGCCTTCCTCCGACCGTAATGGGGATGAATGATGATGATCAAGACGACACAACACCCAGTCATCTCGAGGCAGGGAAAATTCCTGACCCCGCCGGGAATAGAGCCCGGGACCACGTGCTCGGGAAGCGAGAACGCTACCGCGAGACCACGAGCAGAGGACTTTTTTTATCATATCTTGACATATAAAAACGTTTTAAAAATTATTGTAATATTTATACATTTTACTCTTTGTTGTGAGGTATCATACCATTTCCAGTCTTAGCTGATGAAAAGCAATGTTCTCCACGCCAGCATGGACGGGCCTGTTCCATGCCAGCGATTCCTACTGTCACCAGGGAATGTAGATCTGATGATGATCTCTGCAGTAGAACGAAACTGGTCATCCACAAAAAGAAAGTAACAACCTATATGCGCCCACGTATAAATCATGCACGCCACTCTGTAGTGTTCAAAACATGCTGATTAGCTCCTATCTTTCGTGTACCGCCAGCACATAAACTGAGGGGAAAATGACAGTATCGTTCCACAAGCGCCATATTATATCCCAAAATCTTATGAGAAATATTCAACTGGAACGATGGAATTTAATTTACATCTCTCTGAAATACTAGCGTCCTAAATAAATGAGAATGATTTCCACAAGAAGAAAATATTCTTCGAAAGACCCGCCTATAAATTGCTTCATCTTTGTCAGTGGCACGCCTCTGAATACCTTGGATCTCTTACTTCGAGGTGACATGGTTTGTGTGTGAGCTGAACACAACACCAGTTCTCTCGCTGTCAGTAACTTGATTTCCAATTTATAATTATCGTTATCCGAAACTGTAATGAGGACACGGATGCTACGTAATTCATTAGTTTCGTAGTCCTTATTCTACACTATTTTATATTACATGAAATGATTTCTTACATTTCTCCTTAACTCTGTACTGTTTTGACTATTTCATTTGTTGGTTCTACGGACACTATTTACGTGTATTTAAGACATCCTCAATGCTATCTCTGAAATGCGTCATTATTTTCCTTTGTCATGTTTATGATTGGTTCTTTTTCAGGACAACAACCTTTTCTCTGCAGCCACCTCTGTGGTTGCTTGTTTCCCGCGTTAAATAATGTTGACGGGTACTACAGCATTTCATACTAGTTTTTTTTTTATTTTTCACATTCATATTGGTTTGTCTCAATGTGCAGAGAATTAATTTTCACATTTTTGTAGGTAACGGTATGTCATATATCTGCGGAAGGTCTTCTCGCTTGCTGATTACTAATTATCTCTTGCTACTAAAAGAAAGCAGTGATCTCCGCTAGATTTCTACAGGTTACAAGAGAATCTTGGTTAAATAGTTTAGTAATGTGATATTTTATACCCATCTGGAACTTTCGGAAACCTAAAAGATGACGATATTGTGTCTTATATTTGTTACTGTAGTATTTTCATGCCCTGTATACTGCCTTTTGTAAAAGTCAGTCTATAAATCAACACAGACGATATTCTTCACAGCCATTAGACACGATACTCAAGATTGTGGTTTATCCGGCACTTGGGCGCACTGCTGTCGCAGCGCTTAGCAAGAATCAGCGGGAGTGTTTGTGGTTGCGGTCTGGTTGCGGTCTGGTTGCGACTGAAGATTGTGGATATTGTCTGTGATTACACTTTATTATCTCTGATGATAGTCGGTAAGATAAGAGTAGTTTATACGTCCGCCTTGATCTTTGATATTTCGTACTAAGTGTAAAATGACTTTTCATGCCCCACTTCTTCAAAAAAATAATTTAAAAAAAAGTATTATTTACCTTGGAGCGTCTCTTGTCTAAAATTTATAGAAACTTTTTCGAATCATTTGCGTATCCCAACAGTTTTTGTTTAGGAAGATAGATGTATTCGTTTGTATTGCCAGTATACGAAATTATTTCCGTGCTGCAGTAAATGGACTAGGTATCAAGGTGCATTTGCCTTTTCGGATGTCATACTTAAACAACGTACACAATAATTTACAAAATAGAAATAGCACTCTTAATAGTTCAAAATTTTACTCTGCAAAAACAAAATAAATCATTACGTAATTCTTACCTCACAATAAATTTTTTGAAGAGTTGTACATTGTACGCAGTGTTAGCAATCAGTAACAAGGAGTCAAGCATCTCTTATTTGAAGAACCATTAACGTCAAAAATCGTTTCAACCAGAAAACTACCTAACAGAGGTAACGGAAGAATGAAAATTAGCTTCTTTGAGGGTCAGATCCTGAATTCATATGCTAAATTAGGAATGTCTGTTTGGGATTTGAATGAAGTCTGTTCCTCCCTCATGTGAATCCAATGTACCAGCGACTGGCTGGTGCGTGCGTGCGTGTGTGTGTGTGTGTGTGTGTGTGTGTGTGTGTGTATGTGTGCGTAGACCACTTTAACCATTGTTCTCAGATTTTGCTATGTGGGCGTTAATAGTTTTCATTTCCGATCACTATTTTGAGAAGCAATGTAGCTATGAGTATTCTCTAAATATATTTGAATGAAATTCGTATCGTAATTTGGAATCGAACATCAGTGGTTGAAAATACATGTTCAGAAAAAAACAGAACACCTTGAACGACTAGAGATGGGACGTTCATATTCACAGGACATGTGTATGTTCTGCAGAAATGATTAGAATTCAAACCATGTCGGCCCGCGGTTTCAAGGTCAACATCTATATCCCAGCGCAACGCCACCTAACCGTAAAATGTGCCTGCGTCTCTGGTTGTCGCTATAAACCGAATGTGATGGATCAGTGTGACTTGAGCAGACGTGCAGGATGCCTCGCAGACGTATGCACGAACCGTACCGTCAAATCACTGAGTTTGAAAGAGGGCGCACTATTGGCGTGATAGAATTTGATGCATCCATGAGGGAAATTGCTGCTCGTGTGGGACGAAGCGTTTTGGCAGTGTGTGTGCAGAATGGTTAACGGAAGGTCGTAGAACACGACGAGATGGGTCAGGTCGCACCACCCACACCACGCCCCGAGAAGTTCGACACCTCATCCAAATGACATTGCAAGGTAGATCTGCGTCCTCGTCGGCTCTGGTGCAACACTGGATCGTGCGCGTCATCCACTTCTCCGCTTACCTTTGACGAATGTGCAGAAACATACCAGATAGCAATCGTGTATGGAACCACGTCGCTGAGGACAGGAATGGCATCAGATAGTGTTTTCGGACGAACCCAGGTTCTGTTTGTTTCAGAATGATGGGCGAATTTTGATTTGTCGCAGACAGGGGCAGCGGCATCACAGTGACTGCATTCGCGCAAGACATACAGCTCCAACTCGAGGCTTTATGATGTGGGGCGCTGTTGGATACAACCACAAATCAAAATTGGTGCGTGTCAGGGGCACTGTGACCAGTGTGACCTACGTGAATGACAAGCTGCCATCTGTAGCCATACCCTTTCTGCACAACACCCCAGGCGCCATTTTTCAACAAGGTAATGAACGATCTCATGTTGCTACATGAACACCTGCCTTCTTGGTGTCACAGGATGTCAGCCTTTCGTCCTGGCTCGCCAGATCACCAGACTTGTCGCCGATCGAAAATGTGTGTGATACGGTGAAACGGCGGGTGCAGCGCTGTGTCCCTATGTCAACCACCACAGATGAACTTCGCAACCAGGTGAATGCTGTGACGGGTCTGCTGACGCAAGATTACTAGAATTTGGTTTTAAACAGAAACTAAAATTAATCGTGGAAAGAAAATTGTTAAAATTGACTGGAGCAAATGTCCATTGTTGATGCCGAATGCATTTTCTTAGAGACCGAATTGATTTCTAAAAAACTACTGTAAAATTTACCCTCATCAATTTTGAGGAGCTGATACCTGTCATTTACGGGCGAAATGGAATCGTAGCTTGAACACTGTGGCCAGTTCATTCAAGGTCTCGCGCTTGTACACAAGTTTGCAAAACTCTTCGTCACGGTAGGCAGTTAATCTCAGGAACGCTGTATCAAGTTTCAAATGAATAAATGGCAGAATACTAATCGTATGCAGCCATACCGTCTCCACGCTACGATCTGTTAAGCTCGTATTGGTCGTTGGCTGTAACAATAAAACATTCCCTGTATCTTATGTCTGTTAGGAGAACTGTTAAAATGAGAACTCATGAGACTTAATGTAAATTAATGTAAATTCATTAATTTATTACAAACGGTTCGAAAGGTACACTTACATTAGATTTGTCTACATGAAGGAAAGATTATTTACTGATACGCAAGGAATGAAGCTATAGTGGGTCCTATCAGTAGAAAAGCTAACAGACAAGAGAAGGAGAGAGAGAGAGAGAGAGATACAAGCGGGAACGCTGTTCACTTACTTTCTAAAACAAATGGTTCCGAGCACTCTGGGACTTAACGTCTGAGGTCATCAGTCCCCTAGAACTTAGAACTACTTAAACCTAATCAACCAAAGGACATCACACAAATCCATGCCCGAGGCAGGCTTCGAACCAGCGACCGTAGCGGTCGCGCGGTTCCAGACTGAAGCGCCTAGAACCGCTCGGTCACAGCGGTCGGCTCCAAAACAAAGAAACGTATTATAATCGATCGCAATCACCCACAGGCTGCTTGCCGCTATATCATTGAAATGTTATTTATGAAATTATAATTACGTTGCACAAAATTAATTTACCTAAGTTACTTAGAGATGAAGTTACTTACAGCAAAGAAATAGAGTAGTGTGCATTTCTGCCCTTTTCGTCGCTTTTGCAACGCTACATTTACACAAAATTAGATGGGTCTGTCCATGTAATGTTTCAGCAGCATAGATGGCTATATCACAGGACACCATTCGCCCTTTATACGCGTCGATGTCATCACGCATGGAATAACTTATCAGGGCCCATTAGCGGACACTGTGCCAAATAGGCAACGGGACACATGCTGAACCGAGGTGACTGAAATGCTAACCACTTCTCCAGAACGTACTAATGTACATGTCCTGTGAACATGAACGTCCCATCTCTAGTCGTTCAGGGTTATCTGTTTTTTCTGGAAATGAGTATAACTTGAATTCCGAAAGGCAAATTAAAAATAGGACGTTGAACATCTAGACACAGTTCTTCGGCAACGCCTTCGTCGTTCTCAACGCCTTTCAACTTTTCCCCCCATTTGACATTCTTCCGATTTCTGAAAAACGACTCGTTAAGTTTTGAGATTTTTTTGTCTTTGCATTAGGTCTGCGAAAACCTTGCCCCCTCAGGCAGACCACGCTTTAGCGTAATGTCAATTTTTTATTCATGTGTTACTTTGAAGTAGTACGATCGTTCCATAATTCATCACTTGGTTACTTAATTCGATTGACTTTACGCTACTCTGTAGTTCAAATAAACTGGACTGGCCGTGAAAATGTGTCGTAGTCATTATCACTAAGAATGGTTGTATTTTTTGTTAACCAGTTTCGTTAGTCAACAATGAGACCAATGCCGCCGGAATAGCCAAGACGAATATGCCAAGTAGAAAAGAGAGCAATGATCGATCTAAGAACATTTCTTCAGAGAATGTTATTACCATCCGATATTCCTGTGACTTTCGTCGTATGCTTTATACTGTTAGACGCTATCTTTTTGTTGCTTACAAACATTTCTGACATTCCAATCCATGGAGTACACTTTTAAAGCAGTAATTATGTCAGATAATTTTCGTCCTTAGAATTTGACACTTTTATGTAAATATTTTAATACAATCCGTAATTAAAAAATCTTATTTTTTGTTTGTTTCAAAAGGTCATTGCAGCATACTGTGATGCAGTAAAATAGTGTCAGCTGTGCAGCTATGCTGGGACACAGTACCCAGCTGTTTCCCTTTAAGCCGCCACCAGAGATACACCAGATGCTCTTCTGACAGTTCCCAAGTTTCCCCCGCCCTTCGCCGAGAAGTCACAGCGCATATCCCGAGGCCACCAATGTTATGTTCCGTCGTCTCTGAAATCCACTGTTTTGGCACTTTGATCTTCCTGCGTCCTCATCGTAACGAACATTCGCTTGTACATTCAAACCCTATCATAAACAAAGATTCCAGTGTTCTGCTGTCTTCTTTTTCGTAATTGGTCAAGGAAATTACATGACCTGTTGGCATCTGTCTCGAGTTCTTCGGCCGACGTTAGTCTGACGATTTTTCTGTTTCACCCTCCATTGCTCGTGGTTGACTGGAGGTTGAAACTTTGATAATGCGAGCCACTCGTGCTGGCGAAACGTCAGAAAAATCATCAGACGAACGTCGGTCGAAGAACCCGAGACGGAAGCCAACAGGCAGTTTGTCAACAATTGGCCACGAAAGCCTTAACAATCTTGTAAAGTTAAATTACTTTCCCTTTCACATCAGTAAATAGTAAGAAGTAAGACAGTCGACGCTAGTATTGTAGCTATCCAAAGTATGTAAAATCTCGCAAATGTATAAACCAGATGACATCATACCTGTGCCTACTTTGAGGGCGTTCTGAAAAGCAATGCTCCCGAATATTTAAAGTGAAAACTCTTAAAGCTTTTTAAATAAAACAAACATTACTAATCATAGTATGCCAGTGGCGTATATAAAATTCCGTGTACATGTGGTAAAGTTTATGTTGGAACAACAAAAAGAAGCGTAAATACACGGTCAAAAGAGCACAGAAGTCTTTGCCGATTTGGAAAAACAGATAAATCGGCTGTAGCAGAACATGCTTTTCAGCCAGGAAATCATCAAGTGAAGTTTTCCGAAACACAAATTTTATCTACGACGACGAACTATTACCCACGGCTTTGTAGAGAAGCAATTGAAATATATAAACATAGGGATAATTTTAATCGGAAAGAAGAGACCATGAAACTTAGTGATATTTGGACAGTAGCACTACAGAATTGCTAGACAGTTTTATCCGTGACGAGATTACGACCGATAGTTAAGTTTTATCTCTGACAAAGATTATCTCTGCATATCACGTGTAACTCTGGTCACGCCCACTTTCTACGATATATAAGTCGCTCTCAGACGTCCGACCCGTCAGTCGGCAAGACTCACCGGAGGAGAAACACCCCTCTGAAGATGTCCAGCGCAGCTCTGGACGAAACGTTAGGAGCTGAAGAGTTTCATGGACCACGACCTTACATCCCGGAAGGTTTACCAGAAGATAAACATTACTAAGATTCAACATCTTTATTCTTCATGTCTATGTATTTACCGGGTGATCAAAAAGTCAGTATAAATTTTAAAACTTAATAAACCACGAAATAATGTAGATAGAGAGGTACAAACTGACACACATGCTTGGAATGACATGGGATTTTATTAGAACAAAAAAAAAAAAAAACAGAGTTCACAAAATGTCCGACAGATGGCGCTGGACAGCAAAACGTCAGTGACTGCGCATGACAATCGTGTATAAAAGGAGCTGTAATGAGTGAGAGACTCAGATGCGCCAGCAGTCGCAGCATGTTCACGTTACCTGAAAAGGCGCTTTTAGTGAAGCTGTATTATCAGAATGGGGAATGTGCTAGTTCAGCGCTACGATTCTATCGCCATAGGAAGGGGATTCGAACGGGTAAAGGTCCGTTGACAAATGCATCTGTGGCGAGAGTGATTTCGAAGTTCGAAGCCACGGATTGTTTAGACGATAGACCCGTAGTGGCCGACCGAGCACAAGGCGTAATGCTGCTGAGACAGGTCAGGAAGAAACGGAGACTGTAGCGTGTTCGTCTATGCACTGGGAAGTCATCGCTCGTGCAGTCGCACGTCGCACCGGCATTCCATACACTACTGTTTGGTTGGCACTGAGGCGTACCCTCCGATGCTATCCGTACAAAATCCATCGGCATCATGAACTGTTACCTGGTGATTTAGTGTAGCGGAGGGCATTTGCGGTGTGGGCGTTTCAAAAGATGGCGGAAGATGACGATTGGTTGAGTAACGTGTTGTGGACCGACGAAGCTCATTTCACGCTCCGAGGGTCTGTGAACGCCCACAACTGCAGAATTTGAGCTACCGAAAATCCTAGAACTGTCGTGGAAACTCCAATGCACGACGAGAAAGTCACGGTATGGGTTGGATTTACATCTACCGTTATCGGGCCTTTTTTCTTCGAGGAAATGCGTGATTCTGGTTTTGTAACTGCTACCGTGACGGGTGAGAGGTACGCCGATATGTTATAGAATCGCATCATCCCCAGCCTGTCTGATTAACACCTGCTAGAACGTACGATGTTTATGCAGGATGGCGCTCCACCCCATATTGCTAGACGCGTGATGATCGTGTGCTCAGCCGCCACTTTCGTCATGCTTGGCCTCCCAGGTCCCCAGACCTGAGTCCGCGCGATTATTGGCTTTGAGGTTACCTGAAGTCGCAAGTGTATCGTGATCGACCGACAACTCGAGGGATGCTGAAAGACAACATCCGACGTCAGTGCCTCACCATACCTCCGGACATGCTTACAGTGCTGTTCACAACATTATTCCTCGACTACAGCTGCTGTTGAGGAATGACGGTAGACGTATTGAGCATTTCCTGTAAAGAACCTCATCTTTGCTTTGTCTTACTTTGTTATACTAATTATTGCTATTCTGATCAGATGAAGCGCCATCTGTCGGACATTTTTTGAACTTTTCTATTTTTTTGGTTCTAACAAAACCTCAAGTCATTCCAAGCATGTGTGTCAATTTGTACCTCTCTATCTACATTATTCCGTGATTTATTCAGTTTTCAAATTTATACTTTCTTTTTGATCGCCCGGTATTTCTCAACATGGTCATCCTGCCGACGAAAACATGTCGCCCAACGAGAGATCAGTTGGTTTATTCCGTCACTGTAGGATGCCTGACTTTGTTGACGGAGCCACGACCTCACCTCCGCTTGCACCACTTCATCACTATCAAAGTGATGTCCTCGGAGGTGTTCTTCAGGTTTTGGAAACAGATGAAAATCGGATGAGGCCAGGTCGGGACTGTATGGAGGATGATCGACGCCAGTGAACTCAAGGAGTCGGATTGTTGCAAATGTCTCTGTGCTCGTGTGTGGTCTGGCATTGTCATGCTGAAGGACTGGGTGGTCCGTGGGTGGACGATTAGAAACTCGATAACAGCACGCTGTTTCTCTCTCAGCGACATAGTTACGCTACACACCGTCAGGTTACACGCTACAGTTTGGAGCCCTCTAGTGGAAGAGGACTAAAAATATGTAGGCATGAAGAACAAAGGTGTAGAATGTCAATAACGTTTATTTTATTTAAAGAACTTTAAGAGTTTTCGAATAAAAAATTATGAGCCATTACTTTGCAGCACGCCCTCGGATTTCTTTTTCCTTAAACTGTTGCATCTTCCAACGATAAAGCCCAATTTTGTTTCCGAGGGAAAAGTTAAGAAATACATAATTTGTATAACTATTTGATAAAATGAATTAACTCCATGAACAGCTCGTTCACGATCAGTCTGCAAGAATGAAATATAATAACATGAACTGTTATTGGTTGTAGAATTGTAGAACGTCTCAGAATAGATCAGGTGTACACTATTCCCAGGAAGCATTCACTAGGGTAGCGGAGTACGTGAATTCTGCACATGTGTGTGTCTTAGAAAAGGAATCCATCCACTGGCCCGAATGTACTGGTTTTTGAGAGAATACCGTTCGTCATTGCAGACCGCAGAATGATGACGTCAATACAGTACTAGTTATCTGCAGGAGCGTCCGTGGGTGAAGATGTGTTAAAGTTGGATCAAAAATTTGTAATCAGATGGCTCCATAGAACCCATGTCTTAGGAGCTGTAGTGGCGGAACATTTTGAGAAAAGCTTGGGGAAGATCGTATGTAAATTTCCTAACCGTATTATAGTATTAAGGACAAATTTCTACTTAACAATTATAGACTGGAAGACTGAGGTGACAAAGGTGACTGGCAGAAACATGGAATCGTTTGCAATTGTTCTAAATTCATTCTCTGAAAATTACTTCCAGCGGATTCGACTCTTGAGGGCAACGTCTTAGATCTGGAAATCGGTCTACACTTATCTAGAGCAGTGGAATCAGTGATCGTAACATCGCTGTCTACATGTATGTGAGTGTTCATTCATAAGACACAAGAAATAAAAAGTTGAGAGCCGTATTACGCAGACAGTGTTGTTCCTCGGCACTCAGGTGTACATCTGGTAAAGTAGTAGTAGTAGTAGAGGGGTTTTTTGGGCGCACGACAGCACGGTCTTCAGCGCCCGGCAACTGGTAAAAGCTCTACTTAAAAATCTATGGTAAAGTGTCAATTATCTATAGGACAGTGTGAGTGGGAATATATTACATAATCTTTGTGAGGATTATTTAGCCCAAAAATAATTTTACAGTATAGAGGAGTATGTATGTAAATAAAGAGGAATATTTTACTATCATGATGCGTTGTATGTATCGCATTCCCTGTTTTAGTATGTCTGTGTTGTAGTCAACTGAGTTAAAGTCTATTTAAATAACTTTGAGAAATATATAAATAACGACAAATGTATGCAACACTGCTGTCGTACTTAACCATTTTTTTCTGCTGTAAATTGTTTTTGGTAGGGAAAATATTACAATTATACTTTCATACATAAGGTAGACAAATGGGAAGAAATAAAAACTAATCAATCTATTCTTGAAACGATTTTAAAAGCTAAGATTCAGTGGTCTGCTAAGAAATGTAATAATAATCGATTAAGGTACAATTGACTGGATATGGAGAGCTAACCGAAACGTATCGTGGTTCATATCTACACAAATTTCATGTACTCGTAGTATACAACAGAAGCTTTATACGGGATCTCTGCGTTCCGCGGAATTAGTAAAAGTTTTTACAATGTGAATAAATGTGTGCAAAAGGATTCTGATATGATACTTAATTTCACTACAATTTTCATTTTTTTAGAGTTATTTCAGCGACTTTCTTATTGTATCTCAATCAAAGCCATTCCATAAAATGCTCGCTACGTGTTGCGCAAATGCTTTAGACCGTACATGAAGTTAAAAAAAATCTACCTGGCTGAAAGTTATGGCCTTTATTCAGAGCAAAGAGGCTTCACATAAGGAACCCCATTTGCCTTTACTAATTGTGTATCATATAAAAAAATTAACAAACAAAAAAGAAGAAGCTGTTGTTGTACACCTCTGACAACTCTCCAAGCGGCACGTCCAGTTCTTTTTGTCTCAAAGTGCACAACATTATAGAGGTAGAGGGAGGAGACTGGAGGGGCTGATACACCGCAGTATTCAGAATTGTTTACATGGGAGTCAAAATAAAGCACGCAAAATAATTAGTCATTTGGACAAACAGGAGCAAGATTAGTACTCACTAACTGAGTATCAGGTTACAATTGGTAAATTATTTTAAATCCTAATGGACGAGGAATGAAGAAGGGTCTGAAATAAAAGTACGAGTAACTGACACTGGAGGTCTCATCATAGTAGAAGTGATAAACAAAACCAATAAAAACGCGCAAAATTAAAAAAAATCTCCGTGCGTTGACCATATCAATATAAATCTAATAAAATATATATCACACAATTACAAACATTTCTAAACTGAATATGTGCCATAAGAGCGGAATGAAGCCCTAAGTCACAGTACAAGTTATAGTAGAACGTCTCTAGGTGCTTTTGGTGTTGTGTGCCAAAATCAACATCATCGTCATCACCATCGCCATAACTGTAGTCAGTTCTTCTCATGAAATATACGCCAGTATAATAAATAATAAATTAGTCCTTACTATCGATACACAAATCTCATATGCCCATCATGCTCAGACAGTATTTTCACACATACACAAGCAATTGAAAAGGAAGCGAATTTCATTTACCCAATTATTGTGTGTTCATAGACTAGAAGAAGTGTTTTGTCGAGGTGAAACGAAACTTACCATTGGAAAAACTTGCAACATAAGACTCGCAGTGCACTTAATTTCAATTGTTCAATACTTGTATGTAAATAATAAGATTAAAATTCATCCTCTGAAATGTGATTCCGTTTCAGCAAGCATTAACAATGCAGACTGTCAACGGTATTCATTTTCACCTACATTTTTAACATTTATAGTGATGCGGTCATAATAAATGTCTTAAAATAGTAATCGACACTTACTATTTACAATGTGAATTTTACAACTATCTGCTGGTGACCAGATCATAATATACTGTAGTGAGAATGGAATAAAGGCTACAATATATAAATTAAGCCATGTTGTTGCTACACATAATATAATAGCCTCTACAAGTAAAATTAAAATGACTGGATTTCGAGGATTAGAAGCGATAAGAGCAAAACGTGTGAAAAAAATGAGAAAACTCACTTCTAGTTCCTCAGCAACAACCAAGCATGTTCCCACTCTTAATCTTCACATGATCAACCTAACACCACTGAACCACAGAACTCAACCCCAGTGATCACTTTCAGCTCCACAAATTTTTACCACAATAGAATTCTTTAGTATTATATTCATGTTGTTGTTGTGGTCTTCAGTCCTGAGACTGGTTTGATGCAGCTCTCCATACATTATATTCATATAACTTGTATATTTTCGTACTATGAATTTTATTGGTGCACTCCGTTTAAAACTATCCATTTTGTATATTATAATTTAACTTCGTAATTTCAGATGCTTGATACAGTGATTGATGAGCACACGATTTCACATTTCTCAGTTAATATCACGACCAAAGACTTAATGGTATAATTGTTTCTAATACTTAGTTTCCAGCACATCAGTCTGTCCTGTGAAAGCTAGTCAGCTGTTTCCTGACGATGTCCCAGTATGCCGAAAACCGGTTAGAAATAAACGGATATTACTACGAAAAAATAAAGGTCACGTTCGAGCATGCTTCGCCCTCCGACGGTTCCGTACGAACGCGATTATGTGTACAGACAGTTCATCCATCCCGCAAAAAGAGAATCTCGACGAATTTTGTCTGTTGTTGATACTGACGCTGGCAAGATATCGGTTACGGGAATTCTAAGACTTCCGAGAGTGTTCTAATTTTAAGTTTTAAGTTTAACAATAGTCGCTACTTACCATATAGCGGAGATGCTGAGGCGAAGATAGGCGCAACAAAAAGACTGTAAAATAAAGCTTTCGGCCAAACAGGCCGTCATCAGAACAGGCCGGCCGTGGCAGCCAGAGACTGTCATCAAGTGTGTGTGAGTTGTGTTTGCGTGAGCGTGTGTGTATGTTGTCTGTTCTAATAAAGGCATGTTTGGCCGAAAGCTTTGTTTGATAGTCTTTTTATTGTGCCTATCTTCATCTCCGATACACGGTGAGTAGAAACTATTTTTTCCATAATATTGTTATTATTCCATCCCGGATTTTCCATTATTTGAGTTTTAAGTATAACTTTTCTGTGTAATTTCACATTTGCTATTGTAATTTCTGAGAAATAGATCTTAACGATCAGGCAAACTCACAGACGGATAACGATGCAAAAAAATATTCTTTTCGTGTAATATAAGTACAAATTAACAATGTTCAGATATTTTTCCTTTACTTGCATTGTGAAACCTTGCTTCTTGCCAAATTTCATGATTTTAGGTCAACGGCAAGTACCCAAAATGTTTTGGTTATTGAGTTTGCATGTATAAAAATATGTGACATAAATGATCCTAGCTATTGATTGCATTGAAGTAAGAAGCTTAACTTTATTCACCGCGAAGCGATTGCAGACCTTAGCACGTGACAAATTTGTTTGTTACGTCTACCCGTTCCTGAGAAAAAGTGGTCGTAACAGTTGGTCAGGCAGGACAGACTAACAAAAAAGCGATCCTGCACTGAAGTGCCAAAGAAAGTGGTACAGGCACCATTATTCAAATACAGAGATATGTAAACAGGCAGAATACGGCGCTGCCGTCGGTAGCGCCTATAAAAGACAACAAGGGACTCGCGCAGTTGTTAGATCGGTTACTGCTGCTACAATGGCAGGTCGTCAAGATTTAAGTAAGTTTGAACGTGATGTTACAATCGGTGCACGAGCGATGGGACACAGTATCGCCGAGGTAGCGATGAAGAGCGGGTTTTCCCGTACGACCATCGACCATTTCACGAGCATACCGTGAATATCAAGAATCCGATGAAACATGAATTATCCGACATTGCTGCGGCCGGAAAGAGACCGTCCAAGAACAGGACTAATGACGAATGAAGAGAGTCTTTCAGCGTGACTAAGATGCAACCCATCTCCAAATTGCAACAGAATTCGATGCCGGGCCATCAGCAAGTGTCAGCGTGCGAGCCTTTCAACGAAGCATTATCGACATGGGCTTTCGAAGCCGAAGGCCCCCTCGTGTGCCCTTGGTGACTGCACCACACAAAGCTCTACGCCTCGCCTGGGCCCATCAACATCGACATTGGACTGTTGATGACAGGAAACATGTTGCCTGGGTGGACGAGTCTCGTTTCAAATTATATCGAGCGGATGGATGTGTACGTGATTGGAGAGAACCTCATGAATCCAAGGACCCTGCATATGAGCAGGGGACTGTTCAAGTTGGTGGAGGCTCTGTAATGGTGTGGGGCGTGTGCAATAGGAGTGATATGGGATCCCTGATACGTCTAGATACGACTTTGACAGGTGACACGTACGTAAGCATCCTGTCTGATCGCTGGCATCCATTCGTGCGCGTTCTGCATTCCAACGGATTTGGGCAATTCCAACAGATCAACATGACACTCCACACCACCAGTATTGCTACAGAGTGGCTCCAGGAACACTCTTCTGAGTTTAAACTTTTCCTCTAGTCACCAAACTCCCCAGACATGAACATTGTTAAGCTTATGTGTGATGCCTTGCAACGTGCTGTTCAGAAGAAATATGCAACACCTCTTACTCTTACGGATTTATGGACAGCCCTGCAGGATTCATGGTATCAGTTCCCTCCAGCAGTACTTCAGAGCTTCAGTCTGGAGCCGCGCGACCGCTACGGTCGCAGGTTCGAATCCTGCTTCGGGCATGGATGTGTGTGATGTCCTTAGGTTAGTTAGGTTTAAGTAGTTCTAAGTTCTATGGGACTGATGACCTAAGCTGTTAAGTCCCATAGTGCTCAGAGCCATTTGAACTACTTCAGACATTAGTCGAGTCCGTGCCACGTCGTGTTGCGGAACTTCTGCGTGTTCCCGGGATGCCTACACTATATTAGGCAGGTGTACCAGTTTTTTGGCTCTTCAGTGTGTAAGGGATCCGTTCTTACCCACTGTGGTATGGACCCATAAAAAACGCAGTGTGTTTGTATTTCAGTCTTAACTACGAAATTGTGCTACTAAGACGTGACGGAAGAATCCATAGATATGGCGATGATGGCGATATTACTATCTTCCAGTGTCTGTATTCTCCATTTACAAGCACCCCCTACTTTTGCCAGCAACTATTAACTATTTAGTAATGCAGTTTAACTATCCATGTAAAGTCATATTCATACTTCGGTATTTCCGTGCCTTTGAAACTATATCTATTCTTCATCCTGGTTCATTTGTATTAAAGCAAAAGCTATAACCAGTGTGTGTACTGTAAGAACATGTGTGGGAAAGCATGGAAGGTATCATCTTTAATATTGCACTTCCTAATTTTCGTTGTTAGTGCGAACAAGACTACATCTGTTTTCTCGCGAGTGAGCCTCGCTCGTCACGTCTGTTACGTCATACTACAACGTGTGCAATAACCTCTTTGCCCACGATAAGCTGGACATGGGTTATCCATTGCTCCTTTTAAAAACACATTTTTGTCCCCATTGCTAAGCAGGCGGTAATGGAACATCTGTTTTTTACCACACAGTCCTTATCGGAGATAATGTCAAAAGTGAGTGAATGTACAGAAGTAAACACTTCAGTAAATATAAGAAAATTACGACTGTGTCTCTTTCACAGTCGAATAAAGAGAGATACTAACCAATTATGTGATTGACTCGAAATGTAATTACGATATATTAATATATGATGACGAGCAAATAGGGGCCGTCAACAGTAGTCGCTTAAAGAACGAGAATTACGTTTATTATGGTAAGTGCCTGGCCGTCAAGATCCACATACATTTACCGACGAGCTGAGGAAATTACATTCACCGCCGATAAAAGTACGTTAACGAGAGCCGTCATCATGGGTTAGTGGTTACTACTAAAAGCTGGCCGCAGAAACGCTACGTCACTGCCATGGTTTTGCTGAACTCCTGCACCGCTGCAATTCGCAAGCAATTTGTCTCAATGAGGACTTGCCCGCTTTGTCTAAAATGTCTCGTGTGGAGCTGCACTGAAGTTCAGGGCCTATTATTTCTTTAACAGACACAGAGGGACAATGCTGGACACTTAGAGCTACCAGACACCCGTGTCGACGAAAACTGGAAGCTCCTGTTGAGAAGAATCCAAAGATCACATAGCGGAACATATAAATGTAAATATTTTATTTCTTGGAGGTCCATTTCCGTGAATCAGTTTGCCAAATTATGCTAATAGTTCAATAATCGATCTCAAGTCTGTTCGAATTGTGATGACGCGATGTATAGCGATGGTACCTAGAGGGCCTAATACCAGAGACAGATAGTAGACACTGGTCGCCAAACAGTGTGAGGATAATTTTTTTTTTGACACATCATCCTGTGGTTACACAGTATATGTATATATTAGTTCTGAATACGGGAACGAGACCTTCTTGATACTCACGGAGCTTCTGTTAATATAACAAACTTTTTACAACATGTTATGTAGGCAAGTATTTTCGGAAATCACCTGATCTACAGCGTCACAAAGTAGAAGATTGCTCGAAGAACATGAAAGGTAGGAGCTGATTTCGAATAACTACATTTCTACCAACGGGCGTATGGTGAACATAGGATCATGCTTTGCTGTAACTGACACCTTAGATTATTTTGGCACTCTATTCTCATATGAGAGTTATCTCAGAAAATATTATCAACTTACCACCATTACTGCTTCTTTTCATTCTCCAATTACGAACCTGGCAACATAACTTGAACCAGTGTCCATTGCTTACTGGGCAGTGGCGTGTGTCTGTCACCCCTTAAGTACTACTACATAGCGAGATTTGGTATTCTGCTACTGTTCAAGCATATGGTACGGAGGGCCATTTTTGTCTATATTTGCTTACAGTGATTACAAATGGCTATGTGTGTTGTGGCGTAACAAGCTAGTTACGCCACACTGAGAAGGGAGCCGAAAGGCACGCGTACACACACACCGACTGGCGTCAAGTCTGGAACAGGATACGTTATGACTGCTATAAAGAAAGTACGTAGCTTTGGAATATACTTAACTTTTAATCACTCCTTGTGATACATCTCTCTTGACTATACAAATGAGACTCGTAAGATACATGCACTGTTACAATTGGCGCCTTGCTAGGTCGTAGCCATGGACTTAGCAGAAGGCTATTCTAACTGTCTCTCGGCAAATGAGAGGAAGGCTTCGTCCGTATTGTCGCTAGCAATGTCGTCCGTACAACTGGGGCGAGTGCTCGTCCGTATCTCGAGACCTGCCTTGTGGTGGCGCTCGGTCTGCGATCACACAGTGGCGACACGCGGGTCCGACTTGTACTAAATGGACCGCAGCCGATTTAAGCTACCACCTAGCAAGTGTGGTGTCTGGCGGTGACACCACAATGTGTGCAACTAATTTTCAGTATCCCTGTTGTTACTGTACATCTATTTCTACTGATTTACTTCGGAAGCCTCATTAAGGTGTGTGCTAGAGGATATTTCGTGTACCAATATCGCTTTCCCATTGCTTTTCGTCTATTTATGTTTAATGCGTTACATTTGAATGTTGTGTGTCAACAATGCAGCAAGCGTCGATTTTCTGCCAATCTTACAGCATCTCCATATATCTTCTAGTGTTGCGACTTCTCCATGTGCAATAGCATCATCAGTCAACAGATGCATCGAGCTTGCAGCTTTATCTGTTAGGTCATTTGTAGAGGAAAGTGCCTAAAATCAAACCCCACGTTGTTTTAATGTGAAAAAATAGTAAAAAGTAAAATAACATGCTCTAAAAGCATATAGTATTTACTTTTTAAGATTCGGCACCACTTACATTTTACTCTTACAAAATATAATTAAAAGTTATTATAAAAAAGTTAGTTTCAAAGACCTTACACTTACTGAGTTTGAAGAAAGCTTGCAAAAATCGGAGCCCTCGTAAAAATAATCGGAATAACACTAAACAAAATTAGAAACAGGTTTTAAATCAGAGACATCTAGAAAACAGAGTAATCTAGTTTCAATGTATAACAATTACAGATTTTAGTTTTTAAAACAGATGCAGAATTTTTTTAAGAAATATATACAAAATGTAAATCAAAATAAAACTATTTGCCAACGAAAACACAGATGTACACCTTTTCAGCCCCGGCATAATCCTCATGGTCCCACAGGGAGCATATAACGTACAAAAGACAAAGTTCCGCTCTAGCATTACCCTAAATTTTTTTGTCAGGAACATAAACCACACATCTTTGGAAGAGGAAATTCAGAAGACGAGCTCCACTTGGGATGTTCCAGACAACAGACTCTTTTCTTTTTCTATGCTTCATTCTTTGACATTTTTTCAAAACATAGACGATTATTTATTCTCCACTTGTTTGCAAATACTGAAGAATTGCAGAACATACCAACTCGTTGCTCAAACGATGTTTGTTAATTCGTTCTTAAAACGAAATGAACTTTAATAGAAGTAAAGGTGGGATCCATTAGAATTTGAGCGTCAGCTGGAATAATAATACCGTGTGCATTAAATATTAAAATGTCGAAGGAAGTAACAAAAAATAGATATTGTGGAACTGACGAATATGATTCTAAACAAAGGACACATATTGGACAATAGAGAGACTGATGTTGTCGGTAGCAGCAGATGTAAATTTGAAGTTAAGTACAAAAAATTTCTTTTATAAAACAATAAGCTTTTTACATTGTGTTTTGCTTGTGACGAAAACACTTTAACCAAAATGATAATCTCATAGCCAAAAATGGAATCTGAAGCAATGGAGAGTGAAGGGTGAGGGTGGGGGTGGGGAAAGGGAGTGAGTGGGTGTCGGACGTGGAAGACTTGATAAAAGAATTACAGAAGATGATCAAGTGTTTGAAACAGTAGAGCACAGTCACTTTCATACGAAAAATATCTTGTTAATACTAGGTCGAACTATGCAAAAGAGTGAAGAAAGATTCCTAAACATGGAACAATATATGTTAAACATATGAAGAGAGTCTAGAAGAGATTAAACAATAAATTCAAAATCTGGGACAGCAAGTAAAAACACTACACAGTGAGGCTTACAAACTTGGGGAGAAAATCCGGAGTGTAGCAAGAAAAGGTCTGGCTGTGGAAACAAAAATGGAGGAAATAGGGTCGTCCATCAGTTCAGTTGCACCATCTATGACTTTATCACCACCTCCTAAACCACATAATCTTCAGGAAACGAATTTTGTCTCATTCCTTCAAAATTGGGTTCAAAATGGTTCGAATGGCTCTGAGTAGTGTGGGACTTAACTTCTGAGGTCATGAGTCCCCTAGAACTTAGAACTACTTAAACCTAACTAACCCAAGGACATAACACACATCCATGCCCGAGGCAGAATTCTAACCTGCGACCGTAGCGGTCGCGCGGTTCCAGACTGTAGACCGCTCGGCCACCGCGGCCGGTTCAAAATTGGGACAATGAAGATGCAAGATCAGTGGATGGCTGTTGGAAAACCAGGTACCCGGAAGGAATGCTGCAGTTTGTGTGTGCCATGCGCGGCGTGCGGACAATTTTTGTCGAGCAGTCATCAACATCACTGCAACAGTACTCCCCGCTGTTAGTTTTGAGGAATTAGACACAGATTTTGTAACGTTTAATTGTAGAATGTCATCTCTGGGAAACAATTCAGTAAGACAGATCCTTTCCTTACAAAGAATGGTTTTTATGATTCTCCAATGCGAAGTTTTTCTAATGTTGAATGTATGTGGAGCTCTCTTTTTTTTCTTTTGTGTGTGCGCGAGGAATCAAAGTTCGCCATACTTCACAATACACCACAGCAAATCATCGACTCGTTAAAGTCTCCCTGAAAACAGCATACTCGAACACACACCAACTTAAATATAATTATGAAACGATTTTGTGTAACTGTGCATGTGACATCTAATCTGGTCCCCATTTTGCAGTTTCAGAACACTCTATCCACAGACAGAAATACGATGTAAATTTTAAGAAATTCATATGTGTGTCCAAGAAATGAAACATACAGTTTCTAGAGCACACTCTAATGCACTAGAGTATGTTTCAAAACTTAGTACAGGTCTTCTATAACAATCAGTCCGAAGGCCGAGCGGTTCTAGGCGCTACAGTCTGGAACCGCGCGACTGCTACGGCCGCAGGTTCGAATCGAATCCTGCTTCGGGCATGGATATGTGTGATGTCCTTAGGTTAGTTTGGTTTAAGTAGTTCTAAGTTCTAGGGGACTGATGACCTCAGATGTTAAGTCCCATAGTGCTCAGAGCCATTTGAACCATTTGACTGAGCCGGTCACTGAATACGTTTATCAAGATTGTCATCAAACAAGGTTCAAATCGTGTAATACGTACGCAGTCCTCTTAGAAGACGGTGTTTCTGTTAAATTACTGCAGGTATATAACTCTGTGTGGTTCCTCACCCCACTATCTCGTCTAGGAGAGCCCCAACAGAAGAATATCAAATGCGCAACATACACTACACTGTAATAAACGGACAGAATGGCGAACAAACGTCTCTAAGCTTCTGCCACGGCCTCAGTACACTGAGTTGACAAAAGTCATTGGCTACCTCCTAATATCGTGGCGGACCTCCTTCCTCCCGGCGTAGCAGGTCAACTCGATGTGGCATGGACTCAACAAGTAATTGGAAGTCCCCTGCAGAAATATTGAGCCATGCTGCCTCTATGGCCGTCCATGTTGGCAGAGCTGGATTTTGTGCACGAACTGACCTTTCGATTATTTCCTATAAATATTCGATGGGATTCACGTCGGGAGATTTGGATAGCCAAATTCTTCGCTCGAATTATTCAGAATGTTCTTAAAACCAATCACGAACAATTGTGGCCCGGTGACATCGCGCATTATCACGCAGGGCTCTGTCTGAGTGGACCCTTACTTCCCTAGGTGCTTGTGGTACCGAGATGGGGAACATGAAGTCCATGAATGGCTGCTAATGGTCTCCGAGTAGCTGAATAATCATTTACAGTCAATGATCGGTTCAGCTGGACTAGAGGACCAAACACAGCCCATACTATTATGGAGACAGCTCCAGCATGCACAGTGCCTTGTTGACAACTTGGATCCATGGCTTCGTGGGGTCTGGTTCACATGGCTCTGAGCAAAAAAAAGAATGGTTCAAATGGCTCTGAGCACTATGGGACTTAACATCTGTGGTCATCAGTCCCCTAGAACTTAGAGCTACTTAAACCTAACTAACCTAAGACATCACACACATCCATGCCCGAGGCAGGATTCGAACCTGCGACCGTAGCAGTCTCGCGGTTCCGGACTGAGCGCCTAGAATCGCGAGACCACCGCGGCCGGCTTCGTGGGGTCTGTGCCACACTCAAACCTTACCATCAGCTCTTACCAACTGAAATCGGGACTCATCTGACCAGGCCACAGTCGACTAGGATCCAATCAATATGGTCACAAGCCCTGCAGAGGCACTGCAGGCGATGTCTCGCTGTTAGGACCCCAGGGGCTCGACATTCATTTGCTGGGTACAGGCTTGGCGACCATGAGGTTCCTGAGCTGTAGATTGGTAACCACTAGCAGTTCCCTGTCACCGTAAGTTCTGGGCATGCTTCAGCGACCACCGAGCGGCGCGGCGGTGGAACGTTGTGTGTCACAGGGAATGGGGATCTTGGCTTGACCGCCAAGATCGCGAGGATGGAATAAACCTCTATGAAAAACCCCTCAGTCTCAAGTTGTGCTGCGCGCTGATGAGATGCACGGCTGTTGTGGAACAGTCGTTAGCGGGCAACCTCTGGGGAACCTGCCTCACCTCAGTTGTATAAGACTTACTCAGGCATTCAGGGCTCTGTCTGAGTGGACCCTTATTTCCCTAGGTGCTCGTGGTACCGAGATGGAACCCTCGAAATCTTCTTCTTCTCCTCCCAGCGGGGAGGGTGTACCGCCTGGGAGTTCTCACACCCATTCATCAAAAAGAATGAGGGAGGCTAGTACTCCTGATAATCAACTTGTTGTCAGTAACGGAGCTCAAGGAGTCATGAATCATAATGTCTTTGTTGTGATCAAGAGGAAAGAGTGGACGTTTGAAAAAGTGTCCCCCTTCCATATCCATAAAGGCTTAGAAGGGGTGGATAGTACTCTTAAGACTATTAAGCGGCTGCGCAGTGGTTCCTTGCTTGTTGAGACTAACCGGGCAAAGCAGTTGGAACTCCTTAAGAAGTCACAGAAATTGGGTGGGTACTACATCATTGTTGAGTAGCGTAACTCCCTCAACTCTAGCAAAGATGTGGTAACCTGCCGTGATATTATGGATATAGACGTTGCTGAACTCAAACAAGAATGGGCACCACAGGGGACCACAGATGAGGAACAACAGACACGCAAGAACAATGAAGAGACTGAGATGACTGCCACTTTTATTGTGACCTTCAATTCTCCAACGCTACCTGAACACAACATGGCAAGTTTCCTCCGACTTAGGGTTCGGCCCTATGCACCTAACCCTACGCGATGCTTCAAATGCCAGCGTTTTGGCCATACAACGCTGAGCTGCATAGGCGAAGCGATTTGTGATAAGTGTGGAAAGGCAGCCCATGAAGCTTGGATGGACTGTCCATCTCCATCAGTCTGTATTAACTGCTCTGGAAGCCACCCAGTCTGGAGCCAAGCCTGCCCTGTTTTTGCAGAGGAACGCAAAACTCAGGAAGTCATAGTCACTGAGCGGATCCCGTACGCAGAAGCCAAATAGGACTATCAGGCGATGAAATGCCCTGCTTTGCCACTTCCTATGCTTTGTTGGTGCAGAAACCTGTTATTAAGGTCGACGTTCGACTCAGACGACGTCCAGGGTTCCCTTATCCACCTCTAGCACCTGTACTTGCACCTGTATATGCCAAAGTAAAGTGAAAGACATAGAGATTCAAACACCTACAACGGAAGAGTCCAGTAATGCTTCCACAGTGCACAGCCCAAAGGCACCGCAAAAGTAGAGTGTCCATCAACGCCAAGTTTCTTCGAAGAAAACTGGCTCTTACCGCACCCTTTCCCCGTCATTCTTGCTGGGAAAGGGAGCAGGAAAAGGATCCCAACATACGGGTCGAAAGCTAACCCAGGAGCTATCAGACATCATTCTGGCATGTCTAACTGATGATGAGGACATCATGGATTTTGATGCCTCATCACCAGATCCAGTCAGCCCCAAAACCCCGCCTCACTCTACAAGTGCCTCACCACCTTGGCACAAAGACAGGGGTAAATCAAGACCACATTGACGAAATGGCTCCCATACTTCAATGGAATATGAATGGATACAGGACTCATCTGGCGGAACTGAGACTCCTTGTACAGGACAGATCCTTTTGCCTCAGCCTTCAAGAGACTCATTTTAAAGAGACTGACGACGTACCTGTACTTGGAGGTTATCACCTTTATAGAAACGAGACCTTACTGGTGACAGCGCAAAAGTTGTGGTTGCAGTGTTCATAAAGGACACTTTTCACTCCTCACCTATTCTCTTAACAACAAAACTACAAGCGGTTGCTGTCCGGATAGTGGCCCATGTGTACTTACCACCCCATGGTGGAATGATGAGGATCGCTTTGCAATCAGGAACAGGAGGGCAGCAATGTGCAGATTCAATCGATGCCCTGCATATGAGAATCTTGCAAACTTTCGAATGGCGCTTGCAAAGGCGAGGATAAAAATTCGGGAGAGTAAGCAGAGGTTTTGGCAAGATTTCCTGAACTCCATCAATAGGTCCACACCTGCATGCAAAGTATGGGAAGCCATTTGGATGATCTCAAAGAACAACTCTCGACCGCGAATAGCAGCTGTAGGAATACAGGGGTCTCTTGTAACATCGACAACAGATATAGCTCAGACAATGGCTGAATCATATAAATCCATTATGGCCGATTCCAGCCAGGATCCCGCCTTTCGTCAATATCGGGGAGCACAGAAGAAGGTTTCCACCAACATGGAAGAATACAACCAGCCTTTCTCTCTGTGGGAGCTGGATTCTGCATTGTCAGTTGCTTGTGATACGACCCCTGGAAACGACGAGATAACCTACAACATGTTACAACAGTTGGACCGACGGTCGAAGGAAGTCCTCCTTCAGCTCTTGAATAAAATTTGGATAACTGGCGAATTTCCCATCTCGTGGAAGGAATTTATTTTAACCACAATTTTAAAACCAGGAAAGGGTCGGACAGACCCTTGTAGTTATCGTAGTATTAGCCTGACAAGCTGTGTAGGAACGACACTGGAGCGTATGCTGAATCGGCGCCTAGTGTGGGTTCTGGAAACCAGTCCCTCCCTCCCGGTGTGCGTTCAGGAGGTATCGCTCCACTCTCGGTAACCTGAGCCTGCTTGAAGCTGCAATTCAACAAGCGTTCCTTCGTAAGCATCACCTTATCAGTGTTTTCTTCGATTTGGAAAAGGCCTACGATACTACCTGGAGGCATAATATTTTGTAGCAGCTCCATCAGTGGGGATTCCGTGGACGTCCTTTCTCTCGGACAGGTATTTTAGATACAGGGTTGGGAATGTCTTGTCTGACCGTTCTAGGCAGGAGAATGGTGTCCCTCAAGGGAGTGTTTTAATTGTCACTGCTTTCGCCATCGCAATCAATAGTATTACAACCACAGTGCGACGTCCAGTACTATGTTCCTTATTTGTGGACAACTTCTCCATCTTCTGTGCATCCTCCAGCCTCGCGACGGCTACTCGGCAATTGCAACTGACGATCAGACGGTTGGAGGAATGGTCTCGCACCACAGGTTTTAAATTCTCATTAGAGAAAACAGTTTGTGTTCCCTTGAATCGTTCCTGCTCTCCGTTTAATTTGCCTGTTTTAAAACTGGGGGGGGGGGGGGGGGCACCGACCTCACTTTTAAGAAAAAGTGGAAGTATCTGGGTCTTATCTTTGATGAGAAGTTAATATGGTTGCCACACCTTAAAAAACTGAAATTGAAATGTCCCAAGGCCTTAAACATCCTTAAATGTGTTAATCCTAGATCTTGGGGAGCCGATAGAACACGTCTGCTCCAACTTTATAAGGCCTTCGTGCGACCCCGGCTTGAATACGGATGCCAGATTTATGGGTCAGCAAGGCCTTCATACCTTAAAATGCTGGATGCAGTTCACAACTAAGGTATTAGGCTGTCAACAGGAGCCTATCGCACGAGCCCTGTTGTTAGTTTGTGTGCAGAGCTGGTGAGCCTCCACTGTCTATTCGACGTCTTCTTCTCGTGGTACGCCAAGCATTTAGGGCTTTGTCCGTTCCTATATCACCAGCATCCAGTTACGTTGTTCAGCCGCCAGTGGAACGGCTGCTCGATCATCGACCACAAGCAACACGGCCATTCGTGATCCGTGCAAGGGAGAGCCTTGAATTATTACACTTGGGGGGGGGGGGGGCATTAGGTCCAAAGCCAGGGGTGGAGTAGGGCATCCCCCTGGCTACTACCAAGGCCTAGATTGCTTTAGAACTGACTGCTTACAAGAAGCGTTGTGCCCCATACCATGTTTTTAAAATTAAATTTAATGAATTTTTACGTAGCCACCCAGATCTTATTACCGTCTATACGGATGGTTCAAAGCACGGAGATGTTTTCGGTTGTTCTGCAGTGTTCCCGGACACTGTTCTCAGGATAGGGCTCCCACAGCAGTTTTCAGTTTATTACGCGGAACTGTTTGCTATCCTGAGGGAAATGGAGCAGATGAGGCGGCCGCGTGACAAAAAATTTATCATCTGCTCCGATTCTCAAAGTGCCCTTCTCGCTGTTGGACAGATATACCCAGCAGATCGGATTGTGCAACGAGTGCAGGACGCTCTCCTTCTCTTGCACAGGCAAAACAAGGAAGTCATATTTTGCAGGGTTCCAGGGCACATAGGCATCCAGGGAAGAGAAATCGCTGATGCTGCTGCTAAGGAGGCTTGCTCCCTTCCTCCTCCTGCCAGCTGTTCAGTCCCTCTGCTGGCTGTCACGACCAGGAAGGCCATATGTTGGTGGGAATCCCAGTGGCTGGAAGTGAGGGACAATAAACTACGTTCCATCAAAACTTCAGTGCGACCATGGATCACCTCCCTCCGCTTGCGACGGTGTGAAGAAGTAGCCCTTACTCGGCTTAGAGTGGGACATTGCTAACTGACACACGGCTTCCTCTTATGTCGGGAGGAGCCCCAGTATGTCAGAGATGCAGGACACAGCTGTCATTACGACATCTTTTAACCGAGTGTGTTTTATATGATGACCTGAGGATTGAACTGGGTCTCCCACAGGATCTTCCCTCTGTTTTAACTGATTACGAGGAGAGTGTTCTTCGTGTCTTAAACTTTCGTGCGGTGTCTGGAATTCGTCCCAAAATACTTGTGCAATTTTGTGTCACAGAGTGGCTGGGTCACGTATTAGTGCTGTCATCCAGCCACGCTTATTTGTCCCTTTCTTAACAGCATCTTTACGGGTATTTTCTCCATGATTTCGTTTAGTTATCCCGCTGTGTCTCGCTGGAGTTTTATTACGGGCTTTTCTGAACCTCACCTTCCTGGTGTTGCTTTAAGTTTCCTGTGGTGGGAACAAACGTAGTTTTTCAGTTTATTGATCTCCTTCCACAGATTATGAAAATCTTCTTTTCTATAACATTAATTCAAGGGCGCTGATGACCTAGCTGTTTAGCACCCTCCACCATAAATCATCATCATAATCGACATCATCATCGTGCTGTTAGCAAAGGCGCTTGCGTCGATCTTCTGCTGCCACAGCCCATTAACGCCACATTCCACCGCACTGTCCTAGCAGATACGAGCGTCATCCGTCGCACATTGATTTCTGCGACTGTTTTTCACAGTATTGCTTGTCTCTTAGCACTGACAACTCTACGCAAACGCCACTGCTTTCGATCGTTAAGTGAAGACCGTCGACCATCGCGTTTTTCGTGGTGAGAGGTAATGCCTGAAATGTTGAGCTCTTTCCCTGATTACAATCATAAGGCATAAAACATGACACACAGACAAATACCTTTTATCTAGAATTAAATGTGGCGTATTCAAGTTTTTGTGTACGGACGGGCCTACAGTTAATTTGTTTTTCTCGTAACCCGAGACAAGTCACCAAAACAGCCCAGAGAAACTTCCAGACAGCACACCATAGAGAGCCACCAGAAGCTGAAACATCACGATTCGGTATGTGAAGTTTAAAGAAACAGAGAGCGTCTGTGATCCTCCTAGAACAGACAGGCTTGGACCTAGTCCGCAGACGATTCGGGCAGTGATGGACGCCTTCGTGAGAAGCCCCAAGAAGTCAATCCACAGAGTCTCACGTCAGCTGCACATTTCGAATACATTAGTCCACCGCATCCTACGTAAACAACTTCTTCTCCCTGCGTACGGAGTCCAGATCATGTAGTCCCTCCAACTAATAGGTTACAGTGGTCGTTATGACTTTGCTGTTGCCATGCTGGCTGACATTGAGGAAGATTTTATGCCAAGGAGAACGAGGTTTAACAAACACCAGTGAACGACATCGCAGCATTTTGACATAGAATTACTGACGTCATAACATCCAGCCTTCACGAAATGTTGACAAACAGATGCGTGGAGTTGGAATGTGGCCTGGATATCCTTCGGAAAGCGAAAGGATCACACGTCGAAATTTATTGTGTGCGTACGTACACAAAAATTTGAATATTATACCTGAAATCTGGTTTTCAGGATAGAGAGGATCAAGTTATAGTTGTGGAGGGGGCTGTAATCAGTTACTGTCAGTTGCACAAACCACACAAACTTTTATTTTCCTAAGAACCATTTAATTACACATTGCCTTAAAAGGATCAAAATAAAACAATATGGCTGGAGGCCTTGTTAAGAAAACTTGAGATACCTACCTCCTGTGCTGAAGGCCCAAAACCACACCAAAAACAAGAACGCCTGAAGGCCTGAACACAAGTTATAAAAAATTGCTTTAAATAATGCATGCGGCTGAAGGCCTTACTTAAAAAATATTTCGCGTAAATTCTCAGCTGAAGGTCACACATAAGACATTGAACAACTCAGGGCTTAGGGCCTGGATAACAAGAATTTCAGATAGAGCATTTTTTTAAAAAAAATTCGTTTTAAGCAAATTAATCTCCAAATTTTAATTTAAGACCGCTGAAGCCCTTATCTTAAAAATATTTCATGTAAAAGCTCAGCTGAAGACCACACACTGGACATTGAACAACTCAGGCCTTAAGGCCGGATAACAAGAATTTCAGATAGAACAAACTTTCAAAATTTAGTTTTTAAACAAATCAATCTTCCAATTTTAATTTAAGTCTGCTGAAGGCCTTATTAAAAATTAAAACAAACTAAAATAATAGATGGCTGAAGGCCTTGCACAGTACTTCAGACTAAAATGAAAATCACAATCTAAAACCAACAGAGAAGTGGTACTCATAAGGGTTCCAAGGGTCAGTCTGAGGAGGTAGCTCTAACATAAGGTGAGGTGAGACAGGCAGCCAAGAGTAAGGTTAAATAACTGGATGACAACCCGACCCAGGAACGGCTGAAGGACCATTAAACAACCTAATCAATTCCCTTCTGCCCGACCAACGGAACAACAACGAAAAGTATCAGCCGAGGATGAAGATACCAGCAGCGCTATGTCTTCAAAATTAGGGTCTCAAAAAGCCAAGGCACAATAACCACTCTAAGAAAAAAATATGAACAAATAACTAAAAGGCTGTCGAACCACATGCCGTGCCGGACAGCATCAACACAGCGAGGAAAAACACACTGCTGGAAAACTACGCCAACGACCAGGACAGGTGACTGGGGTGTTAACGGCCACAAGGCAGAAAATACCGCTGGTGCACTTCACTGATAAGTAACAACCAATTTAATAGTCAAAGACCATACAGGAAGACGGCTGCAAAATTTCACCGACTCCAACACACCATACATTGCTGCTAGCCGGATTGGCCCAGGAAGCAACTATCTGCAATGGACGAAGAGATGTCACAACAGTTGAGGTTTCGTAACAGGTTAACTGTTCATTCAACTTCAGTGTCCAGGTTGGGTGGGCAACGAACTTTGTATCTTTCGCAGCTAGAGCCTCACAATCCAACCGCGTGCACGTCGCCAGCGGTCCCAGCCTGACCGCTCGCAACGGAGACTTCCTCGCTGCTCTGTCACGACCGACCCCACTGCCACACACACCACCACACGGAAATATAGCGGTCACACCAAAGATGGTACAGCAGTACTAGTATCGATAAGTGCTGCTGCTGCCACTGATGGAGGCAAGTCAGCAACTCGTTATGGTAGTTACTCAGGGAGAAATAAGACGCCACTCAATCGTGACAAAATGCCAAAGAACAAACCGCATCAACGCGAGCTGGCCACAGCTTATTACCTGCTGTTCAACATGAAAGTTATGTGTCTATGTGACACATTTTCTGCGTTATGTATGTTTGTAACCAGGGAAAAACATCTGAGACACCCTGTATTACTTTCTTCCAGTCATGGCGGGTGAATACCACGTCATGCTTGTTCGTTCTTAATGGTGATCAGAAATTCTGAGCTGCCATCAGGCCCCAGATGTTCGCTTTATGCAGTTCGCACAATGCTTTGCATAAACAGGCTGTCCCAGTTGCTGATTCAGATCTGAGAAGTCTTGTATCACGTTATCCAAGCAGTCCTTCTTAGCATTAGGTCGCTTTCATCATTCTACATTTTGTTTTCTTCATTATTAACCATCGTCGTTGAAACCTTGCGTTTTCTGTCGTTGTCTCCGAAACAGTTGACTTTCGTACACTTAACGCAATGACAATCTCTAGAGATATTCACTGATGCGGATATCCGCTGATATATCGCAAAAATATGCAGTGATAATTACTTCGCGTTTAAATGAAGACATGTTTTCACTGAGCCTATAACTTTATGTAACACTTTTATCTGCTCTTGGCCAATTTCAACCTCGTGGTCATTATTAAGGCTCAGTTATAGCTCCTCTACTCTTGGGCATGTGTATTGCTGGTACGCCTGCAACAAAACCTCATGAATTTGGATCCGCAGAGGATTGGGCTCTAGCTGCCCAACACAAGGAAATAAAGAAACCGGAGGATGATCTATCAAATGATTTGGCTACGATCACTAACTGTTTCTGTAAATGAAGACTACAGCCCAGTCCACTTGAGACGGAGGTTTCATATTCACCTTAGCATAACTGCAACAACGTCGCCCTCATTCACAACGAAGCTGATTATCTAGGTGTTACTTTAGACAGAACGTTAAGCTGTGAAGAACACCTGATAAGGAAAGCTGAAAAACTCCGTACAAGGAATACAGAAGGTGTGAGGCACAACAGCTTCTACGTTATGGACAACAGCTTCAGCGCTGGTTATCACAGTAGCAATAGCAGTAGTAATCTGGCTTAACAGCCACCACACCACTAAAATTAACATCGAACTAAATGGAAAAATGAGAATGATTTCGGCCACAGTTAACCCTTTCAGACCTGAGTATTTTTTCTGGAGGAAGGAAACTTTTTTTCGCTTTATTGCTTTTAGGTGGTTTTGTTAATGATTTTGGGATCAATAATTATACAAATATATGCACCCCTTTCCGAAACGTAATTTGTACACAATCGCATACACTGGGTCGCAGTCAACAGTGAACTCATCGCAGAGAAAAAATCTTTTTTACATATTACACATAAATGTGAAATCTTATACACATAGAATAGTTATAAAATTCGCCCGGTTTAGAGCCAACAACGAACACTATATAAGGAGTTACGTTCAAATGTCCCTTTAATTTAAGTGAAAAGAACAGGAACAGTTCTTTTCCTTTGAGAAACAAAGATGTACACTACATTTTTCAGATTTTACTCTTGAACGTACGGTCGCTTGCATCCTGGGAATTTGCACCTAGTAGGAACTGAACTATTTTCATGAAGAGGCAAGTGTTGTGCTCCGTCATGCTGAATCTCTTCAGGAGTTCCAGTTTCTTCTTGTCGCCTTTGAACAGGAGTATCAGGAGGTGTGGCAGATGGTCGACCTCTTTTTTTTTTGGGGGGGGGGGGGGGGGTTCGGGGGGTATCATTCCCACATAACGCCAGAATGTCAGCCAGGCTCATATGGAAATGGACAGGATCCATTATTTTCTTCGTTGGTAACCAACTACTTTGGCACTTGTCCTGTACTCCATCCAACTCTGTACCACAGCAAAATCAGCAGCATGGAAAGTTGTTCCAAGTGTCCATTTCCTGGATTTTATAAAAATTCTGTAATATGACATCAGTCGATCAAGAAGGTCAGCTTCAGCCATCCCATGGTTGTAGAATTCTTCAACCTCTGGGGAACCGATAGTAACATATTTATTTTGTTTCTTGTCACGGTATTCACCTTTATCAGTTTTTCCTTACCCAATAAAATCTGAACCTGTTTTGTTCTCAACCCATTTTACCAGTCTTATGTCATATATGTTAAAAGTTTGTTCTAAAAAGATACTTTCCTTCTTCAGTGCTCATTGTCTGTTATTAGAGGAGAATTAGTAAAACTATTTAGTCTGACAACTCCAGTAGCACAGATGTTTTCTTGTTTCAGTTCTTTGATGAGCTGCATGAAGGAAAAACTTTACCAAAATATATCTTGTGCTCTATTTCATTTGTTTATTCTCTGGGCTAACTATAGAACCACTGTTGGTGTTTGACCACGTGCCTTCAACAAGCATTCCTGGAATTCAGTTGATACACCTTGATAAAGAATAAAACCGGTGTCTACTCTTACCCTATAACATGTACACTTTGATACCCGATGGAGTTGACTTGCCGTTCATTCACTGTTTTATAGAGAGATGACCTGCAAATGGGATCATTGCCACATTGACTGCTAAGTCTTCTTCCGCAGGTAACTCTAGACATCTCTTAGGTGTGGCAGTATGCATAGGCAGAACTTCATAAAACTTGTCTTTATTGTCAGCTGGTATAGCCGTTTTCATAAGAATATGCAAACTTGTTTTCAGTTGGAAGAATCTGTCTCTGGCTATATTGTCTAACAATAATTGCAGTTTCAGTACTGTGTCTCCATATATTTGAGCTATAGGAAATTTTAGAGTTCCCATAATTATATGGAGCTAAACAACGTTTTCATTTCTCCTGGTGTAGTCTGTTTGAAATTGCTTCTCTGTCCACTTCACAATGCTTATATATTTGTCATATCAGCCATAGTGCTGAAGAGGTAATTGGGAATGTACTTACTGAAATAAGTTGAAGGACAGAGTATCTCCTGGTCTGCAATATGTTGTTCTCAGTCAGAAGTGAATCTAGTTTAGAAAGTGCACAGTGACGACACTTTTTTTTTTTGGCGACACTTATTTTGTATCACTAATTTCATTGTTGATTATTATATGGCTTTCTTGAATATCACTGTCACCGTTGTCATTGTCGTTACACGCGTCACTTATTATTTGGCATTATCTGATCATCAGTTTCTAACCTGTTTATCAGCCCCCACTCTCACGATTGTTCTTGTTGAGGTGCAGGAGCACTTTACAACACGTAATAATTCTTTAGCTGATGATAAATCGAAGTCTGACATCTCCCCACTGATCAACAACTCTAATATGGCATTTGCATCTCGCTCATTGTTGAAATACTGTTTCTTTTAAATGATGAACTGAACCGAAAAATTTAAAAAATCCCAAACAGTAAACGAAGTAGTAGTCCTTTCCTATGTATAATAATGTACAGTAGGCCTAACCAGGTTGCCGATAAATAGAGCTTGAGTTAAATGTTAATTTTCGTAGCAATCACTCATAACAATTACTAATAACACAACAGACTTGTCAGATTTGTCTACTTTGAAAAAAATCACAACCAAAGTTCGTGAAATTGTTAGGATAGAGAAGAAACAATTACAACAACCATTTCACATTAAGTAAACACAACACTACTAGGTTACATAATACGTTGTGCTTGAGACCTCACAGTTACAATTGTCAATACTGAAAAACATCGTCACTTTTTATGGACTAAAATAATTAATTTTGAAATATTCATTGTTGTAATAAATAAATCGATGATTCAATAACACTCATGCAAAACAACGACACTAACATTCGATAATACAGTGGAATACAACTCACCAATCACTTGTGTGTATTCAGAAGATCACAAGCTGGTGCGCACTTCTACACTCACTTGGTGATATGTTTCGTGCACTCTGCAACAGGTAACAGCACTTGTGTGTGATGAGAAAAATGGACATTAAACCCTAGTTTACATGACGACATTGCGTTGCGCCACTCATTGCGTGGAATGAGTTGCACGCAAGTGGTTTCATATATGACTGGAGACACGGCGACACCAGTATACACTTCAATTTCGTCGTTTTGTGGGTCTCTGAGTCGTGTCTGAAATGAAAATTTTGGCAGCTGCTCCTCGCATGAGTTGTGATGGGGTTAAAGCATGTCAGCAGAACTGTTCTTCTAAATAGAGTTAATTATGCTATAAGGTGTAAAGGTATTGTAATGCATGAAGCACTGTCGCCAGAACTGAAATTACATATCATATTGCGTGCATTAAAATCGAGAACTCTCGGCATGGTTTTAGTGGGTGATGACGCTGTTTCATTAACACCAATAATTATTAACATTAACAGTAATAATTATTAACATTAGCAACAATAATTACTCGAAACAGGCCGCATTAAGAAGAGAATGGATTGCAAACTACTCTCTTGAAGATAGAGTTTTACAGTGGCAATATTTCACAATTCGAACATAGGTGAATGGGGAGCACTGCAGCGACGTTTTAAATAGATGAATAGATGAATATTGAATAAAGAATGCAGCTTCTTTAATTTGTATAGCCTTCCCTCCTATCAACAATATTCCTTAACAAAGAGTTGGCCAACTCAAACGATGGGATTTTAGTCTTGTAGGCGAGAGCATTGCCACAGCTAGAATTCCACTTGCTTGTATTTTTCTTAATTCAGTTGTATATGAGCTCCTAACTCAATAAATTTTGCCTTGCAGCTCAGATATTGTAATCCATCTATGTTATGATCGCACATGACGGTCTCAGCGGCAGCAAAATGTTGCTTATTTTTGTAATCAGCATCGCTGAAATCCCACAAACACCTATGCGAAGCATAGAAAACCAAAAAGCGAACATTATTCTCTGTTCCCCACTTCATATTTCATTTTGTCTACACTCTAGGAACACACATAACCTCAAAACTCATGCAACTAGTATCGCCAAAGTTGGAACACGCCGAAAGTGTTTAGTTTTTACTAACGAGTTGCGCAAACGCGCGGCGCGCATGCGCAGTGGCCGGAGCGCAGTTGCGTGCAACCTAGTGTCGTCGTGTAAGCTAGGCTTAAGGAACGTGAACATCAGTTTCCCATGGAGGAAAAATATTTCTGTTGCAGTTACGACACAGTAAAACTATATTTCCATAATTGTAGCCTCAGGGTCTGAAAGGGTTAAGAGCTCTTCCACCTTCTAGCTATCAGTCTTTAAGTCAGTTACCCCAGCAAAACTGCAAAGACAGAGGATTTAGAAAAATTTAAAACAATCAATAACATATTTTCATTCATTCTGTGATTACATAAATATTAAATGTGGAACCTATATCCTTAGAAAAAGCAACTCTGACCTGTCCAGTATTGGAAGGAAACCTGAGAAAATACTGTAACTGTGGATCTCAAGAATTTCCTGTATGTCTCTGAAAAACAGACTGGCTTTGACCTCCCAAGGACATGCTGGATAATTCTCAACCAGATTAGAACTAATCATGGGTAATGTGCGGACTCATTGCGTGAATTCCGTAAGTATAAATTGAAATTAAACACATTCTGAAGTACGGCAGCGGAGCCGAAAGGTAAAAAAATCAGTGTATACTACAGACAAGTTCACTAAAATCCTACACAGAAGAATTTGAAATATTAGTGACTGTGACAGATCGACAACTTTGACACTGCTGACACCCTCAGGCGTTTCAACCCTTCTCTAAGGGCATTGTGGACCACATCGTCGTCGAAGATGATCGCACCCATCTTGAACGCAAATTTTGCTCTCATGTACTGGCTGGAACCACTAGAGACCGTTCAAAACAGTTCAACGAAATTTGATCGTTATCCAAAGCAACGAAGGGTGCTTACGCTTTTTCAACGCTTCTATTTTGTATCCTCCTATGGCGTGATCGCAAGGAGATATGACAGTGGCACATGCGTGAATAAAACGACAAAGGGTCCCTGGAAGACCTCCCCCCTCTCTCCCAGTTCAGCAAAACCTTCGGTGGCACCTGCCTACTTTTGTTGAGAATTTTAAAAATTTACTGGAAGTAACTGACCCAGTGATGAAGTCTTTGGCACTTGTGCTCCAGCAACCGCTTCGACATTCTCTGATTCCCTCTGATTCCAGATGGCCTGCTGCGAGGCACAAGGGCAGCAGTATAGCGGCAAAAGAGCAGAAGTGTAGCCTGCCTGCAGGAGCGTGGGACTCCCGTCAGGGGTTCTGTCTGTGCAGATACAGTTGTAAGGGGCTAAACAAAGGCGGTGGCACCGAGGTTTTTGTCGAACTGTGGGGTCTTAGAGGGACCCTTTCCCATTTTATACATGCATGTGTCACTGTTGCACCCTCCTCCCCCACCCCACCCCCTTTCGTGATTACACCACAGGAGGGCGTAAAATACTAGGGACGAAAAAGCATAAATACCTTTTGCTGCTTTAGATCATGGTACGATTCGCTGACGACATTGCTATCTTGAGTGAAAGTGAAGAAGAGTTACATGATCTGCTGAATGAAATGAACATCTGATGAGTACAGAATATGGATTGAGAATAAATCGAAGAAGGACGAAAGTAATGAGAAGTAGCAGAAATGAGAACAGCGAGAAACTGTACATAAGAATTTATCGTCACGAAATAGAGGAAGTTAACTAATTCTGCTACCTAGGCAGCAAAATGCCCAATGAGAGATGGAGCAAGGAAGACATCAAAAGCAGACTAGCAATGGCAAAAAGTACATTCCTGGCCAAGAGAGGTCTACTAGTATCAAACATAGGTCTTGATTTGAAGAAGAAATTTCTGAGAATGCACGTTTAAAGCACAGCACTGTACGGTAGTGAAACATGGACTGCGGGAAACACGGAACAGAAGAGAAACGAAGCTGGTGAGGTACAGGATTGGTAAGCAGGGCACATGAGCTGCTGGAGTGGAATGCTGACCCCATTTGACGATACAGTAGCGAAAATCAAAGTGGCTACACGGAGCAGTCACATCCAAATGTTCCACCACAAAATGGCTCGCCATTTAAGGCTAGTCCAGGAGATGGCTGTTACATGCACGCCAGGGTAAACTCCCGCGCTCTCCTCAGTATCCGAGACAGAGAGCACTCTTAAACAGAGCCTTTGTTGGCCGGTGACTGCTTCTGCACGCCAGTTCCGCTCGCCGCCAGACCCTGGCGCCGGAATGTCAACACCGTGCGCCCTCGCAGAAGAACCAAGAGCCGACTGACTACTGGCGATGCTCCATGCACTGTCTTCCCTCTGTCACGGTCCCGACGGAGTCTCCGTCACTGCCCCCGGCCGAGTCTCAGCTCGCGAGCCGCGGCCTTCCTAAATATAGGTCGCTAGCTAACCAGGACGCCGCAAAGCTCGTAACTTCGACGGAGGAACTTTCCTGCCAAGAGCATCGCAGGAAGTCACGGCTCAGAAGCATTTGAGATGTGGTGCTACAGAAGAAGGTTGAAAATTATGTAGACCGATAACGTAAGGAACGAGAAGGTTCTGCGAAGAATCGGATATTAAAGGAATATGTAGAAAACACTGGCAAGAAGAAGGGACAGGGTTGTAGGACATCTGTTAAGGCATCAGGGGTGACGTCAATGGTACTAGAGGGAGCTGTAGAGGACAAAAACTGTAGAGGAAGAAAGAGACTGGAATACATCCAGCAAATATATGAGGACATAGGTTGCAAGTGCTACACTGAAATGAAGAGGATGGTGCAAGAGAGGGATTCGTGGCCGACTGCATCAAACCAGTCAGAAGACTGTTGACTCAAAAAAGAAAGATCATTTCGTCGAATGGTGTTGCACAGTTCCTAACGGTCGAACCTGCACACGAGAAGAAAAATTGCGGTCGCAGGGCTCAGATCATGTTTTATTTTGATGCGTCACCACAATGTCCTTAGAGAAGGGTTGAGACGTCCGAGGTTGTCAGCAGCGTCAAAGGTTGCGAAGAACGTCCTCGTGTTGCTCAACACATTACGAACTGTCGTTTTCGAGCTTGAAATGTGTGGGACTCAAAGGGAAAAGGGTGGTTTTATTGAGGTTCTTTACGCCACGCTCTGAGCGCCGGAGTGTCTGGAATGGTTTCCTCGGCCATTCATATGAAAACTACGCGATTTCAACGCTGCGCTTCGCTAACCTCCATCACAGAGTGATCAAAGGAGGTGTGAAATGTGGGTAGGAGGAGTTGTGACGACTTTCCCATCGTATGATACGACCATGGTGGCGCTGGGCAGAATTTAGGTGAAGTTTGGTGGCAATGTGACGTCATTAACCCAACATACACGTCACATGAGTTTCTGAGCTCTGGCCTTTTCTTCGTACGTATCGACACCTTGCTGTTAGAAGCGTCATCGAGCCTGACGATGACGTCGCAGGGCGCTATGGTTTCGCAACATTCCAGAGGAATGGTACACCTTCGAGCCAAATTTCAAACTTAAGTGTCGAAATGTGTGGGAATTTGGGGATTCCGAAAAAGTGACACTTTAAATATGTTGCGCAGTGTTGTTCACGACCGTCTAGTATATGTTTCCTGAAGTTCACTCACAGTGAGTACATGTTGTCAACCAGAATACTAGTCGCAGAACCACTGTCTGAACCACTTCAAAGTTCCTTCTAATGTGCCTGAGGCTTCGTACCTACCTCCACAGGGCGAATTTCTGACTAGACGGTTAAACCGTCCAGTGATTGACAATTTCAAATAAAATTCTAATTAAAACTTGAGCTTGAATTTGGAGTTACGGAAAGCATGATTAGGAAGCTCACAGTGTGTACAGTGTGTCTTAAACCTTTAAGGTTAAATCGTAACAGGTGACAGTGCGTTCACAACCGATTATATTAAGACAGGGAACCAGTGGCCAGAAATGGACATACACAGTGAACACCACATAGCAACAACGTAGTTCATGGTAACTGTTCAAGGCGACCGCCAGTCACAGTGTATGCATGGCAACGGCACATGAAGTTCTGCCACATTTTCTCAAAGATGCCTGGTGTGTTGTACCAGGAGACAGGCAGCTTGGACCCTACCAAGCAGGTGTTCATCCGTTTCTACGGAGGCTTCGTACACCATCGTCTTGACGTAACTCCAGAGGAAAAAATCCGGAGGTGTGAGATCCGGCGATCGCGTAGGACCAGTCCTTCGAATCTAACGATGCGGATGTTGTATTTCTGATGTTCGCAGACATTAACATCCAAGAGGGCAGGTGCACCGCCGTGTTGAAACCACATCCTTTCACGAACAACAATGGGTACAGACTCCAAGAACTGTGGCAGCACATCTCGCAGGAATAGCAAGTAACATGGATCAGTCAAACCGCGAGGCAGAAAATGTCATTTTAGGTAACCTTGAACAAAGCCCGCCCATACGTTGACAGAGAACCGTTGCCGGTGGCCGTCGATGGGGGTGGCGTGGGGATTGTCGTCACTCCAGATATGGCTATTGCGGCTGTTGAAAGCATCATCACTGGAGAATGAGGCCTCATCCGTGAAGAATACAACTGTAAGAGGTTCAGCACTACAACACCCCAACTTGGGCTCGAAATCTGTTGTTCGCAGTACTTGCACACGTTCTTTGTGATCAGGGGGTAATACCTGTTCCACCAGTACTCTCCACAGCGTATTCTTTGAAAGGTCCATTTCACGTGCACGTTGATGGATGCTTATTGCTGGGTAGTTGGCCGTACAATCCTACATCATCTCCTCAAAGTCTGATGTTTTGGTATGTTTTTTACGGGAACCTCGGCCAGCTCTCTGTGGTGTGAATGACACTGTCTCTCGTAGGTTAGTATCCATGGAGATATTCAAGCCAGGATGATGCCTGCTGTTTTACAGGCACTACATCCAGCTGCACCAGACATTAAATCCATGTCTGCCAACTGTCGTGATGAGTAACGTTCCGTCTTTGATGAAGTGTCATGCACTGTACTCAGTAGCACACGTACACACGTCACCATGGACACATAACAAGCTGTCTGATGCAAAGGACAACTGACACCAGGTATATTGGTGTGCGTGTGGCACGGGTTAATGCTCCGGTGCGATGTATGCAGTTGTTACATGACACAGGTGCTATGAGCTATTTTGTGTACAGTATGTATGATTGGTGGTCAGGTGTCTACGCTGTTTATCACCTGCTGCCTGTTCCAGTGTACAGCAGACAACCAGGGTCTTTGTAGGAGTGTGGCAGAACTATAATATGAGCATTGAGAGTAGCAGTCGTCGCTTTGAAAGTAACTGTGAACTACATGTTCTTATGTGATGTACGCTGTTTATTTCCATAACACAATAAATATCTACTTCCGATCATTGGTTCCCCTGTCGCAGCATAAACGACTGTCGACCCATCTTCGCCTGTTCCATATTGATGCCAAAGATTTGATATATTCTGTATGATATCGGTAGTCTAGTTGAAGTCATGTATAAATATTTAAGTAGTTAATATTAACAAACCAAGTTATGCATTTGTCGCCAAGACACTTGAAGTGTAAATCACTGTACTCTCTGTTTGTTTCGGTATGACACAGCCCCTGGTAGCGTTTCTGTCCTCACACACCGTGACCATCGTTTTTCGGAATGGAGATTGCTACCGAACCAAGCTGTTTGTCCCAGCATGCACCAGTGTAAGCCTTTCTATACTTTACGATGACATGTAATAAGAATGTTTATTATCGTGTTCGGTAAACTCCATGGGGGTAGGGGAAGAGAGCTTAGCTCACTGCTTTCGCAGATCTTCCTGGCGTAGAGTATCACCTCGGTATGCCTCTGCTCTTTTTTTTTTTGTCATTACATTCTCCATGCCCCATATGGGTGGGGGTGAGGAGGCTGTGCCGGCCGCGGTGGTCTAGCGGTTGTAGGCGCTCAGTCCGGAACCGCGCCACTGCTACGTCGCAGGTTCGAATCCTGCCTCGGGCATGAATGTGTGTGATGTCCTTAGGTTAGTTAGGTTTAAGTAGTTCTAAGTTCTAGGGGACTGATGACCACAGATGTTAAGTCCCAGAGTGCTCAGAGCCATTTGAACCATTTTTGGAGGGGGCTGTCAGTGGATACAAGTCACTGCTCTTCATCCACATAAGAGTAAAAAGTTTAAAACATATAATAAAATTGGACATGGCGGCTTAGAAAGTGAATTTTTGACATAACAAAAAGATATAGATTAAATTACTAAATTTAAATATATATATAAGATGGATTTGTTGATTAAGTAAAAGACTGGCACAGATGAAATGGCAAATAGATCTCTCATGAAAGGTGAAAGACAGAGGGACAGTTGCATAAGTTAAAAAGTAAAAAGCCGGTGACTTGACTAATTAAGATAGATATACACGAGTAAAATAATGAGGGAGCCAAGATGAGGGGTATCCTGGGAACGTAGCAGTTGGAGTAGTGTGTAAGAGGGTGTTCGTATGGGCGGATGTTTGGAGTAGGAATGCGGTAGAGTGAAGAGGGATGACCTGCTGGACCAAGCCTTACAGTGTGGGTGGAGAGGATTGAAGCCCTGACCGGGGGAAAGGGGGGAAGGGGGGGTACGCCTCTGCTCTTTAGCGAAGACTTTTCATGACCTCCCTCGTACAGTTTATAGGCAAAATAATATGAATAGCGGTAGTGATTGGATGGTTGCGTTTGACGGTCAACAATGCAGGTAATGCACGTGTCACGCTGGACTTTGCGTGTTCAGTACGGACTAGGCATCAGTGCAGGTTGTTTACGAGTAGCGCACACTTCGTATTTGCATCCAGAGGCCGAGGTCGACGTGCAATGAAAGACCTAGCAGAGTTCCAAAGAGGGCAGGTTGTGGGGGCACGATTAGCTGGAGCCTCAGTAACCAAGATGGCCAACTTATTGAATGTAACAAAAGCAATTGTTTCAGTAGTCATGACAGCCTAAACAAAACCTGGCAAGACATCATCCTGTAAACGTAATAGCGGTTGTCAATCAAATTTAAATGACAGAGATCGTCCTACGCTAACACGAATTGTGTCAATACAACACAAAACTACAGCGGCTAAAGTGAATGCACAGCTCAATAGACATCTTCGAGAGCCCGTATCTGTCTACACTGTCTGCCAAGAACTCCATAAAGCGAATATTCCTGGACGACCTGCTATACCGAAACCATTAGTGACGACAACCGAAGCAAACAAGCGTAAAACATATTGTCAGGAGCATAAATCCTGGGCCGGCCATTGTGGCCGAGCGGTGACGTTTCCGTTATTTTCAACATCGAGCCGGATTTACGTCTCGAGAACACCAAAAGAAGCCTACAATCCTGATTGCTTGATTATACATGGAGGTGCAAGTGTGATGGTGTGGGCAGCCATATCATCGTATTCTGCTGGTCCCACCATTACTCTCAAAGGCCGTATTACAGCCATCGCTTATGAGAACATTTTAGGTGATCAGGTGCCCTCCATAATTCAAACGTTGTTCCCTACTTACGATGCCATATTTCAGGAGGATAATGCACCTTTCACACAGCCAGGAAAGCGTAATCGTGGTATGAGGAGGATGCAACTGAACTACAGCGTCTTGCCTGGCTAGGACAGTCCCCGAACTTCAACATTATCGAACCCTTGTGGGAGGTATCGGAGTGCAGACTCTGGAGCAGATTTCTGCCTCCGTCGCAACTACAGGGGTTAGAAGAGATCCTGATCGAAGAGTGGCATTCCACTGGAGTCTGTACAATTATTATGTGCCAGTATTCCAAGAAGAGTTGCAGCTGTATTACGGGCAAATCGGGTTACAACTCATTATTAATAAACCATTCCCAAGTACACTACTGGCCATTAAAATTGCTAAACCAAGAAGAAATGCAGATGATACATGAGTATTCATTGGAAAAATATATTGTACTAGAACTAATGTGTGACTACATTAACACGCAATTTGGGTGCATAGATCCTGAGAAATCACTACCCAGAACAACCACCTCTGGCCGTAATAACGGCTTTGATACGCCTGGGCATTGAGTCAAACAGAACTTGGATGGCGTGTACAGGCACAGCTGCCCATGCAGCTTCAACACGATACCACACTTCATCAAGAGTAGTGACTGGCATATTGTGATGAGCCAGTTGCCGACCACCACTGACCAGACGTTTTCAGTTAGTGAGAGATCTGGAGAATGTGCTGGCCAGGGCAGCAGTCGAGCATTTTCTGTATCCAGAAAGGCCCATACAGGACCTGCAACATGCGGTCGTGCATTATCCTGCAGAAATGTAAGGTTTCGCAGCGATCGAATGAAGGGTAGAGCCACATCTGAAATGTAACGTCCGCTGTTCAAAGTGCCGTCAATGCGAACAAGAGGTGACCGATACGTGTAACCAGTGGCACCCCATACCATCACGCCGGGTGATACGCCAGTATGGCGATGACGAATACACGCTTCCAATGTGCGTTCACCGCGATGTCGCCAAACACGGATGCGACCATCATGATGCTGTAAACAGAACCTGGATTCATCCGAAAAATTGACGTTTTGCCATTCGTGCACCCAGGTTCGTCGTTGAGTACACGATCGCAGGCGCTTCTGTCTATGATGCAGCGTCAAGGATAACCACAACCATGGTCTCCGAGCTGATAGTCCATGCTGCTGCAAACGTCGTCGAACTGTTGGTGCCGATGGTTGTTGTCTTGCAAACGTCCCCATCTGTTGACTCAGGGAACGAGACGTGGCTGCACGATCCGTTACAGCCATGCGGATAAGATGCCTGTCATCTCGACTGCTAGTGATACGAGGCCGTTGGGATACAGCACGGCGTTCTGTATTACCTTCCTGAACCCACCGATTCCACATTCTGCTAACAGTCATTGGGTCTCGACCAACGCGAGCAGCACTGTCGCGATAGGCTACAATCCGACCTTTATCAAAGTCGGAAACGTGGTGGTACGCATTTCTCCTCCTTACACGAGGCATCACAACAACGTTTCACCAGGCAACGCCGGTCAACTGCTGTTTGTCTATGAGAAACTGGTTGGAAACTTTCCTCGTGTCAGCACGTTGTAGGTGTCGCCACTGGCGCCGACCTTGTGTCAATGCTCTGAAAAGCAAATCATTTGCATATCACAGCATCTTCTTCCTGTCGGTTAAATTTCGAGTCTGTAGCCCGTCATCTTCGTGGTGTAGCAGTTTTAATGGCCAGTAGTGTAAGTACAGGTGTTCGCATTATTTCGCCTATCCCCTTTATATTGGTTCTGTGAGATGTGCGTAAGATGATGCGTATAGATTTTCCGGAGGCGGACTTTGAGGAGCGACGAGAGCCTAAACGCGGACGTCTCGGGATGTTTGCATAATTCTGGAGGTCATCAACATTCCTCGTGGACGGCCGCCGTCTTATTACTAATGGGGAATGCTATCAAAGACGGGCGCACGTGCAGCAGCTGTTAATGCCTGCGCTGCTGGGGTAGGCAGAGGGCGCCGCCAGCCGACAGCCGGCAGCCGGCCCGTCGTGTCCGCCCCATTACCGGCGGCAGAGGGCGCGTGACCCCGGCCTCATTTGCGGCGCCCGCCAGCCCGCTCGCCTTCCGTAACGAGACGCGGTAATCGCGTTGCCACCGCGCCGCGTCGCGAGCGCCCTCCAGCGGACAACGCCGCCGTGTCTTCCTCCTCCTCCTCCTCCTCCTCCTCCTCCTGCTCGCGGTATTACATTATCAAATTTCTTTGTCAAAGATTTGATCAAAGATGTGATCAAATATTCCGTCAAATATATTTGACAAACATCTTTGACGTAGCGCTAGAAGGGGTATTAAACTATCATATTTTTCGTCAAAGTTCAAGATGGCTGACAACAACAGCTTGTTATTAACCGCAGCAGTTGCATGTACCACAATTGCACTGTGTGCACATGCGGAATAGAAGCGGGGGGAAAAAGGAAACGTACCTGGGTGATGCCGTGGGTTTTACGACGACACGATAAAAGCATTCAACAAAACTTGTTACGTGAGCTTATAGTGAGGACGTCAAGTCGTACATCAATTACTTAAGAATGGATGAGCATACATTTCTGTATATGCTCATTGAAATGTATCCTCATATCACAAAGCACAATATTCACTTAAGAACTGCTACATCTGCAGAAGGCAGGCTCACTGTAACACTCCGATTCCTTGTTACAGGAGAGGGTTAGGTTAGGTTAGGTTAGGTCAGGTCTCCAATCTTCGTAATCTATTTTTGTATTCAGCGTGCCTCACGTTGTAAAGCGCCTCATCAGCTTCATACATCTCTATTAATTTTGTAGTTGTCGGCAAACACCACTTGTATTTACCGATAATGTTTATATAAACACTACAGACGACAGAATGCAGCGATGCTAGCGCTCCATGTGGTAACATGTCACATTGCGGTGAACAGAAGACAAGCGACTTCTTTGATCAAATCTACAGCGACGCCCTATATTTGATCAAATATTGGACGACATTAGACAAAGTTCCCTATTACACCATCAAATACCTTTGACAAAGATATTGGACGAAGATATTTGACAAATAAATTTGATAGTGTAATACCGGCCTAACCGCCGCTGCGCACCCCGCAGTTTAAGCTGTCAACGGCCGAGCTCGCAGGTTCCCTCCGAGGTATCGAGGTGACTGCGATCGAAAAGTCGCTCACGTCAAAATACACGGGGTGCAAAAAAAATATGGAAACAGAAAACAATACCGGATGTTTCAAAAAGGACGTTACAGCTATGAAACTTCATATAAATTAACTAACAGTACCTACAGAGGCCTTAGGAGAGCCAGTCGTGACAAAACTCTACCATCTGGTGAGCAAGTTGTATGAGACCAGGGTAAGATAGAGACTGCCTACAGGAATATTAAAGAGACCTTTGGAGAAAAGAGAACCACTTGTATGAATATCAAGAGCTCCGATGGAAACCCAAGTCTAAGCAAAGAAGGGAAAGCACAAAGGTGGAAGGAGTATATAGAGAGTCTACACAAGGGCAATGTGCTTGAGGACAATATTATGGAAATGGAAGATCGTGTAGATGAAGATTAAATTGAAGATACGATACTTCGTCAAGAGTTTGACAGAGCACTGAAAGACCTTAGTCGAAACAAGGCCCCGGCAGTAGACAACATTTCATTAGAACTACTGACAGCCTTGGGAGAGCCAGTCCTGACAAAACTCTATCATCTGGTGAGCGAGATGTATGAGACAGGCGAAATACCCTCAGACTTCAAAAAGAATATAATAATTACAATCCCAAAGAAAGCAGGTGTTGACAGATGTGAAAATTACCGAACAATCAGTTTAATAAGCCACAGCTGCAAAATACTAACACGAACTCTTTGCAGACAAATGGAAAAACTAGTAGAAGCCGGCCTCGGGGAAGATCAGTTTTGATTCTGTAGAATACTGGAACACTTGAGGCAATACTGACGCTACGACTTATGTTAGAAGCTAGACTAAGGAAAGGCAAACCTACGTTTCTAGCATTTGTAGACTTAGAGAAACCATTTGACAATGTTGACTGGAATACTCTCTTTCAAATTCTGAAGGTGGCAGGGGTAAAATACAGGGAGCGAAAGGCTATTTACAATTTGTACAGAAATCAGATGGCAGTTATAAGAGTCGATGGACATGAAAGGGAAGTAGTGGTTGGGAAGGGAGTGAGACAGGGTTGTAACCTTTCCCCGATGTTATTCAATCTTTATATTGAGCAAGCAACGAAGGAAACAAAAGAAAAATTCGGAGTACGTATTAAAATCCATGGAGAAGAAATAAAATCTTTGAGGTTTGCCGATGACATTGTTATTCTGTCAGAGACAGCAAAGGACGTGGAAGAGCAGTTGAATGGAATGGATAGTGTCTTGAAAGGAGGATATAAGATGAACATCAACAAAAGCAAAACGAGGATAATGGAATGTAGTCGAAATAAGTTGGGTGATGCTGAGGGAATTAGATTAGGAAATGAGACACTTAAAGTAGTAAAGGAGTTTTGCTATTTGGGGAGCAAACTAACTGATGATGGTCGAAGTAGAGAGGATATAAAATGTAGACTGGCAATGACAAGGAAAGCATTTCTGAAGAAGAGAAATTTGTTAACATCGAATATAGATTTAAGTGCCAGGAAGTCATTTCTGAAAGTATTTGTATGGAGTGTAGCCATGTATGGAAGTGAAACATGGACGATAAATAGTTTGGACAAGAAGAGAATAGAAGCTTTCGAAATGTGGTGCTACAGAAGAATGCTGAAGATTAGATGTGTAGATCACATAACTAATGAGACGGTATTGAATAGGTTTGGGGAGAAGAGAAGTTTTTTGGCACAACTTGACTAGAAGAAGGGATCGGTTGGTAGGACATGTTCTGAGGCATCAAGGGATCACCAATTTAGTATTGGAGGGCAGTGTGGAGGGTAAAAATCGTAGAGGGAGACCAAGAGATGAATACACTAAGCAGATTCAAAAGGATGTAGGTTGCAGTAGGTACTGGGAGATGAAGAAGCTTGCACAGGATAGACTAGCATTGAGAGCTGCATCAAACCAGTGTTAGGACTGAACCACAACAACAACATACAGAGGTGGTTGCAGTGTCAATTTGTAGGGAAATACATCAGGCTTTGACTCGCGTAGTTAGCTAGTGCCGAATCGCACCGTAAGGAGCGCTAGCGGTAGTTACGTTAAAGATGGCTGCCTTCACTGGGGCTGAGCGTGACGGCTGTGTGTTTTGGTTTGAAGAATCGAAGTCGGCGACAACAGTTCAACGTAATTTCCGTACCAAGTACGCTAGAGATCCTTCTAGTAGGCTTACAGTTTATGAGTGGGATAAATGTTTTGTAGAAACAGGGTGCTCGGTAAGACATGGGAAATCATCACGTCATCCAAGCAAATCTGACGATGTCGTTGAGCGAGTGAGGCAACGTTTTGTCAAAAGCTCTACGAAATCGACCCAGCGTGCATCTCCTGAACTGCAAATCCTACATACAACTGGAGAGTGTTGAGAAACTGTTTGCATTTCAAACCGTACAGATTGACAATTGTACAAGCTATAAAAGACACTGATGAAAGTGCGTGCAAGAACTTCTGCGCGGATATGTTAGATCGATGACATGAGCATGAACATTTCTTGGACAAAATCATCTTTTCTGACGAGTCGACTTTTCACTTAAATGGCAAAGTCAAAACACAAACTGTAGGATTTGGGGCAGCGAAAATCCACATCAAACATTGCAACATATTCGTGATAGCCCTAAACTGATCATTTTTTGTGGATTGAGCAAGAACAAATCATACGGCCCCTTTTTCCCATCAATGAGATAGTGTACCTCGATATGTTACAACAGGTTTTGATACCACAGATCAATGAGGATGACCGAGAACGAAATGTTTACCTCCCCACTACCTGGCTGACGTCCAGGATTTTCTCAGTGACCGCTTTCCAGGTCAGTGGATTGGCTGTGATGCGCCAATTGCATGGCCCCCACGTTCCCCAGAACTGACACCACTCGATTTTTTATAGGTGTTCACCAAGTATATCGTGTTTGTACCTCCTGCTCAGGCGCCTCTACCTGAACTTAGAGCAAGAGTTTACGCCGCCACTGAGCAAGTTACATCTGCAATGCTACAGTGAAATTGGAAAGGAATTGACTTCCGATGGCATGTATGTAGGAAAACCAATGGAAACCATATAAACGTCTTTAGTTTAAGGTAAAAAAACGTGATTTGTTTCCCTACAAAACAACACTGAGCTGTGCGTGGCTCATGATTTTGACCTGTCCTCCCTGCATTTCTGAAACGGTAAGAATATTTTTTTTTTTTAGTTTTGTGTTAATGTCTTCTGGCGCCACTATCTTTGCTCACCTTCGCTGTCTGTGAGTGGCAACAACAGCGTTATCGATAGTCAGTTCGTGTTACTATCTGTGGAGCGACCGCGATTATCTCCGGGTTCTGCTCTGACAGGAACGAGTTGGTGGAGTGAGTCGGTGCAGTGAGTCGGCAGAGTCACTCGGAAGGCAGTCAGTCGCATGTTAGTCAGTCGGCTCTGTGTGTCAGTCCCTTTTGGGTTGTGGACTGAGTCGTTCGTCGTTACTCGGCTCTTGGACGAGTTGGTAGTCAGTAGCAGGCAGGTACGTACAATGCAAGTACGCGCCGTGACCATGATTGATGCAGATGGAAGGCCATTAGTCGGTTGGTTGGCTGGTCGTCGGATGACGACATGTAGTCTGGTGAGAACTGACACCAGTATCAGTCGAGGAAGGGTTGGCAGCCAGCAACGGTCGGGTCCATATGGTTTTAGTATTCACCGGGACCGCTGTCGGCGAAAGTGGGCTACCATTGGTCGTTTGCTCGGCCGGTCGTCTCTCTCGACGACGTCTTGGATCCTCAGGATGAACACCATTTCCTGAGTGGGTATGTGGTTGGATTTTGTTGGTTCGTTGGTACTGAGCAGTGACATAGTCTCCACAGCGCGAAGCCAGACCGGCGCTTTTGGCAGGAACACGCACTGTTGCATTTGGAGGCGCTAGCTATGTGAGCGCTTTCCTCCGAAGCAGGATCCTCAATTTGAGTAATTAGTTGCCTGTTCTTAAAAATCGACTGTTACGATTTCTTCGTTTTGGTGTATTGTTCTTTCCTCAGCCGTTGACACGTGTGATAACAAGTAGTGTGTGTTGTCTAAAACCCCCAGCCTTCTTACGTAGTGATTTAACGGTTGTGACTTGTGTTTTCTGTATTCCTTGAAACTTGCCTTGAGTGGTGTGTGATGCCTTGATCTTGGTGAGGCCGTGTCCGAAGTAGAGGTATTTTGGTTAACTCCTCATCGGCCAATATTTTCTATTATTTGTGCAGTTGGATCTAATGGTTCGAAATCGGTCAAATTGTTGGTCAGTCGTGAACCGTCCCTAGGTTGTGCTGCCTTCCCTTATCTGACCTTACGCCTTGGCTGACTGTCTCACTTCACTACACCCGTAAGGGATCTTCTCAGGCCGATCTTGGAGTATTTTCTGAACACCACTTGTTATTGTTTTAATTTGTGTTTTCCCCTTTGTAATTCTGTAAGTACTGTGCTTGGCCTTCTCTAGTGTATTAATGCTGTTTTAATGATTGAAATTAGGCCTTCAGCCGTGTTTTATTTAAATTTCTAGTTTGCTCTGTGTTTGGGCCTTCAGCCGTGTTTGTTTCAGAATCTGTGGCTTTAATATGTAAATCCTTGTCTGTAAGGTTTCCCTTTAATTATCTTGAATTCTTGAAACGGCATTCAGCCGTGTTTTGTAAATTTTTATCTCAAGATTGTCTTTAATTATTCTTGAGTAATTGCTTGAGCCTTCAGCCGACAAGATACTTCAAGTTTTCTTAAGATGTTTTTCCTGTTGTACTGTGTAAAGGCTTATCTTTAAACTCTCTCTTTTATAATGTAAAGAAATTTTTTTAATTGGGCTTTCAGCCGAAGAATTGACTTGAATTTTCCTTAATATTGCCTTCAGCCGGAATTTGTAAATACTTGGCTTTTAAAGAATTTCCTTAGCTGAACTGAAATATTAATTCGGCCTTTAGCCGAGAAGATATGGTAATTTTACTTAAGTAAGGCTTTCAGCCGTTAGTCTAAATCCTGGTGTTTTAAAAGCAATGATTTAAACTTATTCTGGAGAAGTTACTTGGGCCCTCAGCCGTGAATTGATCTTTGTTGTTTTAAAGAGAAAACGGTGCATTGGTTTGTGGAATAAAGTTCTGTGTATTCTTGTGTAACTAACTGTAATTGACCTTGGCCCCTTTCTACAACCTGATCCGCTCTGTCCTGCGAAACCAGATTATAAACACTAAACCTAGCTATATATCGTCCTTCGTTAAATTTATATGAATTTTTAAAGCTCTAAAGTCCTTTTTGGAACATCCTGTACTTTTTAAGGTACACAAGCTCTCCTATGGGGCGACCTGTATCGTTGGAAATGAAAACACGGTTCGTACAGCGTACTGTCTGCAAGAGAGCGACCTCGCCAGGGACCTCTTACAAGCCGTCCGTGGACGCCCTATATCCAAAGATAAGCGCGCAGAAAAGCCTGGCGCGATAAATTGATTTGCGACAGGGTCCAGCACCGTGTCGAAGATTAATATTCCATACAGGGAAAGCGTAGGAACACCATGCGCTAAGTCACAGAGCGGACAAAAGCGTGTTGAGTGATCGTGACTGACGCTCAATGAAGAAGACTGTGATGGAAAATAAGGAGACAACAGCTGCAAAAGTCATTGCAGAAATGAGCCTCGCACTAGCCAATCCTTTCAGCACCAGACCAACACCAAGAGAGCCCCACAAGAAAGGAATTTCAGGATGGACTGGAATTCCGAAACCACTCATCTGTGATGCCAAAATCCGTAACAGGAAAACGTGGTGAAGAATCCATAAAATCTTGGCTATGGAGTAATGGAAGGAAGTCATTTGGTCGGATGATTCTACTTTGACACTGTTTACAACTTTTTGGCGACTTTATAGTCCCAAGAGTGAAGCATTGCGGGGATTCGTTGATGGTTTTGGCGACCATATCGTGGTATTCCATGGTGCCCGTAGTTCCTCTGCAATGGCGCATTACTTCCACAGATTCTGTGACCATCTTGGCTGATCATGTCCATCAAATGGTACAATTGTTCCCAAATGGTGACCCTGAGTTCCAAGACGACGACGCCTGTTCACCCAGCACGCAATGTGCAGGACTGGTTTTCTGAGCATGAGGATGAATCGACGCATCTCCCGTGGCCGCCGAAGTCACCAGATTTCAACATTTTTTAGCCTTTGTGGTCTGCTTTGTGGAGGAGGGTGCGCCATCGGAATATACCTCCGTCACCTTTACCTGAACTCGACAGTATTTTGCAGGAAGAATAGAATAAGTGCAAGTGTGGTATTTATCCATGCTGAGACGACTGGAAGGTGTTTTGAATAAAAACGGTTTTCCTTTACCGTATTAGGCGTGGGTCTCCGTTTGTAAATGATGAAGACACTTTGTATATTGCGATCGCAGTGTACACACTTTTATTATTCCAAGATGACCGGTTTCAACAGTTTTACGTTACCATCATCTGATCTAAGGGGAAAACATAAAGATACTAAGGAAGGGGACTGAGACTACTGTTAATTTCACCAGTTATCGAGAACACAAAATTTCTGAGTCAAAGAGTCAAACTGAAGAGTAAAAGAAACTGGTACACCTGCCTAATATCGTGTAGGGCCCCGCGAGCACGCTCAAATGTCGCAACACGACGTGGCATGGACTCGACTAACGTCTAAAGTAGTGCTGGAGGGAACCATGAAATCTGCAGGCCTGTCCAAAAATTCCCAAAGAGTACGGGGGGTAGAGATCTCTTCTGAACAGCACGTTCAAGGCATACCAGATATGCTCAATAACGTTCATATGTCTGGGGAATCTAGAGGCCAGCCGAAGTGTTTAAACTCAGGAGAATGTTCTTGAAGCACTTTGTAGCAATTCTGGACGTGTGGGGCGACACATTGTCCTGCTGGAATTGCCCGTCCGTGGGAATGCACAATGGACATGAATAAATGCAGGTGATCAGATAAGATGTTTACGAACGTGCCACCTGTCACAATCGTTCTAGACTTATCAGGGATTCCATATCACTCCAGCTGCACGCGCCCCACATCATTACAGAGTCGCCACCAGATTCCACGGTCTCCTGCTGATATGCAGGGTCCAGTGATTCATAACGTTGTCTCCATACCCGTAGATGTCCGTCCGATACATCGATACAATTTGAAACGAGACTCGTCCGACCAGGTAACATGTTTCCAGTCATCAACAATCCAATGTCGGTGTTGACAGGTCCAAGCCTCCACCAGCTTGAACAGTCAAATGGTTCAAATGGCTCTGAGCACTATGGGACTTAACTTCTGAGGTCATCAGTCCCCTAGAACTTAGAACTACTTAAACCTAACTAACCTAAAGACATCACACACATCCATGCCCGAGGCAGGATTCGAACCTGCGACGGTAGTGGTCGCGCGGTTCCAAACTGTAGCGCCTAGAACCGCAGGGTCCATGAATTCATGAGGTTGTCTCCATATCTGTACACGTCCATCTTCTCGATACTATAAGGAATGAGACTCGTCCGACCAGTCAATACGTTTCCAGTCATCAAAAAGGCCAGGCGAGGCGTAAAGCTTTGTGTCGCGCAGTCATCAACGGTACACGAGTGGGCCTCCGGCTCCGAAAGCCCATATCAATAATGTTTCGTTGAATGGTTCGCATGCTGACACTTGTTGATGGCCCAGCATCGAAATCTGCAGAAATTTGGAGATGGGTTGCACTTCAGTCACGTTGAACGACTCTCTTCAGTCGTCGTTAGTCCTGTTCTTGGACGATCTTCCTCCGGCCGCAGCGATGTTGGAGATTTCATGTTTCGTCGGATTCCTGATATTCACGGGACACTCGTGGAATGGTCGTATGGGAAAAATCCCCACTTCATCACTACCTCGGAGATGCTGTGTACCATCGCTGGTGTGCCGACTATAACACCACGTTCAAACTCACTTAAATCTTGAGTATCTTCCATTGTAGAAGCAGTAACCAATTTAACTACTGCGCAAGACACTTGTTCTCTTATGCAGCGCCGTATTCTGCCTGTTTACATATCTCTCTGTTTGGATACGCATGCCTAAACCAGTGTCTTTTGCGCCTTAGTATATAACATACAAAGTTTCCATGTTACATTAAATGCAGTCAAAACATACAAGGCAATCTACACGTATACATTTCTTGATAGAAACCTAGTTGACAAACGACACGCATCTGATAAAATTCACACAGTTGGTAAAATCCTCGCACCATCCACCCATATCTGCGGCGAACATAACTCTTCCCAGCTTACCGCACATCACCACTCCGCCGCCGGAGTAACATAGTGGCGGTAGGATCCACTACAAAGTTACCTGTCTCGGCGCTGGATGGCGTGTGCAGTACAAGCTGAATGATCAGGTGTTGTGGTGCACCAAAAATAAAAGTGGATTTTTCAAAGTTCAAGATATAACAATTAGAAATTTCACCCAGCCATATAAAATTACCGTGGCCTTTACAGGTACACGACCGATTTCGTGAATACAAAACTGGTATCGAAAGATATAAATATATGTTACATTTCACCTTTGATTACAGACGTAGTATAGTGAATAGAATATGGTTTTTAGCTTGCCAGTGTTATGTAAATCATAGAAAATTGTTCAATAGATACATTGTACCTCGTCAACATTCTTAAACACGAGTCAAGTGCAAACTGCTACGAAGAAACAAATTATAAACCAAGAAGACTAAATCACGAGGTGGGACTGGGTGCATGTTACGCGCTGAGTTTGATTGTTCAAATTTTTCATCATTACACGGTGTAAAACAATTTCATCACCAAACTATTCATTGAAATCACTTTACATCGTTTTACAAAAGGTTTTTTTTTTCAAAACAATGGGTACTAGTTTTTTTCAGTGGTTAAAAATATTACACTTGAAGACACACACAACTCACAGCGATTAAATAATTAGCATCAGTAAAAGTTCATAAACACCAGTGAAGTGAAATGAGAAGAAGACAAGGTTTTCTGCTCGGATGTCTACAGGGTAATATCTACAGCAGCAGAAAATGGTATAACGGGAGTAGGATTCATTATGAATAGGAAGGTAGGGCAGGGAGTGTATTACTGTGAACAGTTCCGTGGTAGGGTTGTTGTCATTAGAATGGACAGCAAACCAACACCGACAACGATAGTTCAGGAATACATGCCGTCGTTGCAAGCCGAGGATGAAGAGACTGACAGAGTATGTGAGGACATTGAACTGGTAATTCAGTACATAAAGGGAGATAAAAATCTAATAATCATGGGAAGTTCGAATGCGTTCGTAAGAGAAGGAGTAGAATAAAGGGTTATGGAAGAATATGGGATTGGTGTTAGGAATGAGAGAGGAGAAAGACTAATTGAGTTCTGCAATAAATTTCAGGTAGTAATAGCGAATACTGTGTTCAAGAATCATAAAAAGGCGGAAATGTACTTGATTGGAGACATGGGAATATTTCCGTTAGGTTGCAACACGGCCAGGCAGAGATTCAGAAATCAGATATTGCACTGTAAGGCGTACTCACGAGTAGATGTACACTCAGATCACAATTTAGTAGTGATGAAGAGCAGGCTGAAGTCCAAGACATTAGTCAGGAAGAATCAATGAGCAAAGCAGTAGGATGCGGAAATACTAACGAGCGCGTTGGTAGGCTTGAAGTTCTCTAAGACTATAGATACTGAGATAAGGAACAGCTCAGTATTCAGATGAAGAGGAATGGACATCTCTAAAAAGGGCAGTCGCAGAAGTTGGAAAGAAAAACGTAGGTACATAGAAGGTAACCGAGAAAAAAACATAGGTAATACAATACGACTTCAGTTCAGAGAAGTTCATGAATGCAGAAATTAAATCAATAGAAAGGGCGGGGGAGCTAAGGCGAAACGGCTGCAGAAAAAACGTGGAGAAATCGAAAAAGAAATGATTGTCTGAACGAGTGACTCAGCACACATAAAATTCAAAAGACCTTTCGAAGACTTACGATCGAATAAGATAGAAGTTGAGTAGAACGTATGAGTCAGGCGTGATACCATCTGACTTTCGGAAAAACATCATCCATACAATTCCTAAGATTCCAAGAACCGACTAGTGGAAGAATTAGCGCACAATCAGCTTAACAGCTCATGCATCCCAAGTTAGTGACCAGACTAGTATACAGAAGAATGGAAAAGTAAATTGATAGTGTGTCAGATGACGATGAGTTTGGCTTTAGGAAAAGTAAAGGCTTCAGAGGTACAATTCTGACGTTACGGTTGACTATGATAGCAAGACTGAAGAAGAATCAAGACACGTTTAGAGGATTTGTCGAACTGGAAAAAAGAGGTCGACAATGTCATATGGTGCAAGATGTTCGGAATTTTGAAGAAAGATAGTAGTAAGGCATAAGAAGAGACGAATACAAGAGGCAAGAGGGAATAATAAAAGTGGACGACCAAGAACGAACTGCTCAGATTAAAAAGGGTGTAAGACAGGGAAGTAGTCTGTCGACCCTATTGTTCAATCTGAACATCGAAGAAGCAATTACTGAAATAAAGGAAAGGCTCAAGATTGGAATTAAAATCCAATGAGAAAGGATATCATGATACGTTTCGTTGATTACATTGCTATCCTCGGTGGAAGTGGATATGAATTACAGGATCCATTGAATGGAATAACAGTCTAATGAGTACAGAATATGGATTGAAAATCGAAAAAAGACGAAAGTAATGAGAAGTAGCGGAAATGAGAAAAGCGAGAAACTTAACGTCAGGTTTGGCGATTACGAAGTAGATGAAGCTAAGGATTTCTGCTATCTAGGTAGCAAAATAACCCATGACGATCGGAGCAAGAAGAATGTAAAAAGCAGACTAGCACTGACAAAAGCATTCCTGGCCAAGAGAAGTCTACTAATCTCCGCAATATCCTTTCTTTCAGGAGTGCTGGTTCTGCAAGGTTCGCTGGAGAGCTTCTGTAAAGTTTGGAAGGTAGGAGACGAGGTACTGGCAGGAGTTAAGCTGTGAGAACGGGGCCTGAGTCGTGCTTGGGTAGCTCATTTGGTAGAGCACTTGTCCGCGAAAGGCAAAGGTACCGAGTTTGAGTCTCGGTCCGGCAGGACCCGGTCTACCAGGAAGTTTCAGAAGTCTACTAGTATCAAACATAGGTCTGGATTTGTGAATTTGTGGAAGATATTTCTGAGAATGTTTGGAACACATCACTGAATGATAAAGAAATATGGACTGTGGGAAAACCAGGAAAGAATAGAATCGAAGCATTTGTGATTTGTTGTGAAATGCCTGGGCTAACAGGACAGAGCGAATTAGGTTGTGGAAAGGGCCAAAATAAGCTGATGTCAGTTGCACTCAACATAAAAACTTTATTTATCAACACACAGTATTACAACAAGGATGAAAAACTTTAATCGACCTCCTTTGATTAACCTTAGATCGGCTGAAGGCCACACTAAAAATCCAAGACGCAAGGCCTAAGCAAGAAATTGAAATACAAGGTTTTTCTGGGGGTTTCACCCAAAAATATATTCTAAATCCTCAATCTAAACAGGCTGAAGCCCTTAGCAGTTTAATTTTAATGGAACTTGGCTGCATGTTAAGCAATAAGGAAAGTTTCAATCAAATGGCAGAAGGCCTTATCTTAAAATATTTCACGCAAAATTCGACCGAAGGCCCCATACAAAAGCATAACAATCTTATGCCTTAAGGCCAAGACAAGAACATTAATTTAAGAGATGTTAATACTCGGCTGAAGGCCACGTATCAACAAAATATGTTTAAGAGCATAAGGCCTAGAAAAAGAGTTCCAATTTAAAAGGCAGAAGGCCTTATCTTAAAACATCTCACGTAAAATTCGGCTGAAGGTCCCATATAAAAGAATAACAATGTCATACCTTAAGGGCAAGACGAGAACATTAATTTAAGAGATATTGATTCTCGGCTGAAGGCCACTCATCTACCAGATAACTAAAACCCAAACAGGGAACTTACTATGTAACATGCAAGGAATGGCGCTCAGAAGCTTTCAAGGGTCAGCCTGGGATTGTAACACTAACGCCTGTTTAGGTGAGACAGGCAGCCTGTCCAACGACTTCTTAATCTGAAGGCAACCCAACTGACAGACAGCCAACCGACCAATCAACAAGATCAGTTCCGCTCCACGCAACCAGAAAAAGGCCCACAAGATTTCAGTACAACGACACACAGAATAATGGCGCCCACAACGACCAACAACACCTCAGCTGTCGAAATACACGCCTTGCTGGACAGCAACAACACGACGAGGAAAATACGCTGCCGAAAATTTCGTCAACGACCAGGACAGGTAACCGGACTGTCAACGGCCACAAGGCAGAAGATACCGCTGGTCATCTTCAATAAAAGAGAATAAATCAAGTTAAGTTAAACTCCTCAGGAAGACGACTGGAATCCTAGCCGACTTGAATACACACACGTTGTTGCTCACGGGAATGTCCCAAAAGCGACAACCAGGATCAAAAGAAGAAATGTAAACAGTTGAGGCTCGATAGTAGGTTAAGTGAGGACTCAACTTTCATGTCCACGATCGGTGGGCGACGAGTATTGTAGCACTCGCCAGCAGCACCTCACACTCCAACCGCACATGCACACCGCCAGCGGCCCCGGCCAGAGCACGGTTGACGGAGACTTCCTTGCTGCTCCACGCCAACCGACCGACTCCCCAGGCCCAGAAACGGTGAAAGGACCAAATATACGTCCGCCGATGAGACGACCAACCGAACGACCAACCAACGATCCTCCCGCTCCAAACCCCCTCTGTCGGACACTTCATGTGTGTCGCTACCAGTCGGCGAGCACTGGCTGTCCGCACCTCAACGGCGCCCCGTCCCCGATTTCACTGCTGCTGCGTCCCGACTGCACTGCTGGTCCGTCTCCAACCGACTGCCAGACACACGACGACCCGGACATACTATTGGTTGCTCCAGAGATGGTAAGGCAGTGCACTTATCGATATGCGCTGCTACTGCCACTCACGAGCAAATAAGGCAGGAAGTTAGTGACGCCAGTAAATGTAATAAGAAAACGAGGCGGCAGTACCGTAATAGAAGATGAAAATGAATAAATGGCCTGAACACGAGCCGTGCACGGCTCATGGTGTTACAGACGAATGTTGAAAATTAGATGAACTGATTCTCCGGAGAATCGGCGAGGAAAGGAATGTATGGAAAACAATGGCAATAAGGGATAGGACGGTAGGATATCTGTTATGACATCGCGGAATAACTTTCGTGGTACTAGAGGGAGCTATAGAGGTTAAAAACTCTAGAGAAATACAAGCATTGGAATACATCCAGCAAATAATTGAGGACGTAACTTGCTGTGAAATGAAAAAGCTGGTACAGGAGAGGAATTCATGGCGGTGCGCATAAAATCAGTCAGAAGACTGATGACTGACAGAAAAAAAAGACATTGGGTAATAATTTCCAAAATATAGAAGTATCAGATGAGGCATGTAGTACTCAGTTTTGAAAATAGACGGTGCCCATGCACTATCATTTCTGTCAATAGGAGCAAATACATAAGCGCCATGTATAAGTACGAGTATATGGCAACCTTTCCACATTGACTTATCTAACGAGATCTCCTTAACCCCCAAACATCACTTTAACTAAAACACCATCAAGAATTACAATAATTTAAAAATGTCTGCAGTACTACTGTTAATTGTCCATTGGCTATGGTGCTACTTCATGAACTCATACTACATGTTACAATTTTTCCTTGGAATCCAAGATAACTCCTACAGAAATAAGTATAACTAAGTAATAAGCCATAGGCTGTAACTGTACGTATAATAAATTAATAAAATTAAAGAAATTAGAAGGGAGTGGAAAGGAAACAGATTCAGCATTAATAAGCTGAAAAACCATATTCTACTCACTATACTATGCATCTAATCGATGGTGAAATGTAACATATTTTCGTACCAGTTTCGTATCGTATTTTATAGCGTTTGAAAACGATAGAATATCGAAATGCGTAAGACAATTTTGGAAATAATAACAGGTATGGTCAAGGCATCTGAAAGTTATTAAACTGCATCCAAATGGTCGCTTCCTTTCATAGCATTTTTATGCAAATTGCATGCAGGATCAGTAACGTAAATAAATTAGCAGTTGCAAAGAGGAACGCAGCTATGTTATCGAGGATCCACCACACTGAAAATGGAAAAAGATAGACAGAGAGAGAGAGAGAGCAAGAGGCTTTTTTTCAGCACCAGATGTTAGGGGACGCTTTACTGGTTAACAGCCTGAAATCAGAGTCAGAAAAGGGACCAGCTTCTTGTAAGGAAGGCACTCGGAATAACCGTAGCTCAACCAACTGAAATCACGTGAAGAGCGAAAACGCAAGAATCCGAGTCTCCCTTTTGGAAGTGGATGGAACAAACTAAATTTTCGTCGCCTGACACCTTCACCGGCCTCCACTGCCAGCAAGAAACGTGCAGGTGAGCTGACTTGCACTTAGCCACAGATGCAGGCTGTTGGTGTGAAATCTATCATTCAGTTTGCAGCCACATCGGAGTCCACCTGCAAATTAACATGGTGAGATGTAGCCACGACAGCGAGATGATCCGTAGGGACAGTCAAATCATTTCACAAAGTTTCAATAGTTTCAGGCTTCACTCTGAAGTCTTTCTTGCAGATTTCTACGGTCAATATGCGTTCAACTCCGGCCACAGATGCAAACATATGCCCTTCTCAAATATCGTATGATTGCCTCTATCTAGCTTTTAATATTAACATTTCATTCATCACGGTACAACTTCACTAATATCATTTTTTCTATTGAGGCATAGTTATTATATGCAGACCCCGGACCTTTATCCTGATGTGCCGAGGTAATAGTTGCATCTTCTCAACGTTGTCAGATGTGATACACACTTTAATGTAATAAGCTGAATTAATGGTCATTCTTGTTGAATTCCGTTGCTAAAAAATTCCCTATTCGTTATTCTGGAGAGGTTACGATTTGCTTACGTCATATTATAGGACCAATTTATATAATCAATACAAACGTACGCTAGCAGTATCATTGAAACACTACCCGTAATTGTCTCATCTAACTTCTTCGCTCTTCGATGTAACGTCTATCTAAATGTTTTATTCGTTATTTGTGACCATTTATGTAATTGCAATTAATCTATGTATGTAGTTTCAAAGGTAGCATGCTGTAAACGAATGGAAATGTTAAAACTTTACTTAAAATACTGATTCATGCATGGGGAAAATAGGTCTGCAATCGTGTAAAACTTGGAGAAAAGTCCCTGAGCAACCAAATTTACTTAGCGGGAATTGAAAAGGTGGATCTGTCGGTCGAACTGAAAAGCTCCTTTGTGCCATGAGTTAGTCGGTGGCTAGCAGGCAAAGTGTTCGCGTGTTATGAACTGAACTAGGTAAGAAGAACTGCAAGATTATACACTGAAGCGCCAAAGAAACAGTTACAGACATGCGTATTCAAATACAGAGATATGTAAACAGGCAGAATTCGCCGTGGCGGTCGCCAACGGCTATGTAAGACAACAAGTGTCTGGCGCAGTTGTTAGATCGGTTACTGCTGCTACGACGGCAGGTTATCAAGATTTAAGTGAGTTTGGACGTGGTGTTATAGTTGGAGCACGAGCGATGGAACACAGCATTTCCGAGGTAGCGATTAAGTGGGGTTTTCCCGTACGACCGTATCACGAGTTTACCGTGAATATCAGGAATACGGTAAAACATCAAATCTCCGAGATTGCTGCGGCCGGAAAAAGATCCTGCAACAACGGGACCAACGACAACTGAAGAGAATCGTTTAACCTGACGGAAGTGAAACTCTTCCGCATATTGCTGCATATTTCAGTGGTGGCCCACCAACAAATGTCAGCGCTCGAACAGTTCAACGAAACATCATCGATATGGGCTTTCGCAGCCGAAGGCCCACTCGCATACTCTTGATGACTGCACGACACAAAGCTTTACGCCTCGCACGGGCCTATCAACACCGGCATTGGATTGTTGATGACTGGAAACATGTTACCTGGTCGGGGGAGTCTCGTTTCAAACTGAATCGAGCGGATGGACGTGTACGGGTGTGGAGACAACCTCATGAATCCATGGACGCTTCATGTCAGCAGGGAACTTTTCAAGCTGGTGGAGACTCTGTAATGGTGTGGGGCGTATGCAGTTGGAGTGATCTGAATCTGATCTAGACACATCTCTGACGGGTGAGAGGTACATAAGCAACCCGTCTGATCACCTGCATCCATTCATGTCCATTGCACATTTCGATGGACTTGGGCAATTCCAGCAGGACAATTCGACACCCAACACATCCAGAATTGCTACAGAGTGGCTCCAGGAACACTCTTATGAGTTTAAACACTTCCGCTGGCCACCAAACTCGCCAGTCATGAACTTTATTGGACATATCTGGGGCGCCTTGCAATGTGCTCTTGAGAAGAGATCTCCACCCACTCGTACTCTTACGGATTTATGGACAGCTCTGCAAGATTCATTGTGTCAATTCCCTCCAGCAATACTTCAGACATTAGCCGAGTCCATGCCACATCGTATTGCGGAACTTCTGCGTGCCCGCGGGGGCCCACACGATATTAGGCAGGTGTACCAGTTTCTTTGGCTCTTCAGTGTATAATGTAGCCTCGGATGTGAAAGCAATTTCAGTTATTATTCATGGCATACTTTGGTTGGTTGTGTACCACGAAAATCCGACGCTAAGAAGAGAATTTTTAGAGCTAATTACATAGCAAGAGCAATGGATATTTTTGCCACCTTTTTTGAATAGTACAGGAGACCGACATTGCAACCACCTTCGTCGCAAATTACTAGTTGAGCACTGTAAAATAGCATGGACCAGTTAGCGGTTTCTTTTTCAATAATAAGTTGGCGTTCTGTAAACTTTGTTTTGAGTACCTGTATTTCATCCTTAGTTGTTTACATAGACAGGATCCTAGCCCAAGTGCTACGATATTTTCGTGTATCCTATTTTACTGAGCTGGAAAGTCATTTCAGTAAACTTGCACTACAGTTAATAAACTTTGTGGAGTAGCAAATTTCATAATTATTCAGTGAGCATAAGTGCCTAGTAGACGGTTTCGAAATAATAGTATTAATAATTTCATGGTACATAGGTTACTGTGTTTCTCATTGCGTGTTGTGCTTAATGAGTTCAGCCTTGATCTGAGCCTACTGACAGATTAGTTGGTGGGTACCCTTGTTAACAGTTGAGCCAGATTTAAATTTCATATTTCAATAACAGTAGTCAAGAAGTACAACTTTCATGCTTATAACTTGTGCGTATTATACTAAGCAGATACCTACAACTATTCAAATTATACTAGATTCAGCCACCACATGTCCCATCTGAGCTAAATGACATTAGGAAGTGAAGGCTCCTTGAGAATACGAATAATAGCCAGTACAAAAGATGAAATTACTTGAAAACTATTCCAGTGCTAGTAACTTCTAATAAATAAACTGACAAGAAAAGCCCTTTTCCAAGTTAACAGTGTTCCACCATTAGTGATCATTTAACTAATGCAAATTGGAGTATCAGTATCAAGTAAAATCAGTCCCAATAGTTAACTTTTTTATGAACCACTTGGTACGATTTTGCCTAATTAGCCAGGCGACCGTTTCCTTTTACGCTTACTTCATAACTAATAGAACCTTGGTCCGATTCCAATTTGTTCTGCTACTGCTTTTCTTCATTAGAGAAACGCAAACGGTATGATACCTTTCAATTAAGCACGATCACTGTCAGAGAAGTATTCTTTCATAGAAGTACTATTATCGAAGTATCGTTAATTTAGTATTAGCCGGTCTGTATTACTAAGCGACTATCCGCAACACATACCAGTTGCAGGTTGTAACCCCCTCCTTCCTTCCTAATTCCAGTTATTGCCCACAATAAGAGAAGTCTTTTACGAAAAATTTGAGAGGAGTGAAGCTTACAGTAAACTTTCTGGTTTACTTAGTTTTTCATGTAGTGTTGGCCCCAGTTCTTCTTGTCTAGGGCTCTGATTCTTGAAGCTGAAATTCTCACATTTTAGGTCCTCATGGTTGAACTGATCTGAATAAATTTGAAGTTTGTTGTTACAGAATTTTTGTTGTTAGATTAATATATTTTGTCACATTTTAGAATATCATACAGTCTGGAATTTTCACATTAAGAAAGCTGAAATTAAATCTTTCGCCCAAAATACAAACATACGTCCGATCACATCAGAGGCATGCTTACTACTAAGTCATTCTGCGGTAATAACCATGTTCCAAAGGGTTTACAACTTTTCTTGACAGATCCTCCTAATTTCGATTACTATTTCATAAATCAACTCAGAAATAAACGTAGTAAACAGTACTAAATTGTGTAATTAATAATAGAAATTTTAAGTCTGACAAATAATGCGCAATCAAATGTTTCTAAAAAATAATTTGAACTGTACATTCAGATTGGTTCAAATGGCTCTGAGCACTATGGGACTCAACTGCTGTGGTCATCAGTCCCCTAGAACTTAGCACTACTTAAACCTAACTAACCTAAGGACATCACACACACCCATGCCCGAGGCAGGATTCGAACCTCCGACCGTAGCAGCAGCGCGGTTCCGGACTGGAGCGCCTAGAATCGCACGGCCACCGCGGCCGGCTGTACATTCAGAGCTTATCGAAAATAAAGTAGTTCCTTTTCATAAATTTTAACTTGAAATATAACATATTGTGTATAAAATTATATGAAAGTTTTCAGAAAAGCAGCTGAGTTAAAACTGACCTGCCCAAAATTCGAGAAATACACACATCAAAAAAGTTTTACATCACCTTGGTTCCGAGAGTTCCGGAACCTTTACGGAGAAATGGAAGAGAGATCAACATAAACATCATTTTTGCCCTTTTTATTGCTCATAAAAACCACATATTGCATGTTGTACCACCATACAGCGAGACCTTCAGAGGTGGTGGTCCAGATTGCTGTACACACCGGTGCCTCTAATACCCAATAGCACCTCCTCTTGCATTGATGCGTGCCTGTATTCGTCGTGGCATACTATCCACAAGCTGAGCAAGGCACTGTTGGTCCAGATTGTCCCACCCCTCAACGGCGATTCGGCGTAGACCTCCCAGAGTGGTTGGGGGTCACGTCGTCCATAAACAGCCCTTTTCAATCTATCCCAGGCATGTTCGATAGGGTTCATGTCTGGAGAACATGCTGGTCACTCTAGTCGAGCATTGTCGTTATCCTGAAGAAAGTCATTCACAACATGTGCATGATGGGGGCGCGAGTTGTCGTCCATGAAGACGAATGCCTCGCCAATATTCTGCCAATATGGTTGCTCTATCGGTCGGAGGATGGCATTCATGAATCGTACAGCCGTTACGGCGCCTTCCGTGACCACTAGCGGCGTACGTTGGCCCCACGTAATGGCACTCCAAAACAGCAGGGAACTTCCACCTTGTTGCACTTGCTGGACAGTATGTCTAAGGCGTTCAGCCTGACCGGGTTGCCTCCAAACACGTCTCCGATTATTGTCTAGTTGAAGGCATAAGCGTCACTCATCGGTGAAGAGAACGTAATGGACCTCGCCATGGACGTCGGGAGCGAAGTTGCTCTTCATGCAGCCTATTACACACAGCTTGAGTCGTAACACGACGTCCTGTGGCTGGACGGAAAACGTTATTCAGCATGGTGGCGTTACTGTCAGCTTTCCTCCAATCCATAATCCGTAGGTAGCGGTCATCCACTGCAGTGGTAGCCCTTGGGCATGTTATCGACAGTTCCTGTCTCTCTGTCCGAACAACATTGTTATGGTTCTCTCCGAAACGCCTAGACACTTCCCCTGTTGGGAGCCCTTCCTAACAGAAAGTAACAATGCGGACGCAATCGAAGCGCGGTATTGACCGTCTAGGTATGGTTGAACTACAGACAACACGAGCCGAGTACCTCCTTCCTGGTGGAATGACTGGAACTGATCAGCTGTCGGACCCCCTCCGTCTAAAGGGCGCTGCTCGTGCATGGTTGATTACATGTTTGGGATGATTTAGAGAACAGTCAAAGCGTCTGTGTCTGTGATGCAATATTCATAGTCAACGTCTATCTTCAGGAGTTCTGGGAACGAGGGTCTTGCAATTTTTTTTTTTTTTTGATGTATCTAACTCTGGTTTCTACAACTACTGTTGAGGAAAAATAATGCTGGAGGAGGATGCCCCGTTACAAGGTTGCCCATCTAACGTCTACAAGGGGCAACAAAAATTTGATTTTGAATATTTCGTTTCATTATTGATCAAATCTATAATACCGTTATAATCTATTCCGTAAGAGGTATCACATTATGTCTCAAGTTTAACACAATAACACAAGTATTATACTTAGAAAAGTGTCGTCTTGAGACAGCACAAGTAACGGCACGCAGACAGCCGAAATTCATTCAGACGATATTTGAGAATGAAAGCACTTAGCGGCTTCCAACAAACTTTACGCATAATTACAACCCTTTTCTAAACTTTATCGAACGTACATGGTTAACTTCAAATATTTAACATATTAACTCATTTGTAAAGTAATTAGAAGCTGTTTTATACGTGGGAGTTCGAGTCTTCAAAGATTCGGGGGATTACTGGTCTTAGAGAAATGACTACTATCGAAAAGGGGTCTATCGTTAACATAGTTTACGTGCCACCAGTGCGCGTGGTTTACATAACTCCCAATCTCACAGCTCGCTGGCCTTCGACAATGAAGTTCTTGCTGCTGCTGCTGCTGCTGCGCGTAATGCAAATATGCTGTAGGACTGTCACACGTCCGGGTTTCGTTGGATTTTCCCTTGTTTTGAGGCTGTCTGGGAGCATCCTGCTGGACAACTGCCCGGGGTAAACACGTAACCTTTTTCTGTGTCCGAAGAAATTCGACTGATTGGAAAAAACAGATTTTGATAAACCTTAGTTAAAACTCGCTGAGTGAGAACTGGCGCATGGCGTTTGTTCCATATTAAGAAAACAGCTGCGATCATTCTTAGACGCTCTCCTGTACACACATTTTCCACACTTCTTTACTGAGAACAACGAGAAGTCGTCAGCCATGGACGACCGCATGCGCCGCACTGCAGTCCTGCCAGACAGTTGTGCGCAGGGAAGCCAGTTGTGCAGGTGTAGCGTACGTTTCACTCCACACATCCGTGCCGCAAACTCCATATCTCGATACTGCAGTACACCGTCTAACGCATGTTTGTAAGATTTACTTTCGTTAACATTATTTAACTTATCATGGTTTTCTTCCCGTCGGATAACTTGTTGTCGACAGGCTGTATGTGTCCAGGGAAATTCTATAATTTAACCCAGATGTCCGGAGATGCCAGAATCTTTCTCTGGGGTTGGAAGTTTAAGTGATGACATGTGTATGTTTGACCGAAGGCCTCCACTTTTTGCCGATCTATGTCGATGGAGGACTGGAGCGAGGCACGGTAGAAAAAAAAAAAAAAAAGTGGACGTGAGACAGGTTGAATATAAAAAAAACCAACAAACTGGCCGGCCAGTGTGGCCGAGCGGTTCTAGGCACTTCAGTCTGGAACCGCGCGACCACTAAGGTCGCAGGTTCGAATCCTGCCTCAGGCATGGATGTGTGTGATGTCCTAAAGTTAGTTTCGTTTAAGTAGTTCTGAGTTCTAAGGGACTGATGACCTCAGATGTTAAGTCCCATAGTGCTCAGAGCCATTTTTTTGAACCAACAAACTGGAGAGACGGATTCCTGACTGGAAATGGAGGAAAAAAGGTCCTATTAACATGTGTCCGGAAATGCATTGTTGCCACGGCAGATGGCACTGGAGGAATAAGAGTTCCTCTGACCACGTGCCGTGTATTCCTTGTGTGTTGCAGGCTGTGTGACCGACGCAGCGTACTGTAAGTAGCAGTATTGTCTGGTCGGTATTCATGTCGGGAAAAAGGCGAGATTGTGTTTGTGTACGGCTAAGCAGATGGAAACGGGCAACGGCCTTGCCGCAGTGGATACACCGGTTCCCGTGCGATCACAGAAGTTAAGCGCTGTCGGGCGTGGCCGGCACTTGGATGGTTCACCATCCAGCCGCCATGCGCTATTGCCATTTTTCGGGGTGCACTCAGCCTCGGGATGCCAGTTGAGGAGCTACTCGACCGAATAGTAGCGGCTTCGGTCAAGAATACTATCGTAACGACCGCTTCCTCCATCGAAGATGACACGGCGGTCGAATGGTCCCGGTAGGCCACTCGTGGCCTGAAGACGGAGTGAGTGCTAAGCAGATGGAAATGGTCGAGAGGCAGCATGACTATACCAAAACAAGTCTCCTCACAGACACCAGCCACATCACAGAACATTTCAAGCCCTTTTTGGGCGTTTGTGTGACCATGGGTCCTCTCACAGACGATCGTGCAGGGAGGCGGCGGACTGTGCGTGCACCAGATATGGAGAGCCGGGTTCTACAGGATATTCAGATGAACCTTCGTACAAGCTCCAGCAAGTTGCCCGCTAACATAGTATTAGCCAAAGTACGACTATGTGTATCCTGTATGACAACCGCTACCTGAAACGATTGGAATGATTGTCAGCGGCGGATTTCTCCTCTACGGGAGGATTTTGTCGATGGTTTTTGCACCAGAGCATCACAATGATGGGATTTCTGTCATCAATCCTCTTTACGGACGAAGCAACTTTTACCAGAACTGGCTTCATCAATCTGCATAATCGTCGTCTGTGGGCTACAGACAATCCTTGGACAGTGGTTGAAGCGTCTCATCGGCATCGGGTCAGCATCAGTGTATGGAAGGGATTCTTAGCGATCACATACTTGGACACTGGTTATTATTCCTTAACGCTTAGACGGACCATCTACCTGGATATCCTGCGGAACACTCTGTCTGGGCAGCATGAGGAAGCACCTTTGGCAATACGACAAGTTCTGTGGTTTCTGCCTGACGGAGCACCACCCCACTTCCGCATTAAATTCACCGACATCTCAACAACATCTTCGCTGGACGTTGGACAGGACCCGGAAGCCCTGTAGCATGGCCTGCTAGGTCACTAGACTTAAATCCCCCGTATTTTCACCTCTAGCAGATCTGAAAAGCGTTGTGTACGCTGCACCAGTTCCTGGTGTGCAGACCCTTCAACAGCGTGTTTACGATGCATGTGACGCCATTCGGAGAGAGTCCGGAAAGAGCGGAAGAGTGTGGTAATCCATGATGCGACGTGTGAACGGGTGCACTGCATTCCTGGAAGGCCATTTTGAACATCGGTTGTGACGTGGATGTGATGCAGCTTTGTACTGTGTCCCGGAAGGATTTGTTGTCGTTGCACGCTCACCTTCACTGCCGGACACATGTTCATGGATCTTTTTTTCTCCATTTCCAGTCACGAATCCGTCCTTGCAGTTCGTTGCGGTTTTATTTTTGTTCACCCCGTATAATTTACTTGCCACTCCAGCCACAAATTCTGTTGCTCCCTAGTTCCAATTGGTACTACCTGATGTGTACATAAAGGAAGAATTTAGGAATAATCATTCCGTGGCTTATTCATAATACGAGTTGGTATTCGTTGTGTATATTAACAACGATAATCAGTGGTCAGTTAAACCCTCGTTAATAAACGTAAAAGGAACATTTTATGAGCTCTTAATTAAAACCATTTTTACTTGTAATTAATAATTTATACAGTCTTAATAATTTACGAGGAACAAATAAAATATGTTGTTCATTATACTTACTTTTACATTACACGTGGCAAGGGTCTTATCGACATTACGCCTACCCTATGAGGCTCTTTCACTTATGTCTGTGGACTGCACTGTCTGTCTATTTGGTCTTGCTACCCAACCTAGACGAGTCCTCCCGCATGTTATCTCACCACCTTATTCTGATTCTTCCTCTTGCTCTCGTTCCATCTTTTGTTCATCAGAAAGCTATTCTAGGTTGTCTATTCTTGGCCGTCCAGGCTGTATGTCCATCCCAGTTCAGTCTTGTCTGCTTTAGCACTTTGACAGTGTTACGGTGTTTTCACAGCTGAAGTAATTTTTCATTTTTTCTTATCTTCCATTTCATGTTATTTTCATCACATACAAGTCCAAAAATTTTCCTTAGTTCTTTTCTTTCGAATATTAGTAGATTTTCTTCATCTTCCTTTCCCAATATTAAGATCACCGGTATTATAGTCGACTGATACAAGTGAATTTCGAAGTCGATACTAAGTAATATTTTCTTTAACATATTTATAAAACTAAAAAAGTATTTTGTTCGCTGTTGCTGGACGATTCTCTGTTTCTATATCCGTTCTATTGTTGTTACTAGAAAGACTCCCTAAGTACCTGAAGAGATCAGTCAACTGCCTTGACAGCCGGTCCATGTACAACCAAAACTCCATCACGTCTGATTTTCTTCCTTATAACCAGATATTCTGTCTATTCTTCTTTAATATGTAATCCATTTTTCTCGTCGATTTTATAATACTTTTGATTATCCTCATTAATTGTGTTTTGGAACCACTTATTAAAGCTACAGCACGCAAGTGTAGTAAGGTTTTTCCTCTCCTGTTGGATGCCCTGTATATTGGTTATTGTAAATTCTCCGTCGATTTTCTCTAAGAGAGGTTAACTAAAAAAATGTGAAATGTCCTCCCCTTGTCTCATTCAGTGCAACATTAAAATTTACAGTTCCTCCTACAGATATGTTCATACGACATAAAGTTTCGTCTGCCTACATTTTAGCTAATCTCATTAGCTTCCAGGATATTTCAGATTTCCTCATTATAATTAGGGGTGTCTCTTGGTTTTGTTTTATTTTCAATGGTTTTAGAATGTTCACTCGATTTGTGATTTAGTTACTACAATGAGACATTTAATTTTTTTTTTTTTGCGCAATATTTTTCATCAATATAGCTCATAATATTTCTTCATCAGTGCTTCATATTTGTTAAGCCTACTTGCAAAATCACAAAATTTTCTAAAACAGCGTAGAAAAATGGTACTTTTATGAAAATTGACAGGGGAGGGGGCGGGAGGTGGAGGGAACCGACCGCAACTTTGCCATTTCTACCAGAGGAATGCAATCACCTCAGAACAGTTCTACCGAGAACAAACCATAATGTCAAAATGACAGATCACGTGAGGTCTGTAGTACTGCGACCTTCATTGCTTGAAAAACATGTCCTTTTCAGGAGCAACGAGTCTCCATTATTAAACAGTAGTTTGCCAGTCGTTCGTAAGAAGATGTTGACTCATTTCATGGGAAACATTCAGATCCTGCAGTGCAAAATAATTCGACAATAATGAGATTAATCGCCCGTTTCCGGAAATGCGGATCAGTTACAAACAAGAAGAGAAGCGAGAGGCCGGCCGGGGTGGCCGAGCGGTTCTAGGCGCTACAGTCTGGAACCGCGCGACCGCTACGGTCGCAGGTTCGAATCCTGCCTCGGGCATGGATGTGTATGATGTCCTTAGGTTAGTTAGGTTTAAGTACTTCTAAGTTCTAGGGGACTGATGACCTCAGAAGTTAAGTCCCATAGTGCTCAGAGCCATTTGAAGCCATTTTGAAGAAGCGAGAGACTGGCAGCTTTGACGCAAGATTCACTGGTTGTGGGGAGGAAAAGTTTTGATGAGGCTATCTGTCCAGTCTCAGATTTTGCGTGGCAGTGCTGAGAAAGCTGTATACAAGCTAAAATTTCGTACATATCGTGTTAGTATGCAGCAATTGGAGGCACTGTGTAAAGAAAAGTGTCTACCGTACTGTAATGATATCGGTCATTGGTTGACATCTACGGAATTAAGGAACTGAACCATATTTTCCCCATTAATGAGATGAGGTTTCACCTTAGTGGATAAGCGAATAGTGATAACATAAGGATTTACTCAATAGGATATCCGCATATCTTTTAGGAAAAGGATCAGGAAACTGGAGTGTGCTGTATCGTTGAGCAGTGGGCCCAGGTTTCTTTGGGACTAAAGAGAACAATGTTGTGTACTAAGACACCGTTACACAGTTTGCCGGCCGCTGTGACAGAGCGGTTCTAGGCGCTTCAGTCCGGAACCGCGCTGTTGCTGCGGTCGCAGGTTGGAATCCTGCCTCGGGCATAGATGTGTGTGATGTCCTTAGGTTAAGTTAGGTTTAAGTAGTTCTAAGTCTAGGGGACTAATGACCTCAGATGTTAAGTCCCATAGTGCTTAGAGCCACTTGAACACAGTTTATTTCGCTTGTTGATGAGGCAGACGTTGTTCTTGGTTGCATCAGGTTCGTGGCACTTGTCACACGTGTGACGAAACAAATAAACAAATGATTTTGTTACAACCCCTCTCCCCCCGAGCTCAGGGGGTGTACTACGTCAGAACGACCGAAAGGTATGATTTGCGAGAGAGGAGTGACTGACGCCGAAGCGTGCAGAGAAACACAGGCAAGTGAGTCGCTGACTTTATTACATCGAAGCTACACAGCTGGCCTTCTGCTGAACTGGGCGATGACGCCGCGCACCGTGGCAATGGCAATGCCGGAATTTGCAGCGTCGGCGTCCCGTTGCCCAGCCTTGCGGACGTAACTTCACGGCTACGGGGCCGCCGCGTGCGTTAGATGCGCCCAATAGCCCGGAACACGGCTGACTGCTCCCTCGAGCGCGACTCGTGGACCCCACGTACAGCACCGAAGGGAAGCAGCCGACCGCCGTTGTGGTGGACCTTAGCAGCTCCGGTTGTCCGCCCAGGGCAGCTCGTTCAGCGCCGGCAGACAGCTCTGTATCCGGGAGGCTGCGAGTTCGCACCCCGGCCCCGCCCCTGCGGACGACAGCTTGCATTCCGCCGGACGATGGTACCCAGAGAGTGGAGGCTGGCAGCCCTCTCGCTCTTCGCGCCGATGCAGCTCCAAGAAGCGGCGCGCCCCGCCACAGCTATGACGCGTCTGTGCGGCGGAGGTTGGACTATCAGACCAATTGTGTGATTGGTTCCTAGATAACAGAATGCAGCATGTCATTCTCAATCGAGAAAGTCTTCCGAAGTAAGAGTGATTTCAGGTGTGCCGCAGGGGAGTGTCGTAGGACCGTTGCCATTCACAATATATATAAATGACCTTGTGGATGACATCGGAAGTTCACTGAGGCTTTTTGCGGATGATGCTGTGGTATATCGAGAGGTTGTAACAATGGAAAATTGTACTGAAGAGCAGGAGGATCTGCAGCGAATTGACGCATGGTGCAGGGAATGGCAATTGAATCTCAATGTAGACAAGTGTAATGTGCTGCGAATACATAGAAAGAAAGATCCCTTATCATTTAGCTACAATATAGCAGGTCAGCAACTGGAAGCAGTTAATTCCATAAATTATCTGGGAGTAGGCAGAAGGAGTGATTTAAAATGGAATGATCGTATAAAGTTGATCGTCGGTAAAGCAGATGTCAGACTGAGATTCACTGGAAGAATCCTAAGGAAATGCAATCTGAAAACAAAGGAAGTAGGTTACAGTACACTTGTTCGCCCACTGCTTGAATACTGCTCGCAGTGTGGGATGCGTACCAGATAGGGTTGATAGAAGAGAGAGAAGATCCAACGGTGAGCAGCGCGCTTCGTTACAGGATCGTTTAGTAATCGCGAAAGTGTTACGGAGATGATAAACTCCAGTGGAAGACTCTGCGGGAGAGACGCTCAGTAGCTCGGTACAGGCTTTTGTTGAAGTTTCGAGAACATACCTTTACCGAGGAGTCAAGCAGTATATTGCTCCCTTCTAGGTATATCTCGCGAAGAGACCATGAGGATAAAATCAGAGAGATTAGAGCCCACACAGAGGCATACCGACAATGCTTCTTTCCACGAACAATACGAGACTGGAATGGAAGGGAGAACCGATAGAGGTACTCAAGGTACCCTCCGCGACACATCGTCAGGTGGCTTGCGGAGTATGGATGTAGATGTAGATGTAGTTTCAGCGGGCCGATTCGCCGCCGATACACACCACCAACAGGTCGTCGTTGTTGGCCTGCTTTCTCTCCGGTGTTCTAGACACGGACGAAATGGCGACACGACTGCCTGATTTGAGCCTCCGGGCTCGTTTATTTATACTTTTCTTTCCCCTACGCATCTGTCGTAGTTCCTCTGGAGGGGACAAGTGGAATGCTCTTTCATAATTACATCACCTTTCATCAGCCCGCTCCGGCCCTTACACAAAAGTCACTAGGTGCTGTCGCAACTGCAACATACTTATTCGTGGCGCAGCAATTCATTAAGCCAAATCACTGTTAAACAATCAAGTTACAAGACAACAGTTAGCTTTCAAACTACCTCATGTATTACTAAGGTAGAACACTAGCTTGAAACCGAAGGTTTCGAATTCTTAGCAACAAAAAGTAAGCAGAACGTTTCAAAAAATATATCATTTATGACGACGAAGAAAGAGCAGTTTCTTACTCCTGCCTTTTAGTAACAGTGACACCAACAGATTTCGCAGTTGCGGTTTCGACAGCAAACTGAAATACTCATTGCTGGCGCAAGTAGCCAGCCGTTGTGGCCGAGCGGTTCTAGGCGCTTCAATACGGAACCGCGCGACTGCTACGGTCTCAGGTTCGAATCCTGCCTCGGGCATGGATCTCTGTGATGTCCTTAGGTTAGTTAGGTTGAAGTAGTTCTAAGTTCTAGGGGACTGATGACCTCAGATGTTAAGTCCCATAGTGCTCAGAGCCATTTGAACGATTTTCTGGAGCAAGTAGCTTTTAACTGATCATTTCAAATCCTTAACAATAGCTGCAGAAGGAGATAACCATATCAGGAATCTTCATTTTCTCAAGGAAAAATCATAGCTGCGGGACAACCACCGGGACGAAAATACGGGTACAGACTATAAAAAACTTGCTAAATCAAACCATTTAATAAGGCAAAACCCTTTATCCTACAGCAACAAGGCTTATTTGATACCACAGGTTAAAAGTTTTTCGCCTACAAGATTTACTAACAGAATGCTTTCGTAAGTTTTCGTTTGTTACCCAGAAGGAGTTACAGCATTTTTGTACTATGTATGGTAATAGTATTGTATTTTTACCAAGCAATTTTTACTCAAACATCGCGCAAAACATAAATTGCTTTGAGATAATGGGCATCCAACGAACGGTATCTTCTGTATAGATGTGTCACCAAACCACGAAGCATTCACAATCTCGTTGTGTGACAGCCGACAGTACACACATGCATATTTCGATTGCTGTATCTTCAGTCAGGAACCGCGCGACCGCTACGGTCGCAGGTTCGAATCCTGCCTCGGCATGGATGTGTCTGATGTCCTTAGGTTAGTTAGGTTTAAGTAGTTCTAAGTTCTAGGGGACTGATGATCACAGAAGTTAAGTCCCATAGTGCTCAGAGCCATTTGAACCATTTGATTGCTGTGTAAGTGATACATAACTCATGTTAAGATAATAGTACTTAGGTTCTGAAGTTGCTGCAAAAACATGCAACAAACATTATTTGCGGTACAAATCTTTCCCCCCGGATTTCGTTTGGTTATTCTTAGTTTAGCATGGAAGCAGCTGTAAAATAGTCGTTTTGCAGAGTATAGATTTAGATGTAGAATAACTAAATGTCCTTGCTCATATACATGCCATATCTACTCCATTGTTTCATCTATCTACTGACAAATAAAAAGCACCGTATTTCAAGAATCTAAGAATTTAATCACACTAGAAATTTGACCACAAATTAGTTCAAGTTAAAACATCATAACTCTTGTTAGCGCTATACTTGTCCGCGGTTTTAAAACGTCAGATAATATACGTTAATCCATACATTCTTCTTTCTATATCTCTCCCTCCACCAAATAAAATATCACTCCCATCTAGATTCGAAATTTGCAGCTGAAATCACAGTACTGTTGCGTTATTTCAGTGCAAAGCCCCGAAAATCCATAATACATCCCACGCTGCATATGTACCCTTTGACCATAGACACCCATAAACAGCACACACTCCTGTCTCTGCCGTGTTTAGTTTTGAAATCAACCTCTACGTTACCTGCCGTAGAACAAAAAGTCGAATTCTGTCATGTCTGTCATTACGCATTTCATTTACAGTTGACATAAAGCGTTGATTTCAACAAGTCAACGACTTATTGTTTTAATATTACTTTATTTAGTACCATAGTTAACCTAATGTCTCCAAAAATTTACAATATTAATGCAATTGTTATCACTCCTATATTTGTCCTGGTGAAAGGATACTAGTTTCAAACATTGTACTTTCAGTCTTTTCTTTTTTTTTTATTTTTTACTAGCAACAGAATTGCAGTTCTGTAGCGAATTCCTATATTTCTTGCGTTTCAAATTATTTAAGACAAAATATTAGTTTCTCAGGAAGCATTTATTTTTCCGGAGATTCCTAAACAAGACGTGTGAAATGCTTTATTACACTTTTATAAGAATTGACACCCACTTCTATCCATAACGTCTGGTTTCTACACAAAAAAAGCGTTTATGTTATTACTTTTACTTAGCTCAGTACAGATAACGAAATAGTATCAAGATAAGAAGCATAAAATACTAGAAAACGTTGATTATAAAGAAAGCTCTTGTAGTGAGTTAGATCGAAACATTCTTTCGCCTTAAAATCTTCATCATTCATAGAGTTTTATATCTGAGAACGGAGGTATTTTTACGAGATAGATACACACGGTGTTAAAAAAAGTATTCTATATTTTGAGAGGTGGGACTGTGAACCAAACAAGAAACCAAGTCCCGTAAACGAGTGCTTGAGCACTTGCTCAGTAGAAGAGATGTGTTTCATAGTAGTGAAAATTTAAAAAATGATCATAGCTCTTAAGATATGGCTATTAGATCCCATGTTTACTCGACATTTTTAGCTTTTGTTCCATATTACCATCTCGCAAAATACGTCATATTTTCTTTTTGAAAACCCTGTATAATGATCCTTATCATTCAGTTTTCGTATTTAAAGATAAATATGCAATCCCAGACAGAGGACCGTTTTACTCTGACTGGTAACGTTATTACTGCTTAGCCTCAGCCTGTTAATTCATGAATTAATCTGCAAAAATGTATACACGTTTTTTTTGTGATTTTAAAACAAATTTACCCGAGGAACGACGTATTACTTCCTTTCACATATCTTTCAGTGTAATCAAATACTGCACAAGAATTAATCATTGTAATAAAAAAAACTTTACTGCAAATAGTAGAGTTAAGCTAAACTTAATGGTATTCCAGAATCCGTCTGAATTCGGATGCCACCTCTAGTCTGTTGATCGAGATATCGGTTTCACTATAACAGCTCCATGTGGGGTTTCTATATCTATGGTCTATGCATGCAATAGTAGCACCCACATGTCAAGAAGCGCCACGTGGCACGATTGAGGCCACTCAGGGACAGCAGACGGCGCTTGGAATGGCCTTACTTTCGCTTTACAGATCGTCCGGTCAACCGGCGAGTCGCCAGTGTGCCCCTGCACAGTGGCGCGTAGGCAGACCCGCGGCACAAACGAGTCGTTGCGACACTTCCTCATTGATAGCGGCGCGGGGCAGAGACCTCGCCTTGGCCTTCCCACGCGAGCCACCGCCTCACCTCACCTGCCAGACTGCCCGCCGTTACTGTTTCATTTCCATCGCCAACACTTACCAAGATGTCAAAGAAAAGAGAGATGCGTAACCTGAAAGTTTACCGAAAGGCAGTCTTTATAACTACAGCTAGGACGCTGATTCCAGTACAGGATGTTTAAGGACGAGTAGCAAACGCCAGTAAACGCCTGATTCCCTAAAGAATCGATCCCCCATGTGTAAAACAGCGTCAAACATCTGATAACATTACAAATTAGTTACTGTGTTAAATATATGACGATGAACATGTAATCGGGAAAATGGAAAAGGTTTGAAATTTTGGCGTAACTCTTCCCACTCTCAAAAGATATTTTTGGCTCAGAATCGGACAGTTCGGTCAATAAGTGGTGTAAGTTCGTGAAACTCTTGTCGACCCCTGTTCACTAATCCGGGTATTCTGACATTGGCCTCGCAATATATATATTCTTTACTGTCGTTTCTTGTTAACAATATCAGCTTATTCTCAAGAATTGGCAGCTTTCACTCAGTTAATACTAAGCAGAAATCCAATCTGCATTTGGATCGCACTTCCTTGACTCTTTTGCAGAAAGGTGTGCATTATACTGCTGCATCCATTTTCAATAAGTTACTACAAGAATTCAAAAATCTTAGCAGTAATCCACACGCTTTCAAATCGAAACTGAAGAGTTTCCTCATGGAGCACTCCTTCTATTCTGCCGAGGAGTTCCTTGAGAAATTAAGCTGGTTCCTATGTTATATGTTGATTGCGTTTACTTAAACTTATGGCTTGTCTTTTTTTGGTTCATAAACATTTTATTTAATCTCTTATTAGTTTCATGTTCTAATTTCATCTACTGACACGTTCCACGACCTTAGAGATTTGCTTCTCAATTTAGTCCACGGAACTAGACATGGTTCATAAACATTTTATTTAATCTCTTATTAGTTTTATGATCTAATTTCATGTACTGACACGTTCCACGACCTTAGAGATTTGCTTCTCAATTTAGTCCACGGAACTAGACATGTAAAATAAATAAATAAATCATACTTAAAGCTCTTTTGAAGTCGCTAAGTACTCTCAATATGAAACATTGGATTAATACAGCTGGGTAATTTGCGCTCCATTTTAAGCAAAAACTAGTTTTTCGCACCTCTAAGTATTTATGACGTCATATCTCCTAAACTATGTGTCGTACAAAGACATAATTTTGCAGGTACGTTCTGTGACATACGTAAATACTGTCTGCAAAGTGTGTTGGGAACAGAATTAGTACTAAAGAAGTAGTAAAATAAAACGTCATACCTAACGAAGTTTTACTGCGTGCCATTTTAACCAGAAGCTATTTTTCATGCATTTAAATATCTATGACGTCATATTTTCTAGACCATGAGTCGTATAATGATATAACTTTGCAAATACATTCAGTGGTATATGTGTATATAGCTGGCCGCTGTGGCCGAGAGGTTCTAGGCGTTTCAGTCCGGAACCACGCTGCTGCTACGGTCGCAGGTTCGAATCCTGCCTCGGGCATGGATGTGTGTGATATCCTTAGGTTAGTTAGGTTTAAGTAGTTCTAAGTCAAGGGGACTGATGACCTCAGATGTCAAGTCCCATAGTGCTTAGAGCAGTTTGAACCATTTTATATGTGGATATTGCTTGCAAACTGACGCAATTTAAATGTTTATTTGACACTATAACAGTGAAGCCATAGTCATAGTACATAAATTTTTTCTTTAAAAGAAAGGGGTTACATTACCGGTTTCGATGAACTACGTCGTCATTTTCAAATGTAAAGCATCAGTTGGAGAATATGTAATGGGAATTGTGACCATACATCTAACAACAGTTACGAAAAATAATGAGACAAGGCAACCGAGGCAATGATGGCACAATCAACTCATTGCAAGTTATGTCCATGCTTGCCCAACCGGAATGAACAGTAGGCATTGATTTATGTCAATGGGGTAAGTCGAAAGTTTATGCCGGTCCAGGTTTCGAATCCAGGTCTCCTTCTTAGGGGGCGGATAAGCTGACCGTTATTCCATCCGGATACACTGGTCAGCACATCCGCTCGGACTACCCTATCACACCTCCCGTCACACCAAAATCTTCAACTTATACCACACACAACTGATGTAATGCCCTTGCTCATTAGCCTAATTACTTGCAGCCTATCACTGATTCTCCAACTGATGTTTTAGATTTGAAAATGACGACGTTGTTTCTTTGAAACCGTTAATGTAACCTCTTTTCTAAAGAAAAGTTTTATGTACTGTGACTATGGCTTCACTATTGTATTATCAAATAAACTTTTAACTTATATTATAGTCACACTCCTTTACGACAATTATGACGGAATAGAGAATAAATTAAACTGTCATGTCTGGTGCTGAAATTTGACTGTATGAACAGAGAAAATGTAGTAAGCAATAAAGGTTTTTAACATGGCTGTCAATCAGCGACTGTTGTATAATACAAAATTTGAAAAACACAGCCCTCAGTCGCGAACACAATTAATTTGTGACCTAGGTTTCGGTGTCACAAAGGACACATTTGACTGTAGCAGAGGACACATGGCAGCCATTAGTGGCTTGCATCTCTGTTGCATTTTATTTTAATCTGACTATCTGGCGCTGTCAGGTATGACTGCAGCTTTCGTATTTTTTGGTACGTTATGCTGAAACATTTAATTTTCATTTTGTCCGTAGAAGGTGTCCTTTGTGACACCGAAACCTAGGTCACAAATTAAACTGTGTTCGCGACTGAGGGCTGTGTTTTTCAAAATTTTGTAAGCAATAAAGTTTTTTTCTTTTCATCATTTTGTGGGAGGGGGGGGGGGGGGGCGGGGGCGGAGCGTCAGAGAGAAATATAAAGTCCTTGCTCACCTCGAGACAAACACGTAGTTTCTAACTTCAATATTTGTCTTAATGTGTTACACTTTTATCTCGAGAGTACGCCTATTAATGAGTAGATCATGACAGGATTTTAAATTCGGCTAACAATTATTACGCGAAATATTGAAAATCAAAGTTTTGTTGCCCCTGGAATACTAGGCAACCTGTAGCTCACAACGGATTCCACGTTCCGGGTACAGGATAGTTGCTCAGTGATACAGATAACAGGTGGTGGCAGTACAGATTAATTCGAATAAAACATTGCACATGTGTCCACTTCTTATTTGTTGCAGAGATACAGCTGAGCGCAGAGGAAAGTTTTCATTCAGCATGTTGGTACTCCTGTTGCCGCGATCACTTTTCATGTCACTAGTGTTTTGAAATTCAAGGTGTGAAGTTACGCATGAGTTTTCATAACTGAACTTTTCGACTGTGTTGTGGTTGCGATTTGTTGATCAATTCTACTGTACCAACTTTAAACGCAGCCAAAATCTCTCAGACAAACAGAAGCTAAACGATGTCAAAGTTAGCGTAAGGAGGGCTATGCGTGAAGCGTTCAGTGAATTCGAAAGTAAAATTCTATGTACCGACTTGACAGAAAAACCTAGGAAGTTCTGGTCTTACGTTAAATCAGTAAGTGGCTCGAAACAACGTATCCAGACACTCCGAGATGATGATGGCATTGAAACAGAGGATGACACGCGTAAAGCTGAAATACTAAACACCTTTTTCCAAAGCTGTTTCACAGGGGAAGACCGCACTGCAGTTCCTTCTCTAAATCCTCGCACAAACGAAAAAATGGCTGACATCGAAATAAGTGTCCAAGGAATAGAAAAGCAACTGGAATCACTCAACAGAGGAAAGTCCACTGGACCCGACGGGATACCAATTCGATTCTACATAGAGTACGCGAAAGAACTTGCCCCCCCTTCTAACAGCCATGTGCCGCAAGTCTCTAGAGGAACGGAAGGTTCCAAATGATTGGAAAAGAGCACAGATAGTCCCAGTCTTCAAGAAGGGTCGTCGAGCAGATGCGCAAAACTATAGACCTATATCTCTGACGTCGATCTGTTGTAGAATTTTAGAACATGTTTTTTGCTCGAGTATCATGTCGTTTTTGGAAACCCAGAATCTACTCTGTAGGAATCAACATGGATTCCGGAAACAGCGATCGTGTGAGACCCAACTCGCTTTATTTGTTCATGAGACCCAGAAAATAGTAGATACAGGCTCCCAGGTAGATGCTATTTTCCTTGACTTCCGGAAGGCGTTCGATACAGTTCCACACTGTCGCCTGATAAACAAAGTAAGAGCCTACAAAATATCAGACTTGCTGTGTGGCTGGATTGAAGAATTTTTAGCAAACAGAACACAGCATGTTGTTCTCAATGGAGAGACGTCTACAGACGTTAAAGTAACCTCTGGCGTGCCACAGGGGAGTGTTATGAGACCATTGCTTTTCACAATATATATAAATGACCTAGTAGATAGTGTCGGAAGTTCCATGGATGTGTGTGATGTCCTTATGTTAGTTAGGTTTAAGTAGTTCTAAGTTCTAGGGGACTGATGACCTCAGAAGTTAAGTCCCATAGTGCTCAGAGCCATTTTTCCATGCGGCTTTTCGCGGATGATGCTGTAGTATACAGAGAAGTTGCAGCATTAGAAAATTGTAGCGAAATGCAGGAAGATCTGGAGCGGATAGGCACTTGGTGCATGGAGTGGCAACTGACCTTTAACATAGACAAATGAAATGTATTGCGAATACGTAGAAAGAAGGATCCTTTATTGCATGATTACGTGATAGCGGAACAAACACTGGTAGCAGTTACTTCTGTAAAATATCTGGGAATATGCGCGCGGAACGATTTGAAGTGGAATGATCATATAAAATTAATTGTTGGTAAGGCGGGTACCAGGTTGAGATTCATTGGGAGAGTCCTTAGAAAATGTAGTCCATCAACAAAGGAGGTGGCTTACAAAACACTCGTTCGACCTATACTTGAGTATTGCTCATCAGTGTGGGATCCGTACCAGATCGGGTTGACGGAGGAGATAGAGAAGATCCACCAAAGAAGAGCGGAGCGTTTCGTCACAGGGTTATTTGGTAACCGTGATAGCGTTACGGAGATGTTCAGCAAACTCAAGTGGCAGACTCTGCAAGAGAGGCGCTCTGCATCGCGGTGTAGCTTGCTCGCCAGGTTTCGAGAGGGTTCGTTTCTGGATGAGGTATCGAATATATTGCTTCCCCCTACTTATACCTCCCGAGGAGATCACGAATGTAAAATTAGAGAGATTCGAGGGCGCACGGAGGCTTTCAGACAGTCGTTCTTCCCGCGAACCATACGCGACTGGAACAGAAAAGGGAGGTAATGACAGTGGCACGTAAAGTGCCCTCCGCCACACACCGTTGGGTAGCTTGCCGAGTATAAATGTAGATGTAGATCGCTGACGCACGCTACATGTATTTACAAAAGCTGAGTGTGCTGATACGCTGCTTATGTACGGCTTTTGTACTGGAAGCACTGCTGCTGCTACTTGTGAAGGACTTCCTAACAGCAGATTACCACACTCAGCAGAGTCAACCAGCCCTTTCACAGAACTGCGTAAGACTGGCGCAGTTCCCAGTAGTCATATTACATTTGAACGGGCAAATGAACGGTGTGTAGCTGAATCAGATGACATTAATTTGTTGCTTCAACAACATCCTTCAACAACCCCCCGCAGAATTTCTACATGTATAAGCTTTCCACATATAAGAATGTAGCAGACGTTATATACGCACAGCCACTCGGTATCATTAACTGAAGACTCGACACCTTCGCAAAGTAGATGAAGGCAGACGTGTTGGAATTTAATCTTTGCCTAAATGCAAAGTAACTGTTTATGCCACTTTCACTCGTGTCGGTATCAGTAGCCGGCCGCTGTGGCCGAGCGGTTCTAGGCCCTTCAGTCCGGAACCACGCTGTTGCTACGGTCGCAGGTTCGAATTCTGCCTCGGGCATGAATGTGTATGATGTCCTTAGGTTAGTGAGGTTTATGTAGCTCTAAGTCTAGGGGACTGATGACCTCAGATGTTTTTTAAGTCCCAGAGTGCTTAGAGACATTTTTGAATCGGTATCAGCACCACTTATAACTCTCATCGATGCTCCGACGAAAACTCTGACGCCTCTGTGGAGACAGATTTTCAATAACATTTCTCTGAAAATGTGTAGTGTGGCATGCCAGACTATAAGCTGATTGAGCTTGTTGTACTACACATTCCCGTTTCTAGACTTTCTCGAAATTGAGATTCCAGTTTTATTGGAAGAGATTCCTTCCTACATGAGGAGGTGATATCATTTAAACCCAACGTTCCCTGGAAGATGGACTGCCTTAAACTGTCATGTTTCTTGGCCACCAAGGCCCTCAAATCTTACCCCTTTAGATGTTAGCCTCTATGGTTGGTTGAGAGGGGAAGTCTACAAAGAAAACGTAAACACACGGGACGAGTTGATCATTCGGATAACGAATAGTGCCGCACTCATAAAAGGACGTCAAGGTGACTGCAGAAGAGCTGCATGTGATGTTTTCATGAGCATTCGTAAACTCATTGAAGTCAGAGATGGAGTTTATCAAAATTACTTTGAACTTAACGCGTAAGCATATGCGCGTATTATTATTATGTTATTACAAATATGAGGTATTTTTTACTCCAGTTAGATAAAAATATATTTACATGAAACTATTCAGAAAATTGGAATATACATGTATACATCACAACATTAGATTACTTTAAAGACATATTTAATGATTTTTAAGATGTAAACACTCACTTCTCATAATTACAAAAATTAAATCTCACGAAGGTAGTACGAGGGTCAGTCAAAAAGTAATGCCTCCTATTTTTTTTTCTACGTTTAATTGTCAGGAAATTTAAATGCAATTACATAGGTTGAAAACCACAACATTGAGGATCAGTTTGTCATTTTTCAATGTAATCTCCGCCCATCTCTACAGTTTTGGTCCATCTTTGAACAAGGGCATGTATCCCAGCACGGTAAAAATCACAGCTCTGCTTCCTAAGCCATTGACGCACGGATGTTTTGACGGCCTCCTCATCTTCAAAATGAATCCCACGATGAGCTTCTTTTAATGGCCCGAACAGATGGAAGTCTGATGGTGCCAGGTCAGGGCTGTATGGGGGATGAGGCAAAACTTCCCATCCAATTTTGACAATGTCGTCAGAGGTGTGACGACTGGTGTGTGGTCTTGCATTGTCATGCAAAAGAAGAACATCTGCCATTGATTTTGTTGGGCGAACTCGCTGAAGACGTGCTTTAAGTTTGTTGAGGGTTGTGACGTATTGAACAGAATTTATTGTGCATCCCTGATCCAAAAAATCAACCAGAATCACACCCTCTGTATCCCAGAAAACTGTTGCCATAACTTTCCCTGCCGATCGCACAGTTTTGAATTTTTTCTTCCTCGGCGAGCTTGTGTGACGCCACTCCATTGACTGCCTCTTTGATTCGGGTTCAAAAAAATGCACCCATGTTTCGTCCCCGGTCACAATTTTTTTCAGAAACTCATCTCCCTCCAAACGGAAGCGCTGCAAGTGTTGGGAGCTATTGTTTTCCTTGCCTCTTTATTCTGATCGGTTAACATTCTTGGAACCCACCGTGCACAAACTTTTGAGTACCCCAATTGTTTAATAATCGTGATCACACTGCCTTTACTAAGAGAAATAATGCGACACACTTCATCTGCAGTCACCCGACGGTCACCACGAATGATGTCATCAACTTGCTGAATGTTGTGTGGAGTCACTGCACTCACCGGCCTGCCGCTCCGCTTTCCGTCAGTCAACGGTGTTTGCCCTTCAGCTTCCTTACAACGACGAACCCATCGTCTAACAGTGCTGACATCCACTGTCACAACACCATACACCTTCTTCAGTCTTTCATGAATGCGTATGGGCGTTTCACCTTCTGCATTCAAGAATTCAATCACACAACGCTGTCTCAAACGAACATCGATGTCGGCCATCTTACAAACTTCTGCTGTGCTGCCACCTGTTGACACAGAAAGTTACTACTGCAGTGGATTGCAGAAGAAGGTTTGAGGAATGGCACCAAATTCAAATTTTTCACTTAACTTAATTTCTTTAAGTAGAAAAAAAATGGGAGGCATTACTTTTTGACCGACCCTCGTATATTATGGAGGGTTTGTCTTTTATGTCTAAATCAGAATCATAACCGATACATTCTTTGCAAAATAAAACAAACACAGTAACGTACAGCAAGTCTTGCACACACGTCGTAGTTCTGGTCCTTTTTCTAGGAAGACTAATCACATCTCCCAGGAAACAATCTAGCTTTCTTCTGTCTTGACACTTCTGCTCCAGTAATAGAACTCACAATTTGAAAAGTGAAGGTAAGTGTTTTTGGTGAGGTGGATTATAGAGTGATATCCTTTTCTTGCAGCCTTCCTGAGATATAGTTGCTACATCCTCTGATCCTCTGGATCATCATTATCTTCTCCACAGTATCCGTATTACGATGACTCTCTGAAATACACTCCTGGAAATTGAAATAAGAACACCGTGAATTCATTGTCCCAGGAAGGGGAAACTTTATTGACACATTCCTGGGGTCAGATACATCACATGATCACACTGACAGAACCACAGGCACATAGACACAGGCAACAGAGCATGCACAATGTCGGCACTAGTACAGTGTATATCCACCTTTCGCAGCAATGCAGGCTGCTATTCTCCCATGGAGACGATCGTAGAGATGCTGGATGTAGTCCTGTGGAACGACTTGCCATGCCATTTCCACCCGGCGCCTCAGTTGGACCAGCGTTCGTGCTGGACGTGCAGACCGCGTGAGACGACGCTTCATCCAGTCCCAAACATGCTCAATGGGGGACAGATCCGGAGATCTTGCTGGCCAGGGTAGTTGACTTACACCTTCTAGAGCACGTTGGGTGGCACGGGATACATGCGGACGTGCATTGTCCTGTTGGAACAGCAAGTTCCCTTGCCGGTCTAGGAATGGTAGAACGATGGGTTCGATGACGGTTTGGATGTACCGTGCACTATTCAGTGTCCCCTCGACGATCACCAGTGGTGTACGGCCAGTGTAGGAGATCGCTCCCCACACCATGATGCCGGGTGTTGGCCCTGTGTGCCTCGGTCGTATGCAGTCCTGATTGTGGCGCTCACCTGCACGGCGCCAAACACGCATACGACCATCATTGGCACCAAGGCAGAAGCGACTCTCATCGCTGAAGACGACACGTCTCCATTCGTCCCTCCATTCACGCCTGTCGCGACACCACTGGAGGCGGGCTGCACGATGTAGGGGCGTGAGCGGAAGACGGCCTAACGGTGTGCGGGACCGTAGCCCAGTTTCATGGAGACGGTTGCGAATGGTCCTCGCCGATACCCCAGGAGCAACAGTGTCCCTAATTTGCTGGGAAGTGGCGGTGCGGTCCCCTACGGCACTGCGTAGGATCCTACGGTCTTGGCGTGCATCCGTGCGTCGCTGCGGTCCGGTCCCAGGTCGACGGGCACGTGCACCTTCCGCCGACCACTGGCGACAACATCGATGTACTGTGGAGACCTCACGCCCCACGTGTTGAGCAATTCGGCGGTACGTCCACCCGGCCTCCCGCATGCCCACTATACGCCCTCGCTCAAAGTCCGTCAACTGCACATACGGTTTACGTCCACGCTGTCGCGGCATGCTACCAGTGTTAAAGATTGCGATGGAGCTCCGTATGCCACGGCAAACTGGCTGACACTGACGGCGGCGGTGCACAAATGCTGCGCAGCTAGCGCCATTCGACGGCCAACACCGCGGTTCCTGGTGTGTCCGCTGTGCCGTGCGTGTGATCATTGCTTGTACAGCCCTCTCGCAGTGTCCGGAGCAAGTATGGTGGGTCTGACACACCGGTGTCAATGTGTTCTTTTTTCCATTTCCAGGAGTGTATTTTCACTCTGAGACTCATTATTTATTTCATATTCGTTTGCATAATGTTCTACAAAGGAGATACCTTTTTCGAATCTGCAATCTATTCCCGTAGTTCAGTAGTTGCATTATCACACTCGCGGGATATTTTGTACCCAGGCGCTAGAAGACACATCTCTATTCAAAAAAGCACTGCATCAAACTCGGGAACTTACACATTGTTACAAGGAGGTACAGTTGGTTGAAAGGTATGCTCTCAGCAGTAAAACTTAATCGGTCATTTTTATAAAGGTGTCATCCCCAATTTTTTCTCAAAACTTTTTTTTGGTGGATTCGGGTTCTCTGAGGTCGGTTCAGCGATTCCTCATGAAAATGAGTCAAATCTCATCGTCGCAGGGGACTGTAGTCGAGAAGAAAGATAGCATTCATTTTGAAAAGGAGTCATCTCTCGGAGATGGCCTATTTTCAGAATGAACCGTACGCTGATGATGGAGTCTGCCCTCCCCACTTTTCCACCTGTTCTACCTTTGTTGTGGTTAATGCAACAATCCCTGCTAGTGTGTCATTTATAGCTTGGCGGCCTTATTACGGCTTGCACTGCGTTAGTGTTAGTTCTTGTTTAATAAACATGTCTTTCTCCGGAAGTAAGAGCTCTTCAAGTGCGTCTTCTGTTCCTTCGAAACCAACGAAACAAAGGTATTCGAAATCCCTGTAAATATAAACAGATCGCGATGAGAAAATCAAAAATGACGGCATAGGAGTATATTAACCACATTGGGGAACTTGTTCAAACCCGACAAACTGAAACCCCTTGCAAGTAAGTTTCTGTTCAGTTAATGAAACACCTGAATTGTGACACTTGTAGCGTTAAGGCAGCTATACTGTGACTAGAAGTAACTGACCTTGTGTCTAGAATATTTGTGCAGTTTACCACTATCTTATATGTATGCCATAAATATCTGCGCCAGCATATATTGGACTGGAAAAATACGACTTACACCGTACGAAACGAGACGCAGTTTGCCTGATCATCGCCCAGCAACACTTGGTACACTCCTGTGCTGCATGACCATACGTCGAACAAGTTTCCAGTACAAACTTAGTGCATGGTTCTCTACGACCCGTTAAATTACAGGTAGCACATCTCACTAGTACCAAATACGTTTCTTTACAAGTGCCTCTGAAGTCCGATAAATCAACAGGCTCCGTTGGTTGACATAGCACGTCCATCAATACGCCTAAATTCTGCCGTATCACACAGAAGGAAAAATGTTTTTCTGATCGCCGTGTTGCGGTTACTGCTGCGAAGTATGGATGGTGCAGAGACAGATCACTGCGTCAGAATTCCAGGCGTTGGAGTCGACCTCCGATGCCAAATCCTCAGATGACGGCTTCGGAGTGAACACTTCTGACAAAATTTAAAGAGGGGCCGAGCGGAGACACCTCTGCACGAAGTCGGGTCTGCAGTTGGAGACCTGTGACTCGTCTCTCACGCTAGTAAAACACTGTCGAAGCTCGGTTATTTATTATCAAAATTTACTGTCACCTTGTTCCACACCGGCCTTGTAGCCGATGCCTCATCCAGCTGCGAGTTGGATTCCCGCTGAAGGCTGCCGAGTCAGCTCCTCGTCTGGAGGCACAGGAGAAGCGTGAGTCACCTTGCGCGCCTGTGGTCCAGCATGAATGGTCTCGTACTAACTGTTGGAGTGTGCTCCACCCCACGCCAAACTCTATGTTGACCCTTGATGACCCATCTGCGACGTGGTTTTGTCGGAATTCGTGTGGTCGGTCGATCTCCTTCCTAACGACCAGGTAGGTTTCAGCATCCAGAGGCGCCTATCAGGTGTAAAAGTATGAAACCGGAATTTGGTTGCAATAATTGCACATCTGTTGTTTGAAACTGATAAACAATATTTAACTCAAAATAATCTCCATTTTATACATTTCTCCCACCTCTCTGGCAAGCTACGAATGCCACGCAAAAAAAAAGAAGAAAAAGAAAAAAAAAAAAATTTTTGAAGCGAACCAGTCAGCGAGCCATGTTTGTACATTTCCATACGAATTGAGGTGTTGTTCAGTGAGACTGTGTCCCAGTGATGCAAACAGATAATAATCGGTGGGGCCAAATCTGGAGAATAAGCCACATGCCCTAGTACTTTCCAACTGAACGCCTCGATCGTTTCCCTGACCCGTTTTGGTGTGTGATGTGGCGTTGTCATGGAGCAGTGAGGCTTTGTGTTGCCTTTTTCCATATTCCGGTCGGTTCTAACGTAATGCTCGAATAAAAACGATCATTTTCTGTTGGAAGCGATCAGTGTTAAGGGTTTCACCAGGTTTTAGCAGCTCGTGATAGATGACAGCCTTCTGATCCCGCCCAACACAGAGCACTGTCTTCTTTCCAAAGCGATTTGGTTTGCAGTGGATGTCGATGGTTTCCCTGGATTCATCCATGATTTACGACGCTTAGGAGTCTCAAAATATATCCATTTTTCATCATCTGTCACTATTCGATGGACAAACGACTTTCTTTTGTATCTGGCGAGCAGCATTTCAAAATTCGTCTTCCGATTTACTTGCTGTCTTTCTTTCAGTTCATGCGGAACCCATTCTCCCACTTTCTGCATCTTTCCCATAGCTTTCAACCGAAGAGATACGGCTTTCTGCGTCACATTCAATTGTTCCGCGAGTTCCTGCTGAGTTTGAGTATTATCTTCAGCCAATAAGAGCTGCAGTTGGTTGTCTTTGAACTTTTTTGTGGTTTCCCGCGCTCGTCGTTTCTGATGTCAACTTCACCACTTTATAATTTTTTGGACCACTCGAAACACTGTGTTTTTCCCGATAGCATGTTCGGCGAAAGCTTCGACAAACATTCGATGCGATTCTGCAGCAGTTTTCTTCAAATAATAAAAGAAAACCAATACTGTCCACAAATCGTAGTTCGTAGGCACAAAACTCGACATGTTTGTGGGTCTGAAACAGATACCGATGTATGGAACTTGGGTTACTGTGTGCTGCCATTCGTCGTCAGCCGTTACAGGAAGGAGATGGCGCTGCAGACGCGGTCTCACGAGCCCTACACTGACCGCTAGCACCGTCTATAAGGAAATTCCGGTTTCATACTTCTACACCTGGTGGGCGTTGAACAGGAACGTGCACCCCACGAGGCCCTGTTGCCGATTTCTTCGCTGAAATTCGACGCTGTCAGCACTCCGTGATGTGGTGATGTCGGAAGACAGTCAGATTCTCCATGAGTAATGGTAGGCGGCGAACAGTATGAAGATCATCAGGCGAAGACTATCATCTCAGGTACATCTGTAGCTGCTTCTACACTGTTCTGAAGTATCAAGGACACGGATCCACTGCAGTATCTTAATCATGGAATAGAGTGCTGTTACTGTGAACGCCATCGATCCCAATGATCAACTCCTTGAGAGCTGGAGTGCTCGAGTATTTAGAGGGAGCTAACGTGAGCGTATGGCGTGATGCTCGGTTCACGATGAGCCCACGTATCCTTATTCTGCTATATTGGCTTAACAGGCTCTTAACTGCTGTGTCATTGGTTCTTATGAAATAGGTTCTGTTCTTTTGGACATCTCTTATGAGCTAACGAATATGCGTGTCACGTTTCCATTGATTTTCTGTCCCGTGCTATTTTCTGCTGAGTTCGTCCTCTCTCTAGGCGCGGCATTTAAACGTGCTGAGGTATGACCCAATAGCGACATCATCGTTTATTTCCTGGTTCTGTCTCTGCCTCTTGCGTGACCGCCCTTTGCTTGTGGCAAGGTGAATGAATTTCAATAAAATTTTCTAATTTTCAACCCCTTACTATTCGGTGCCGTAACAGCTTTCATTGCTGTCTAGTATTATTAATACTGCGTTTTGTTTTCAGGTGTCCTCGCAAATGTTTTTCCACTATATCGCCTGCAAAAACTATGGAACTGATCGTGACAGTGAAGAACTTTAATACCAAGGACGAGCAAGCTATTTTTCTCCAAGGACTAATCGATGTTCAGCCACCAAAAAAACTGTAACAAACGTTTGTCCGATGAAAATATTCAAACAAAAAGTAAGTTTGAGTCTCGAAAAATCAAATAAAAACGTCTTCAAGTACCATGTCTACTATTGGAAAAGTCGTAGCCGAACTTATCATGATAACAAAGGCAAAACGGTAGGTGCTCGTTCAAACATGATCCCTGGCGAATATTGCCAGAAGATTTATGAATTTATAAGTGATATACCTGCCAAGCAATTACCTTATTCTGGCACCATAGAACATTAGCTTTCCTCAGAGCTAAAAGTAAAATGTTTATACGAAATGTTCAATACAAAACATCCAGAATGCCAAACAAAAGGAAAATACTGATTTTTTCTGAATTGTTTTCACGAAAATTTCAGTTTACCTTTTGACTGCTCAGAATTCGACATGTACCCGAAGTGTGAAGATCTAGGTAACGTAATAAGAGACCCCCACTTACATGACAATGCCAAACGTGCTTCAAAAAATGGATATTCTCTGACTGACATGCAAAGCAAATGAAAAAGTAGCTGCTGTGTGCTTTGACTACATGCAAAATCTTCCTCTACTTTACTTGCCTGTGCAAGAGGTCTTTTATTACCGTCAGCTATGGCTAAATGAATTCTGCGTTCACAATTTTACGATGAGATTTGGAACATATATTGTGTTCGAACATTATGAATTATCTCGAAGAAAACGGTCTATTGGCACACAGTCAACATGGATTTAGAAAACATCGTTCTTGTAAAACACAACTAGCTTTTGACACTGTACCACGCAAGCGGCTCGTAGTGAAATTGGGTGCTTGTGGAATATCGTCTCAGTTATGTGACTGGATTCATGATTTCCTGTCAGAGAGGTCACAGTTCGTAGTAACTGACGGAAAGTCATCGAGTAAAAGAGAGGCGATTTCTGCCGTTCCTTATCTGTACAAACGATTTGGGAGACAATCTGAGCAGCCGTCTTAGGTTGTTTTCAGATGACGCTGTCGTTTATCGACTAATAATGTCATCAGAAGATCAAAACAAATTGCAAAACGATTTAGAAAAGCTATCTGAATGGTGCGAAAATTGGCAGTTGACCCTAAATAACGAAGAGTGTGAGATCATCCGCATCAGTGCTAAAAGGAATCCGTCAAACTTTAGTTACATGATAAATCAGTCAAATCTAAAGGCCAAAAAATGGTTCAAATGGCTCTGAGCGCTATGGGACTTAACATCTGAGGTCATGAGTCCCCTAGAACTTAGAACTACTTAAACCTAACTAACCTAAGGACATCACACACATCCATGCCCGAGGCAGGATTCGAACCTGCGACCGTAGCGGTCGCGCGGTTCCAGACTGAAGCGCCTTTAACCGCGTGGCCACACTGGCCGGCAAAGTCCATAAATTAAACTAAATACCTAGGAATTACAATTACGAACAACTTAAATTGGAAGGAACACATAGAAAATGTTGTGGGGAGGGTTAACCAAAGACTGTGTTTTATTGGCAGGACACTTAGAAAATGTAACAGATCTACAAAAGAGACTGCCTACACTAGGCTTGTCTGTCCTCTTTTAGAATACTGCTGCGCGGTGTGTGATCCTTACCAGATAGGACTGACGGAGCTCTTCGAAAAAGTTCAAAGAAGGGCAGCACGTTTTGTATTATTGCGAAATATGGGGGACAGCGTCACTGAAATGATACAGGATTTTGGCTGGACATCATTAAATCAAAGGCATTTTTCGTTGCGCAGAGTCTTCTCACGAAATTCCAATCACCAACTTTCTCCTCGGAATGCGGTAATATTTTGTTGACACCGACCTACATAGGGAGAAACGATGACCACGATGAAATAAGGGAAATCAAAGTTCGTACGGAAAGATATAGGTGTTCATTCTTTCCGCGCGCTATACGAGATTGGAATAATAGAGAATTGTGAAGGTGGTCCTATGAGCCCTCTGCCGAGCACTTAAATGTGATTTGCAGAGTATCCATGTAGATGTTGATGTAGATGACGATAAAGTTCAGGAAGATTACTAAGACCAAGTTCATTTTCTTGTGCAGACTTCCCATAACCATTTAACGCAGGCAGGAGAAAGGTAAGGTTAGACAGATACATAGAAGGGATGGTCTATACCTTGGTCAGGTGAATCAATTGACGGAAAGACGGTGTACCACATTTTTTTAGCGAAATAAGGGTTCACCCACATCTATAATGCTACAGAGGTTTGAGACGGTGAATGCCCTGAGAAGGAGTGTAAGTGCAGTGAATTTAGGAGATTGAAGCAGTGTAATGACTGGTGTTCAGAATATGAAAGTTTTGTCCAAACTACACTCTTGCGCATTAATTAAGGATAATAGCACAATGTGGTGCCACACAACGTGGCACTACACAAAACTGGCGCTAATAGCATAGGCACAAAGGGAACACACACGACACAGATCTGGTGATAAGAAGAGAAAACCGTCCCGAAACACATGTGCTACAAACCGCCACTGTTTCCTGTGCATGTACCCCAACATCAATATGGGATATGATCACCATGCACACGTACACAGGCCGCACAACGGGTTGGCATACTCTGGATCAGATGGTCGAGCAGCTGCTGGGGTATAGCCTCCCATTCTTGCACCAGTGCCTGTCGGAGCTCCTGAAGTGTCCTAGGGGTTTGAAGACGTGCAGCGATACGTCGACCGAGAGAATCCCAGACGTGCTCGATGGGCTTTAGATCTGGAGAACAGGTAGGCCACTCCATTCGCCTGATATCTTCTGTTTCAAGGTACTCCTCCACGATGGCAGCTCGGTGGGGCCGTGTGTTATCATCCATTAGGAGGAAAGTGGGACCCACTGCACACCTGAAAAGGTGGACATACTGGTTCAAAATGACGTCCCGATACACCTGATCTGTTACAGTTCCTCTGTCAAAGACATGCAGGGGTGTACGTCCGCCAATCATAATCCCACACCACACCATCAAACCACGACCTCCATACAGGTCCCTTTCAAGGACATTAAGGGGTTGGTATCTGGTTCCTGTTTCACCCCAGATGAAAACCCCGTGAGAATCACTGTTCAAACTATACCTGGACCAGTTTGTGAACATAACATGGAACCAATGTTGCAATGACCATGTACTGTGTTCTTGACACCAGGCTTATGGTCTCCCATGTGACCAGGGGTCAGTGAAATGCATCTTGCAGGCCACCAGGCGAATAAACCATGTCTGTTCAGTTGTCTGTAGACTGTGTGTCTGGAAACAACTGTTCCAGTGGCTGTGGTAAGGTCCAGAGCAAGGCTACCTGCAGTACTCCGTGGCCGTCTAAAAAAATGGTTCAAATGGCTCTGAGCAATATGGGACTTAACATCTATGGTCATCAGTCCCCAAGAACTTAGAACTACTTAAAACTAACTAACCTAATGACATCACACAACACCCAGTCATCAGGAGGCAGAGAAAATCCCTGACCCCGCCGGGAATCGAACCCGGGAACCCGGGCGCGGGAAGCGAGAACGTTACCGCACGACCACAAGCTGTGGATTGTGGCCGTCTGCCAGCACTGATGGTGAGATATCGATCTTCTTGTGGTGTTGTACACTGTGGACGTGCCGTACTGTAGCACCTTGACACGTTTCCTGTCTGCTGGAATCGTTGCCATGATCTTTAGATCACACTTAGTGGCACACGGAGGGCCTGTGCTACGACCTGCTGTGTTTGGCCAGCCTCTAGCCACCCTAGTATTCTACCCCTCATAACGTCATCAATATGTGTTCTTTGAGCTATTTTCAACACACGGTCACCATTAGCACGACTGAAAACGTCTGCACACTTACTCACTGCAACGTACTCTGACATGCACCAACAGACCTCTGCGAATGCGGACTGCTGCCAGTGCCACTGTGTGATGACCACACGTCAAATGCACTGCATGGTCATACCTTGAGGTGATTTAAACCAGCAAACCGCCCACCAGAGCGTTGTTTCAACATGTATCAGCATTATCCTTAATTTATGAGCATTAGTGTAGTTCTACAATACACGCATCAAAAAAAGTTTTGCATCACCTCGGTTCAGAGAGATCCGGAACCTGTACAGAAAATTGGAATATAGATCAACATAAACATCATTTCCGCCCTTTTTATTGCTCACGGAAACCACACATTGCATGTTGTACTACCATACAGCGAGACCTTCAGATATGGTGGTCCAGACTGCTGTACACACCAGTACCTGTAATACCCAGTAACACATGCTCTTGCATTGATGCATGCCGGCATTCATCGTGGAATACTATCCGTAAGTTCAGCAAGGCACTGCTGGTCCAGATTGTCCCACTCCTCAATGGGCGATTCGGCCTAGACCCGTCAGAGTAGTTGGTGGGTCACATCGTCCATAAAAAGGCCTTTTCAATCTATCCCAGGCATGTTCGATAGTGTTAATGCCTGGAGAACATACTGGCCACTCTAGTCACATAATGCCAACCCAGAACTTCAGGGAACCTTCACCTTGCTGCACTCGCTGGACAGTATGTCTAAGGTATTCAGCCTGACCGGGTTGCCTCCAAACATGCCTCTGACAATTGTCTGGTTGAAGGCATATGCGACACTCATCGGTGAAGCGAACATGATGACAATCCTGAGCAGTCCATTCGGCATGTTGTTCGGCCCATCTGTACTGCATTGCATGGTGTCGTGGTTGCAAAGATGGACCTCGCCATGGACATCAGGAGTGAAGTTGTGCATCACGCAGCCTACTGTGCACAGTTTGAGTCATAACACGACGTCCTGAGGCTGCACAAAAAGCATTATTCAACATGGTGACGTTGCTGTCAGGGTTCCTCCAAAACATAATCCGTAGGTAGCGGTCATCCACTGCAGTAGTAGCCCTTGGGTGGCCTGAGCTATTTATATCATCAACCATTCCTGTCTCTCAGTATCTCCTCCATGTCTGAACAACATCACTTTGGTTCACTCTGAGATGCCTGGACACTTCCCTTGTTGAGAGGCCTTCCTGGCTCAAAGTAACAATGGTGACCCGATTGAACCACAGTATTGACAGTCTAGGCATGGTTGAACTACAGACAACATAAGCTGTGTACCTCCTTCCAAGTGGAATGACTGGAACTGATCGGCTGTCGAACCCCCTCCGTCTAATAGGCACTACTCTTGCATGGTTGTTACACCTTTGGGCAGGTTTAGTGACATCTCTGAACAGTCATAGGGACTTTGCCTGTGATACAATATACACAGTCAACGTCTATCTTCGGAAGTCCTGGAAATGGGATTATGCAGAACTTCTTTTGATGTGTGTAGAATAGACTTATCTGATAGCAAAGATGAAAATGGTTGGAGCAGGGATGTTCCACGCTTGTTGAGTACAGCCTGTACTGATATTTGACTCTAGAGACCGAATAGTAGGCATATACCCTACAAGCAACTCCACAGGTAATAATAATGTGAGAATGAGTGAAAGGTAACTAACTATGTACATATACATGATGGTACACTAGGAGCTCTTGAGTACACTGGCTTGAAGGCAATACATTGTTAAATAAATAAATATAAACCTCATAAGTAAGCTGAAGAAGTTTATTTAAGTTGGATCATGATACACATATAAAGTGATATCTTGTATGTAAATGGACCGGTCATTGCAGGACAGCTTCTTGACTCACACAGGATGTGAAGTAAATAAGACGGAGAGACTCAAAGTAACACCATTTGCACAGTTTACCTGAAAAGAAACAACAAAATTGAAAAAGACTTACTATTAAAAATGAAGTTTTATTTCTTTTTGAAGAAGGAAAACATATCAATTGTTTTTAAGTAATTGGGTTAGTCATAGTTGTATGTTAATGAGAAATCAATTCTTTTTTTAGATTGTGAGATGTCCCCACTTGTTTCCTTTATGTGGGGGATTGAAGTGTTACATGCCATTTAGACAAACGACATTTTACACTCCTTGTGTAGTACAAGTAAAGATGATTGTGACAGAATAATATTAAGTAGGGAAGTAGCTACTCTAAATCTAGAAAAATGTAATTAATTGCAGATGAGTAGGGAAAACAATCCTATAATTTTTTCAATACATCATTAGTAACACACTAATTCACATAGTTAGGTTGATTAAATATCTAGGTGCAACGCTGCAAAGCAATATTAAATGAAATAAGGATGTAGTGGGGAAAGAGAATGGTTAATTTGCTTCATTAGTAGAGTTTAGGGAAAGAGGAGTTCATCGTAAAAGAGGTCACATATGGAGCTCTAGTGCAATCCATTCTTGAGTACTGCTCCAGTCTCTTGGATCCCCATCAGGTCAGATTAGTGGAAGACATGGAAGCAATAAAGAGCCAGCTGCTATGTTTATCAGTATGTTTGGTCTACATGTAAATATTATGGATATCCTTCAAGAAATCAAATGGAAATCTGTGGGGGGAAATGTGATGTTCCTTTTTAGAAACACTGTTGAGAAAGAAACTTCCTGGCAGATTAAAACTGTGTGCCCGACCGAGACTCGAACTCCCGACAGGTCCCGAGTTCGAGTCTCGGTCGGGCACACAGTTTTAATCTGCCAGGAAGTTTCATATCAGCGCACACTCCGCTGCAGAGTGAAAATCTCATTCTGGAAACTGTTGAGAAAATTTAGGGAACCAGCATTTGAAACTGACAGCAGAATGATCATGCTGCCACCAACATACATTTCCAATAAGCACCACAAAAAAAAAAAAAAGATACGAGAAATCAGAGCTCATACTGAGGCATACAGAGATTCATTTTTCCCTTGCTTTATTTGCTGAGTGAAACAGGAAGGGAAATGATTAGTACTGGTATAATGTGTGGTGTCACCGCCAGACACCACACTTGCTAGGTGGTAGCTTTAAATCGGTCGCGGTCCATTAGTACATGTCGGACCCGCGTGTCGCCACTGACAGTGATCGCAGACCGAGCGCCACCACATGGCAGGTCTTGAGAGACTTACTAGCACTCGCCCCAGTTGTACGGATGACTTAGCTAGCAATGCAACACTGACGAAGCCTCGTTTATTTGCAGAGAAGATAGTTAGAATAGCCTTCAGCTAAGTCAATGGCTACGACCTAGCAAGGCGCCATAGCAATTGATAGTTATCGTATGAAGCGTGTCTCATCAAGAACGATGTATACAAATGATGGATTAAAGTTAAGTATTCCAGAAGCTACGTACTTTTCTTTATAGCATTCATTACGTATCCTGTTTCAGACCTCACGCCATCCTGCGTGAGCTTATAGCATGCATTTCGGCCTTCTCTAGCAATATAACATAATGTACCTACCGCTGTGCACCATATGGTGCCTTATGGAGCTTGTATGTATAATGTAAATGTATAGATAAAAAATCTACTCACCAAGGGGAAGTAGAGGAACACACACACACAAAAGGGTTTAACATTTACAAGCTTTCGGAGCCAGAGGGCGCCTTCTTCTCACAGAAGAGCTGAAGGTGAGGGAAGAGGAGTGAAGGAAAAAGACTGGAGAGGGATAGGGAAAGGAGTGCAGTTCAGAAAAGTCACCCAGAACCCTGGGTCATGGGAGACGCACTGGACAGGATGAGAAGAAAAGAGCGATTGTTTGGGACTGCACTGGATGAGATTCAAAAACCTGAGAGCTTAAAGATGGAAGACACTGTAATATGCAAAACAGAGAATAGTACTAAAACCCCGTGCATGAGTAAATAAGATCGAAAAACTAAGTGCATTGTATGTCACAGAGATAGGAGGGGGGATGGTGAAAAATAGACAAGTCAGAAAATGAAAGGGGTAGAGAACTATAATGGAGTGAAGAAAGGAGTAGTTACTGTGATTATATGCTAAGACAGAGGGAATTAACATAAATTAAGGCCAGGTGAGTGGCGAGAACCAAGGACCTGTTGTAGCGCTAGTTCCCACCTGCAGAGGTCTGGGAAACTGGTGTCTTGGGGAAGAATCCAGATGGTGCGTGTGGTGAAACAGGCATCAAGGTCATGACTGTCATGTTGTACAGCATGCCGTGTAACAGGATATTGTGTTTCCTGTATACACCCTCTACCTATGCCCATTCATCCTGACTGATAACTGGACAGTAGTCATGCAGATGTAAAAGGCCAAACAGTGTTCACATAACAGCTGGTACACGACGTGTCGTTTCACAGATGGCTCGCTGTTTGATATTATATGTTTTGCCAGTAACAGGGCAGGGTGGTAATAAAAGGGTTCATAAGGCAAGTCTTGTAATGGGGATGGTCACAGGGGTAGGAGCCATAGGGTTGGGAGATGGGTGCAGAAGGAGCACAGGGTCTGACAAGGATATTGCGGGGTTTGAGAGGGTGACAAAAAGCTATTCTGGATGTGGTGGGCAAAGTCTCAGACAGAATGGATCTCATTTTAGGGCATGATTTTAGGAAGTCATGGCCTTTTTGAAATAGCTGATTAATACATTCAAGACCAGGATAACATGGCTGGCAAGTGGTGTGCTCTGAAGATGTATTTTGGAGGGATCAACAGTACCAGGATTGAATGTGATGGCCTAAGAAATCTACTTTTGAATTAGGCTGTTGGGATAATTATGTTCAGTGAAGGCTGAAGTGAGAGTGGTAATGTGCTGCTGTAAAGAGTCTGTATCCAAACAAATACTTTTGCCTCAAATGCCAAGGCTGTATGGGATAGAATGTGTGACATGGAAAAGGATGGCAACTGTCAAAATGTAAGTACTGTTGTTTGTTAGTAAGTTTGATCTGGACAGAAGTGTGCAGCTGGCCTTTGGTAAGGATGAGATCAACATCAAAGAAGGTGGGATGGGATTTGGAGTAGGACCATGTGAAACATAATTGGGATAAGATATTTAGAGATTCCAGCAATTTTGACAGCCCTGTAACTGGAAAACACCCATAATAACAAAGGGAGAGACATCTGTAAAATGATGCACATCATATATCAGCTGTTATGTAAACAATGTTGAGCCTTTTACATCAGCATGACTACCACCCAGTTATCAGTCAGGATGAATGGGCACAGGCAGAGGGCATATACAGGCAACACACAATATAATGGTGCAGAGCATGCTGTACAATATGAGTGTCATGACCTCAGTGCCTGTTTCACCACACCCACCATCTGGATTCTTCCCCCAGGCACCAGTTTCCCAGACTTCTGCAGGTGGGAGGTAGCACTACAACATGTCCTTGGTTCTCGCCACTCACCTGGTCTTAATTTATGTTAATTCCATCCACGTCAACATTTCTTCACAATAACTACTCCTTTCTTCACTCCATTTTAGTTTTACACTCCTTTCATTTCCTGACTTGTCTATATTTCGTCATCCCCCCTCCCACCTTTGTTATGTGCAATTCACTTAGCTTTTCACTCTTATTAACTCGTGCACGATGCTTTAGTAGTAATCTCTGTCTTGCATATTACCCTGTCTTCCATGTTTTCTCAGGTTTTCAAATCTCGGTCAGTGCAATCCCCAACAATGAATCTTTCCTTCTCATCCTGTCTGGTAAGTCTCCCCTGAACAGGGGTTCTCGATGACTTTTCTGAACTGTACTCCTTTCCCTAAACCTCTCCAGTCCTTTCCCTTCACCTCTCTTCCTTCCCCTTCAACTCTTGCACCAGAAGAAGGAGCCTCTGGCTCCAAAAGCTTGTAAAAGTTAAACCCTTGTGTGTGTGTTCCCCTGCTGCCACTTGGTGAATAGATTTTTTATCTATCCATTTACATTATGTCATCAATAATTGATTATTTTCAGAGTATGTATGTAGATGCAGATTTAGGTGTGTTTAATGGAAGACATCGAAGCAATTCAGAGGCATGCTGCTAGATTTGTTACCAGTAAGTTCAATTAGCATGCAAGTATAACGGAGATGCGTCATGAACTCAAACGGGAATCCCTGGAGGGAAGGTGGCATTCTTTTTGCAAACTACTATTGTGGAAATTTAGAGAACTGGCATTTGAGGCTGACTTTCGAATAATTCTACTGCCACCAACAAACATTTTGAATTAGGACCGTGAAGATAAGATAAATGAAATTAGGACTCATATGGAGGCTTACAGACAGTCTCTTTTACTTTGCTCTGTTTGCAAGTGGAACAGTAAGGGATATGATTAGTAGTGGTGTGTGGTACACTCTACCATGCACTATACAGTGGCTTGAGGTGTATGTATGTGGATATAGATGTCCTTTTTTGGTGTTTGCTTCATTTCTTGTCATTGGTGGGAACAGACATCCTTGATTGGTTTTTGGTTTATTTCTTGTAACTGGTGGAAACAGGTAAATGAGAAATGGGCAACAGTTATGGCATAGTGCTGTTTACTTGCTGCCTAGTGTTGGCTGAGGCATGCCAGTACTCCATGTACCTACAACCACTGTGGTCTCCCTGTGAGAGTTGCTTTGCAAGGGCTATCACCACATAGCTCTGTTACTGCCAGCAGCCAAATCTCTGGAAATCTGTACCTGTCTTCTCTAGAACAGAAAAGGCCATTTGCAACAGCAGCCAGAACAATGGAAAATTTTACATATTGACAATGCAATCACGTATGCAATGCAATCACATATTTTATTGACAGCATTTCTGTGAAGTTTTCATCATTTTTTTCTGTCACAGCTTTCAGCCTTTTTTAATATCATGAATTTCACTTTTTAATGTGAGCTGTAGTAACTGATAATCAGACTTGAGACAGTGAGCACAATGAAAAGGACATCAAGGTCATTAGTGATGAAGCTCAGCCTCAAATTGTGTCAAGAATGGGGAACGAAATTGGCCATGCCATTTCGAAGTACCCATCCTGGCATTCACCTGCAGCAATTTGCAGAAATGACAAAAAACCTAATGATGGATGGATGCAAATTTGAACCATCATCCTACCAAATGTGAGCCCAGTGTGCTAAACACTGTACCACCTCACTTAGTGCCTGCAATGAAGTGAAACTGTCAGGTCTGTTAATGATAATTCAAGCAATGGTAAATATATGGAACTGTGATTATATTACTTCTTCCACTTCGTGAAAACAAGAATAAGAGCACAGTAGTCACATTAGTTTATGTGTGTTTATGACCTAAGCAGGCAGTGGTCCAAAAATTTTATTGCAATTTTTATGTTGTAGAGGTGAATCTATGATGTAAATAGTAAATTTTCCTATGTAGATGAAACTAATAAGGGTCAAATGTGACTGGTAGCTTTAATGCCTTGAGTAATTTTCATTATGTCTCTCAAATAACAGTTCAAAAATCAAAGTGCATATCACTGGTTAGTGCTAAAGTTAGTGAAATAAACTTTTGTTACTCATTAACTTCATATATTATATGGAAGTAAAATAATATATTAAAAGAATGTGATGTTCTTCCCTTTGTTGCCACTGCATATTCTGTCCAACTATTTTCCTGGTGTTAATGAGTGAAGTTTGTTTTGTGTGGAGGGGATACCAACCCTAAGCATAGTCCCCAACCTGGAGGAGCAGAGACTTTTCTGTCAGAGTTATTTTCCCTTAGGAATGCTGCCTTCAGAAATCATCACACTTCGGTATGTTACAAGGGCATTTGAAAAGTACATGCCAAAATAAAAATTACTTACATGTTTGAGGTAAACCTTTTTTATTTTTCAACATAGTCTCCTTTTAGAGTTATACACTTCGTCCAATGCTGTTCTAATTTGTTGATCCCTTCTGAATAATAGGAATTGTCCAAGTCTGCAAAATAGCTACTGGTTGCTGCAATCACCTCCTTGTCTGAATAAAATCTTTGTCCTGCCAGCCATTTCTTCAAATTGGGGAACAAATAGTAGTCCAAGGGAACCAAATCTGGAGAATAGAGAGGATGTTAAACGAGTTGGAACCCTATTTCCATTAATTTTGCGACCACAACTGCTGAGGTGTGTGCTGGTGCACTGTCGTGATGGAAAAGTACTTTTTGCAGTCCAATTGCTGGCGTTTTTCTTGCAGCTCGGTTTTCTAATGGTCCAATAACAACGAATAATCTGCACCTGTAATGGTTTTACCCTTTTCCGTATATTTGATGAGGATTACCCCTTGCGAATCCCAAAAGACAGTCGCAACAACCTTTCCAGCCGAAGGAACGGTCTTCACCTTTTTTGGTGAAGATTGTTGTTTGGTCTCAGGAGTATTGTAATGTATCCATGTTTCATCCACAGTGACGAAACGATGCTTAAAGTCCTGTGAATTCTTCCTGAACAGCTGCAAACCATCCTTGCAACGCTTCCCACGATTCCGTTTTTGGTCAAACATGAGCAATCACGGAACTCATCCTGCGGATAGCTTTCTCATGTCCAAACGTTTATGAAAAATATTATGTACCCATTCATTTGAGGTGCCCACAGCACTAGCAATCTCATGCACCTTAACTCTTCTGTCATCCATCACCATATCATGGATTTTATCAATGATTTCTGGAGTCGTAACCTCCACAGGGCGTCCAGAATGTTCAGCATCACTTGTGCCCATATGGCCACTCCAAAAATTTTGAATCCACTTATAAACTGTTCCAATAGAAGGTGCAGAGTCCCCGTAATGTTTATCAAGCTTCTCTTTAGTTTCCTGAGGCGTTTTGCCTTTCATAAAGTAATGTTTAATCACCACATGAAATTCTTTTTTGTCCATTTTTTGACATCACTCGACTTCCTTGGTCCACATGAATGCCAAACACAAACAAGTAGACCAATATGGCTGAAACTTGGTGTGCGTTCTTTCCAAAGATCCTACTAACTAAACATGACCTCGATATGCGCCGGTGGTGCCGTCCCTTGGACTTTGCACAGACTTTTCAAATGCCCCTTGTAAATATCATTTGTAAAAGATATAATTTTCAAATATGTAGGACTGAACTAAAGTTATGACATGGAAAAATCAGAGCCAAGATAATAATTAGTAATCAAATAGTAGAACAAGTTTCAAGCTTCACTTATCTTGGTTCTGATTTAGCTGTTAATAATGATGATGAAGTGAAGAGCATAGGTGTGGAACAATTCAGTTTACATTCAAAGGTAAGGTGAGAGAAGAGACTCATCTTAAATTTTATAAGACTACTAGCTGACAAACTCAGCATTGCCCAAGTACTCATTTCGAATTGACACAGGACTCCTGCACCGTCACACAGGGTAAGGTCCTAGTGGAGGTGGTTTGCTGTTGCTTTCTCCTGACCTGTCTGAAGTGTCAAGTATGTATCTGTGTTGTGTGGATGACTGTGATGAGTGCTTCCACAGTGTAGTGTTGGATTTGTGTTTACACAGATGAAGGCAAGGGGGAGGGTAAAAACCATTGCTGGCACATAGCTTACTCCTCTCAAAAGCACCAAAGAGCCCCCGAGATTAGTGACCCCAACCAATGGACAGATCACTATCAATAGTGTCACATGTTCTCACTTCATGAGACACTGTGAGAAGGCTGGGTCTGTAATCCAGGACAGAGGCACAAAGACTGTTGATCAGAAAGTTTACACCACCACCTTTCCTCCCCTTGGAGGCCAAATACCAGCAGTGAAAATTTCATACACCACCACAATTCAAACCAATTTACCTCTGAGCTGAGCACCACCGCACAGACATGTGTTAGTGCCCTTGCTATGGAAGCAGGTAAGAATATGAGTACATATTTCTAAATAAGGACCCTGAAGGTCATCAGTGCTATGATCCCATGCAACCCCTAACTGGCCCTGTCTCCATGCTCATGAGATTACAGTGTCTAAACTATATCTACAAGAGTACTATGTAACTAAAAACATATATGTGAGTGTATACCTGTCCTTCCCCCCCCCCCCCCCCCCCCCCCCCCCAAGGTAAGTCTTTCCACTCCCGGGATTGGAATGACTCCTTACCCTCTCCCTTAAAACCCACATCCTTTCATCTTTCTCTCTCCTTCCCTCTTTCCTGATGAAGCAACCATGGGTTGCAAAAGCTTGAAATTTGTGTGTGTGTTTATTGTCTTATTGTCTCTATCAACATACCAACGCTTTCGTTTGGTAAGTTACAGCATCTTTGTTTTTAGATATATTTTTCCCACGTGGAATGTTTCCCTCTATTATATTCAGACTACTATGTAAGTCACACTTAAGTGCTTGCAGAGGATGCCCCGAACCACTTTCGAACAATTTCTCAACTGTCCCATTCTCAGACAGCACGTTAGAAAAATGAACATCTGAATTTTTCTATGTGAGCTATGATTTCTCGTATTTTACTATGGACATTTGCCCTTATGTAGGTGGGAGTAGATAAAATATTTTCACATTTTGAAGAGGAAGTTGGTGATTTAAATTTTGTGAACAGATCTGACCACAATAAAAAAGTGCCTTTATTTCATTGGTTGACATACCAACTTGAATTTTATATCTATGACACTCTCCTCTCTATTTTGTGATAATACAAAATGAGCTCACCTTCTTTGAATTTTTTTGATGTCCTATATCAATCTTTTCTTGTAAGAATCCCATACCACAAAGATATAGACAAGAAGAGAATGGACAGCTGTATTGTAAACAGTCTCTTAAACAGATTGGTCGCATCTTTTGTGTATTCTGCCAATAAAACTCAGTCTTTGATTCACCTTACCAACATTTTCTATGAGATGCTTCCATTTTAAAATGTTTACAGTTGTAATCCCTAGGTATTCAAATGAATTGACAACATTTCAGTTCATGTGACTTATCATGCAAACCAAAATTTAAAATGATTTTTTAGTACTCATGTGGAGGACATAACTATTTCTCCTGTTTAATTGCCACTTTACACATCATAAAGATATCTTGTCTAAATTATTTGGCAATTAATACTGATCATCTGGTTAGTTTATGAGATGGTAAATGACAACATCATCTGCAGACAGTGTAAGAGAGCTGCTCACATTGTCTCCTATGTTGTTAATGTAGATTAGGATCAGCAAAAGGCCTATTGCACTTCCTTGGGTAAAGCTTGGTACAATTTCTGTTTCATTTGATGCCTTCCCATCAGTTACTATGAATTATAACCTTTCTGACAGAAAATCATGGCTCTAGTCACTCAACTGAAATGATCCAACACAGGTGTATAATCTGATTAGAAGCTGCTTATGAGGAATGATGTCAAAAGGTTTCTCGGAATTTAGAAATATACACTCAGCTTGAGTTCCCCTGGTTCTCATTACTTCATGTGAACAAAGATCCACTTGCATTTTACAAGAACAATACTTTCTAATCCATGCTGGTAATGTATCAATAGTTCATTTTCTTCATGGTATTTCATAATGTCTGAATATGTTTCAAGATCCTACTGCAAGTTGATATCAATGATCTCTGTTCAATTAACAATAAACCATAGTTCCCTAAAAAGTAGAATGGAGAAACACTGTGGATGGTGGCACACCATATATTTATTTATTTATTTAAAAACAAAGATCATGTGACTTACCATACGAAAGTGCTGGCAGGTCGATAGAAACACAAACAGACACATACATACACACAAAATTCAAGCTTTCGCAACAAACTGTTGCCTCATCAGGAAAGAGGGAAGGAGAGGGAAAGACGAAAGGAAGTGGGTTTTAAGGGAGAGGGTAAGGAGTCATTCCAATCCCGGTAGCAGAAAGACTTACCTTAGGGGGAAAAAAGGACGGGTATACACTCGCACACTCACACATATCCATCCACACATATACAGACACAAGCAGACATATTTAAAGACAAAGAGTTTGGGCAGAGATCTTTCTGCTCCCGAGACTGGAATGACTCCTTACCCTCTCCCTTAAAACCCACTTCCTTTCGTCTTTCCCTCTTTCCTGATGAGGCAACAGTTTGTTGCGAAAGCTTGAATTTTGTGTGTATGTATGTGTCTGTTTGTGTTTCTATCGACCTGCCAGCGCTTTCGTATGGTAAGTCACATCATCTTTGTTTTTAAATATATTTTTCCCACGTGGAATGTTTCCCTCTATTATATTGATATCGTTTATTTATTTATTTATTTATTTAACCTGGCAAGATTAGGGCTATCAGGCCCTCTCTTACATCTAACCAGGCATTCTACTTATTTTACATTCATATGTTTTAGTAGGCATGTTAAACTACATCTAGTACAAGATGTGAAATAAACAATTAGAAAGGTACACCTGGAAAAATACATACATATAGAGTTTATATTCGTAGATCATAAGTACTGTTATAATTAGACATTATTGAAGAGACAGATTTTAGATAGGAGTGCTGGCAGCAGGGAGTATGAGGGAGACTCATGCTGAAGGGAGGAGAATAGAGAGACATGATGAAACATAATTAAGGAAATATAAAGGAAAAGAAGATTGTGTTGCTAATAGAGATAGATGAAGAGGAAGGCATCTCAGGAGCAAGATAGGAGACGCTAGCTTTGCCATTTGACGGATGAGGATTGGCCTTGTACATTAATTTTGTGGAGAACTTTATGAGGATGATAGTAGGAAATGCTTCAACTTCTTCTTAAAAGCAGCAGGAGATTGAATTTTGCGCAAGGTAAGGGGCAGTTTGTTCCAGAGGCGGACAGCAGCAACTGAGAAGGAGTTTGCAAAAGTTTTTGTTTTGTGAGTGGGCACAGTTAGGGTACCAAATAAGACTGACCTCGTGTTTCGATTATGATGGCATGACAGGTTATTAATCTCTGAAGCAAGGTACTGGGGTGCTTGCGAGACGAGGAGTCAGTGAAGTAGACATAGAGTGTGGTAGTCACGCAATTTGTCCGGCCGCAGCCACCCTAGCTCGGAGTATGAAGCACTAACATGATCATATCGGTGAATGTTGCAGGTTTAACACACACAGGCATTCATGGTTAGCTCTAGCCTCTTTTGTTTTCCCTACTCATGCATTGTTGAATCACATCACAATAGTGGAGGTTCGGTAGAACGAGTGCTTGCACGAGCTGGCATTTCAAGTCCTGTGGAAATATGTTCCGAAAATTTTTGAGAGCATAGAGACAAGCAGACGTCTTTCAGCACACTGCGACTGTATTCTCCGCCCAGTTGAGATGCTCATCCAAAGTTACACCCAAGTTCTTCACTGTTTTCTGATATGGTATTGGAGTACCGTTGAGCAGAATAGGAGGTAGCCATTCGCGGAAATCTGAACTTATTAATTTGTGATGGGCTATTAAGATTACTTGCGTCTTTTTTGCATTTAGTTTAAGCCTCAGGTTTTTCGCCCATGTCACTACTGAAGACAGATCATCATTCATCTGAGTGATTGCAGTGTTTACATCTTCAGGTCTGACGCTTAGGTAGAGCTGGAGGTCGTCGGCAAAGAAATGATATTTACAACAGGACAGAACCGACGAAATATCGTTGACATATAAAGAAAAAAAAAAGTGGTCCTAAGACTGATCCTTGTGGCACTCCTGAGGAAACATGTTTCCAGGAAGATTTTTCATTTACGCAGACAACACATTGCTGTCTGTCTTTTAAGTAGCTTTCAAACCATCTCATTGCACTATCAGAGAAATTAAGCTGTTGGATTTTTCTGAGCAATATGTCAAAGTTAACAGTGTCAAAAGCTTTGCTGAAGTCCAGTAGCGTCAATACTGTTGCCTTTCGATTGTCGATGGCATATTTCAGGTCATCAGTTACTTTAATTAGAGCAGTGTTTGTGCTGTGATGTTTACGGAAACCGGATTGAAATTTGTCATATAGGCTGAATTCATGCAAGTGTTCAGTGATTTGGTCATGAACTATATATTCAAGTGCTTTGGAAACAGCAGGTGGTATGCTAATTGGTTGGTAATCACTAGGCAGTTGATTGTGGTTTATTTTTGGACTAATTGTAATTTAACTTCAAGCCAGACATCCTGTACTTTCCAATCTAACGAGAGCATGTAGTATGAAACAATATCACATTTGCTTGTGAACGCCTTGTATAATGATGGACAGTAATCTTCACAGACAATTTTAACAACCTCTGCATCATCCAATATGATTTTCTGACAGCTCAGGTGTACAAGGATGAGATTGGCCAACCTTTCATTCTTCTGCAGGGTGTAGCAAAATGTGACTATTCACTACAGAGATCTGTTGCTGGACAAAACACTGAACAAAGAGAGTTGCCCAATATGAACCTTCCTGCATCCCCCCACCCCCAAATAAATCTGATTCCAATATATCTGGGGTTTGTTTGGAAGATATTTAAGTTAGGTTATCAAATTCTACAGCAGATCCAGAGCAGGAGATCGCTCTTCCTGAAGAATGGCAGAAGGTTCCTCATGAATGAATCAGTTCTGAAATTCAGCTCTTTTCAATAAGAAATAAAGGCACATAGAAAAACAGTATAAATCATTATCAAATAATTATTTGCATTCACAGCCATGACAAAAGACACATGTAACTGTGACTCTATAGCTCCTTAATAGAAACAGGGTGGAGTTATATGCTCTGCATGCAGTGAAAGTCTTCAACAACACAGCATGAAACATGATATTATTACTTTACGCTGGGCCACAATTATTGAACTATGTTGAAAAATAAACGTAAATTAATTACAAACTACATCATCCACTTACATTCTTCAACACATAAATATCACTACAGATATTCGGACTTAGGTTGTGACATGTTTGATGTATCTGCCATCATTGGCAATGATGTGGCGCAGACGAATAGCGAAATTATGCATGACCAGTTGAAGTGTCAGAACATCAATGTTGTTGATGACCTCCTGAATGGTTATTTTCAGCTCAGTAATCATTTAGGGGCTATTTCTGTACACCTTGTCTTTAATATATACTCACAAAAGGGAGATGCATGTGTTCAGATCCAGATAATGTGGTGGTCAACCGAGGCTTATGCCAGTGACCTCTCAGTACCCCAGAGCCAGAATGCAGTCCCCAAAATGCTCCTTCAGGACATCGGACACTCTCCTGCTTTGATGGCACTGAGCTCCATCTTGTATGAACCATGTCTTCTCAAAATCATGGTCACTTTGGATAATGGGGATGAAATCATCTTCCGAAACCTTCACATACCATTTGGTAGTCACTGTGCCATCACACTGATCTTTCTGTGTCTGGACATTGCACACTGCACAGTTACCCATTGACGGTGAAGAGTCTTCTCAATCATGAAATGCTGATTCTCAGTCCCCCAAATGCATCAATTTTGCTCATTGACGACCCCACGCAAATGCAAGTGGGCTTCATTGCTTATCCAAACCATGCATGTACATACTAATTCCCGACATGTCGCATGGCCAAATATGCAGTTTGAATGTTCTAACAGAAACTGTTCAGAAGTTATGATGATTTTATTTCACATAGTTCAATAATTGTCAACCTGTAAGTATTCAAAAAGAAATAAAATGTTTCTAGCCACAATGCAGTCTCTATGCACATAATTTTTTGGGATCATAAAATATTTGCATCATCTGAGACAGAAACTGAAAATTATTATTACAATTGAGATTTTTTTTTATATAGGATCCTGGAATAAAATGATGGGACCCTTTTTAAATATCAGCTTGTGTTTATCATAATGAAATGAAATGATTGTATGGCTTTATAGGCCAGAAGAAATGACCTGCTGTTGTTTGGCCATCTAGTGCAAGTCTTTTTATTTGACAGCACTTAAGGACTTTTGTGTCAATGATGATGAAATCATGATGCAGATTCACTAAACTACACGCATAATAACATGTCATAATTATTTGTATTTATATTAGATTCAGCTTCCATTCCATAGACCCCAATAAGTGAGATGATTCCCATAGGTGTAGAACATGTCAGAAAGTATAACATTAAACATTTGAATATAATACTTGCTATTCTGATTGTTCATCAGGAGATTGTCAAAATAGGCGAATACAATGCGATAAACTGGAACAGCTAATATTTAGAGAATTAACACACTGTCAGAATGAAACATTGTTATGCACTGTTAATAAATTTATCATACACAAAATACCTAATCTTGACTGTTGTGACAAGTGCTGTCAAAATTGAAATCTAACAGACATTTTTACACAAGCTGGCTTAACCATCTCTGTTAAGATATTCATCTATAGATAGAAGGACCTGCCTATCATAAAGTCTTTCAAACTCTGTTTAAACCAAATTTTTAATGGTTGCTGGCAATTTATGGAAAATGTGTGATCCTGAATATTGGACTGCTCCTTGGACCAAGGTAAGTGATTTAAGGTCTTTAAGTAGATTGTTCTTATTCCTAGTATTGATACTATGTGTTGAGCTATTGGTTCGAAACAGAGATGTATTACTTGCAACAAATCTGATTAAGGAATACATATACTGAGAAGGACTGGTTAGAATTCAAAGTTCCTTGAACAGGTTTCTCCATGTTCTTGAATTTACACCACAAATGATTCTTATCACATGTATTTGCACACTAAAAACTTTGGCTCAGTTTGATAAGTTGCCCCAGAATATGATCCCCTATGACATAATAGAATGAAAGTAATCAAAGTATGCAAGTATTTTATATTTACATTCCTACATCTGACACCATTCTCACTGCAAATACAGACTTGTTTGGCACTTAAGCAGTTCTGTGGTACGCCCTTCCCACCTGAATTCATTATCCGGTTGTAACCCCAGAAATTTAACACAGTCAACCTCTTTGATCTGCCTGTCTTCATATGTTCCAGGGGGAAATCTCTTACAGGTTCTGAATGGCATATAGTGGGTCTTCTCAAAGTTTAATGACAGTGAATTAGCTTTAAACCACTTATTAATGCCAGGAAAAATTTGATTAGCAGCTATTTGTAAATCTGTACTTGACTTGCTGCTTATTGTAATGTTTGTATCACCTGCAAACAAAACAAACTTAGCATCTGGCAATGTAACAGATGAGAGCTCATTAATGTACACAAGAAAAAGAAATTGACCCAAAATGGAACCTAAGGGAACACTACATGTAACTAATTCCCAGTCAAATGAAAACTAACAGGTATTTCGCAACGACACCCTTTGTTTCCTGTTAGATAGATAAGACTCAAACCATTTCGCAGCATTGCCAGTCACCTTAATATTCTACTTTACTTAAGAGAATGCTGTAGTTCACACAGCAAAAGGCTTTTGATAGGTCACAGAAAATGCCAGTAGCCTCTAATTTATTATCTAACGAATTAAGCACATTCTCACTGTAAGTGCAAATAGCTTTCTCTATATCAGAACCCTTAAGAAATCCAAACAGTGATTTGGACAATATACTATTCGCAGTCAGATGCTTAAGGAGACACTTGAACACAACCTTTTCAAATATTTTTGAGAAAGCTGGAAAAAGTGAAATTTATCACAATGTTACAAGCTATTGTCTAAGAATGTATTAATTTGCATTTGTTTCCTTTCCTCGCTTCACATTTCTGAAGCTATCTTTCTTGGCATGACTTATGTAGGCCTACTAAAATGTAATCTCAGTGCATGTTATTTATTAACACAAAAAGTTTGTATCCCAAAAAATTTTTGGTTTTACATCAGTTTGTCGGTCACTGGAACTTACTTCTGCTTAATAACACAGAACTTAGGTATCAGGCAAGGTCCATATTCTCAGAGACAGACGAATCATTGTTTCTGGCTTAAAGGAGGTGTGAAACAAGAAGATTCAGAGCAGTCTGCATAACCCAACATCAACAGGATGAATCATATTCACAAACCTTCTGAATACAGCTCCAGTCTGTTAATAGAGCAGTCCTTCACTTGCTAATTAACACTTGTTGAAAGAAGCAGTATGTTACAAGATCCTTAGTATGGATTTTAATACTGCTTCCCCAACAGAAATTATGGAACAAATTATCCCACGAATTTCTCAAAGCAGTTACATTTATACTCAAGCAGGTTTTGTTGGAAACAATCTTTTATTTTGGAAGACATGAAATAATAGGCAATTTGATACTCATTTTATAACTGTAGTAACAATTCACTTCCTTGTCTTAAACATATGTTCAGTCATACAGAATACACAAATTAATGTCATGTGTTTTACTTTACTAATTAAGTAAATAAAAGTACTATAGAAAACTAATTCTTGCATTAGCTTAGCTTATTCCACATTTACCAATATTTCCTCACTAATTATCACACAAATTTATCAAAAGTACTTGCTGCCATGCATGCTTTGTACATTCGAGTAAATATACATATATACAGTAAATGGTTTATGAGATAACATTGGCACTGTTACATCTTCACAGGAATATATCTTCAAATTATTTACATGTCATTCAAAGAGTTTAAAATACATACTTGGATATGTTCAGATATACAAGGTACCATGTATTAGGGATTGATTAATACAAAATAAGACAAGACTGAATAATACTGGAATAATTGGCACATTGAATTATTCTTGAATACTCATTGGACAGTCAATGAAGAGAACAGCATGTTCGTTGACAATTTGTGCGTTTCATGTTTAAGTGACTTCTCATTTGTTAAAAACTTAAACAATAAAATGGAATCTGACAATACTGGCTTCAACAGTTCTCAGTTGCAGAGCTGATACATAAGCGAAAGCAAAAACTTATGCTTACAACTAATTACACTAAATACTCTTTTTGTTTGAATCTCACATAATATTTTCAGATGTTATTCTTTATGTTGCCAAATATAAATAAATGACAAATGGGTTTTTGGTTCTTCTATTTGTATGAGCACATAAATAAGGTTGGCATACAATTTTCCGTATTTATTTTCTATTCACATAGGATCACAGCTGTTTTCCTTACGAGAATTCACATTCTATCAGTTTGTTTCCATACCATCACAATGAATATGCCTTATTCATTATTTTTAAAAGATATTCCACTGCTAATTCGATCTATCAGAAACAATGTAGTTTGAAGAAAGAGGTATGAATCTTCAGAAAGTACAGAAATATGTATCATCACCCGAATACCATTAGTAACATACAATCTCAAACTATCACTATTGTAAAGTGTAATTGGTGTTTTCATTTCAGATAATCATCACACTTCAAATCTTAATATCATTAAAGGATTAATTGCTGATATGTTACATAACTAACATAATATCTAGAATTTAGCACATTTGAATCTAATCAATAAAATATTAAACTGTATATGTGACTCTAGGGATAATCATCCACCATGTTATTTAAACACGACCATTTACATTCAACATGATACCAGAGCAAAGAGTGAATCACAATTACTAGAACTGAATGATGGTTAATTTTCATTATTCATATTAAAGTATGAAAATAATGGAATACAGGGATAAGATTTGTATATTTATGAATTGACCAATTCGACTTTGACGCGAGTGGTCATCAGAAATTTCCAAAAATAAATACTTCCTGTAAGAACATGCCCTACAGTTTTAAAATGCATTCATTGACTTTAGCATCACGTAAAATTAACAACCTCAACCATATTTCTACAGCACAAAGTTTTGGTAAAAACCAATATTATGTACTGCAAAAGCTCAGATTCAATTAATTATTCCTGTCTTCAAGCACAGGGACAGAGCTTAAAATCCATTATGATCATTATGTAGAAGCAAAATAGTAAAAGACATGTTTGCAATATTTTTATGAACTATTTTAATATCAGATTCTCCTGTAAATAATCTATTTCCTATCAAATTTGAATTGTGCCTTCTCAAATACAATTTTTTTCCCATTTCTACATATTTTATCAAATGAATACAACGCGAAATTTTGTTTAGTTGTCTTTCCTTATAAATTTCATTTCAAAATTTCTTCTCTTGCCACATTTTAAGCATTTCATAATAATTTTTGATTCCTCAAAGATAATAGTCTATTTTGTTACAAGGAAATGTCATCCTCACAAAAAACAAGCAAGACACAAAAGACTGCACGTCCACAGCAGATAATTCATCTCTCTGTGTTTCACATGCAGTTATTTATTTTATGAGCATACAAAATTTCACAAATACCTTTTGGAATACTGCACACGAAACGTGTGTCTTACAGCAAATGTGAGAGCCTTTGTAAGACACAACACTTGGAGTATTCGCAATGAGAATCAACACCTTGAGGATATAAATGTTTGTTTTTTTTTCAGTTTATGGATTAATTTGTTTTGATGTGATATGTAACCATTCTCAGTGAAATTGGTACCAGGTGATAAAGAAAACACAATTTTGGACTGTTCCGGTTGTGAAATATCTCTTCCACATGGGTGCTTTAGACATTATAGTACACACAAGAGAAAAACAACTCTTGATAATGAAACATAACTTGCATATACTGTCAAAGAAGCAGTTTTTGCAAAGTTGTATAAATAATGCAATGATTGGTATTATATTATTGTGATGTCTTTATGAAATGAAAAGAAGGGTTACAATAACTGCTCTGGAAGATTCCTGGACTGTTAACAGAAGTATTGTTGTAGTGTATGTGCAAATATTCAGTGTACACTAGATGCAAAACAACATTAAAATTACTGTAATTTTACATGGCCAGAAGACTGAGAACATTTTATAAAATAATGTTGTTGTGAGAAATTCTGGTCCCATTTCCAAAAAATTATGACACAACTGAGATGTCCAGTTATTATGAAGCAACTACTTAAAAAAGAAATATGCTGTTTAATCTCACTATTTCCTGAAAAAGAGATTAAGTTACGAAATGTAGTTATTAATTTTAGTCTCACCATTACGAAGACAAAGTGGTAAAAACAATTATAACCAAGACTTTCTTCATGAATTGATTAGTGTTAAAGAAGAGATTCTGAAGTATTACAGTGTTACAAACACAGGTTCTTTATTCTATTTTTTGAGACACAGTAAAAGAAATGGTGATGTGTACAATGTGGATGAAGGTGCATCTCACTAAATTTCTGTTGTCATTAACATTATCTTTAGCATCTCAACATCACACTTCCTCTATTTATCTCTAGCAGAAGCAGGCTTCTGTTTTTGCAAGCTATAGAATACTTGATGCTTTGTATTGCTTTCCACTCTGCACCAAAAATAGCTACATGTGTCTTTAATTACATTGAATTATGTATTATGTTATTTATTTGCAAGTTAAGACTGTTTCAGTTCATGCCTACTGTGTTTTTGTACTGTAAATAGTGCCCCTGATTATGAGGGACAAGGAAGCAAAATTAGGATTTAACATTCTGTTAACAACATGGTCATTAGAGATGAAGCTTAAGCTCAGTTTGGTGGGGAAGGAAGTAAGGCATGACCTGTCATAACTATCCCAGTATTTGCCATAAGAAATTTAGAGAAAAAATGAAAAATCTAAATCTGGATCAATGGACAGGGATTTGAAACTGTGTCCTTTAAATGAGTCCAATGCCTTACCACTGTGCCTCCTAACTCCATAGTAGGAGACAGAAGAAACATATGCATGCAAGAAATACACTCTTATAAATAATTAAGAAAAATTTAGACAGTGATATCAGTGGAAGTTGCTTTTGTCTTGGCGCCTTTGTTAGTTAAATCAAGGCAGCAAGATTACTGCTCTTAGCAGCTACTGAGATTTCTATTTTGGTGAATTTGAGTCACTACATACTGTCATACTTTGTTTCTTGTCTTGGTTATTTAACAAAAGTTCCTAGCATAGCACTAGATTATGTATGCATTTCAGTGTTGATGAAGAGCTATGTTATTTCAATTCGTGAATGATATCCACTTTATGAGATTGTATGCAAGTATTAAGGTGAATTACAATGAACAGCTGAGCAATATAAAAAGTAACAAAAAATACAAAATCAGTTATGTGATGAATGTAGTGCAAACATTCAACCTGTGTTTCATTTTTTCACATAACATCCACTTTTGCATACATAATTCATTGAGTTTTCACTATCCTGCTATCTTAGATACGAGAAGTATAACTAATTATTGTCAAATAATCCATTTATTGTAATGAATATCATAAATACTAGTAGGACATAAAATTTCTGGCACATAACTGTTTTGGCACTTCACATTTTATGCATAACTCTCTTCATAAAATTTTAAACACTTTCACTATAAATTAGCATTATTTTGTAGGCCAACAGTACTCAAATATCCAAAGAATTTTAGAAAGCTCTTATAAAACTTAGCATATAAATTAGAATACATTTCATTAGACTACACAATAAAAACATTTCCAAAAACAAAAATACAAATTCATTTTTGGCTGTCTTATGATCTACATTATTTTTATATATATGTCTGGTCTTCTAAACGTATGCAAAACTAGCAAACAAATAACTTCACAAATATGTGTTTGCACCCCCATACATTTTTTAAGTGCAGATGGGTTTCAAGATTATGTCACAGTAGTGTAAGAATACAAGAAAAAGATTCCAGCCAGTAGCTTGAAAGCTACATTAAGTTCTGTAGAAATGATTCCACTTAAGTGGAAGATAGAAGATATACAGGAGGAATATGTCAAATATTTGAGAGTAGAATGCTCACATTATATAGTTTAGTTTTCTTTAAGAGAATCCTCTCTACTAATGTGAGGTAAGAAAAGTGGAAAATAATTCTGTCAATATGTTCTGTGTTTTTAATTCCAACTGTGTGTGTGTGTGTGTGTGTGTGTGTGTGTGTGTGTGTGTCAAAAGTCCAATTTTGCTAGTATTGGTCAAAGAGAATGTCAGTTTAGAAGCCAGCCATATTCATTCCATTTTCAATAATAATTTTACAAAAATAACATTCAAGCTATCTCACACTTGAAATAACTGGTTCATTAGTCTTCTATAAACATTACATATACTTTTTAAAGTAATAACATTACTTGCATGTGTAAAAAAATGTTTTACTTCTATAAGCTAAGCAGATAAGGGTATGAAAGAACACAATTTAAGGCCTCCTGTCTACTTAATTACTACTTTTGTTTTCTCCTTCTCTTTACAATGTTCAACATTTTCCAACAATGCATAAATTCTAAACAAATTTCTTCTTTATTGATCACCATGAAAATATATTCATAATTTATAGATGTCCCACTGTGTTGACCATTGCTGATCAAAAATGTCAACAACAGAAATAATTTTTGTTCTTCTACATCATTATCAAAACTTATAGTATTTCATATTCGTATCATCTACATTCACAGTAAATTAACTGGTCTTCGAAACACATGTTGGTATAGCATTGGACCACTTGCCATTTCGTAGACATCGTAGCATGGGTGCTCCACGGAGCTCTAAATCTGCATCACAGGTGAATGTAATTGTCTCTCCAATTTTGTAGTAGAACTTAACAGCTGACATTCTTCCACTAATTGTTGTCCCTGGGTAAGAACAGGCTTGGATACCTGCAACATAATACAAGGAAACTGAAGAATTTTTCAAACAGAAGGGGAAAACTTATATAACTCATCATTAGATGGTTAGTATGACTTGGGCTATGAACACAATGTGACAAGTTTAAACTGTGAAGGAAGTGTATATTTACTCTGCATTTGTCTCTTTGGATTTAAAACATTGGAGAATTCACTACCACAGTAACACAAGAAATGATTCTGCCTTTATTACAAATTAGTTAATTCCAGTAACCAAGTACCATTGATGATAGCAAACTGCCACTGATGTGAGGTATCTTCATTTTAAGGAAAGGATCCTAAAATTAAAATGGTAAAAGCTGGGCAATATTTTCTAAATGTAAAAACAAACAAATAAAACTGATTAAGACTTGAACAAACAGACAAGTTATAGACACTCAAAATAAATAAAAAAAATAATAAAAAAAGATGATGATGCACGACAAAAAAATCAATAGATGTGATGTACTATAGAGACAAACAAATTATTACAGTTTTAGAAAAATTGGATAATTTATTCAAGAGAAAGGGCATCACACACTGAGCAAGTCAGGCAGTTATCTGGTTCAGAATTGATTTACAGGAGTTGCTGGATCTCCTCCTGAGGGACACCACCTCAGATTTTGTCCAATTGGCATGTTAGATCATCAAAATGCTGAGCTGGTTAGAGGGTCCTGCACAGAATGCTCCAAACATTTTCAACAGGGGACAGATCCAGTGACCTTGCTAGCCAAGATAGGGTTTGGCAGGCATGAAGACAAGCAGTAGGGTAGCTCACCATGAATGGCAGCAAAGCATGGCTTAGAAAATCATCAATATACTTCTGTACTGTAAAGGTACCACTGATGACAACCAGAGGGTTCCTACTATGAAAAGAAATAACTGTCACTCCTGGTTGTTGAGCTGTAAGGTGGGTAACAGTCAGGTTGGTTTCTCATCACTGTCTGGGGCATCTCCAGACACAGTTCGCCCTAGAATCTCACTGACTGGGGTAGAATTATCTTCAGTAATGAGTTGTGCTTAGAATTTAGTCCCGATGACCAGTGAAGACATGTCTGGAGATGCCCTGGACAGTGGTGGGATACCAACCTGACTGTTGCCTGCCATATGGCCGCACAACCAGTAGTGATGGTCTTGGGTGCCATTTCTTTTCATAAAAGGACCCCTTTGGTTGTCATTCACAGCACCCTTACACCACATCAATATGTCCACAATATTCTAGGCTCCATTTAGTTGTCCTTGATGGTAAGCCATACTGGGCTTACATTTCAGCAAGATAATGCCCACCCACATGGTGAGAGTTTCAACTGCCTGTCTTCATGCTTGCAAACCCTATCTTAGCCAGCCAGGTCACTGGACCTGTCCCCTATCAAGAATGTTTGGAGCATTATGGGCAGGGCCCTCTAATCAGCTCAGCATTTTGATGATCTAATGGGCCAATTGGACAGAATTTGACACAATATCCCTCAGGATGACATCAAATAACTCTAACAATCAATTTCAAGCCAAATAGCTGTTTGCATAAGGGCCAGAGGGGGATCAACTTATTATTGACTTGCTTGATTTGTGAATCTCTTTCTCTTGAATACATCATTCAATTTTTCAGAAATTGTAATCATTTGTTTGTCCGTACATGTACAGCATGCCTACCAATTTCCATTGAATTATGATAATTCCTTAATGGTGCATCATTTTCTTCTTTTTTCTTCGAAAGTATCTCTATCTGTACTTTGCAGATCTCTACAAATTTCATGCCAAAATTTGTTTACAACTGTAACACAGAACTTCACAATTTCCTTATTCCATTATGAGTGGTGTGCAGAAGGAATTTCAAAACTGAACTGACAATACATGGCATAAGGTATAAATCAAAGATGGGAATAACATTGATAAGAAGCCCAAACAGGTCTTATTCCTTAGTATTATCACAGGGAAAACATAGGAACTGATACAGAAGTCTTTGATATTTTGGTGATAATTACCAGGAAACTGAACTAGATGTTCTAATCAAAGTGCTGGAATCAGCAAAGTCAACTATGATTCAGCTTCTCTCAGTAAAGAACAGATTTAACACATAGGTAAAGGCTCTGAGGCAAATGCACCCCAAAAGATAGTTATTTATTACACTGTAGCCTGTTACCTTTAATTTAAACAGCAGCCTGTATTCATTCTTACACAAACTATTACTATAAACAGCACTTTCTGGTATATATAAGTTCTCAGAAATTTACTACAGAACTGAAATTAGAAAGAAGCATTTCAGATATTTTCCAACTGAATTTAAACAATGCCAGTCAACATTTTTAGAACTGTTGACTCTGGATGATGTTTTACAAATGGATAGTAGACTTTAGATAGTGCCTCTAAATATTGGTTAACTCCATGTAGCAGAGATTTGGGAGTGTGGCTTCTAATTGGTACAGTTCTTAGAAGAAATCGTGAAGGACAACCTGAAAATTTGAACAAGAGAGATCAAGTACTTAGAAGTATTAGTTTTTAAAAGTTTTTTATTTATTAATAAAAAAATATTAGTTACATATTAATTACATATCCAGTACAGTATATTACATTAAAGATATTACAAGAAAAATTGTAAACCAATTTTTGTGTTTTGATGAGTCTCCTGAAAATTAAGTTAATGACTTGAAATTGTATGTTATGAAACAATAAACTTCTATTCTGTTCTAGTCAAGTTTATTTCTGACACTATTATGAAAAGGACAGATTGCCACTCACAATATAGTGGAGTTGTTGAGTCGCTCACAGGCACAACTAAAAGACTGCTAAACAAGTACACTTATGGCCAAAAGGTCTTCTTCTGAACTAGACAACATATATGCACACACATTCAGACAAATGCAACTCACACAAACATGACCACTGTCTCTGGCTGCTCAGACCAGACCTGTCTTTTTGTTGTACCAGTCTACAACTGATTAGTAAACCCATCCTTTTCATAATATTGTCATTTTTCCATCCTGGATTTTCCAAGTTTATTTTTGTTGCTTGAGATTCAGTTTGACAGTTTTTTCTCTTATGTGTAATACAAAGAACTAATAAAAACTAGTATTTTGAGATATAATTGAAGGGGACAAAGAATCAGTATAGCTTGCAGGACCCCAAAAATTTCACCACAGTGCTAACAGATTCACAACCTTCCCTTGTATTGAATCTACAAGCTGCCTCTGGTAAAAAATTATTGTACAATAATTATATTGGTTGTGGTAAATAGCATGGACCACAATCTCAGTCACACAACTAAAACTGATATCAATAACACAAATGAGAAGGCTCTCCAAAGAAGTGTGAAGAACATTACAAGTAGTCCTCCTCTGTTAGGCCTCTGATGAATACTTGGCAATAAAACAACTTTGGTATTTTTAACAATGTCCTTCCCCCCTTTACTTGATACCTTATGCCCTGTGTTATTAGAATATTTTTGTAATTTGTACTGCTCTCCACTCATGAGAATGAATGAAGAATTCTGTATAATGTTGTCTATTATGAAGTGTCGTGTGGTGTCTGGTGTGGTTTGTGGTTTTTGGTGTGCTGTAAAAAAAATCTATGGTGTGGTGTGTGGTCCATGGTGTGTGATGTGTAGTGTATGTGGTGTTTGGCTACAGAATTTTAAAAAAAAATATGTTGGAAGTTTAAAATTTTTACTGTGAAGAATGTTGTAACTGTGATGAAAATTATATGTTTCGAGAGTCTGTTGCTTTTTCTGCAAGAAGATCAATATCTCACAAAAGTACAAGGAACAAATGGGTATTATTTTCAAATCCTTTAACAATGCATGACATGATGTCAGCACCCTTTGCTTAGTGATCCACATGTTCATAATTATTTTATTTTGGAATACTAGTAGTCAGATGACATTTATTGAATTCCCCTGGAAGGTTATGCAATAATGAATAACGAACTCAAAATAACAGCTATACGTTATCATTCTGTTTTCCATATTCATGGCATCTGACAAATTACACATTGCATATGCTGAGCTATTTAATGTATTATATTGAATTTTGAGGAAGACTGACTGTGTATTTCATATTATTTTTGTTTTGTTATGATATGGTGACCTATTTGTTCTCTCTGTCTCTCTTTCTCTTTAGTTGTTTAGTGGATTCTGACTCTGTGTGACTGCACTATTTCCCAAAGACTTTCCCAGGTCAGAATCCATTACTTCTGTGATGCCATCAAATCATCTCATCCTTTGCTGTCCTCTCTTTCCTGTGCCTTTGGTCTTCCATAGCATTAAGGCTTCTGCCAGTGAACCATGTCTTCTCATGATGTGCCTAAAGTAGGTCAGTTCTTGTTTCAGTATCACACCTGCCAAGAAGCAGTCTTGTTTGTATTTGCTAAGATATTAACCTATTCATTCTCTTTGCAGTCCATGGAACCCTAAGGAGCTTTCTCTGACATCACATTTCAAAGGAGTCTATTCTATGATGTTTAGCCTTTTTATGGTCCAGGTCTCACATCCATACATCACAAATGGAAAGCTCATAGCCCTTACTACAGAGAACCTTTGTTGTTAGAGTTACGTCTCTAGTCCTCAAAACATTATCAAGGTTGGACATTGCCTATCTATCAAGTAACAGACATGTCTTGATTTCATGGCCGCTGTCAGGATCATCAGAGATAATTGAACATAGAAACTAATCCCATTATCTCTCTTCTTATTTTTTACAGGATCTTTATAGAGTTGCTGTCTCTGACCATTAGTCAAGAACAGAAAGACATGCAGAAATAAAAAATTGAAATCATCCTGTTATGCACTTGATTACATATGACCCCTAGGGACACATATGAATGTGCACTGTGTTGCTGAAGACTATAATGCTTTATCTAGCAGCAGAAGACAAATGACTATTGCGTATGGATAGCTCATTAGAAGGCAAGGTATCACTACAGTGTTGCATTCGCACAGCAAGCATGCCACCCATCTCACCATGTGAATACACCAGCCAATAATGTTCATCACGGATGGTATAAATACAGTTCTGTAATCAACTCCAATATTGTTGGTTACTATCATTACTGTACTACAGACCATTAAATAGCAATCTCACTTGGCACTTGGTTCTTCTCTCTGGTTGTGTTTCGGATAACATCTCTCTTTTTTTTTCTTGCCTTGTTGACATAACTGTGGTGAAGCTTTTGCTTTGCACCTCACTACTGCATAGGCTGCTTTGGGCTTGCACAAGTCTGAGTCTTGTCCACTCAGCCATGTTTAGCTCTACTATCACTTGGTATCATGTTCTCTTCTGCAGGCTGCCCTTTTGCAATGTGGCTTCACACATTCGCTCCTGGGTTCCGATGTGTGAGCTGATATCCAGCTACTCACAGATGTAGCAGCTCAATAGGGTAGAGGATTGCCTGTGAAAGGTTCAAGGGTCAAGTCTCAACTCAGTGTGCAGTTTTTATCTGCTGGGAAGTTTCAAAACAGCACACACTCTTCTGAAAAGTGAAAACTATGATTACTGGAAGAGTTATATCTCAAACTGTTTCCTTTAGAATACTGGTCAGAAGACTGTCTAGTATTTGTTTGTTGTTAACTGTAATCACATCACACATAACAAAGCTTCTAAACTCTTGGATCACAAAGACACATATGGCAAAGAACTCTGAAATTCACTTTTATGTAGAAAATGAAAGGTTGAAAACAGGCTGCTGAAGCAGAATGTAATAAAGGCATAGGGTATCAAAACAATGTCTCACAAGTAGGGACTCAAAGATATGAAACATATATCTGAGGTACACAATTATAAAGATGAAGAGGGGGTGAAAGAACAGATAACACAGATATTTGCAAGAATAGAGAAACATTTCATGTACCACTATAATGGATGAATTAATGTTGGTAGGCATCACTTTTAACAGTTAAACTGAGTCATACTTAGTTTGTCTTTACAGGGTGAATCAAAAAAATGTTTACAAATTGACTTGGCACACCACGCATACAACAAGGATCAATAATCATGTAGGAACCAGAGGTTGTAAATGCCATGAGAAACACGTCCAGGCATTGCAACCAGTGGACTACAACAATTACATGGTATTTGTGCAGTGGTTTCTGCAGGAATCCGCTGCAGACCAAAGCTTCACAGCAAGTGTCTTCTTCACCGATGAGGCTGTAATGAGGGTTCACAACCTGCATACATGGGCAGATGTGAACCCACATGCTACATGAACGTGTGCCTCACAATGCAAAATTATCCTTTATGTTTGGGCTGTCATCACTGGAGGCTGTTTAATTGGACTGTACATTATCTCAGACCAACTTGATGGTCGCACATATCTCATATTCTTGTGAAAGGTTCTGCCGGATATGCTGAATGATATTCCCATTCCTATTTGTCACCGCATTCAATTTCAGCATGACAGAGCCCCTGTGCATTTCTTCAGCAGGTGAGGATACACCAGCAGGCAACATTTTCCAACTGCTGGATTGGCTGTGATGGGCCAGCTGCATGGCCATCGTGGTCACCCAATCTATCCCCAATCCGTTTTCTCCTGTGGGAGTATCTGAAGGGCTTTGTGTACAAAACACTTGTTACATCACCCAAGGACCTAGTGGGCAGGATTGTTGCAGCTTCAGTGTCAGATGTGTCTTGATGTATCTGGACAAAATTTTATGAGCATCTCCTCTAGTGAGCATCCATTTATAACATGTGACTAAATAACTGTAGTGCCATTCAGTAGCCCCAGATTGCCTTTGCAAGCCCTGGTTCCTATGTGATTACTGATCCTTGATGTACACCTGATGTGCCATGTCAGTTTGTAAACATTTTTCTAAATCACTGTGTATAGTAAATATGCAACATTATTTTTGTTGATGTTTGTGGTGTAAAACCAAGTAGTTGTTTCTTGTCATGAAAAAGAGAACAGAGTACACCACCATAATCAGTGCAATAATTCTACCACCCTACTTCTTATCTTTGTCCACAAAGTGGCTGAACTAGATGCCTACTATGTTTTAACTTCATGTCATCACACAGCCTCTATATGAACAGAAAACAGAATATGTTGTGCATTGAACCATAAAGATCATTACATTCATCTCCAAAAGAAGAAAAAATTACAGTGCAAACATATTTCATCGTCATCATATTCATATTATAGAGGTATCATTGCATCTGTTTGCCATCAGATTTTAAATAATGATAGAAAAATTTGTCAGATCAAAAAGAATGACTGTACCGTTAGGGGAGACTGCTTGTGGTTTTACATTTACGGGAATAATGCCCTTTTCTCTTTAGTGCTGTAATTTCCTTGTTTACGCCTACCTGTGATTATAGTGTTGTCGTTATAATTATCTTCTTACACAATTCCTCACTGACTATCCCAATTATCTTACTACACAGTTCCTCACTGACTACCACAATCATCTTATTACAAAATTCCTCACTGACTACCATATCTATGTTAGTGACTGCATAGTTTCTCTTAATATTTTTAAGGTTATCTACTTGTTTCATTCAAGTAAGTGTAATTTGTATAGGCTATACATACACTTTGGAACTGAACCAGACCACCGACCATTTTCTTGACAGGCAATTATAGGCTGCCCTTCCATCATAAATTCAGGATTGCAATTGAACTGCACAACATCACCTGCCTTATACGGGCCAGATCCTTGAATATATCCATTTTCTGGTGTTGGTGGTGTATCACATTGTACCTCTGGAATAAAACGAGTAAGTCCAAGTGTGAATCACACAATTACATCATCTGAAAACAAACACTATAGTTAGGCACTTATTCTTGTTGCCATACTGCTTCTTTGTAATAAGAAGCCATCATGGAAATTTTGAAGGGATTTTTCACTCAGTATTTACCTTTTTGGATTGTAGCTGTTTTCTACAGAATGATTTGTTGTTTCTAAATTAAAATTATTGTGTACTTCTTGATACACATTATATACGGTATAATTTGATCTGCATAGAGAGCTCATGACATATCTTGTATAACACTGTCCACCAATGAAGCCAGTAACAGAATGACAACAAGAACAAAGCAACAGACTGTTTTAATTAAATATAACATGGCATAAATGATGAAGCTGAGATTGCTATACATAATCAGAAAAATTAATCTAGAGGGATAAATTCTGGGACATTCCTGCTGCAAGATAAAAATAATAAATGGAATGACTAACATATGTAATGATGAAACTGAAAAAAAAGTGCAGCATATGTTGTTACAGTACTTAAATTTTTACATGTCACTTTCACATGGAGTATGCTTGTTACCACCGAGGGCAAATGTCCATTCTACATAGTGGTTTTCTCGTGCACACAAGTCATTCACAAAGTTTTGTGCTGTGCTCATGAGAGGGCAAGCCTTCATTCTGTATTATCTCCTTTACTACCTTGACATGTTGGCATTGGGGTTGTCCAGTCACCACTGGGCAAGCAGACAGCTTCATGAGGACCCCTCAGTCCATAGCCCTGTGCACAGCTGAACACTGCTCGGCCCCCAACTTCTCTGCTCAGAATTGACACTCGTAAATGAGGATCTGTCAGATTTACCAGATCTGCGCACTCGATACCTGTGGACAAGAAATATATCCCATGTTAAGACACTTAAAAAAAAAAAATAAAATAAAATAAAAAATAAAAATTGTGCTCAGATACGGAAGAAGATGAGGTTGTGGGAACATAAAAATGCAGTAGAAGGCATAATGAACAGAGTATGTAAATACAGATAACTGGAATAATGATTTAGAAGAGGGAAAATGACACTGTTAAATGTAGCTGGTGCCTCCACAGACTGTGTAACTATTATAACCTTATACTCTGAGTGTGTATAATTAAACAGCGTGCATCTCCATGGCCGGCCTGAAGAGGCTGCCTCACACTGGCACAGACGGCACAGTGGTTTGTGGGCATTCTAGTATTGTGCTTGTGCAATGTTACAATAGCCACAAATGCAAAATTTGTAGGACTGAATATCAATTCTCAGTTGAAGTAGTGTGAACAAAAAAAGATACTTGCAAACAGTACATCAGCAATATGTTATGCCCTTGAGTCCTGTCATCAGTGTGTAACAGTACATTCAATTCTCAGCTAGGGCATTCTTTTCTAGGGATCAAATACACAAAATTTGAAAACAAATTTCAAACTGTAGAAAAGGGCCATAGGAATAATAACCAAAACTAATAGTTGAGCTCACTGTAAAGATCTGTTCAAAACACTGAGGATTTTACCTGCATTGTGTGAATTCACTTACCAAACAGTAGTACACACCAAAAATAACATTGATAATTACTGTACAAACACACTGTGCACGACCATGGAACAAAATCTTGTCTGAACTTACATTTATCAAGAAAGAATAAACATAAAATTCAAAACAGCATTTTCTACCAAGGAATAAAACTGTACAATAAATTATTTACAGTAATTAAAAAGTTGCTAAAACAATCTTAATCAAGAAAGCAGTTAAAAAGTACCTGTTAACCCTAACATTCTATACACTGAAGGATTACTTAAATAACACAGAGCAGGGGCTCGGAAAAATGTAACACAAATAATAATAATAACAGTAACAAAACATGTAACATTCCACATAATACTTTCACACTATATTTCTTTCCTTTTCTGGAAAGACTTATTCCCAAAGCTGTGTAATGTATAACGCTAACACCTTATCCTCTTTCTGAACTCAACATCTCACTCATTAAAGAAGGATGCTGACTCAGTTTTGTAAGTAAGAAATGGGAAGTTGCGGCACACAGAATCATTCTAACCTCAGCTGATAGTGTTTGTAGTGTTATAAAACAATGAGACTATAATGTGAGTAATGTGTGCAGTGACTGGAAATGACAAATGAATGAAAAGAGTGGCATCAGCTTTTTTCATTATTAAATAACTTATTTGTAAGCAGTACTGTTCACTAGGAGTAAACCAATGAGGCAGCACTGTTTCAAACAGACTGGCTTAGTGTTCAGCAGAGTGGAGGTTCCATTCTTCTTCCAGCTATTCTGATTTAGGTTTTCCACAGTTTCTTGAAATTATTTCAGACAAATGGTTCCTACTGTAGGGCCACAATCAACTACCTGTCTCATCCTTGTCATATTAGACCTGTAAGTCCATAAACATTAGTGAATTACTTGATTTTTGTTGTTCTTAAATTGTAATACCAAGACATGTGCAATATCCATGTAAAAGAGATCTATGGATAACTACTACTACTACTACTTTTGCTACAACTAGCTCGTAGCCTGGGATTCACTCCTCTAAGTTCTTGGAATCAAAAATTTGCCAAATGTGTTCAAGTATATTTCATTCATCATCGGATGTTTATTGGATGTTACCAGCATGGTTCTTTACTGACAAGGATGAGGGTCATACATAAGGCCTAATATTCTTTATTTCAGAGTCCAAGGAGAGGAACAAGGATACTGATGGAAAGGATAGTGAAATGTCAAGTATTTTGAATGGTCAGAAAACCGGCTGTTTAGACAAATTCTCATTTAGGAGCAGTAAATTTCAGAATTTGAGACACTTATTGATATAGTTGGAAGAGTATTTAAATAAATCATACAGGCTAAAGTAAAGATATGATAAGGGTGCCAGAAAAAAATACCTGATAGAAAGAAAATAATGTCATATGTTTGATCATAGAGAAATAGAGCATGGAGGAAATTCAGCTTACACTTTATAGTAAACAAGGAAAAAATAAAAAATTCAGATATGAATTACGTCTCACGCAGAATAAAAAGACTTGTTGTAAACATGTTAACCATTCAAATCTATTTATTAATTATGCTCAAACTTTGGCACAGAGAAAGATTTCTACGAAGAATTAAAGAATCTGATAAATGACAGCAAAACCCAATACAAACTGTTAATGTGGCATTTTAATAAAAAAGTGGGACAAAAACTGAAAAACTTCAGGTATGATATTTTAAACATGTTAACAGAAATGGCTGGGGTCCTACATTAGTAGAGTTCGCTGAGAGGTAAAATACACATTTGTCCTTAAAGCATTCATGCACAAAAAATAAAACAGATATTCAACCTGACAAGGACCAATCCTAACTAAATTTGAAATTGACTATATTTTATCAAACAATAACGTGAGGAACAAAATGGCTTTGGAAAAGGAAGATCATGTTGCAGCAAAATTTCTAATATCAAACCAGAGAGAATTTAATATAGAAAAACATATTGCCTTCATCAACTGCAATATAGCTTTTGACAAAGTCAACAGAAACAAATTATTACAAATTCTGGGAAATGATCATGTTCCCCAGCAATGCATCAGTAATACACTGCTGAGAAGAAAATAAAATAAAATAAAAAATTAGAACACCTGAAAGAGGACACTGATTTAGATCCAGTGATGGTGTATGCCACCTGGGGGATAGTAGATGTACTGATAATGGTTTCAATGTTGGTTCCCATCAGATAGTGTTGTGGCATATCTACTGGAGTGCCATCTGTGTCTACCCATTAAAAGGGAATACCCAGAGCCAGAAGGCTCAGTGTGGTGCTAAAGTGTGAAGCAAACAGGCAACCATGCTACGGAGACAAATACATGCTTCCTACAGTGAACTGAGTGAGTTTCAAAGACGTCAAATTGTGTTCTTCTGAGTCACAGGACGGTCCTTTCAGAGACTTTCCTGGCATCAGTGATAACGTGACCACTCCCACACTAATAGATGAGGCTTTTGATGTCTCCACAGCACTGATGCCCATCAGGATTGTCATATTGTAAGAGCAGCAGTGGCTGTTAAAGCACAGATAAAAGAGCTTGTGAGCCCATACATGTCAACAGAAACTGCTGTGATCCAGTTATTAGCAGTGGTACTATGGGCACACACATCTCTTAAAGCTAGTCTTCAACCCAGTCCACAGCACTGACACACACAGCTCAACTGCCGCCATCAGAGGATCACCTGAAAGATGGAATGGAGATTCTGCCTGCACACAGAGATGGTCGTTTGCATACACAACATAGACATTGTGAGTGCTGTCTCGTAGAGTGCATTGGTCCGAGACACACTGGCCCCACCTCATGCCTAATGGTCTGGGGTGTGATAAGCTACAACTCTCTTTCGCCTTTGGTGTTTCTGTAGCTCTTGGTACATGCAAGATGTTTTTATACCCATTCTTGCAACTGGAAGATGGTGTCTTGCGCCAACAGGATAATGCTCACTCATACATTTCCCATGAAACTCAACATGCTCTGCAAGATATGCAGCAACTTCCCTGGTCAGCACAATCACACACTTGTCTCCAACTGAGCATGTGTGGGATATGATGGACAAGAAGTGACTCCTGAGACTCATCAACCAACAACTCTTACGGAACTACACGAACAGGTCTGGCAGGCACAGCATAACATATCTCAGGACAGTATTCACCATCTGCACAATCAACTGGGTGCCAGTCAATGTCTGCATTGCCACTTGTGGAGGCTACACCATGTATTAATATGGGTGTTTAAGCATGGGTTGATACCTGGTACCTCAGAATGACTTGTACTATTGATCTGTAAATGTAATAATTTTATGTACTGCATATGCACTGCTGCCACAAAAAATATCAAGTGAACTGGAAACATCTAAAAAGTGTACTAATTTGTTTTCCAACTGTGTACATACAAAATTCACAGAACAAATTTAATCTGTGTCAAGAAAGAGAACAAATTTTCAGAATGGGGTAGAACACACGCAGAAGTACAACAAGATTGTGGCCTTTCACCATTCTTGTCCATTATTTATATGTGTAAAACCATTCAAAAGTGGAGACATATGTCACATGGCTTTATTCAAGTCAACAGAAACACACACACACACACACACACACACACACATTATGGCCATCTACAGGAAATACCAAGTTCAAAGTTAAGATCAGTTTGAAAAATAAAATTCTACAAAGAGTGAACACGTTCACATATTTAGACTATATGAGGTCTGTTAAAAAAGTTCTGGAACATTCGTAATTTTATGCCAATGGTGTGTTGGAGTGAAATGTGGTTGGCATCCCTGCACATGCCTGTGTTTAATATGTAACTGCCAGAAGTTTCATTGTTGTATATCCATCAGTTATTGTTCAGTGCTGTATTGAGTAGTAGTTTGCATTCAACATTTCATGAATTTTGAGATGGCAGAGTTAAAGGAGCAACACATCTGCATTAAATTTTGGATGAAACTCAAGAAAACCTTTACAGAGACACACCAAATGATGCAGAAAGCATATGGTGACAAGTGCTGAAGCCATACTCAGTGTTATGAATGGTTCACATGGTTTAAAAATGGCCAGACAGAACTTAAAGATGACCCTCATTCAGGACACCCTTCAACGTCTACCGACAATGTTTACGTCAGGAGCATCAATGAAATTGCGCATGCCAGTCAAAGACTGACTGTCCAAAGATTACAGAAGAATGTAACATTTCATTTGGATCACATCATCAAATCCGGACACAGCATTTTGAGTACATAGTGTTTCCGCCAAGTTTGTCCCATGGCTCATGAGTCACGACCAAAAAAACCTTGACCTCAGAGTCTGTGAAGAACTTGTGCTTTTGATCATGTAATTGAGAACAAGATGTTCCTTAAGAGACTCATAACTAGTGATGAGATGTGGGTGTATGGTTATGATGTTGAGAGCAAGGTTCAATCTGCACAGTGGTTCAGAAAAGGTTCTCCAAGACCAATAAAAGCACGTCAGGTTAGGTCAAATGTCAAAACCATGTTGATAGTTTCCTTTGACTTTAAAGGATTAGTTTATCATGAATTCGTGCCACAAGGACTAACTGCTACTCGATGGTACTATTTGGATGTGTTGCAACGCCTGTGAGTAAATGTGAGAAGTAAATGACCTGAAATGTGGCAAGACAATACATGGCTCTTGCTTCATGATAACGTAACCACACATTCATCCTTTTTGGTGCATGACTATTACACAAAAAACTAAATCAATGTGCTGCCTCATCCCCCATGCTCTCCAGACCTGGCCCCTGTGGATCTGTTTTTATTTCCAAAGTTGAAAACCCCATTGAAAGAACAAAGATTTGCAATGATAGACAAGATGAAAGAAAATTTGCAGACAGTGGTTTGCATGATCCAGCAAAAGGCTTACCAAGAATACTTCCAGAAGTGGAAATGGCATTGGGAGCAGTGGATCAATCATGGAGGAGAGTATTTCGAAGTACACCATGAACAATAAGTAAAAGGTAAGCGTAGAAATAGCCTATGAACAAGTCCGAGAATTTTTTGAACAGGCTTCATAAACTACTCTTTAGAAGAAACAGACCTATCTGAAAAATCCATCGGCTGCACAAAAATAAAGGGAGCCATGTTTATGATGAACCAATTACCTGAATGTGTGATTCATTTTAGGCAACATCTTTTAGGACAACACGATCCCATTTTCAAGTTCTTAAAATTAATTTGCCATTAGGCACAGTCAAAAATAATAAGCACATAACAAACACGCAATGTCAATCATATAAAACTCTCCAGTATACATATCATGGCGTAAAGTACATAATTACCAGCAGCACTTAACAATTATCCATGGTAGTGTTAAGTGCTACCAGTAATTATGAAAAAGTATAATGGAGAGTCTTACATATTGAACAATGCATGTTTGCTACTTCCTTACTATTTTTCACTGTGCCTAATGGCAAACTGATTTTAGGACTTTGAGAATGAGATCATGTCATCCTGAAATATGTTAAGTTAAATAAATCACACATTTGGACAACTGCAGTTGCCCACACTGATGCCATGATACAGTTGTACTATGCCTTCACAACAGAAAAATTGTAAAGTATTTGAAGACTTCTTTAAAAGTTTGTGTAGTTCACGAGATGAATCAGAAACACAGACAGTTGATACTGAAAATAATGACATTTCAGAAGTGAGCTAGATGAGGGGTTTAAAGATATCTGAGGTCTGAAAAAAAAATTAGAAATAGTAGAATATGCCTGTGACATTACTGGGACTGGATGTGCTGGGTGAGTACACATAAAGGACAGGTTTTGCACCTGGGTCTTCCACAGGTATACAACTGATATGGCAATATACTGGGAGTATGTGTGGCATCAGGGGGGACCAAGCCATTTTGCAGTTTGGGTGAGCAGTGTGAAACCACTTTGGGAGAGGAGGGAAGGATTTCTAGAACCAACTTCCTTATTTCTGGACATAACCAAAGATAGATGAAGCCCTGTTGGTAAGGATCTTGGATTTATTACACTCACTTCCCAATGCATTTTCACCCTAATGGTATTTGTTGCTGATAATAAAAATCAGCTGGACAGTGATTTCTGCAGTCATAATACAAGACACAAAAGTAATTTTCATGTAGACTTTGCCCCCTTGTGTAGGGTTCAGAATAGAGTTATATACTCTGCTGGGAAGATATTCAACACACTCCCAACTAATATAATGCAAGAAATTGGGAATTACTGACAACATACAAAACATACTTCATCAGCCACTCTCCCTACAAATTAACCGAATATATAGGTACAAGGATTGAAAGTTTCTGTTAAGTTTTGTGGGACGTAGCAGTGTTTCTTGTAAATCTGCTTAACAAGTTGTATCATACTGCAAATAGTGCTCAGTATTTACAGATGTAATTACAAATTTTCCTTGAAAAATACCTCTGTAACCAAGTAAACATTAAACTACCAATAGTAGATAACTGAGGAGGAGCCACATTTTTCAAACTAGGAGCTTTCTTTCTAATTTGTTTGACTGAAGATAGATAGCATAAGTATCAATAACAATAACTAGTGTAATAATAGTTTATTGTTATTACAGCATAAAGATTATGTTTTATGACTTTTTTCTTTTGTTAATGTACACCTTGACTCTTTACACATTTCTGCAGATTCTTCCTACTGATGGTATCTACAGAACATGGGCGAATGAATGAATTATGTGGTTGGGTTGTTCCATATTTTACGATGAGGCTACTTCTTTGCAGCTGATTTGTTGGGATGGCTGGAGAATTAGATGCATATGAGAATATGGCACATGACATCTATTTGTGAATTATTTGGTGGGTAGTGCCTGTTTATGAAGGCCTTACTAAAACCTGCGTCATACTGAACAAGTTATCGCTCAAATTGCAGATGTGGTAGCCAAAGGTGCCTGGACTAAATGGGAGAGATATTTTAGTGTGGAAGGAATGGCAGCTATCAAAGAGGAAACACATGATGAACGGTGGAATCTATATCAGGTTCTCATGGAATGAAGAGAAAGGTGAAGGGGAACACCAAGAAGCATGTCATGCTGAGCAGAAGGACCAGGTAAAATGGACAGAAGAGAAAGGGTTGAGATTGTGGAGGGATGAGGATAGTGTGTCTTGGTCCTGGGTATAGGTCAGGAGGATATCATCAATGAACCTGAATCAGACAAGGGATTTAGGATCTTGAGTGGCTAGGATGGTTTCCTTAAGATGTGTCACAGACAGGTTGTCATATGAGGGTGCCATGCAGGTGCCCATGACTCTGTCAGGGCTTTGTTTGCATATCTTCCCCTTAAAGGAGAAGTAATTGTGAGCAAAGATATAGTTGGTAAGATATACAAGGAAGGAGGGGTGAGGTGGTGGTACTGGAGTCAGCAAGTTTTTGGATAATGTAGTGCTTGATGGCAGCAAAGCTACAGGCATGGAGAATGTTGATGTATAGGGAGATGGTGTCAACAGTGACAAGCAAGGGTCCAAGGAGAAGGAGTGGAGATGATGAAGAAAGTAGTTTTGTTCCTTGATATAGGAATTCAGTCTGGAAAGAGAGGGGGAGTGTAACTGGGGTGAGCTGGAAGGTAGATGCATTCTTCAAACTTACGGATGTTCATCATGCCAAAACCACAACCAACAGAGATGCCGGAAGATAGTATGGACTTGACAGATCTACTGTGCGACACTGGGTGGCTTCAGAGGAAAAACTGAAGAACAAGAAAATCATTAAGGGGATCAGAATGTGGTAAATATCTGAACTTGAAGCTATTCTTTCCTATGTGCAAAATAAAGGGGAAAGACAGGATCCCTATGTCACAAGAAATAATCCAACAGGAGGCCTTGGAAATCGAAAGTGTCTTAAAAGTGCCATAAGGAGAATTCAGTTCGAGGACTGGTTGGTGTCAGCAGTTTATGCAGACAAATGGCCTTGCTCTCCAATGAAGTACACAAACAGAATCCAAGCAGATTTTGAGGATAAACTGGTTAACTTCCAGTTGTACATCAACCTGTTGCAAAAGTGTCAGTCATCAGACTGAAAATGCTGATGAAGTGCCAGTATCTTTTGTCGTGGTGTGCAACATTATAGTAGACATGAAGTGGCAAAAAGTATCCCATTAACAAGAACCAGGAATGAAATGAAAAAAAAAAGGATAACTGTGATGTTAGCTATTACATCTGAGGGGAGAAAGTTACCCTCTTAAGTCATTCTGAAGACAAAAACTATGCCCAAAGAAAACTTTCCTAAAGGCTTAGTATTTGCTGCCAAGGAAAGGGCAGGATGACAATGGAATTGATCACTGAATGGCCATTTATTGTTTGAAATCACAGTCCTAAGGCAGTGCTTGCTAAGAGACCTATGCTACTTTTTGATGCATTACATAAAAAATAAACTTGCTGCACAAAAGACAGACCTTATTGTAATGCCTTGAGCTATAACTTCAGAATTACAGGTGCTAGATGTAGCCATAAACAAGCTATTCAAAGAAAATCTTCAAAAAATGTATTCAGATTGGGTCCTGGAAGAAGACCATGCCCTTATACCATCTGGTAAGATTAAGGATCCATTAGTCACCAATGTGGGTAAGTGGATTCTTGTTTCATGTTTCTCCATGTCATCAGATTCAGTCATTGAAGGGTTCAAGAAATTCTGAATATCAAATGTGCTGGATGACAGTGAGGATGATGTACTGTTTGAAGAGAATGAAGAAAATTATGGGAGTGAGAGGAATGAAGTGAACACTGGTACTGTTGAGAGTGATTAAGACAAAATATGGTACCAGTACATTAGGTGAAAATCTGTAGAATCATATGTTACAATAAATTGGGCCAATTGGTACTTTGTATCAACCTTTTTAAGATGGCTGGTGGCTGAAATGTGTTGGGAATCAATAAAATATTTGTAGCTCAAACAAATGGTTTATTATAGCATATAACTGCAAATATGATCACTGGATTTCATTTTGCATCCATATAACATATTGTTGAAATACTAAATGATAGGCCACCTCAGATGATCTTGTCACTGCTCCTCCCACAAATGTAATTTCAGTGTCTCCACAGCAGCCCACAGTTTCATTCTGGTGCACTAGTGTGGGAAGAACATGCAGGAGGCACTTCAAGTGGGCAGTACCCCCAGGGGAGATCACTAGAGAAGGCAGTTTCCAAAGTCACCAGTAACCAGCTGCACTCTGTCTGATTATGCCAACCACCACCACTCTACCATGCCACCAAGTGGACCATGACAATCACCACCACCACCACCATGACCACAACTGCTACTGCTGCTGCCACCATCAGCACAGCCCTTGCAACCACTAGCAGACATCCTGCATGCTAGACAGCTCATAATCTCAAGAGAAACAGAGGCATCTACCATGCCCATGCCACTGCAGCCAGATCCACGTGTTTGGTGGCTGCCTACACTGAAGACAATATCACAGAGATGCCATTGTGTGTCTAACATCCAGGCAATCACAGCACCTTTCAGTACTTCTGTCAATCCTAAGGTGTGGCAACACAAATGCTGCCAGAGACCCATACATCAGTCCAGTTGGACAGCTCCATAAGTCCAGTAGGGCAGCCTCCTCAGTCTCACCACAGACCATGAGAGTTCCAGGCTCTATACCACCTGGCAGCAATAACAGTGACATACAACAGAAAATGAAAACTGGCTAGTTGATAGTGCTGCCAGTTCCTACAGCTCACAACCAAAATGCATCAAACAAGACATGATACGGGTCATGGTTCTTATGTTACACCACTGCACATAAGAGGTGGACTGCATACTGGCCACAGTGACTTGCTAATACTGATTTGGCTTTGTCATTATGCTCTTGGTTTGATCTAGTTATGACAGAATATGCTGCACTCATTTTTGTTTGTGAACACTTTTCAGAATCTCACTGTGTTTGCTATAGATGATTGTTCAGGGTACTACCTGACTGCCCATCAGTACTTCCCACTTTTGTGAGCATCCCAATCAGCACATTGATCATTCAGTACCCACTGTATTTGTGCCTTGTACAAATATTGTATATGATCAATCAATAACTGTTCATACAGTTACAAAATAATGAACTTCTACCACAGAGGAAAAGATCGGAATTACACTAACTGAAGCTTAGTCCAGGAGGTTGGCAAAATGACAGGATGTGCAGAAAGCAAGTTTCCATCTCTGGATTTCAGAAAAACCATTGTTGGGTGGTAGGGTGTAAACAGTCCATCAGGAAAAACTTGAGTCACATGTACCACAACCTGAGAAACTGGGTACTCGATTCCCAAGGCAGGCAGTTACTCTGTGTCTATTTAGGCATTCAACTGATCATGCAGGAACACAGTTCATAAATAATATGAATCGTCTGACATGTTACGTGTCTTTAATGTTGTAAGATATACCACAGTTCGAGCTGGAGTACATGATAGTGAGTGGTTGTGTAAGGCATGCTTTGCGGTGGGAACAGTTACAGTGTTAGGAAACAGCAATAATGATCAGTGAATGCCATTTGGTTTGACAGGGACTTTTGGAGAGACTATTTCATCTCAGGGTTTGACCTGAGAAATCTCAGCAGAATAATCCATTGAGTCATTTGAAACCTGGGTGGTACTATGTTAAAATAAGGTTGCTTCTGAATTTGCTAAATTGGTCCAAAAGATAATTGCCCAGGAGATTTGTTTGTGTACATGATCAGGGGGGTGGCTGTGACAGATTACTAGTACAGGTTTTAAGGCACTTGCTGTTGGACCAGGTATGTTTATCAGGGATGTTTAGGCTGTAAGTTAGGAACTGTTTGATACAGAAAGGCAACATCTAGGAATGTGGCTTTGGTTATGAAGGAAACCATGAAATAAATTGATAAAAAGAGTTAAGTTGTTGCTTTTACTCCAAGTTCAAGCCACATGAGATACCACGAGGGGCCTAGGATTTTTATGATTTTCAGCAGCATTATTTTTAGATGATGAAATTTCCCTTTCAAATAGCCAGTCCAGATTGGCATAGTTGTGAACAATTTTGGATAAATTTGATAGAAGAGTGGCAATGCTGCAGACATCACTGTTGAGTTTAATGAGGCTGGTCATCTGGTCAGTAGGATATGTGCCTTAGCCTATCTGTGGAAGTTGTTGAGCAAAATGTGCTGTTGTTTCGTCTTTCGATAGTTCAATTCTCATATTTTTTGTTCATCACAGTACTTGTATGTGTGGCCAGAGATGTGATCTTTTTTAAGCATGGACTGATCTCATCTACTGATACAGACTTGGGGATAACTGGAAGTGTTTGGCAAAAATCTCCTGAGAGTATGAGGAAAGCTCCTTCCTCCCTTTCAGAGTTTCCTCACAAGTCTTTTAATGTTCTGTCCATGGTTTTGAGTGATTTTTTATGTGCCATTGTGCATTCATCCCAGAAGATAATTTTAGTTTGCTTTAGAAGTTCACCCCACCCAGATGCTCTTGAGATTTTACATACTGGGAATTGTTCTTTGGCTGTATTCAACAGTAGTTGTAGGGTGGAACTGACAGTTCGTCCCTGTTCCATATGTGTGACTGCAATGCCAGATGATGCCAGTACAAGTGTGATGTGTTGTTTAGCATGTATTTCCGCCAGCAATAGATTTATTAGAAATGTTTTCCTGGTGCCATCTGATGCATCAAAGTAAATAATTCCACCAGTGTTGTTGTCAATCTGGTCCATGATAACATTGTAAATTTCTTTTGATTGTTACTGACTAGTGGTTTGTTGTGAGCAATGTATTGAAGTAGTTCATTGATTTTATAGCTTTTTTTCTTAGTAATTTCAATGTTTAGCACACTGATAGCATCTCATCATGGTGTTTTCATTGTTATACTAAGGTCTGGTTGTTTATTGCTAACCATTTATCTTCTAAGTGCATGAGTGTTTAATTGAAGATGTCATCGTTGAATGCAATGGCCAGTTCAGGATGAGCTTGTTGGAGTTGGTGCAGAATGAATCATGCAAACTCTTTGAAGGAGTCCCACAGCTATTTTAGATTTGATAGTTTACATGTTGTTAGAAGTATGGCAAATAAGCCTCTCATTTGTTCAGCTAAGGCTGTGAGTGAGGCTTCTTGTAGTGTTAATCCCCAGTATTTGTAGGTTTCCAGTAGTCCTAAGCCTTGAAATGCATCTCTGTATACCTGGCAAAAGCAGCCATCAACAGTCTTTAGATCTGTGAAACTTATTGGTCCCCATATTTTATGTAGCAACATCCAGAGGTAGAAACATTCAGCCTTGTTCAGATGTACAGCATATACCTGGCCTAGTGTGCCAGTTTTCATAATTCCTGGATGATCTTCTACTGGAATTCCTTGTTTATGTTGCTGAAAGATTTTTCCTGTTGTTCCACAAACATTTGGTTGACATGTAGTAATGTTGCAAATGGATCTGTTTAGCACAGTTGATAAAAAAGCCATTAATGTTGTGTTCTGAGGTGGTTTTCTTGTAGTTTTCCTGGCAGTGTCTTTTGTGAAGTAAACCCTCTGTCCATTCTCCAAATGTACTGCTAGATGTTGCACAGTTGGTTCATGCTTGTGTATAGGAAATGCAAAAATCCAATATGCTGCTTCATTAGTGCTGATATCTCTTCCTATTTGGCACCTGATGATCTTGTTGTTTCTGTTTTGCTATTCACTGTCTTTGGCTATTTGAAATACTGCCTGCCACTGCCTTTGTTCACACACTTACATATTTGATGGATTTCACCGAATTGCAGTATTCTACATTTATGTGCACTTGGAACATTTTGGAAAGTAGTGTGTTATGTGATATTACCACTGGTTATCTATTTCTAGTTTGTTGCTGCCTTGTATTCATATTTTTGCTGTGAAGCCACCATTTTTGGGTGTTCATCTTCTGTATTTGGGATAGCCACCAACTTCAGTTTGTGTGTCATCCAAATATGGTTTTGGGTACAGTTTGTGTGTCATCCAAATATGGTTTTGGGTACTTTTATGTAAATTTTCCATCACTTGTGCATGGCGAACTGGGGTTTAATGGCTTGCGAGGTCCACTGAATCATGTGTTTTACTACTATGTTGTACAGCTTCGGATCTTCTTGTGGGTTGGGAAATTCAGCTGGCATGATTTTGTTGACATCCTTGGGATGAATTTTCTCACGTAGCCATATGGGATTGTTTGAGTGAGGCAATCATTGGTTTTGCCATTCGATTGTGTACATCCAGCATCTAATGGTTTCAAAGATGTGGCATTTTGTGATGATTTCAATAAATCTCATTTGTTTTTGTCGGACCTCTCAGGCTGTTATGTTGTGTCAATGGATGGGGGCTTGTCTGTGTGACTTCCTGTGTATGATGAAGGTAAGATTACCATTGTTCCAATGAAGTCAGTGTTTCCACCATTTATGATTGAGTCTCAAAGGTGGATGAATTCTTCTGCAGGTAGTTTCTTGTGATTCAGTCTTATGTAAAGCATCTGTTCCACTTCTATTTTTGCTTACATATCTACCAGGAATTGTTGGAATAGATGGTGGGTGTTGAGAATGTGGTTGTATGTTTAATTATCTCTTATCATTAAGCGGTAAGCTTAAGTGACTTTTTTGTTTATTTCTAAGCCAGTTTCAGGTTGGTTTTGTTTCACACTGAAATGATATCCATCCTCTCCATGTAGAAATATTAATGTATATTGGAGGGCATCATATGAATGGTGTTTCTCTGCAAAGTGTTGTAGTCCTTCTCTTCTTTGCTGTGCAATTATGTCGCGGCTTGTGTTTTCACTGTCCACAATTATAATAGTGACTTTGTCTATCTGAGGTACATTAAATCGACATCTATATTCTCCATGTGGTCTTTTGTCAGCTCGAATTATAACTTTATAGTCATCAGAAATCACTGGGTCTTGTGCTGTATTGAATATGTGAATCAGTTGACTGTATTCATATAAGATCCTCTGTACATCTCAGACAACTTCTCATCTCAGTCCACTGATACCTCTGCATCGCCGATCAGTTTCTATTAATTCATTTCTGATGAAATATACTCGCAGAAATTTATGGTCTTCATTGGGTAATGGTAGTAATGATCCCATGTTGTGATAGATTTGTCCTTGGATGGAAAAAACATAATCGATTTCACCTCTGTTAGAGTTGATCAAACTGACACTGAAAGAAGTCATCTGGAGAAACTGTTTTGATTCTGGAGTCTCCCTGCACATGTAATGTAAAAAATCCTGCAGATGTGCTTCCAGTGGTAGTATTCAATTTTTTCCATTCATGCAGCAGAATGCTGGTGTTTCTCTACTGAATTTTTGCACATTGTGAACTTGGCAGATGTTATCCATATTTTTGCTTACAACATGTTTGTGTTTGTTATATTCTTTTGTCAGGTCATAATGGAATGCTTCATTGCTAGGTTGTACTGTTTATGTGTACTCTTCTGCACTTTTCGTAGGGCGATATTTTCATGGCTGTCTCGAGTTCACAGTCCTTTATTATAAGATTGTGTCACAATTTTTAATTTTTCAATCCATTTGTTTAATTGTTCTTTGGTTCCTCTGCTTGTCACAGTGCTTATTCTTGTTTGTTGGGAACCTAAACATGCTTCGGGCCCTTCGTCTGTGTCATTTGCTCACTGTTGTTTTTGTTTTCGCCATTTTGCTTCAAAACTGGCAAGATCTCCTCCTCTTTTACATTTGAGTGTTGTCTAAAATGTAAACCAAATCAACTTTTTATTAACAAATATGGTAAGAACACTTTACACACTTTTGACACTTTATTTTCGATTTACTTTCAGTCACTGTATCACTTTGACTACTCACACTACACTGTTTGTTTTTATTCACTCACTGCACTACTTTTCAGTTCCTCCCTTCATCACTGAGAAGTAACTGATGTTCGAACCCACAACGGGTCTTGCTTTATATACACCCACCAATGGGTAGCCCCACCTGTGGCAAATTTCAGAGCATACCAAAAGGTTTTCCAGAATATTCCACAATATTTGAGAGTGTTTTGGAATATTCCAAATGATCTGGATTTTCCTGAATATTCTGGAATCTTCCAGAATGTTACAAACTATTCCCAAACATCCCAGATCATTGTGGAACATTCCAGAATATTCTGGAATGTTGTGGAATGCACTCAAGTACTCTCAAATGTTCTGCAATGTTCTCAAATGTTCTAGAATATTCTAGTAATTTCTAGAGGGCAAAACTTTTCAGCCCTTATATCTTCAAAAGTACACTCTTCCAGTAAAAATGGGAACCTTCTTCAGGGATGGGGAATAGAAGGCTACCACACCATATAGCTCCTCTGATTGTACTGGGACTCATTTCTGAGTTTTTGCAGTACGCACATTGTACATGAGCAGTACCGGCTCACATCAATCAATTGACCACAAGATTGCAATAGTGATTCATGATCTTTGGTGTTTCTCCACGCAAGGAGCTTTGACCAGCATGAAGGCTGACAGTTCGAATTTGCAGACTGAATTGGAAGAAGCTCTTGTGGAGTGTGAGGCTGGTTTACTTCTGCTGCCTGGAGGTGATATTAAATGGCTTTTACAGAGCACAGACCTCATCCCATGAAGAAGGTGTTTTGTGTTGACTTTGGTGGCTTGGGACTCTGGAAATTTGCCTGTGCCAAGCGTGTGGAGATTTTGAGAGCCATTTTGCTACTGATTCATTTTTCGTTAGGCTCTTTCTGTGGCTTCTGTGGATTGTTTTGTTAAAGTCGTAGTCCTGCAACTACTTTCTCCTTCCTGGAAGGTCTGTTGTGCTTGATGTTTATAGGCGTTCACTCTGAACTGAGCTTTACCTTACTGGAAGCAACTCTGTTTCATTACATAGATTAGTCACAACTGTTTGTGAAATGTGTGAAAGTCTCACGGTCTGTGTTACGTATTTAGTGGGGTTACATTAATCAGACCTTCTTATTAAATTGATCATATTTCTGGTGGCTTACCATGGACTGTGTTGTGGGCTGAATTGTGTGTTGTTGTTCTTTTTAAATACAGTGAAGTCTAACTTAATCAGACTGCCTTTCACTGTAATCGTTTTAGTTAAGGATTTACAAAACATTTTTGTGGGGTTAGTCTAATTTAATCACAGTGTCTTTTCGTTTTAATCACTTCAGGTAAGCATTCGTGAAACTTTTTAGTGGGGTCAGCCTGATTTAATCAGAGCACCTTCACTCTGTAGTGATTTAGTTAAGTTGTTGTAACAAATTTTTGGGTGTTGTTAGTTGACCCACCCTGAGATTTTCTGTGGTAAATTCTGCTAAAATAAGAATGTACTGTTCCACTGTAGTTGTAACACACAGTCTGGTAAACCAAGTCTGACATCTGAGATTTGGTTGCTTAGCTATTTGAAATAGTGCAGTTTACATTAGCAAGAGCTGCCCGATTCATTACTTACAGCTAGTGTTTTACTGCAAAACATGTTAGAAGTCAGCAATTCTGAATTTTCTTCTATTCAAAATCGTGTTTCATGATTGTTCCTGCTGCATAATTTGCCAATTAATTATGGGGACAGTAAGCCTTATTCGTTTTCTCATTCATGTAATCAGAGTGCAATCCAGTTGTTAAGTACTTTGTGGCTTTCACCTGATCTGCTGATTGGGCAATGTTTGTTTCTTATTTACTTATGTTTGACTCTTAAATGGTTATAATGAAATTGTGTCACCCTTTGTTAAGCAGTGCACTGTTACTAGTTTTGTAAGGATGGTTCTTAGTTTGTTGTAGTTCACGTTGTAAGGCAAGTGCCTCACCACACCAGCATACCCCATACCCATGGGTGGTGAGTTCTCACCACACACCCTGTCAGTCGGGTTATCCTGCCTGTTGTGGGGCTGAATTGTATCTGTACAGCTTCACCTGGTTCTGAACTTATGTCACCAATAGACATGACACATTGTGTTTCTACTGTTAACTGTTATCAAATTCACTGTGATCACTTGAGATGATGTATTAAAAAGCCAGCTGAAAAATGTTGTAGATTGTAGATTGTATTTTATTGGTCCTGTTGTCTACATAGCAGCTTATGCATAAGACACTGGACAAGTCAAGTTATAAATATACAGGCTGAAAGTAATTTCAAGGCATACATATTTAAGCTTACAATAATACACTTTACACACAAGTATTTATATAACACATTTCATAAATTTAAATATTCTTCAATGGAATAAAAGCAGTGATGCTGTAAATATGACTTTAGAGATTTTCCAAATGTATTGACCTCAGTGATTTCCAATTACCAAATCGTGAATACGCCCGAACTAAAAATTTATCACCATAATGTGCAATCCCTGCGTAATAAGATTGATGAAATTAACGTTCTATTAACACATGAACTTAATGATATCTCAGTGTTATGCATTTCTGAGCACTGGCTTAACCCAGAATTAATCCAGAATACGAAAATAAACAAATTTGTCTTGGCTGCTTACTACTGCAGGAAAAACAGCAAACAGGGTGGGGTAGCAATTTACACAAAGGATAATGTAGATTTTATTACACTACCTGACTTAACCAGGGCAAATGTCAAAAAGGATTATGAAATTGCAGCTATAAAAATTACTCAGTTCAACCTGGTTATTGCTACAGTTTACCGATCACCGTCCGGGAATTTTGAACTTTTCTTAAACAAAATGGAGTCATTGCTAAATAAAGTAAATAAAATGGATTGTGAATTGATAATCTGTGGTGACTTCAATATTGACTTCCTCACGAATAATGGAAATAGGGAGACCATTTTCAACCTTGCAACGTCCTACAATTTAAAGGCTGAAGTAAAAGCAGCTACCCGAGTATCAGAAACTTGTCAAACAGCTCTTGATCAGTTTCTAGTAAAGAAGAGTTTACACAACACCTCACTAAAAATTTTCAATGCAGGTTTTAGTGATCATCTTGCTCAAATATTAAGCATAAAAGTACAAGGCAGTATTATTAACAACATGTCTTTTAGAACAGCATATCGAAGCTATGATCAGCATAATGTGAACTACTTCAACAACTTATTACAGAAAGAAAAATGGCTAGGAGTGTACAAAATGAACGATATAAATGAAAAATTCGACACTTTCATTGATACATTAACCCATTTCTTTGAACTTGCATTCCCACTGAAAACATTAACCATACGGGGAAACTCTAGAACAAACAGCTGGATCACAAAGGGAATAAGGGTTTCATGCCAGAAGAAAAGACTACTTCATGAAATATGTAAGTCAAAAAATTCCTCACCTGTAGTACGCGCATACTATAAAAAATACTCCAAAATATTAAGAAAAGTAATAAAAGCAGCAAAAATAATGCATCATTTATAATTCAGCTAATAAATCAAAGGCTATGTGGAGCGTTATAAAAAAAGAATGTGGAGAATACAGACAACCTTGGAAAAATATAACACTATCAAATAAAAAAGTAACAAACCCCTTAGAAGTAGCTAACACATTTAACAACTTTTTCACAGGTGTTGCTGAAAATATGTTACAATCAAACTTTAAGAGCATCCAGGCAAATGAATATAAAATAAGTACATGTAGAGGATCAATGTACATCAGTTGTGTTTCACAAGATGAAGTAGCTAAAGCAATAAAAGGACTAAAAAATTCCAAATCGGCAGGTATTGATGGTATACCTGCAACAATGTTAAAGAAGAGCGCATTAAACCTAATTGAAGTACTCACACATTTATGCGACTGCTCACTTCAGGCAGGCACTTTCCCTGATGTGTTAAAAACATCAAAAGTTATTCCTGTATATAAAAAAGGGGATAAAGACAATGTAAATAACTACAGACCCATCACAATTTCCTCCTGCATCTCTAAAGTACTGGAAAAAGTTATGTATGAGAAACTTATGAAATTTATAAATAAAAACAGCATCCTATGTAATGAACAACATGGGTTCAGAAATAAGAGGTCAACGACAACTGCTGTCTATGAGTGCATCAATTCCATCCTAAACCTGATGGACAAAAAACAGGAAACAATAGGAGTCTTTATTGACTTGTCAAAAGCTTTTGACATGGTGGACCATAAAATTCTGCTATCAAAGCTAGAAAGATATGGTATTCGAGGTCTGTCCAACAAGTGGATCAGTTCCTTCCTGACAAATCGTATGCAGGCAGTGTGCATCAAGCACACAAATATTGAACTAAAGACTGTATCTAATCACTTATCTGACTATAAACAAATAAAATGTGGTGGACCCCAAGGATCCGTATTGGGACCCCTTCTGTTTCTTCGGTACATAAATGATCTAAGCTTAAATATTGATGCACACAAATCAATCATATTTGCAGATGACACCACGATTCTACTAAAAAGAGACGACGACGAACAGTTACAGCAGACAGTAAACACGGTCACGAAACAACTTAGCAGCTGTGCACAGAGTAATCAGCTTGTAATAAACAGTAAGAAAACCGTTGCTCTAAAATTCCACAATGTTCCTAACAAGGACATGTTTATCCCATCAGTCTCTATCAATGACGAACCAGTTGGTAACAGTACTGAAACCAAATTCTTAGGACTTTGGCTGCAGAGTAACATCAGATGGAATAAGCGTATTGAATGTCTCAATGCAGAACTGAGCAAAACATGTTATCTTCTTTGTTCATTAAAATCATGCTGTAGTGAGAAAACAGTATTGATTGCATATCATATGTACTTTCATTCTCGTCTTAGATATGGGGTCACCTTCTGGGGAAACTCTAAAATAGCTAATAGCACTTTTAAACTACAAAAAAGGGCCATTAGAATCTTGTTTGGGTGCAAGCCTAGAGACTCTTGTAAACCCCTGTTTAAGAAATCTGGTATTCCCCCATTACCGTGTGTATACATTATGGAAACCCTTTTGTTCTTTAAATTAAATGTAATAGGCAAGGACCAGAGGCTACAAAAAAACTGTGATATGCATGAGCACTTTACCAGGTTTTGATTATTAATCAGCCACTTGGTTGACTTCAAATACCTGTTAATATTTGACAAACTGCTTTGTTTTTTAATTGATTAAAAGGTTTCCTGCTGATGTCAGTTGCTAATCTCACTAGCTCGAATAATATTCGACAATTTGTTTAATTTCTTACTTATTTTTAAAATTATTTTACTGACATCATAAGGTCATATACTTTTATTTAAATAAAAGGTTATGCATATTTTCAACTGTGAATACTGCTTTCTTACCTTCTGGCCAAGCCCTATCACTCAACAGCATATTACGCTGCTTTAAGGTAACTACACCCAGTTCAAAAGTGTAGGAAGAGGCATAAAGAAGACGTGAAGTTTCAGATAGGCACAATTAAAAGACACTTACACAAAGTTTTCGGTTATAGCCTTCATCAGCAAAAGAGAAAGAGAGAAACACACACCATTCATACACACAAGCAAGCTTACCTCATGCACACATGACTGACAACTGTGGCAGCTCAGGCTGGAGCGCAGAATACCACTATACAATTTACCTCTTGCATCAACCCACTACCATTTACTCCAGCCCTGCCACTTCTCATTCTGCCCTTTTCATCATCAATAAACCAAAGCTGGCAATGTTTACCAATGTAATATTTTTTACTTGCTAGTTTCTCTAGTATCTTTTATTCACTTTTGTCTCCTCTCATCCTCACAACTCTTATCCTAGAGTCTTGCCTGCCTCCCTTCTTTAAGTGTTTAATCACCCAATCCCTCTTTGGTCTCTAAAGGAGGACTATATAATATCAAAAGTAAGGAAAGTTATTTTTTATGTAAGCTTTTATATTAGCAGTACCATGTACTGCTGTTTCATCAAGGTAAATATTAGCCAGTCTAGTTATCTCTCTCTCCACCTGTAACAATTTTGATTTAGGTACTCACTTTCACAGATGGGTATTGGTGCACTCCAATTTCCAGATGGAAGACATGTAATCTCTGGTGCACCAATGAGTGAATTTCCATTTGCACAAGAGAGCAAAATCTTTGTATTCATCTTGGTATTAAGCGTGTTCACATTCAAGCCTCTGCGTGATGGAATAGGAGGACAGTGAACAGCTGAAAGAAAAATAAATACTGATAAATCAATATCAGGAAACAGTAGTTTCATATTCTTACCAAGGACTTATACTTACGAATAAATGCAACATATCCTACAGATTATAAACAAGATGCATAGGTCTGTCATATTTTGTTTTATATGATGAGACTGAAATATTGGAGTCCAAAGTTCACATAAAACAACAGAGGTGCATGAGATTTTTTGTGACCTGTGCCTTCCATAATGTGGGTAGCATGCATCTCCTGTGATCTCTTGTCACTGAACAATGGATGATGTGCAACCCTCAAGGAACTGACAAAGTCAGCTCATATTTATTAAAGAAGCTCAACAATGTAAGGAAAAGACAGATTGCTACTTACCCGAAAGACGATACCAGAAGTTGCAGACAGGCACAACTAAAAGACACTTACACACTAGCTTTTGGACTGGTCCGAGCTGCCAGAGATGTCGGTTCAGGTGCATGTGAGGTGTGCTGGTTTGAGGGAATAAATATGTATGTCTTTCCTTTTCTGATGAAGGCTGTGGCCGAAAGCAAATGTGTAAGTGACTTTTAGTTGTGCCAGTCTGCAACTTGCCAATGTCATCTATAGGGTAATTAGCAATCCATTTTTTTTCCTTACATTGTTGGAATTCCAACTTGGAGTTTCCATTGTTTCCTATTTTTATAAATCATATATTATTTTAGAGTGGACACTGCATCTGCCAGAAGGGCACAGCCAAATTCAATCACTTGTTGTAGCATTGTGGTAGAAGCTATATGGACTGCTGTGTTCTTGTATGGAGGTGAGCTTAACACTTTGGAGATTGTCAGTGTTATGAGGAAAAGTATTAATTATGCCTTGAAGGAAGTCTGTCACTTGTTGTTTCAAGATTTATAATACATACTGCACTACAGGAAATGAAATTCAAATTTGCAGACACAAACACATCAGGGAGTTCACGCTTGCAGTAAGTGACAAACCATGATCCTACACTCAGAAACTGCAAAACCACAAATTCAATATAATAGCTTGTAGCAGAAGAGGTTATGATCTTGACAGAATAGTTCCACACAGAAGTGGGGGTGAAATGTCATCAGAACTAACACTGACCAGCCAACAACCCAGAAGCCTTTTGGATACAGCACTAATAATCTCACCAGACAAAGTATTAATGACTTCCTTAAAAAGACACACTGATCAATTTGGACCGCTACAGATAATTTAGAACTGCTATGAGGTGGTCGTGTAGCCATTCACTGTGAAGAAAAGTCATAGATGTGAAGTGGGGATATGTGCTGCTCCGTTGTATGGAATGGGCACAGTATGTCATGTCAATGTGGGGACATGTCAGAATCGTAGAAAGGAGCTACAGTGTCACATCTGGAATGCCCATGATCCAGTAGTGAATGAATTTGCTTCAGTTTGTTGGTGCTGCATCAATGCAGACCATTCAACATGTATACATGGAATAATATATGACTAACAGACATCTAACACAGCACAAGAACAATGATCTTAAAAAGGCTGACTGACAGAGATCAGAGAAGAATGTCATATCTTGTGAGTGACAATCAGTTTCAAATTTAACAAGAATTGCTGCTGTCTGAGAATGGAGATTCATATAAGCCAGTTTTGAGTGAACCTTGTGAAGTGAAGTACATGGAATGGATTTTGCAGTCAGACAACTTGCAATGAGGCATGCAATCCGCGACATGTGGAGGGTAAAGTTCAGGCTGGATGTGGTTCTGTGATACCACCCCCTCCCCCCCAAAAAAATCCCCTTATTTGGGCTTACTCATTCAGGTTACCACAAACATGAACCACAATATTTATTTCAACATTCTTATTAGTGACCAAGTGTAGCCCTTCCTTCTAGATCTCCACAATGAGCATTCTGATAACATTCCCAGCTTCCAAGGATGACCACAGTCCATCCGACAAACCCTCAAGCAACCCATCACACCTCGACTGCTTCAGTAAACTATCCAATCCTAGCCACGCGGTCTGAGGTGCCTTGCAACGGTTTGCGCAGCATGCCCCATCGGAGGTTCGAGTCTTCCCTTGGGCATGGGTGTGTGTGTTGTCCTTAGCGTAAGTTTGTTTAAGTTAGATTTAATAGTGCGTAAGCCTAGGGACCAATGATTTCAGCAGTTTGGTCCCATAGGAATTTACCACAAATTTCCAAAATTTATCTAATCCTAACTTCATAGAAATAGCCTGGGACTATTTGGGACAGCAGTGGAACATAGCAGTAAATGATATGTGTATCAAGTTTGGGTGAATCTGCTCTACACATTCCACAATTACATTTTACAAATCACACCCACTTCCCATCTACAAATCCACTGCCATGGGTCAATAGTGACCAGAATTGTCAGTCTAGCAGCCCTGACTTGGGTTAACCTTTTCTCATCACCACTCTAACACTCACCAAATCCCATTGGCGTGCAATGTCTTTGGGACTGTCACCAATCAGTCTAATAATGCAAAAATATTTTTTTTGTACTAATATTGGTTGTTATTTATAATTTTTACATGTCACCTCTTTCATATCCTCAGTTCCCTTCCTAACAGTGGTAGGGGTTTCTAAATCCCCCCACCCAATTTTTTTAACAGATGATACTTCATATTCATACCAAGTGTGGTTGAAATTGCTTCAGATGTTCCAGAGTAATGAGTACATGTCATCACTTTCCCTATCCCTCAAACAGTCATAGTAGGGCAGTCTGATGTCAACAGTACTTATTCCCAGATAGGAAGTCACATGTATACAAATTCTGGTGGGAATTTTTCCATGAATTCCATAACTATGCTTGCATGTCACCCCCATTCTTCCCTCATCTTCACTCTCCCATCACTCAGAGTGCTATGGGTATCTGAGTCCACCAGTATCAATTTCTAGATAGTAAAAGTCATTATCAAATGTAATCAAAACTGCACCCTAACATTACAGTTATGTCAATCTTTATTACAACCATTCCTACCTCCAATTAATAAATGTTATAGGGGCTGTCATCAGTCAGCTCAGCAGCCCAGAAAAATGTAGATCTGACATTAATATAGTTCAGTCAACTATTTTTAGATGTCACCATCTTCTCACCCTCATCTCATCCTTAAGGGTCTGTGATTTTCATCCCAGCAGAAGATTTTTTTAGATCTTAGCCCATTGATATATCACCTCATAGAGCCAAATAATTTCCTATTTGAAGTAATACAACACACATTTAAATATTATTTTTCCTAGTACTAAATAAAACAAATATTTTGTAAATATCCCAGAATGAATTTACTATTTAATGAACAAGTTGATCAGCCTTGCATTTGCAATGACAATACCATCCTAGGTAAGTGACATAAACCCAAGAAAATTGTTTATCACAACTACTTTGAGTGAAACATAATACAGGGAATCATATTTTGCAGGAATGCATGTAGTGTAAATAAAATATTATTATTGCAAAAACCTATTATTAGAAAAAGTGTAATATTATGCCTAGAGAATCACACAAACTATTATTGAGGGATATAATTGTTTTAAAATTTCAATACATAGTAATTCAGAATTAGTGTTTACATATATTTTATAGGACAGTGTTTTCAACATACGGACATTACTAGAAACAAAGTAAATTTCATGTTTCCCTCTCACAGATTAAAACTTACTTGTAGACTCCACCGTACATGGTTATGAAAATTTATATTAAATTAAAAGGGAGAACCTTCCACAATATGGAATTAACTTATCTGAAAGTAAAACTTTATTAATAATAATTTTGTCACAGTTTCAATGTTTGTACTGCTCAGTCTCCTATATATGTTTTATGTATGTACAGAATGAGATAATAAAATACTGATTCAGAAATGTGTTTTGGAAAATTAAATTATGATCTTTCAAACAATAAGCTGAAATATTTAATCCAAATCACATTTCAGCATCAGAACTGTAGTAGCATTTGAGTTAGCAATAAGATTTTTAGTGTAAAACAATTAAAAAATACAGGGAATGAATGTGATCACCCTAAATATTTAATCAGAGCAAAATGACTCAGAAAGCACAGCAATGATGTAGCCAGAAGGGATGTACTGAAATATCATATTCTTGTGTTTGGGGCACATATATTTCTCACAAATACGCTGTGGCTATGACACTTCTCAAATGTGCTGTGGCTAAGACACTATCTTGAACAATCCAGAAATTCTGAAGATGAAATGTGATTTTGTAATTGCCATAGCTCGTCCAATATCAGGCACATTTTACTACTAAAATGTCCACAACAACAATAATAGAGCAACTGATAATTAAGCTAAATATTACTGACCTTTGACAACAATTTCAACTGCGTGAGTGTGACGAGTTGGAGTTACACATGTGAAAACTCCAGAATCATCACGGCTGGCATGATAAATACTTAGGCGATATTCCAATTGTGAGTCTCTTCCTGGATCTGTCGTCCATCCTTCTGGATACTTTCTGTAAACAACAACAGAATTGTTCAAACTGATTTAAACTTACCGGCATGTCACCAAAAAATTATAACTTAATAATTGGCCACTGCATGGTTGAATACCATAGATGTAATAGATTACATTAATTTCATAATAACTCTTCATTTATAGCCAGGACCCTTCAAGACAGTAAGTGAAGTAAAGACCATAGCAACATTTCCCAAACAACTGATCAAAATTTATATACGTGCAATTTATAAACCCAATTAGAAGAATATGAAAATTACTGTCTAAAATTCCATTACTGTATTAATATTACACAATATATAAAGTCTGCCTTCATAAGCTTTCATGCTCAGGTCATTTTCAGAATCAGGAGCTGACTGAAACCCAAAGTAGGAAGCTCTGAAATATTTAGTCATGAAATGTATATCAGGAAAACAGATTAGATGCTGTAAGGAGGAGTAGTGTTCGCTGCAGTCAACAAAAATATTGTCTCTATTGAAGTTGAATTTGAGTGTGACTGTGAAGCTATCTGGATGTGTGTAACAGATCTAAGTGAATTCAAGTTAATTACTGGATGTTTTCACCAGCCACCTAATTACAACATGACAGTTTTAGAATCATTCAAAAAAAGTCTACACTCAGCAGTGTGGAAATACCCAGATCATGTAATAGTGTCTGGAGGAGACTTAAGCATACCAAGTATAGACTGAGATCCATATGGATTCATTGCAGGTGATATGGGCATGCAATCTTGTGAAGTACTTTTGAACATGTTTCCCAAAAACTGTCTTCAGCAGCTCTTTCAACAGCCCACACACAATGGAAATATTTTAGTCCTTGTAGCTATAAACAGGCCTGAATTATCGATGGTGTCAGTACAGAGACAGGGATTAGTAACCCTGATATCACATATCGATGAAAGGTTACTAAGTTAATACATCCATCAAGAAGGCTAGGAGAGTATTTGTGATGGAAACAGCAGATAAGCACTTGTTGGCATTCCAGACAGACAATGAACGGACATCATTTACTTCCACTATGATGGGCATAGAGGAATTACGGGCCAAAAATTGCACTCTGGAGAAGTATGTACTGAGTAAGTGAATTAAGGATGGGAAAGACCTACTGTGAATTAATAATAAAATTTGGAAAATGCTGAAGCGGCAAAGACTGTTGCACTCTCAGGTCAAAAAAGAATGCACAAATCATGATAGGCCAAAGTTAGCGGAAATTTTTGTGTCTGTAAAAAGAGCGATGTGTGGAGCATAAAACAACTACCACTGTCACACCTTAGCAAAAAGATCTTTCCAAGAACCTGAGAAAACTCGGGTCCTACATAAAATCAAAAGTGGGTCAAAGGCTTCTATCCAGTCATTCTTTGACCAGTCTGGTGTGGCAACAGGTGATAGCAAAAGGAAAACAGAAGTTTTAAATTTCACGTTTTTAAGAAATCCATCAAGAAGGAGGATCATACAAACACTGACATTTGACAGTTACATACACTCCTTTATGAAGGACATAGTAATACGCATCCCTGCTGTCAAGAAGCAACTGAAAGAGTTGAAAACAAATAGGTCATCAAGTCCAGATGACATTTCAATTTGGTTTTACAGGGATTAGTCTATGACACTGGCCCCTTACTTAACTTACATTTAACATGACTCTCTTGTACAGTGAAAAGTCCCAAGTGACTGGAAAAAAGCACAGGTTATTCCCGTATATATTAAGGGTAAAATAACAGACCAGTGAAATTATAGACCAATATCCTTAACATCAGTTTGCTGCAGAATTCTTGAACATATTCCCAGTTAGAACATAATAAATTTTCTTGACATGGAAAAGTTTCTGTCCAAAAATCAGCATAGATTTAGAATTTAGAAAGCATCACTCATTTAAAACTCAGTTTACCCTTTTCTCAGATGATATCCTGTGAACTATGGATGAAGGGAAATAGACAAATTCCATACTCCAAGATTTACAGAAAGCATTTTACACGGCGCCCCACAGTAGACTGTTAATGAAGGTACAAACATACAGACTAGGTACCCAGACGTAGGATGAATTTGAATCTAAACTATGGAGAGTCCAAGTTGGAATATTAACAATATTGTGACAATGATAGATTGCTACTCACCATAAATATGACACACTGAGCTGCACACAGAGACAATGAAAATACTGTTATACATCTGAGCATTAAACCAAAACCTTCTTCAGCGAGTAAAACACACACATGAAGACATTCACACAATCAAGTTCACCTCACCCACACATGATCACCATCCCCAGCTGCTTTAGACAGAATGCAAATGTGTAGCAGCAAAAGGAAGCAGCAATCCAAAGTGGGGAGAGGAAGGAGGAAAGGATAGCACAGAACATGTGGAGTGTGCAGGAACCATACGGTGCTAGGACAAGACTGCTAGATGCAGTGTCAAGAGGTTATGGTGGAGGAAAGTGTGTGGGAATGAGGAGCAGAAAAGGAGAAGAGCAGAGAAGGGAAACAGACTGATGGGTGTGTTGGCAGAGAGTGGCCCACAATAAGAGTTACGGGATGTGAATTATGAGGTTGTGAGAGGACAGCAGGGGATAGAAACTGTTGGGTGGAGGGTGTAGGGGCAACTGTTTATCATAGGTTAATGCAGGGATGATTTCTGGAGCAGACAATGTGTTGTAAGGATAACCCCCATCTGTGCAGTTTAAGATAGCTGGTGATGGAGGGGAGGATCCAGATGGCCTGGGTTGCTAAGCAGCCACTGGAATCAAACATGTTATGTTAAGCTACATGTCATGCAATGGGGTGGCTACAGTTTGGTGGTGGCCATTTGTCCTGCTGGACAGTTGGTTCATAGTCATACCAATACAAAAAGCTGTCCAATGATTGTAGCAGAGGTGGCACATGGCATGATTGTTTCACAGATGGCATTGTTAGCTGCAACAGGCAAAAGACGTACTTTGTTGGTGCTGCACATTTTTGTGATTTTCATCAAGATAAACTCATGCTGCAGTGATCTTCTTCGACATGCCAGTATAGAGGTGTGCACCAAATCAGCTAAGTGAAAAATCTATCCAATAAACACGTTTATTTATGTATGAAACCAGATTTCAGAATTTTCCTTTAGGTGATAATGTGTGTACAAAAACCATGTGCTGACATAAAGTTCTAGATTTGCTTATTTCACTGATTGTGTCACTTCTTCATAATTTTCATTGATTGTATCAACACTCATTTGTATTGTGATATATTGTGAAATTTCGAAGATTCCCAAGTGCCGCAGTAAACTCGTATTGTAAATAAATGTAAATGTTGTGTGACTAGGGCTTCCCGTTGGGTAGACCGTACGCCGGGTGCAAGTCTTTTGATTTGACGCCATTTCGGCAACTTGCGCGTTGATGGGGATGAAATGATGATGATTAGGACAACACAAAACCCAGTCCCTGAGTAGAGAAAATATCCAACCCAGCCAGGAATCAAACCCGGGCCCTTAGGAAACACATTCTGTCACGCTGACCCCTCAGCTACCGGGGGTGGGGGCAACTTATCATCAATTATAGGCTTAAACTTAATCGTACTCTTTTAAAATTTTTGAGGACAGTAGTCTATCTTCATTCAAAATAATTATTCTCTAAATTCATTTCACAATTATATGAAAAACAGGTTATTTTTAAGAATTTTCAGATGCATAAGAAACTATAAGAAACTATCTTAAGTTACTGGTACCAGTGGTCTGGATACATATTTTATCTTGTAGCATATCAGTATTTGTGGTTTGCAGTTCTGTCTAGAATACATCACCCACAAATTTTATTGTATATCAACACAAAAAAACGTGCATTTTTGAGAATTTTTGGAAGCTGGACTCCATAACCAAATATTTCTACTGTTGTAGAGTCCTTAGCTCTGCAAGGACTAACCTTGATTGAGAAAGATTTTTAAATTTTGAATTTTTCTAGGCATGAAGCACACTTTTGCCACTACTACTATATGAACAATATCACAATCAGTATTATGGAAGGGGCACATGAGGAGAAAATTATGGAGATCTTTCCTCTTACCTAAAATGAGTCCTAGTTGATGCCAGTGATTAAAGTGAGGGTGCATCCAAGAAACCCTGTGCCTCATCTTGCCTTTAAATTACATGTTAGTACCACACTGGTACTCGGCAGAAAATTCAAGACACCATAAAGATTTCTTATTCATCTTGCCCACTCCATATATGTCAAGGCAGTCTCAGCAAGTAGCAGAACTGCATTCAATACAGGTACTGAAGTCACCTAGAATGCACTGATGCTCACCAAGATGCATTCCCTGCCACACTTTGTAGAGATGTTCGTAAAACTGATCCTTTAAGTCACGGTCAGCATTGGTCTGCTGCTAGTTGACAAATGTGAAGTCAGAGATCATGTTCGTGCTTCCAGTATCCTCCCAAATTGAACCCACATACGGTAGCCTGATATCCTGCCAGACTGTTACAGCAACATTAAGCCCAGCTAAACCCACATATATTATAGCTAATTTGAGTGGATATTGAGAGCTCCCACATGTGTCTGGGAAACCTTGTGCCATTATGTGGATGTTCCATGTTGCAAACCACAGTGATTTGGATAATACTTCTCTTTTATTTCTGCAGGTGTTGACAGTTTAGCAATTGCTTCTAGTGCTCTGTACCCCCAAATGAAACAACTGGCACCAGGATGGACCAGTAACTAATTGGATTGGTACACATATGTGAGCTGTGGTGGCTTCTCTGAGGGCGCATGCACGATCCTACTGGCACCACTTGTGCGTGCGTTCCAACGATTCTGACCCTCGTCATATCATCTTTACTTGGTTACGTGTTCCCTCAGGGCCTGGATGGGTATACCTGAGTAGGTCTCGGCATCTTAGCAATTGCACAGAGTTGAAACCGTTGACCAGTGGGCTATGACGCCCATGTTGTCCTGCAGCGTTGACTGTTGTTACTGGAGAGTTTAGCTGGCAAAGAGTGGCTCTTGTCATGTGCAACCTTGTTATGAAGTGCATCAGTCAATTTTGGTGCACTAAATAAACTGAGATGTATTGAAGAACTTGTCAGCAGCTATGAGCAGGACACCATTATTATCCTGTGCCCACCTGGAGTCCTGGAGCTACTGGCCTCCTTGATATTTATTTGAAATTATCTATGAAGACTGTTCTGTAAGTAGTGTACTTAAAGGTTGTTAATTCTGCCCTGGTGTGAGTTGGTCAGGAATTCAATTCCTTTATGCCTTTCAGTGACTCCTTATGAATTTGGAGATTCTGTAAGTGACATTTTGCAATGTTAATCTGGTACTTGAAAGTGTTATTTGTCATCATTGACTATTTGATACTATTGATGATAATTTCTGTTTGTTGTCAACCTTATGGCCTTCTCTGGGGTGAGTTATTGGATTTGGCCTGTAACTAAAGTTGTGTGCACTCAGCCTAAAGGTAATCACACGTAGGTCACGTGTGTGTGCATGCTACTCTCTTACTCCTTGTTGAGGAGCCCTTTGGCTTATGGGTGTACATTATAACTGGCCATCTGCCATTCGGTGTGTATCCAAATTACGGTGTCTATTAGTCCTTAAGAGGCCCTATTAAAGCTATACCTTGACTCATTTAATCTTGTTTGATTATTATATGGTTGTTCTTTTAAATGACTTTGTACATTATTTCTTGCTATTTCTAGAAAGATTAACTTGCAATGTTTATGAACAAGCCACTCCTATACTGCAGCTTTAATAGTCGGTTACCTTGAAAATAATCTTTACTTGACCACTTAAGTATAGCTACCTATGGTAATTTCTATCAAACTTGTTTGCTGTTTGTTGTTTGGTATACGTTGACAGCCTTGTGTTGGCAGCACTTGACACACTACTTTTCTGCTGGTCCGGGGCAGCAACGTATTTTCCTTCTGCTTCAGAAGCTTTCCCGTCATCACACAAGAACTAAGTTTGGACAGGCCACACGTGCTTCTACAGATCTCCTGTTCCAGCCTCAAGTTAAGTAGTTTATTTTCTTTCTTTTAGTATCGTGCCATGATGAGGGTGCCACCAGGTTAGTACTTGGCTTTAGTGATTTTGGGAAAGTAACTTACTCGTTGTTTCTATTATTGTAAGGCCCTTGTAGACATGTGATAAAACCCTTTGGGCAAACTTGAGCACTGAGTTTCTTGATTTCTGTAAAAAGATAGGGTTTTCAGTGCCATTATCATTTTAATAGTGTTTTAGGGGACCCGTAGTTTATTTAGTACTTAACTTGATTTATGTGCACAATCTTGTGGCTAATCAGTGAACCATTACTGTTTGCTTTGATTTTTACACATGGGTACAGTTTGTCCAGCTTGGCTGTATCTTGTCTATACGTCATCATTTGCTTTACACTCCCTAGTATTGTTAATAAAAGGAAAATTTGATGTGATTATGTACCTCCTAGTGGTGAGAGGGCTAATTTACTTTGGATACCAAAATTATATGTACTTTTGTCTAATTTCTTGCCTTGAAATACGCCTGGGGCTTATTGTTGCAGTTGAGATGTGAATGCACTCTAATGCCGAAATGAGCTCATTGTGAATGATTTATAAAATAAAACCATTTAAAGAGCAGCATAGCTGGCTGATATTCATAACAATCATGTCATTATAAGACATATTTTGCACTGCAGGCTCCAAAGAACAAAATTTTATATATTTTATTTAACATTTGTTGAGCTTATATTTAAGTCCTTCTGGGATTAGCCCGCAGTTGTGATACTAGTCACAGGGACAGAGTGCTCCCACAAGTTTATTTAATCATTTAACTCCTTGTAACCAGGCCACCATTGTATTGCACAGTTGACATGTTCTTCAAGTACAATTTGTAGTTTTATGTGCAATGCAAATGTCCTTAAGCCTCCTGACATTAATTTAAAAACCTTAATTAGCTATATGAATTTGGCAAGAACCTTGATAACTGTTAGTTGGCTAATGATAGAATTGTTATTAATAAGAAATAAATGTTTGGGAATGGTAAAATGATACATCACATTGGGCCACTCTTCCATGCGCTTTCGTTGAATTAATCCCAATCCCTGACCTGGGTCTCAATATAATACGATACTGCAGTGCTTGTGTTATTCCAAATTATGAAGCAATGTTCCTTTGGACATGCATGCTGACAACAGCCATTATAAAATACATGAAGAGTATTCACTGCTGCAAATATGGACAACCACCAACTGTATAGTCAAATGACTACATTGAAAATTTGTGCCGGACCAGGACTCGTACCCAGATTTCCCGCTTATCACGAGTGGTCGTCTTACCATTTGGCTACCACAGCATGACTCACAGTCAGATCCAAACTTCCATATGTCATCGACCATATACCTACAACCTGTGCTCATACATTCATTATGTATATTTCCATACAGAGGAGACATTTTACTTTAAAATTGTTTACATGGTGTCAGCAGATAAATATGACATTGCAGTGCCTGCGTTGCTCTGAACTAGGATGCAACAGTCCTTCATACATGCTTGCAAGCATGCAAATATATGGAAATGAAGGAACATTGCATCGTAATCACAGGCATGTCTGAATGAGCACTGCATCATAATTTGGAATAACGCAGGCACTGCAATACCTCATTTATCAGCCGACCCTGAGCAAATGACTTTCACGTAAAATGTCTCCTCTGCAAGGGAATATACATAATGGATGTATGAGTACAGGTTCTAACATATGGTTGACGACATATAGAAGTTTCGGTAGCCAAATGGTAAGGAGACTGCTTGCAGCGTGACGGAAATCCAAGTTCAAGTCCTGGTCCATCACAAATTTTCATTGTAGTCATTCCATTATACAGCTGATGGTTGTCCATATTTGCAACAGCAAATACATTTCATGTACCTGGTATGGGGTTGCCCAGCTTGAAGCAGGTGATGACTGTCCAGTGGACCTCTGATGGGCCCTCTGTAGGAACCTCTGGCGCCCACACTAAAGTCCATTTGTGCAAACTCATAATCGGTGAAGTGCTGCCACCTGTGTTAATTCCACATGGCAGCAAGTGGGTGATCTGTCCTTTTTGTGGATGTTACTGCACCTGGGATGCATTTCCCATGCCAGCAAGCTTGGCCTTTACTTGTGCCACCTTCTCACCCTTGCTGGCCAGTTCCACAGGAGTGACGACAACTGACATGTGGAGTCAGCTTGGATGCTGGTGTTAGTTGTTCATTTCTGGTTGCACCACACTCATCTCTAACAGAAAAGCCAATTCCAAAACTTGGTTCAGAGGTGCCTTCCCCAGTACAGTTTGTATACCAGTACTGACAAAGTCCATAACTCTCAGACAATGGGAAGAGTTAGGATACAATAAAGGAAGAACGGGCACTGTGAGCCACACTTCATCTCACTCTTCCACATAGGCCAAACCAGCTTGGGTGGCCCTAAGAGTAGCTACACTACTGCCAGCCATGCCCCTCTGCACAATGGTAGCATACAAATCCTCTCACCGATGCAGACAATGCTATGTTAAGGCAAACCATACTTCTTAATCTACTGATGATGACCTGAAACTAACTGATAAGTCAAACATACTCTTAACAAAGAAGAAACAAGAAGCAACATTTCAGATAAACAATACTTGCATTTGCCTTTCAGTTAAGCAGCTATGCTTGTCAGTATTTACTTACCTATAATTGTGACTGATAACCCACTTAGGAGTTCCAAATCGACGTATCCAGAGACATTCCATGTGCAATATTGTGCCAGGGTATACTATTAGCCGTCCGTCATTGCTCTGTGCTATAGGGCCTAACTGATGACGAAAAAGTATTGTTGGGGGTTTCTCCACTGTAAAAAAAATCATTATTACTGAGTTTAATGTCCGAGATTCTCAAAGAACGTTCCACAGAAAATTCCATACATTATGGTGAACTTCATTTCCATATATTTCACTTGCATGCTATTTTTGTAGACTGCAGGACAATTTAACAAAGATTTCTATCAACACATATGCAAAATCAAATAACATACTCATTTTAAACAACAACGAAAACAATCAATTATTGATAAATATAATAGAAGGAAACATTCCACGTGGGAAAAATTATATATAAAAACAAAGATGAGGTGACTTATCGAACGAAAGCGCTGGCAGGTCGATAGACACACAAACAAACACAAACATACACACAAAATTCAAGCTTTCGCAACAAACTGTTGCCTCATCAGGAACGAGGGAAGGAGGGGGGAAGACGAAAGGAAGAGGGTTTTAAGGGAGAGGGTAAGGAGTCATTCCAATCCCGGGAGCGGAAAGACTTACCTTAGGGGGAAAAAAGGACAGGTATACACTCGCACACATGCACATATCCATCCACACATACAGACACAAGCAGACATATTTAAAGACCTAAAAGGTTGGTAGACAACGTTGTGCATAAAGGTTAGGTAGTTGTGTTGCCGCCAAAACATGTTAAAGGACGGAGAAATTCGGGAAAATTTCGAAAAAACTGCGTGTAGTATATTAAAAAGAGTGGTATTGTGGTGGCAGATTATGAAAATGAGGCTAACAATTGTCTGACGAAGAAATAATGACGTTAAAACCTGTGAGAAGCGGCTAAATATTATAAGTGATGTGGGAAAAACGGAAATGGAAATAAAGCGAAAGTTATTAGAACTGGCCGAAATGGTTGTTTAAAAGGTGAAAGGAGCTGTTTGTGAACTAGAAACGGTGGATATTATAGCGGCGGTAGTGCTGAAAGCGGCAAAAAAAAAAATTTTTTTTGGTTATGATTTGGAAGTGGGTTACGTATTATTTAGTATATATATAGGCGGGATAAAATAGTATAGCAGATTACGGTAAAAAGGAGAAGGTGAATACAAAGTGAAACTACTGCCAAAAACAGAAAGAGGAAAATAAGACGACAGAAAAGATTTCGAAATGCAACAGTGACAATAACAAACGTAATTGTTGGATTCAAATTAATGATATCAATATAATAGAAGGAAACATTCCACGTGGGAAAAATTATATATAAAAACAAAGATGAGGTGACTTACCGAACGAAAGCGCTGGCAGGTCGATAGACACACAAACAAACACAAACATACACACAAAATTCAAGCTTTCGCAACAAACTGTTGCCTCATCAGGAAAGAGGGAAGGAGGGGGGAAGACGAAAGGAAGTGGGTTTTAAGGGAGAGGGTAAGGAGTCATTCCAATCCCGGGAGCGGAAAGACTTACCTTAGGGGGAAAATATGTCTGCTTGTGTCTGTATGTGTGGATGGATATGTGCGTGTGTGCGAGTGTATACCTGTCCTTTTTTCCCCCTAAGGTAAGTCTTTCCGCTCCCGGGATTGGAATGACTCCTTACCCTCTCCCTTAAAACCCACTTCCTTTCGGCTTCCCCCCTCCATCCCTCTTTCCTGATGAGGCAACAGTTTGTTGCGAAAGCTTGAATTTTGTGTGTATGTTTGTGTTTGTTTGTGTGTCTATCGACCTGCCAGCACTTTCGTTCGGTAAGTCACCTCATCTTTGTTTTTATATACAATTATTGATAAAATTATTTAATTGGATGGACAAAAATGTCTACTCACCAAGTGGCAGCAGAGCACACATATAAAATACTGTTGTGTTTGGCAAGCTTTTGGAGCCAGTGGCTCCTTCTTTAGGCAGGAGGGTTGGAGGGGAAGGAAGAAGGGTGAATGAAGAGGAGGTCTAAGAAAAGGGGTAGATTTTGGGAAAGTCACCGAGAACCACAGCTCAGAGGAGACTTACCATATGAGATGAGAAGGAAAGACTTACTGCAGTCTTTCCTTCTCACCCCGTACAGTAAGTCACCACTGACCTGTGGTTCTGGGTGACTTTCACAAAATCGACCCCCTTTCTGAGACCTCTCCACTCCTCTTCCTTCACCCTTCTTCCTTCCCCTTCTACAGTTCATAGTGAACCCTGGCCTCTTCAACAACTCTCTGCCAGTTATTACAGTCCAAAGCTCAATCTTTCCATTCCCTATAGCCCATTTTCTGCCAGGTCTTCCATGATTCCCTCTATCTGTCTGATTCTTGGAGGGGCCCCATCCTCTTTGCCCCCTGGATTTCCATTTAATAACCTCTGTATCACCCATCAGTGCCATTTATTTATTTTTATTTATTTATTTATTCATCCGTAGACAACTTGTGTTGTATGGATGTCGTCAACTGTATACATGGAATGAGTATATACATAATAGTACTTCTGGTAGCACATATTTCTATGGTGCAACTTAATCGTTTGTACACAAAACAAATACAGACCAATCTTAGTTACAAATAAATATAAATTTACAAATGTATTCTTGCAGATTACACAAAACAAATACATACCAATCTTAATTAAACATAAATATAAAGTTACAAAGGTACTCTTGCATGAATTGAGGTGAACACATGTCATTTACAGTATTCTTTGACAGTATAATAACATTTATCTGCTAAATAATTTTTTGCAGCTTTCCTAAAGGCATGTATTCCAGTTTCAGCTTTGATCTCCTCTGGAAGTCTATTATACATTTTTAATCCATTAAATAATAAACTATTTTGGGTTTTTGCTTTGTTTTTTCGTATGAGATGCAAATGGTGGCAGGATCTAGTCCAGTGTTGGTGTATAGATCTGTTTTGTGTGTACTGGTCAAAGTGTTTCTTTATATATATCACAGTCTGAAAGATGTATTCACATGGTACTGTCAAGATTCCCATGGTTTTGAATAAATCAGTACAGTGAGCTCTCTTGCTGCTTTTTGTTATTATTCGTACTGCCCTCTTTTGGAGCTTGAAAATTGCTTGTATGTTCTGCACATTTGTACCCCAGAAGGTTATGCCATAACTAATTATTGAATGCACATATGCAAAGTATGTCGTCTTAGCACATGAACTATTACATACTGACATAATTATCCGGAGTGCATAGCAAGCAGTAGCAATTTTCTTTTCTAGTGCTGCAATATGGTCAGTCCAGTTAAGCTGTGAGTCAACATGCATTCCTAGGAATTTTGTGTTTGTGACACAATCTATAAGTTCATCTTTAACTCTTAGGCCTATGTTATTATGTTTTTTATTTATGTGGAAATTAATACTGTTTGTTTTTTTAATATTGAGGGTTAATTTGTTGCTTACTACCCACTTGCATACATGATCAAGAGTTTCTTCAGCTTTGTCTCTCAATTTGTCTGGTGACTTGTCACTGATAAGGATACTGCTATCATCTGCAAATAGTATTGCTTCCCCGTATTTGACACTCTGGGGAAAATCATTGATATATATTAGGAAGAGTATTGGCCCTAACACACTTCCCTGAGGGACTCCTATGTTAATATGTTCTGGTTTGGAAATGTGTTTTGTCAATCTGCTGAACTTCGTTTGTGAGATCTCTACACACTGTACCCTATTTTCCAAGTATGATTGAAACCAATTATTTACTGTTCCCCTTATTCCTAGTGCCTCCATTTTGTTTAGTAGTATTTTGTGGTCTACCGTGTCAAATGCTTTGCTAAGGTCAAGGAATATGCCTGTTACATGTTCACCTTCGTCAAGTGCTTCTAAGACAAAATTTGTGAAGTGAGCTACTGCTGTACCTGTGCTTCTTCCTGGCCTGAAACCAAACTGTTCTTTACACAGTAGGTTGTACTTGTTTAGGAAATCCATTAGTCTCTTTTTCATTATATTTTCTATTACCTTGGAAAAGGATGAGAGTAATGAGATGGGCCTATAGTTTTCTATATTTTCTGGATCGCCTTTCTTAAATAGAGGCAGGACTTTTGCACATTTTAAGTATTCTGGGAAGCAGCCTGCAGTGAAAGATTCATTTATGATGTGTGCCAAAGGATGTTGTATGCTGTCAATGCAGTCCTTCAGTAAGCACACTGGCACTTCATCTAAACCTGCTGATGTTTTATTCTTTAGATTCTTCACAACCATCCTTACTTCTTCTGTAGAAGTCGGTAACAGTAACATTGAGTTATCCATATAGTTCAATTTTTGTTCAGGCTGTTTTTTGCCAAACTTTTGCTGTAGCTTGATAGCAACACTGCTGAAGTACTCATTTACAGTATTTACTAGTGTATTCGGGTTATGTATAATAGCACCATTATGTTTAATTTGAATGTTTACTGTTTTTAATTTATTACTGTTTGTTTCCTGTTTGGTAACAGTCCAGGCTGCTTTAATTTTATTTTCTGCCTTTTCTATAATACTGTCATTGTGGGCTTTTTTTGCATCTCGTAATACTCTTCTGTATATTCTTTTGTATGTGTGGTAGTAGTTTAGGAAACCAGGATCACTATGGTAGTTTTTTAACCTGTTCAGTTGTTTGAGTGTTGCAGAGGATTTCCTTATTCCTTTGGTCACCCAGGTATTTCTTTTGTGTGAGTGTACTGCAGTTTGCACCTTTGGGAATGCTTCATCAAATCTGAGTTTAAATAGTGACATGAATTTAGAAAATTTCTTATTTACACTAGTTTCAGCATACACTTCTTCCCAAGTTATACTGTTTATTTGCTTGGCGAATTCTGATCTGTTTGGTTTGGAGAAAACCCTTCTGTATGTGTATGTTTTAGTTGTATTGTCTATATTTATGTTTAATTTTAGGATTTGACAGGAGTGATCAGAAAGGCCAAGGTTATCTACAATAATTTCACAACTTTCTTTATCTATGTCTGTGATGATGTGATCAATTGTTGATGATGAGTTTTTGGCTATCCTCGTGGCTCTGTTAACTAATGGTGATAACTTATAACAGCGCAATATATTCAAGAATGAGTTACAGAATCTATCTGGGTTTTGTGTGTTTATATTTAAGTCTCCACAAATGAGAACCTTCCCTTTAAGATTCGAAGCCATGTCTAGAATCTGGATTAGTTTTGCAGTGAAAGTATCTATATCACCACTGGGTGAACGGTAAATACATATTATAGTTAACCTTTGTGCCTCATCTGTCTTGCTTATCTCTATGGCTGATATTTCTATGTGTTTTTCCTCACTTACAGAATTAATATCATTTCTAATTTTATAGGCAATTCCTTGCTTAACATATATACATGATCCACCACCTCTAATGGTGGTTCTACTATAATGACATGCTAGTATATATGAGTTCAAATTTATTAATGTTATTTCAGTTCCTCTACACCAATGTTCAGTAATGCAAGTGACTGAACTGTTTAAAGTTTGTAATTCCACTTCTAATTGTTGCACTTTGTTTCTGATAGATTGTATATTTTGATGAAAGACTGAGAAACGAGCACAGCTTACCTTGCCTGTATCTTTTGTTTGCATTTTGTTGACAGTGACTGATGCTTTGCGCCAGTTTGTCCCAGTTTTTTTCTCCTCTTGGTGCTGAACCATAAAAAATTCTCCTTTGGAGTGATGTACTTTCTTGTCCTCTGGCTCCTTCTGATGGGGTGTGGTTTAGCTGGTGGCTTCTCCATTGGTACTGTCGTTTCTGGTGCTACTGCTGTTGTTGGCTTTGCTGTTGTCTGTCCCACTGTTGCTGTGTCTCCTGTTCTTATTGTTGGTGGTGGTGGTGAAGGTTCTGCTGATGTCAGTTCTGCTGCTGACGAGATGACTGCCTTTGTTGATTTTTCTTGTACTGTGGAATGTTCTATTACTGATAGTGGTATAACAGTTGTTTTTGTGTTTAAGGTGTTTTGAAGTAGTTTTAATTCCTTCATTATCATGTTCGCCAGATATTCTTTCCCAATACTGTTTAAGTGTAGTCCATGTTGTGTATGGAATCTACGACCTATATTATTTATATTAACACATTTAACATTTTTAAAACGTCTACAGATTTTGGCAAACTGATAGTTGGCTTTTTGTATTTCTGTGTTTACACATGATTGGTTATCCAGATCGTGCCGATGTGGTGTATTCACGATTATCACATTTGTATGCGTGAGGTTCGTCAGACACTGTTTAAGATAACGTGTAGCATTTGCAGTTTCATTTTTATATATATCGTTTGAACCTCCGATGAGTATTACACAGTCTTTATCGTGTAGATTTTTAACCTCTCTAGATTCAGTCGTTTTTATTATTTCCGCTAGTGGGGCTCCAGGTTTTACTATGCTACACAAACTTTTATTAGTTTTCTCTTTAATCTTCTTTGCGAGTCCACGGCCATGACTATCTGAAAGCATGAGTATTTTATTGTGCGAGTTATCTGTTACAATGTTTTTCGTTTGAGTGTCTGTTTGTATCGGTATTTTGTGACGTACTTCAAGGTCATTTTGTACCAGTATTGTCTCATGAAGTTCATACGACACTTTATCGCTGTTTCGAGATTTTTTGATGTGTTTAGACTGTTCACTAGTGGTTTTAGGCCTACTATCTTGAATGCTTTTCTTCCCAAGCGACTCGTAACGGCTCGTTATACCCTCGCTGTCTACAATTGCGAGTACTTCAAACGAGTTTTCATGCACGAAATTAACGTTGCGGTCATTGTTCACACGATTTAACACTTCTTGTTTGTTGTTTTTAAACGTAGCTTGGTTGTTTTTAAACGTAGCTTTGTTCCAGTTTTTGGAAGCAGGCGAAATGTTTTGCACCGAGTCCCGCGTGTAGCACGTACCTTGTTTTGATCGGAGATCATAATTTTCTTTCTTGAGCCATGAAATTTCTTTACGAAGCACTTCGACAATTTTCTGTAGGCTGATAATACGTTCATTTAATTTTGTTGTAACACCATTATCATTCACATAATGACTGTTTTTCACTACGGAGCTGTAATTTTCGCGCACAGGAATATTACGAACACTTGAATCTGTCGCCATGTTCAATATACCTGGTGCATCTCAATCTTGTTGACTTCACTATTCTTCTAATAGGTGTATCTTTATAAACAGCGTGCAGCTCATGACTGTACCTGCTCCTCCATCTTCCTCTATCACAGGTTGGACCAGTGAATCTTTGAAGTATCCTTCTCTCAAAGGCATCTAGCATTCCAATATATTTCGATGTTAATGACCAAGTTTCCAAAGTATATGTAAGAACTGCCATTATTAGTGTTTTATAAATCACTGACTATTAGTCTTTGTTTAATTTGATAAGAGGTCTCATTTGAATGGGTCACTGTTGATGCCAGATATTTTAAACTACTAATCTCTCTCAAAACCATAATTACCCAACATTATTGAGGGTGCCATGTTCTTGAAACTGTATATATGTCATCGAAACAGGTGAGTATTTGCACTGATTTATAAAAGATTATTCCACTGTTCAGCTGGTACGTACCCCTCATGATCCCCTCCAAGGCAGCATTACAAGGGAGACACATGCAAGCATGTCTCCTTGCCTTGCACCATCTTGTAAAGGATGTGGCAGAAGCACAGGCTATTTCAATTCATCTCTAAGAGTGAAATGGTATTATTGGCAGCACTGAATATTTGTCATATGTTTCAGGTAGGTTTATCATTTGCTGAAATGAAGTGCTGGAGTGGGCCTGAAGTTGCCAAGGCTGTGCAGGCCTTTTACAAAAATGATGATCATGACAGCTGCCTCTAGAAGGGAATACTGTCTTCACTCCAAGCTATGATGGGATGATTCTGTACCATTGGCATATACAGTGAAAATCTTTGGGAACAGGAAATATACTTAAGGTGAAATCACCAGTAAGGCTAATTAAAGTTGTCACTCACAGGAACCAATAGAGGAGGTGTGAAACGTTCTAACCAACAGACCAAAGCATTTTGTGAGGCAAAGTGTGGCAATAATGGTTAAGTCCAGTCATAGTGTGCAACTGTACAGGATACAACGGGCTGCACAACAATTCAGTGAGAGGGATTATGAAAAGTGAATGACTCCATCAGTTGAGCTGTTGATTAAAATTAGGGACAATGGAGGCTTCTTAAATTAGCTATGGATGAGTGACGAAGCACATTTTCATTTCATTCCAATGATTATGGCAACAAACAAAACCCTCATTAATGGTGCAGAGGTAATCCTCATGAACTCCATCAACGCTCCTTACACAGCCAGAAAGTCACCGTGTGGAGCACAGTCTCTTCAGTTTGCAAAATCAGGCTTTCTTTTTTGAGGATGAACATGATGGGCAACCACAATCACATCTCAGTGGTATGCTGCCATGGTTGACACATTTCTTGCTCTTGAACTTGAACAGTTTCCTGCAAACAAGTATTGGTCTCCGCAAGATGATGCTACATAACACTGTGTTCAAATTTCAATGGCAGCAGTGTGCAGAGTGCTTGGTAACCACATAATTTCAAGGAATGTGGACTTTTGTGGCCTCCCAGACTCCCTGACTAAATGGTCTGTGATTAATTTCTTTTGGGGTTCCTGAAACACAGAGTGTATGCTAGATGTATGCACACAACTGCGGGACTGAAAGATACCATTTGTGCACAAATCAGGAACATTCCTATACAGATGCTCAAATGTGCCTCGAACAATTTACATCACAGACTGTCTGAGTGTCAACATAACAATGGTGGTCACCTACATGAGATCATTTTCAAAACATGAATGATGCATGAAATAGCAATACTTAAGGGATTTCATTGTTGTGACTGAAAATGTTTCACAGTATAATCCTGGACCTGTTTTGTTGTATCCAAATCAGTCCATTTTTCACCACACCCTGTACATCAGTGCTATGAAGACACTTTGCTGAAACTGTCAGGGGCATAAAGTCAAAATGCCCAGAAATGCTGTCGGATGGACTCATCCTGTTGCACGACAATGCCACATCCAGAAGGAGTGAAATTGCCATTATGAACAAACCAAGTGCCCTAGAAGTTCCCAGAGGGGTTCAACACAGTTCTGTCCTTGAACCAATCCTGTTCTTGATATATATATGAATGATTTACTTTCTCTTGTGCCATAAAAGTCTCTAATATACGCTGGCAAAACTACTCTTGTGACTAGTAATTAATGTTCAGGTAAGGTAAATAAGGTAACAAATGTTATAGTCAAAATGTTTGCAAACTGGCTCATCCCAACAGATTTATGATAAATAATAGTAAAACTGAAATTGTTAACTTTTATTCCAAACATTGGCTGAAAAAGTTAGTGAGGGTGACTCAGTAAAACTGCTGGAAAATCACATGGATCCCAAGTTGGTATGGAATGTGGAGCTGTGTATCACACTGTTCAGACTGATAATCCCATTGTGTAAATTAATACACTTATTTAGTAAATAACAACCATTGTCCTCCTACTATGCATTCTTATTATTCTGAGGGCATCCAAAATCACGCACCGAGTGTGTTCATCAGTAGATGATAACGATTGTCCTCCTATTACGCATTCTTCCATTCAAATTTGGTGATTGGAGTTATTCTGTGGGCACCTCGCCTGATGCACAGAGTGCGTTCACGTGGCAAAACAATAACTCAAGTCAACCATGGGCATTGGAACCATGTTAGACACTTTTCAAGGATATGAACAGATTAATCACTCTAAGTTAAGAGCTTTCCCTCTTTAAATAAAAAAAAAATCTGATCCGAGCTTACCATGCAGAAGCACTGTCTACAACAAGAAATATAAAAATAGCCTAAATATCAAACAATGGAAAGTCCAGGATCGAATAACAACAATATTATGAAAAAGATAGATTGCTACTCACTATATAGAGAAGGTGTTGAGTTGCAGAAAAATGAAAAGACTGCTATTCATTTTAGTATGGCCGCAGCAACCAGAGACAGTGGTCATGTGTGTGTGAGTTCTGTTTGTGTGAATGCATGTGTGTGCTCTACTTCAGAAGAATCCCTTTTGGCCAAAAGCAAAATGCACAGCAGTCGTTTTGTTGTGGCTGTCTGCAACCCAACAAGTCCTCTATATGGTGAGCAACAATCTATCATTTTCATAATATTTAATAGCCTAAATTTGGAAAGAGCAAATACCACAACAGCTTTAAATATATTGCTGCAAAGCTTTATAACAAATTACCACTGTCAGTGAGAGAGTTGCTCACTAACGAGTTTCAAAGGTATTTGCCAAATCTGTTAATGGACAAATGTATGTATGAAGTAGAAGAATTTTAGTGGAAATATTAATGTGTATGATGTAGAAATGCTTAAGTATTTGTAAGATTCCTTGTTATGACTTTAAATGTACAAAAATTCTCAGTAAACACATTTGTTTTCTGAACAAACTTGTACTGATCATTACAAATATTTTACTTGTAAAACTGATGATATCCATCTTAATGAGAACTCACTAATGACAAGGATGTATTAGTCTATTTTAAAAGAAATTTTGGTAGGCTGACTAACTCACAAGCATAGTCATTCTGTTGATTCAGTCCAAAACACACAGGTTTCTGTCCATCCCATTCTCCACCAATACAACGCCTGTGACTTGAACCAATCATGGCATATTTTCCAATGTCAACACAGCGAGATACCTACACATGAGGGAAAAAAAAAGGTTGATTTTATTTATTTTTCTATCAATATGTATTAAGGACTGTGATATCAATTTTATATCAAATTTAAATTTTAAGGTAACAGATATTTTACACAGACATATGATAAAATATTATTACTAAAAATTGTACATCTAGAGCTGTCTCTGAAATAGTAATTTATTTGCTGATGTTCTCTTCTTCTTCACCATCTAAAATAAAAGTTTTTATCAACAAATTGTAACTCTGGTGTGATAAATAACTATCCATAAGATGTTAATAAGTAGTACATTTACATATTTACAAAGTGCTAATTCCACAAAAATATATAAGTGAAAGCAGAAATATGCAGTTTCAGTTGCCCTATAAGCATAAATGGACAAATACAAGTTTCATTCATTTATTAATTGTGTTCCATGGATCCCACAAAGAAGGAACACCTTCACAGATGTGGAGCACATTCACATATACTTTAACTCTTAGAAACTTAATATGTATACTGTATTAACAATAAATTATGACACCAGATAAATAACAATAAATTATAACACCAGCTAAATGTGATCAATTATGACAGCAGCTAAATGTTAGTAGGAACACTACCATTCTGACTAAATCAGTTGCTTCCTCAATTAGTTTAAATAACTGCTCTTTATCTGCTACCGGTCACTCAAAATGTACATGATTTCATTGCTAGTCTTCAAAGAAAATAGTTACCAGTATCTGTAAAACATCAACTGAATGGGGTTAGGGATTGTGTCAGATGGTGTAGCTAATGGGAAAGAGGAGAGGAAGAGTGAGAAGGAGGGTTGGGGAAGAACAGCTGACAAGTGTGTGGGACAACAATGTGGTGCCAGAGAGCTCCCTCTAACACTTGCAGGGAAGTTTTGCATGGTGCACATTGATGTAGAGGTGTTAAATATAATGGGAAGACAGAAAAGAGGAAGAGGGAGTCAGTGGAGAAGAGGGTGTGACTACAAGATGAGTGAAGCTAAGTTTATGTAGTGGAGCTGGAGATGGAGGTGGGTGTGGGGCAGGGGCTAATGGAGACTGAGACCAGGAGGACTGCATGGTCACACAATGTATTACAAGGGTGAATCCCATTACTGCAGTTAAGAAAAGGTGATGTTGGGGGAAAGGATCCAGGAGAAAGTTGTGAAGCACCCATTGAAGTTGAGCACCTTGTGACCAACAGTGTATTCTATCATTGGGCGATTAACTCTAGTTTTTGTCACAGTTTGGAAGTGGCCATTCATTCAGGTGGACAGTTCATTAATGGTCATTCTCCCATAAAATGCTGTGCTCAGGTTGCAGAAGAGCTGGAACGTGATATGGCTGCTTTCACAGGTGGATTAGCTGATAGGAAAGGAACCATAAAAGAATTCAGAAGGAGGTTATTTGTTTTATTTCTGAATTAAATATATTGAGCTGCTTTTTTTGTCCTTAAGTAAGTCATAAATTTATTCTATACCTTTTGAAAATTTACAGGCATTACAAATTTTGAGAAAATTAAACAATGGAAAATCCAGGATCAAATAATGACAATATGAAAAGGATAGTTGCTACTCACCATATAGTGGAGATGCCGAGATGCAGATCGGCACAACATAAAGAATGTCAAACCAAGCTTTTGGCCAAACAAGCTTTCATCAGAATTAAATACACACACACACACACACACACACACACACACACACAACACACACACACACACACACACACACACACACACACACACACACACACACACACACCAGTGCAACTCACACAAAAAAGGCCAAAGTCTCTGGCTGCCAAGGCCAGAATTTTGACAAAAGATATTCTACATACTAAGCAAACCTTAGCTACACAATATTTTTGGAAACTTACCAGGACAGATCCAGGAGGAAATTCTACAACTTCTTCAGTTATGTGTTGGTCATTGTAGAAAGACACAAGATTTGGCTCTGTGTTGCGGTAGATGCACGTACTATTTTTCATTTCTGTATGACCATCCTGAGCTTCATCACCTTCTGAAAATGATGGTTATTTAATAGATTTTATGGAATAACAGATCATCTGCACTTCAAATTCTTCAGTAATACACTAATAAATACATCATAAGAAAGAGAATACCAAGTGAAAAACTTCACTAATGACGGCATACAATATAGTAAATAAAATACAACTAAAAGTTAACTATGAGTTGACATCAAGCACTTAAACTGAAGATTCATTAAGTTTGAATTTTTTATATGTCTGGGATTCCTGATTGCCAATGGCTATGTATTAGTGGCATATTTCAAAACATTTCTATTCAAATGACAAGTTCATACCTATTTTTCTTGTACTTTATAAAATGGTCACTAAAAGTTTCTACTGAAACTCCGATTAGAACAGGTATTGCCTGCTGTTGACCCAATACACTGAGGTCACAAAATTCAAGAGACATATGGAAGTATCTGGACTTATGAGAAGATTTTTGTTTCCAAACTTAACAAACACAGCGTACAGGAAAACATGAGTGAGTGATATCTCTGGCTACATACAGTAACAAGTAAAGACAAAGAAAGAATAAATAACATTGGTGGTCGTGCAGTTGAACTGCACGTGCCAATTCTCAACACCAGTGATCAATAAACATGTTGCCTTTTCATAGCATCAGACAGTGAGCTGCCCTCCTGTGTTGGTTGACTCCATAATGCACAAAAAACAGAAAAAAACAGGTGTACTTTCTTCTTTACCCTATTCTCAACCCATTATCTCAAGAGCACAAGAAATCGTGCAATATTCCATATTTAGGAAAAATCTCTCTGAATGTAGACCAAAAGCTTAATCCAGGAACCTTAAACATAATTTTATGTGTACAACACTGCTGGACACTTTATGCCCAATTGTAAAGACAGCAGTTCAGCTTCACAAAAGACTGAAATATGCAAAATCACTTATAATTGTAGCAAATTCTATACAGGTCAACCTGGCAGGGCAACTTGTACCAATTTGAAGGAATACCATAAAGTTCGAAATTTAGAAAAGGAGACTCTACTTTTGCAGACTACCTGCTTTGAGAAAGTCATGAAGTCTTACAGCACATCCCTATGGGTGGGGGGAAGGGGAGGAAGATGAATTACCTTAAAATTAAAATAAAGGAAACTAACAAACATATGTTCATTTTCCAAATCTCTGTACTGAATGACCAGACATGGTTCCCTCACTCACCATTTGTAACTGCAAATATCTACTCATAATCATATCAATATCTTGTTGTAAATTACCTCTCTTGCTCACATAGCCCATTTTTCCTTCATTTCAGTAACTGTAATTTCAACTGTCCTATTAAAAAAATTAAAAAATATACTTTGTGTAATCACAGTTGCTTCATGTACCTGCTTAATCTTGCTAAGATACCTTATCTGTATGTAACATAGGACATGCTGAAGACGAGATTATTCGGGTCAGCCTCTCCTTGAAATATGTCACTGACATTTATTGTTCAGTTTATTTTCTTCTCAGAACAAATGTTGTAATTTGTTACACCTGTATAATTTCATTAGTTAATGTGTCACATATTTTGTCAAGTGAAATAATCTTCATCACATTTAAAAATAGTTCGTTTCATTTTAGTCCTAAATCAAATGTTAACAGTTGTCATCTGTGGAAACCGACATCCCTGTAGATGTACTAATTGAAAATCTTTGATCCTACAAAAATTTTACTGCTACACGTATTTATCTTCATACCTGATGATGAAATAATAACTAAAAACTGGTTTGTAAAACAAATAATAAATATTGTCAAGTATTACAGCAGTGTTGTGTGTGTTTTCATTCATAATGTACTAAATATTCTACCAAGAACTGATGGAACAATCAATCAAATAAAATGAGAAGTCCAAAAAATCTATTTGTTGACAATACCAGTGCATTATTGTCTGCAAGAATAAACTATATAAAAAAAAAAAAAAAACGCCAATGCTATACAAGATCTGGGTCTGTGGGATCAGCAGGGCTTTACACGGAATATACAAGTAAGTAATTTCTTGAAAACACCCAGCACTGTGCTACCATCTGTGGATACTAAAAACTACATCTGGTAAACAAATAGTGGTACAGGGATAATATTCTAACATTTTCCTGATGACCGGAGACTGTGTGGTACTGGGTTGCAAGACTCACATGTCTCTCGCGGGTGATTTACGTATTGTGTGCAGCCGATCTTCTTCTCAGGACAGATGGCTGTGTCAATCTTCCTTCACAATGCTTCTTCTCCAAAGATTTTGTGCTGGTTAGGGAAATGATACTGAACTATTTCTCTACTTTTGAAATGATTTCTTACTCTCATAATACTTTCACATCAAGTTCACCATATTTTCTTCTTCACAATAAAACAACTACACAAGTTTCACATGCACTTTCAAGTCTCGCAAATCAACTACATCTGGAAAACCTTAGTACTCAACATATACCATTACAGTCTCTTTTGGTTTTAGTAACCCTTGTCAAAACAGTTCTTACTCCTATCAAGTCAAACAACAAAGTATATGAGTCTCTAGATAAAACCTATTTCATTTGTTCGCAACAGTCACTACTGTTTCACTGCCAAAAAGTAGCCCTTGATTACTCCTTGTACTTGGCATATGGCTTCCAAGGCGTGCGTGGCCACCACTTGTCAGCGCCAACAGACTGCCACAACTTTAGTCTTCTCGTAACACACGCCCGTCCTGCACACACACAAACCGTGGCACAGTAGACACATTTCCACTCTCACACACTCATCCTTAAAATATCGTGTATTCAAGATGGTGGAAATACAAGTGTCTCTAGAATTTACCCTGAAGTTCTCAAGGCACTACAATATGCACATTTCCATTTACTGCTTCAGTATGGAATCATTTTCTGCAGCAATGCTACCCAGATGACAAACACATTTAGAATGCAAAAGAAAGCACTGAGGATAATTTGTGGTCTTAAAAATTAAGTATTATATACCTAATTTTTCTGAATTAAGTGTTTCAGTTTTGTTTATACTTAAAACAATCTTACTCACTAGGGAATATGTCATGGAAACTGAATAACTGATGTATAAAAAAGATGATAACAACTATGATATGATACCAGAGGACAGTCAAATATTCACCAAGTGATTTCAAGAATATCATCCTATTAGGAAAGAGTATTTGAGTGAGGAGTCACATTATACAGTAACACATCAGAAGAAATAAAGATTTCTCTAGAGCCAGTATTTAACAGATTAAAGCAATTCCTAATAAAACAATCTTTTATTCTATATACCAATACCTAATCTGAAAAAATAGTATTCCTTCTTCAAATGTAGATCAACCAAACAAAGTCAAGAGTGTAAGAATGTATATGTTTTTTCCTTTCCATTTTATATAGTATGTTATGTTGTTTAGACCTCTCTGGCATCACTCGTGCAAATTGTGCTCTAAGCTATAGCTGAACCACTAATTCTACAATACAATTTTGGGGCAATACTGTTCCTTCTGCACATAAATGTATTACTCTTAAACAGTAAAAATATGTTACCTTCATCATATTTTAGTTTTAGTACACCACCATGAACATACTGTAGAAGCAAGATTCAGAGAACCAATATAAACATATATCTCCAGCTTATTTTCTCTTCCATTTTCTTAGTGTATTTTTCAAATCTTTGTATGCCCTACAACTTTATCTCTTCTGTGAACTTAGTTAGCTTCTTTTCTCTTCCATTTTCTTAGTGTATTTTTCACATCTTTGTATGCCCTACAACTTTATCTCTTCTGTGAAGCTTCTTTTCTCTTCCATTTTCTTAGTGTATTTTTCAAATCTTTGTATGCCTACAACTTTATCTCTTCTGTGAACTTAGTTAATGAATTGTTGGTCATGTTAAAACATCATTTGTCAGATAATAGCTCACCAAATCTCTTCATTTTCTTTTAAATTATTCATCTAATGGTTTCTTATTTCCATCAGTCTAGACCATGCAATATTAACATCCTTCTACACAATCACACCTACAATGATTATAGCATCATCTGATTCAGCATTTCCATCACACATCTTCAGTTTTCCATTGTGTATCATAGGAAAACAATTAAAACATTTTTTTTAATAAAACCAATGACTGACATTATGAAATCATAATTTTAAAAATGGCTTCTTTTCTTAATTTTATTCTTTTCTTAGAATTCAGTGATTATTCTTAAATTTCTTCCATCATATATTATATCATTCCGAGACTCAGAAGGTTATTATTCACATTCCTGCCAGCTTTTCAAATCAGTCAGTCTTAGAAATATATTTACTTTGTCAGACAAGAAGTGTTGCTAACAAGTGACATTATCTTTCCGTTTTGAACTTTTTCTTCAATTTTGTGGTTTTCTTCTATGTCCTTCACTGCTCTCTTCACAAATGACATATAATAATTTTGCAAGCCTCCTACAGACCTGTAAAACTTACATATGATCATTGTTTCAATTGACATAATTGCTAAAAATAGCTTTAATTAGATGTAAAGAATGTATGGCATGAACACCACATGGTCTCAGTTTCTGAAGGTTAGGAAAAGAAATCTCTAAGCACTCATTCAGGGTTACCAATTATCCAAATTTACTTCTGTTATGACGTGTTGAAGGTGAAAGAGAAAAAAATGTAAACACATAAATGAGTAGTATCATACGTATCTAATAATCAAGATAACTACTTACCACAATTAAGGGATCTGCCCACCCAACTACCATCTTCACAAACAATCCGCCAAGTTGTCTTCTCCCCCATTATACTTGCTATGCAATTGAATGTCACTTCTGTTCCATCTGGAAAACTGAAAGGAGGTTTCTATCAGTTTCAATGAGACTGAAAGAGTAATCCTTATACGTATAATTTGAGTCTAGCCTCCTTCCACCCATTTTGAAATTAAAGCAGTAGGCCGTTAACAAATCATATGCAATGAACGAGTCGTGGAATGTGTTCCAGATTATCTGATGGAAGCGATGTTTGGTCAAACATTTAGCTCAAAAATGTATCTATCTTTGGAGAGTAATAAGTGGGATGTGTAAACTGAGATTGTGAGGATTTAAAATTATAAGTGGGAAAAAAAACAAAGCAAGAAAATCTTTTCTGAAAAAGATAAATTTGCTTATTAATGTACGGAAATCTGTGGTTGAGAATAACAAATTATTTGGGAATAAAGTAGACGATTCACCAAAAGGCAGAAGCATTGGGTATAACACACACATACACACTGACATGGACATGCCTGTCTCCCTACAGTGTGATCATTCAACTGCCAGCTCATGGGAGAGTGGGGAGCCTTCCATGGGCTAGCTAGGGGTACAGGTAGAGAGGGCAGGTGGCAGATGGCTGGGCACGCGATTTCACAGACTAGGGCATGAGATGACAGCGTACAACTAGGTGACATATTGGGTGCAATATATGAGGGAGGGATTTTGGGTTGCTAGAAGTAAGTTATGCTGTTATAGGGAGTCGCATTGAACGTGGAGCTGTGTGTGTGGCTGTTGTAATAGATGTGGCCATAACTACAGCAGGTGACAAAAGTCACGTACAACAACATGTGTCGTGGCCGTTACAGATTGTGTTATAAAGGCGAGAGGGATGAAATGTAAGAGAAAGAAATGGACGGGCAATAGAGGGCAGCTAAATAAAGGAGATAGTAACAGAGGTTGGATGACACGAGGTTTGGATGGAAGAGGCCACTAGATGGTATAACAATGTACAGAAAGTTCTGTGCTCCAATCTCATGCCCTAGTCTAAGAAATCACGTGCCCAGCCACCTGCGCCGCTAGCCCACAGATAGCTCCCCACTCTCCCACAAGCTGGCAGTTGAATGAGCACTGTAGGGAGACAGGTGTGTGAATATGAGTGTGTGTGTGTGTGTGTGTGTGTGTGTGTGTGTGTGTGTGTGTGTGTGTGTGTGTGTGTCCATGTTTCTCCTCCAGTTTGAGAAAAGAATTTCATTGTGAAAGCTAAAAAAGCAAAGCTCTGTACCTTTTGTTTGTCAATGACGCAGCGCTTCTGTCTTTTGTTGAGTTGTCTCCTTTATTCCCAAATAATTCATAAATTTGTTTATATCTGTTATAAATATAAGTGCAAGGAAATCTTTTCTGAAGGTATTCAGCTAGCATATATCATTATACAGAAGTGAAATGTTGATGATAAACATATCAGACCAGAGGAGAATAGGTCTTGAAATGTGGTGCTACAGAAGAATACTGAAAAGAAAATGGATGGTCAAATAACTAATGAAGAAGTACTATATCACATTGGGGAAAAAATAAATTCATTGCACAACTTGACTTAGAAGGGATCAGTTGATAAAACACATTCTGGGACATAAAGAAATTGTCTATTTGGTAATGGGAGGAAAATGTGAAAGGTGAAAATGTTATAGGGAGACTAAGATTAGATTGTAGCAAGCAGGTTCTCATGGATTTATGTTGTGATAATTATGTGGAGATGAAGTGACTTGCTCACAACAGAGTAATGTGGAGAGCTGCGTCAAATCTGTCTTCAGACTGAATCTCAGAACAAAAACAATATTAACAACAACATACTCATTGAAGAACAGTAATATGAGAAAAGACAGTCTGTTGTATCAGGACCGTAATTAAGTTAATGAGAAAGTGCGAGTTCCAGTGTGTTAACACAATACAGTGATACTCTGCTCTTTTACTGTGTTCTTGTTTCCACTGTGCCCTGAAAAGGAGAGACAGCAATTTCAAGAAATGGTGGACTATCAGTTATTGTCACAGATTCAAAGCCACTACAGATGAAGCTTTCACAAAACTGCAGCTGGGATAATGGAAGAGTATTTCATCCAATTTTAAGATGGTTGAAGATATTGTTTGGTGGCTAGAAACTAAATGAGGATAAACCTAAGAAAGGAAGCCTTCTTAAATCAAAAAGCATTAAACCTACCGATAATTGCAGATTTTGTGTATTAAAATTATAGGACAACAGTTATGTAGAATATGTATCGTGCCACTTACTAGATTTTGATAAACAAATTGATGAGGAAAATCTCTGCTACATCTTACTTATGAATTTAAGGACCACACTACATTGCTATGGGCCATTATGCTAATTCTGCTAAGTACCACAGATCTGTACTGTTAATATACATGATCTGAACACTATAACTTTAAATGGAACATTTGACATAATGATTTTAAAGTGCAGGAGAAAAGAAAAGAAGCTATTGGTTTATAGAGAAAAAAAGTTTCCATGTATAACAGTTAGTGATCAATATTAGATAGTGTTCGATTCTGAAAAGCAAATTTTAGTATGGAAGAACTACATTAGTCTCTTTTGGCAGGCAAAAATGTGAAGATTGAAGGTAATGATGAGAAAAAAGTCAAACAGATCCATGAGTCATACAAGAAGAAATAAGGGGCATTATAATATCAATGAAATGTTATAAAGCTCAATAGAGCTGTTCAAACTCTTGGGGGAGGGGTCTCTCTATTCTGTTCACTTGCTATCATAAATGTTTGCTTCTCTCCACAAAAACCAAATGCAAGGAAATAACAAGATCACACACTTTTAGTTTAATGAGCCATGTTTTAAAAATATTCCTCATAATTAGTCACCAAAGATTGTTTGAGAAATGTGAAAACATTCTCAGTGGCTCGCAGCTTGACATTAAACAAGGATTTGACACAAGAGAGGCTACAGGTCTAGCACCTGTGCAAAACTGCTTTGATCAGCGGGTAAACACAGGACTGCCTTTTATTAATTCAAAAAAGCTTTGACAGAGTGTGGTGTAAGAAACTGATCCAAATTATTAACAAAATGGACACGGGTAAGAATGATCTTAGATGCATAAAAATTATATTGAAACCAGACTGCTCAGATGAAGATAAATGATTAAATCTCCACAATGTTCAGGTTGTAGTATTAACAACATCCAACATGTCAATAATGCTACACTGTTTCCAAATAATATATAAGATGTAGGAAGACTACTTAACATTGTAGGTGAATATAGCAAAAACTGGGGCCTAGATATTAATATTAAGGAAAGAAAATAAATGTAACAACACTGTGGTGTCATTTAATTATCCGCCAATCAAATGAGTAAGTAAAGTTTCCTGAAGACTGGATGATGGATAGGGAGGTAAAATATTAAATAGAATATGCAAGAAATACCTTTACAAAATTCCAACAAATTTGTTATAATGTGAATTGCAATCCATATCTCAACAGTCTGATTCATTAAATGCTATGTCTGGTTGGTGTTTCTGCATGGCATGAAAGGGTGGACATTAAAAGGCTCAAATCTGTGGACTGATTTTATGACTATTTTGCTAATTATTGTAAATCACTGTCCACAATCAAGCATAATATATTTATCAGTTAAAAGACATAAACTGTTGTAATCACTTAAGTTTGGTTTGGTTCATTCAATGGATAAATTCTCATAGACTTGATCTGATTGCTTTTCAGCTAAATGAGATTTACACAAATAGCATGAAATGTAGCATAAAATAGCTTTCTATAGGACAAGCATGATCAAAAGAATCCTCATGAAGGTCACTTTACATTACATTAGTTGTATCCAATTAACTCCATGCATGTCCTGATATGGGGACAGAAGTCAATGACAAGCATTTCATTTAAATGCACTACAATGAAATAACTTACCATTATTGAATATTACTCTAATAAAGTGCTAATATAAATTACAAAATAACTAAAACATTATTTTTAAAAGTTTCTGTGAGGATACTCTTAAAAACTGAGTAGGAAGAGTTGAACAACAGAAAGTTCTTTAAGTCAGGGTTAAACTTCACTACGTTACCCATAAGACATTCAATATGCTCTATTTAAATTTCATCACATTACCCATAAACCATTTAATATGGACTGGTAAGCTATCAAATACATGTGTACCCATGTACTCATGGGAGAGTCAAAAAAAAAAAAAAAAAAAAAAAAAAAAAAAAAAAAAAAAAAAAAAAAAAAAAAAAAAAAACCTGAACTAGCAGACATTTGAAGATAGGATCAGTTATTGTGTAAGAGCCTACTTACAAATTTTTGAGAACCAGTATTAAGTGAAGAATATGGGAATACACTGTACACCTCATTATAACCCTGTAAGTAATACTTGTTTACATGCCAGGGCACCAGGCCGCTGGTGCACTACACTTTGTATATTCCGCCAATGGCATCTGTGTGGGCCAGCCACCAGAAGCCACCTGTTGTGTGCCAGATGACTTATGCACAGCTGTGCCATCTACCAGAGCCCTCCTTTTTATAAGCACAGTGCAGAAGGCAGCAGCTCTCATACTCTGTTCATACTTATTGTCAGCTACTGCTTGTATTAGTATCTTGATTGTTTCTATGTTGGTGTCTACATTCTCAACTGTTGTTCACGTGTATATGGAAGAAGAATAAAATGTGGTTCACTGTGACTGTGCTGTTGTTCCTGTATTAGAGTAAGATACAACTGGAAATGAGTGTGGCCTTCACTTTTATGTGCTCAGTATATTTGGTTGTTCCTTCAGTTCTTCTGTCCATGGAGGCTGTGCTCCAATCTCTCCTCAAGCAGCAGAAGGCTCTTATGGTTGCTGTCACAAACTTGTTGGCCACACTGACTACACAGACTTCATCACAACTGGCACACCTGCCCTCTTTTCCCCCTTACAATGGTGCAACCAAAGACTGGGAGGCGTATAAGAAGCAGCTTCAGCAACACTTCTTTGCTTTTTGTGTCACTGACGCAAACTTGTGTAAGGCTTTGTTTCTTTCTCGGATTGGGTGCCAGTTAGTCCCATTCCAGGAACCTGAATTGTTTTCCCTCAACAAAATGTGTAAATTGTTTGTCAAATTACATGCATGCAGGTCATTGTAGTGCATGTACAGTTCTGTCATTGTCATAAACTGCCCCACAATTCCTACTGGGCTTGGACAGCTGAACTCCATGGCCCAGTCACAAATTTCATTTTTTCCAATGCTCATCATAATTCCTATGCTGATTCTATGGTCCCTGACACCATCATTTGGTTGCCTCGTGACTAGAAGGTGCGTCAACATGCACTACAGTGGGAGCATCCATCTTTGGGTGAAGCACAGGGTGTTCAAAAAGTCTGTCTGCAGTGCCATATGATTGCCAGCCGCGCGTATCTTATGATTGTGGGTCCCATATTTTTCAACGAAACAATAAATGTACAATGATACTGCAGTGATATTCTGTACCCATTCATAGGAGAACTTGTGTTAAGTGAAATACTGAACGTTTATTTTCAACAAGATGGTGCAACCGCGCATACAGCTCACGTTTCAATGTCACTTCTTGCTGATGTTTTTGGTGGTCGCATAATTTCACAGGGACTTTGGCCTCCACGATCGTCTGACCTAACACCACTTGACATTTTCTTCTGGGGTGCAGTGAAAGCAACTGTCTATAAAAACCGTCCAAAATCCATCGATGAATTGAAAACTGCAATATCCACTTTCACTGCTTCTGTTACAGAAGAAATGTTACATCTTGAGTTTGGAAAAATGATTAGATGAATTCAATTGTGTATTCAACAACAAGGGGGACACTTTCAACATTTAATGTGAAAATTTGTAAGTAAAAATGAATATTCAATAAATTAATAACTTGTATTTCACTGAGTTTCATTTTGGAATATTCACTGCGGCATATGGCACGTGCGGCTAGCAACCATACCAGCCAATTCTCAGGGGGAGGGCAATGTGGCAGCCTTACAAATGCTGCCTAAACACTGTACTGCACAGCAACATGCCAAACAACAACAACAACCAGAGCATCTTGCCCATAGTGTCTCATGGCATGTACTAATTGTGTGTCTCCCATGCTAATGAATCGTAATAAACTGTTTATCAAAATGCCAGTTATAGACAAAGTGTTCAGACCACACATCAAGACAGGTGAAGCCGTGACTTTACTGAATTCACAAACTTATGTCAGTTTGGGATCTCCAGTGTTACCTCCAGTTACTCAATGTTAGGCGAGTTACAACAAGTAGCATATTCCAATTTTGGGGCAATTTAAGGCTCCCATATGTACAAATCTGTAGTTCATTCCTTGACTTTTTTTATAGTGGGTGATGCTGGCACCAATAATTTGTTCAGTCTGAATGCTTTCAATGCTTTTGGTTTTTTCATTTCTTACCAGGTCCCTCACACCAGCAATTAGAGTCTCTGTGTTCTGAGTTCTCATCTCTTTTCTTGGATGCGTTAGGTTGTGCCACTAATTTTGCAGCCCACATTACAGTGAAACCTACTACATGGAAATGCTTTTTCCATGAGCACCATATTGTAGTGGTTTTGCATGATCAACTGAAATCAAAATTAGACAAGCTGGTGTTGTTGATCAAACAGCCTATTACATAAAGTGAGTAGTCTACCCTCCCTTGTGATTGTTAAAAAACTGCTTGGCTCCACCTCTGCAACAGCTTTACAGCCTCAGTTAACACTCAATCTACCGTTGACACCTATCCTTTGCCCTGTATGGACAAGTTATTAGCTAAAGTCACTGTGGGCCAGTTTCTCTCCAAAATTGATTTATCTGAAGCCTACTTACAAGTTCCATTGGGGGGGAGAATTCTAAATGGCTCCCTCTGAGTAACATGCCCTTTCAGTTGTACCAACATCAGCACCTCTTGTTCAGTGTGGCAAGTATCCTGGTGATTTTTCAGCGATTGTTTGGACAACTGACAATGTTCATTCCAGGATGCATCGACTATCTTGATGACATCGCCATGACAGATGCATCCATGGAAGTGCATTTATGTAACTTACACACTTTGTCCATGGTTCTACACACTGCAGGGCTGAAATGTAACTTGGCCACATCACACTTTTTGCAGCCATCTATTGTGTATTTTCGGTTAGATGTACCTCAGGATGCTGTTAAGCCATTACGTCATCATGTCACCAATGTCATAGCTCTGCCTTTTCCTACAACTATCACAAAACTCCAAACATTTCTATGAAAAGTTGCTTAATATCTCATATTTATTACAGGTATGGTAACATTGGCCCATCCCCATCATGAGTTGCTACAGAAGAACATTCCTTTTCAGTGGACACCAGCCTGTGAGCACAGGTTCACGTTTCTGAAATCTAAATTACATTTTATTCCTTGTTTGGCTACTTTACAACATAGCCACCACCTGATTTTGGCTACAGATACCTCTCTGTATGGAGTCTGGGCCTTTCTCACACAGTGATGTAAGGATGGTTCTGATTATCTACTGTCTCTAATGACCTTGTTGTCAACAGGAAATTAAGTGCTAATCTCCTCCTCCTCCTCCTACAAATGTCCAATAGCTCAAAAACGCTCAACTCTCTTCAGCAGTCCTATTGCCAAGTTGAAAAGCAAGCACTTGTTATCATCTATGCCATTAAAAAGTTTCATGTGATCTTGTATGGGTCTAAGTTTCACCTCATTACTGACCACAAGCCCTTGATTTCATTGTTTAATCCTTCTGCTTCATTGCCTGACAGAGCCGAACAACATCTCCACCATTTGGCCTTGTTTCTGTTTTGCTCCAACTATGAAATACATTTTTTGCCTACCATGGAACATGCTAATGCCGATGCCCTGTCCCAGCTTCTGATTGGGCTGGATGCTATTTTTGATCAGTATGCATTCCTTTGTTTTCATTTAGATGTTGAGGTTCAGCATATGATGGATGGGTTCCATATTATGAGTTCACAGATCACATCTGCTGTTGTTGCCAATCTGGTTTTGCATCAAGTTGTTCACCTCATTCAGCATGGTTGGGCAGACAGATCTCTGGGCAGTCCTCCTGATCCTTTGTGTAAACAATTTTGCCCTCCATCACTGACTTTCAGTATTTGATGGTGCTGTTCACTTAACTGTGGATTAGCTGTCACACAGTGTTGTGATCCTCGCCAGCCTACAGCATGATGTGCACTCGCTCTTACATCATGTATGTTAGGGCATCTTGCATACCAAGTTATTGGCCCATCGGCATGTGTTCTGGCCTGGCAGTGATGGTGACATGGTGCATCTTGTCGCGATCTGCTCTCACTGTGCTACTTGTAGGTAGCACTGCAGTAACAACACTCTCTTCATGGCTCACACTGTAGCTTCTGTGGAAATGTGTCCATGTTGAGTTTGTGGGACCTTTCATAAATTCTTACTGGTTGTTGGTTGTTGATGCTTTCTCTAAATTTCCATATGTTATCCACTGTACTCTGATTTTTGCTGTGGCCGTGATTGTGGCTGTCTCCGAAATTTTTCCTATTGGAGGATTGCCTTATATGCTTGTGATGGACAATGGTACACATTTTGCATATCAGACCTTCCACAATATCTGCACCTGTTGAAGTATTCTCAGATGACTGCGCCTGCTTTTCACCCCCCATACTAATGGCAAGGCAGAGCATCTTGTCCACATGTTCAAGGTTCAAATCAAGAAGTACATCATGGACTCCTCCACAGATGGCATCTTGTCACATTTCTTGAGTTCCCACAGGTTTAGGCTAGTGGAGGATCAGAGTTTGGCTGAGATACTCCATGATCACCAGCCCCACACCTTTCTCCATCTGCTCACATCGACCCACCAATGCCCACTGGAACGACATTCATCTTGCTTCGCCTCTGGCTCCACAGTCTGGGCTCAGTGGTTCAACTATTGACCAAAGTGGATTCTGGCCACAGTCTAAAGCTGCTGATGTTCTTGCCTATATAAGGTGTGCACCTTTGATGGGTTGGTTGTGCATCATCATGATCAGCTATGTCCTCGCGCCCTGGTGAGGGCCACAGGTCCACCACCGCCAGCTCCGCTTCCGCCCTCGGCATCTTTCCTGACCTCAAATGACATACCTGCAGTGGGGGATGAACCCGTCCTTCTTGTAGATATCACCAAATCCTGCCTCTTCTCCGAGGTCCAGCTCCCTTAGCACCTGCTGCTGTGCCTTCCTGCAATGCTTTTCTGTCACTGGTGATTCCACTGCCAGCTAGGGTGGTACTTATGGGTCTTTCGCACAGTGGTGTCCCTGGCGCCCTGACTGAGGCCTTCACCGAAGGCACAGTTCCACCAATTTAAGGAACCAGACACCAAAATGCAAGTAGCGCCATTGTCACCTATCCTCTCATATGGTACTTTAAAGGGGAGCGACCACCGCACTTGTCTGTGGCAGCGACAATTCCTCCCATACTCACCAGTTCCATCCCGGAATCTCCTTCCACTGTTACCGCCATCACCTGCAGCATATTCTCGAGGGGCTGTGGATGTTTCAACTGCTGTCCCAACACCCATATTGACAGAGCACTATTTCCTCAGTGGGGTGCTGTAACTCTGTCTGGAATACTTGGATAAGTGCTGTGGCACAAGGTCACTGGGATGCTACACTTTGAATATTCAGCCAATGTCATCTGTGCAGGCTAGCCATCAGAATCTGTCTTCAGTGGGCCACATGACTTATGCACATAGTACAGCATCCACCACACCATCTACCAGAGACCTTCTCTTTACAAGTGCAGTGCTGCATGCACTCGCTCTCATTTTGCTTTCACACCTACTGTCAGCAAATGCCTACTTTCAGCAACTGCCTGCATCAGTAACTGGATTGTTTCTATGTTTGTGTCTACGTTCGCTACTGTTGTTCGGTTGTACATGGAAGAAGAATAAACTTTGGTTCATTGCAGCCCTACTGTTGTTTGTGTCTTAGAGTACCCCCAGCAAGTTTTGCTCCTGTAGGAACTGTGAAGACAATGTTAGGCTAATTACAGCACACTCATTCTTTTTGGATGTCACACACAAATGGAATGGAAAGAGCACGCACACACATGGGGGTATGTCTGAAAGCTGCTCAACTAAATTTTTAATTTTGCTCTTGCCAGCTGTTCAACATCTCAGCTATATCACAAGTAGTTACCTTCACTTTTACATTATATGTATCCATCCAAGACTTTCAAGTATAATGTTTTCACAAAATAAATGATTCAATTTTTGACCACACATGTAGATGCTAAAAGCTAAGTAATTAAATTACTTAAGGGGAACTACTACTGTGTCCTCCAATATGAAACTTAAATTTTGCTTATGTTAAAATTTACGTTAATTGAAAAATGATGCAACAAAACTATCATGCCAAATGCTGCAAATAATCAGTTCAAAAATGTTCATCATATCCAGCTTGTTATGCAAACATATAAAAAATACATATTTACATACAGTTTATGTGAAAAAAATAATGTTATAAGCTTTCTGACAGCTTAGCCTTCCTACAGTTGAAATCCCACAATCCTAGTTTTCAGCTAATATGACTCTTCATGGTTCCATTTTGTAAAGTTTCTTGGAGATAATCAACAAACTTCTGACATATCTGAGAAACATTATCTGGTTACCATTTTCGTAAACACCGAGGTATTTATGAAGATAACAGAGTCTATTTCAGCACAGGCCTTCAAATGTCATAGCAGTAATCACCCCTATAACTAATAATAGAAGACTGACAGGCACGTTAACAGACTATGGTACAGCAATGATACTACAATTAAAAGCAATGACTGAGGCTGCGCAATTACTGCACTGGACTTGCATTTTAGTGAAGCAAAGTTGAAATTCCTGTTGGGCATCCAGATATAGGTTTCCCATGGTTTCCTAAGTCACACAAGGAAAATGCCGAGATGATCTCTTTGTAACTCTATGGTAAATTTCACAAAACTCATTTAATAAGAGGCCTTGCTCCATTCATGATGACTTCATCAATGACAGGACATTGAACCCTGATGTTCCTTCACCACTTTCTCTTACTAGGCCCTGGCATCTAAGTTTCCTACCTCAAACAGAAGTACATAGAAAAACCTCTCAAAACAAAATATGTGGTAACCACATGAGCTACTGACCAAGGACCAAACAGGTTTAAACTACCTTCACTCTCCATCAGTTTGCAACAACTAAACACTTCGTTATACGAGGGTGTGCTGAAAAGTAATGGCTCCAAATTTATTGTGTCAAACTCTAAAAGCTTTTTAAAGAAAACAAATGTTATTAACATTCTACAACTTTATTCTTCACATCTACATATCTGCAGCCCTCTGCCTATAGAAGGCTTCGAATTGTAGCATGTAGCATGGTGATGTGTAATGTAACTATGTCCGTGCATGGGAAACAGCATGCCTAATTTTGAATTCGAAGAGTTTGTCCACACATGGAGCTCCCTCTCCTTCAGCATGACAATGCCAGACCACATAAGAGCACTACAATGTCTACAACGATCTGATGCCTCGGGTTCACTGTCATTGATCAACCTACATTGTCCTGTCTTGGCCCCATCTGATTTTCATCTGTTTCCAAACCTTAGAGAACATCTTTGAGGACTTCCATTTGATAGTGATGAGGTAGTGCAAGCAGAGGTGAGGTTGTGGCTCCATTGACAAAGTCAAACATTCTACAGTGACAATATCAACAAACTGGTCTCTCATTGAGAGAAATGTGTTTGTTGCAATGGGACAATGTTGAGAAATAAATATGTAGACATAATGTAGAAAGTTAATAACCTTCTTATATAAAAAGTTTTAAGAGTTTTTGCTTACAAAATTCAGAGACTTTACATTTCGAAACACACCCTTGTATATCCTACAAGTACATGTTAGTACGTACAGAAAATACATAAAGAATTTCAGTTGGAATAAAGTCACTGGTTATTTCTTTAAAAAGCTCTGTACACCTTATTCTGTAATTAGGAATGTATCTCATAAAGTCAGCTTGAAAAATGTAAAGGCATGTTGCACATAACTAGTCTCCATATGCTGTATGATGAAGTTACTAGTATGCAAAAGGAAATGGAATAATATTCTATACAGCAAATACTCACACAACTTCCATATAACTCATTCATACTCTACAAAATCAGCTCAATTGCTTGATGATATTTTCATCAAATGAACAGTGAGTATTAATCTTATATCTTATTCAGTGCTGTAAAATTAGTGAAGTGTATATTAGAAATTCACTGTCATAGAGCTGAAATTCTGATAGTATTATCTGAACATTACAACAAGATATAGCTTATTAAGGAAAACTATTTAAAACTCGTTGCTCTAATACTTGTGTAAGCAAAAGACAGAAGAAACTTACTTGGATGGTTCCCAGCTGCAGCATATTCAAGAAAAAAGTAAAATGTTGACTCATTACTGCTCATAATCTTCTCTACTTACAAACTTACGATTCCACTAATATTTAACATGAACAGTTGGGAGCAACAAGTACAATGGCGTTTTACAGTACCAAATTGATAAAAATCAGTTTTAAACCATCATATATGCACAATTTAATAGTAAAAAAGTAAGCACCTGTCACTATTACAGGGTGTATACGTGGACAAGGAAAAAAAATACCCGGATTTTCCGGTTAAAAATACACTTTCTCCCGGGTGAAAATACACTTTTTCCGTGTTAAGCGACAGTATACTCTTCCTCGGTACTGTAAAACTCATCAATTCTTTGAATGTTTATGGTTTTATATACTGACGTAGAATTTCCCGCCACTTTAGAAAACTAAACTCAGAGGGGGAAAACACGTTTTGAAAGACCTTTGCTGTGCACCAACATGTACGCTGCATATTTCCGTATTACAAAGGTATAAATTTGAATTCCATCATACAACGCATGTCACTTTCCGAAGCATTGAAATCGAGATTGCAATGCGCTTTTGTAAGCCAGTCATAGCTCATGTCACGTGATCTCGCCAGCTGATGACAGCATAGGACATGTGATGTAGTCAGCCAATAGCAAGAGCACTCTTAAGTAGCGCGAACACACAAATAAGAAAAGTTAATGTTTTAAATTAATATACATAGCACTCACATATAATACTGGTCTCAAAGATTAATAAGCTGGAAGAGTATCTAAACTTCCACATACAATGTTGATCTTTTTTGCACGTGTTACAGTTTAAGGTACACACACAAATGTGCCAGCACAATTTTTAATAACTGCGTTTCAAATAAAGTAGAAAAGATTAATGAAAGCCAAACCTCTTTAGCAAACCGACAAAAATAACTTCATTGTTATGCAAGGCAATTAATGCTTGACTGTGAGGAAGATTGAAATAAAATCTAAAACTAATAACATATTTTAGCTTTCCGTAATCATGCGAACGTATTGTAATTCATTTGATAACTCCCGGCCGCAAAAATCCGTTTATTATCATTTAACGTGAGAACAATAAACGAAGAAGAAACAACAAAATGACTGAACTTAAACACAGTTCACGTGGATACGACCCATCTCCCCACCACAACTCAGACTGCTCTGGGCATCAGCGCCAGATTTACTGTATTTCCGAACCTGTGCAATATTGAGTAGTGGCGGCCAGCCATACTTCCGTAACCAGAAGCGAAAGAAGGTACTACTCATACGAGACTCAACAGCGCATGCGCAAGAGCCCGTCCGCAACTGCTCAAACGAATCTAATTTAAACAGTTGTCACATGTCACGCTCATCGGAAGCAATTTGTTTTTATGAAGCATTGCATAGTCTTCCTAAAGCCATTGACACACTTTGCTGTTGGTAGATGCTTGTATGAGCACTGTGTTTGGTTGTTGTATACGGCGCATTTCCTTTGCAACTTAAAGTTTTCTTCTTCTTTTTTTTCATTCATGTTTTGTTGCTGCAGTATTATTCTGCAGTAGCAGGATACAGTAATATCCTTTGTATGAGCGTTGGTTCTTACCAGTCAAAATCACAAAAATGTAACTGAAAACTAAAACAATGAAATATTCCCGGAATTCTAAACAATTCCCGGGTTTTTCCCAGTTTTCTCCTGGATGAAAAAATTCCCGGGTTTTTCCCGGATCTCCCATTTGTCCCGGGTCGTATACACCCTGTATTATCTATCAGCTTACCAATTAATGTAAAAATTTGACATGTTTTACATACCTTCACTTCACATAATAAATAATTGAGATCTTTTAGGTTAATGTGTCTGAAACTTTAATGTTAAATGGTCTCCTTTATGTGTAGATGAATATATATGTAGTACAGAAGAAGCACAAACTATCAATTTGAATGCAGTAGGAAGATATTAAATAAAAGCATTGTACTGCCATGGTAACTTCTGTCATTGTACCCTCTATTACCATTCATACTTCTGTCTGCTGCCTGCATATTGATTGGTTTATTTATCTGTGTTTCTGTATGTTCTTCTTGATCTACTGATCATAAATAAATTAGTAAACAGACTGAGTAGTTTGTGCTATGTATTTAATGTCCTGATTAAAGTCAGTGAAACAGACAACACTATAATGTGCATAATTCGCACTTGCACAGTCGATACTCAAATTTTGCATTCCATTTTGGGGTGTCTCAGACAGAGGGATATGTAGAATGGAATAATTATGATAATGAGTCAAGTGCCCCTTTCCTTCACCTTTAAATATATATTTCTGGAGCTCAGTACCCTACTAGTGTCACATACTTACATTCACAAAATAGTGTGTTTTACACATATTTTTACAAAAAATAAACACATCTACTGTCATCAGACCCATAGTTACAAAGGCCTCCCTATAGTTGATGTCTATGTAAAGGACACAATAGTGTAGGCACATGGGGGCCTCTTGTTTATCCTCGAACTCCACATTATATGGGTATGAAAACTTATAACAAAGTAAAAGGTAGAAAATTCCTCAGCACAAATTTAGAAACACTGAAAAAAAAACTTATATGAGAAACTAGGGCAGGAATATTACTATTCAGTAGAAGAATTCATGAATGACAACCTGACAATTTGAGCAAGAGAGAGCAAGTACTTTGGACTGTTAATTTTTAAAAGTTTGTAACTTTCTAAGAAAATTTATTTATTGCTTAATTAATTATTATCCAATACAGTATATTATATTACCGATATTATAAGAAAGATTGTAAATCAGTTTTTGTGTTTTGATGAGTCTCCTGTATATTAAGTCAGTGACTTAAAACTGTATGTTACAAGACAATAAACTTGTATTCTGTTCTATACAACAACCTACCTAAGAACTTAAAAGTCAAATACAGAAGGATTCATAGAAAAATAAAAAAATGTGACTTCAGAAGAACTGTTTCTATACAGTCGAAGAATTTCTGAAGGCCACTCTAAAGTAAACAAGCTGTATATTTTCTTACTTATTATTAAGTTTATAGCTGATTAGTTCATTCTACATATGTTACTGTTATGTTTCTTATTTTGAGTCTAAAACAACCAAGTTAAATATTTTCTACTGATTTATGACAATATTATGAAAATTAAATATTTCTACTTACCATATAGAGGAGATGCTGAATTGCAGACAGATACAACAAAATGACTGCCATAAATATTGTGCTTTTGGCCAAAAGAACTTTTTCTAAAGTATATACATCCATGCAAGCACAACTTACACACACATGACCACTGTCTCTGGCCGCCAATGCTGGACTGCGAGAGATGTGCCTGATGGGAGAAACAATCTGGATGGCAGGAGTAAAGAGGAGGCTGGGGCAGGGATGGGAAGATAGAGCAGGACAGAGGTGGAGAAGGTAAAGTGCTCCTTCTTGTTGAAGCACGCATGGATGTGGTGGGGACAGGGTACGGCAGCTAGGTGTAGCTGGGAGGTTTGAGGGGAAAGTGGAGGGTGGAAAAGGATAAAATAGGAGGAAAAAAAAGACTAGTAAAAGCATTTGTGGAACTGGAGTAGAATTAGGGAGGCAGACTGGTGGATGAAGGTCAGGGACTAATGAAGGCTGTGACCAGAGGGAGTTATGGGAATGAATGCTCAACATGTATGGCAGCCTTTTGTTATGTCTGTCTGGGACTCAACGTCTCCACTATATAATATTGGAAGCAGTCTTTCCTTTTCATAACATTGTCATTATTCCATTCTGGACTTCCCATTGTTAATTCTGGTTAGTTATTTCATTCTACAAATATAAATATTCTTCTTCTTATGTCCCCCATTGTTAATTATGGTTAGTTATTTCATTCTACAAATATAAATATTCTTCTTCTTATGTCCCCCATTGTTAATTCTGGTTAGTTATTTCATTCTACAAATATAAATATTCTTCTTCTTATGTCCCATATCCATTACTTTTGTTTTATTATGACATAATAATGATAATTATTATAATGTAATATTGTAACTTATCCCATATCCTTTTTTTACTTATTATGATTTAATTATAATATTTATACAAACTGTAATTGTGACTTGCACCTTGTCCACATGCAATAACACACAACATGATTTAGGGGATCAATAAAAATCAAATCAAAATCAAAGCCACCTTTCTCTGTTATTTAGTTAACTCAGTCTTATGTCACATGTGAAAAGGAATAAAATACACCAGTAGTGTGAAAACAAACATGTTGTTTATTTAGATGTTTCTAAAAATATATATACAATTTCAAAATTATGGAGTAAAACAATCCCATATTCATAATAATGTTAATATAACACACAACCTGATAACATACTGTATTTTTCCAGCAGCAAGAATAAACAAATACTTGTGTGAACACAGCCTGAGTTAGCAACACAGAGTTGCCTGTGGAACCGACATCTCAAATCCACAATACTTGATTGTCAACCCCTGTGGTTTACACTTGACATTCCACTCCCAACTCTTCCCTCCACTCCATACCTCCCTTGCCCTTTGGTGCCCTCACAACCACCCCTACGCAAGAATTGTCAACAGAACCGCCACCAGTTCGTTAGCATAGTAAACCCAATTACTATGGATTCAGCACTAGTATTCATTTCATACTACTTTTATGTCACCCTCTTCTCACCTCTAAGGATGAAATGTCATTTGAACTTTCATAAAAGTGTTTTACTGAGATGTGCCATTGGGGCAAAACAGGATAGGGCAGACTGGGACAGTGCCCTGTCACTTTTGTATGCAGGTAGATTTCAAACTGCATGTATTTTTTTCTTTCACCTTGCTTTTCCAGAAGATGTAGACTTGTATTAGAAAGACTGACAGACAGTAACGGTCTGTCAAATCAATGGGAATGAAATTTTCAGTCATTTTATCTTCTGAACAAGCTTGAGCTTCTGAAATGTGAGGATTCATCAGAAATAATAAATTATTTTCTGTTAAAATAGATGTACAGTTGCTAGAAACTTTTGAAATAACTCCACACTCCCAGTTGCTAGAAACTTTTGAAATGACTCCACACTCCATGCAACTGTTAACTTCTTGATTTATTTTTCAGTCTTCAGCTCTTTTCAGGTACTTTTTTCAAATGTTATTTGTAAATACAATCATAGTTTTTCACTTAATATTGCATTAATTAATTAAAGACAGTGACAAAACAGAACACAAATTATATGAGGTGAGATAACATATTACATACAATTACTGGATGCAAGAGCATTAAAAAATCTGTGATGGAAAATATTGCCATACTCCCCTCCTGTATACCGATCTCGAGGCCAAATAGCATATATATGCTTAACAATGCACAAGTAACACCAATAATATGGCAGTATATCACAATATTAAAATTATGTTTATTATCAAATAATATATTTGTGCTTGAGATATGGATTATGACAAACATCTCAAGAATCACTCTGCTACAGTTTGTATGAAGTATGGTACTCAGAATAGTAGTTATGTAGAATAACAACTGACAGGTCATACGATTCCGTACAAATATATTTTATTATTCTACAAGGTACAAAGCATGTCGTCAGAAACCTCGATCAGAGCGAACTAATTGCAGGGCCAGAGAGTTTAGTTGAGCTTCCTTGGGGCAGCAATACTGTTCCAGGTGAATCCACAGAGTTATGTTTCCACAGAGCATGTGGTGCCACTGTTCCACTAGGGCCAATGGACAGGGGGTAGTAAGCAGTCATGTGGAAATGATGGCACTCGCAAAGATGGCAAAGTCCATTGAACAAGGCAGACTCAAACTGGCAGCCTCGGTCTGCCATCAGTGATGTTGGACAGCCGAACCTGGTAATTCAGTAGCAAACAAAGGCCTTGGCAATTGTGTTGAATGAAATGTCCAGGAATGGCGCAGCCTCAACCCAGCGCATCATGCAGGCAATCATGGATAAGATGTATTTTGAACCCTGTGACTCAGGGAGTGGCCAGACTAAATCAGTATGAATGTACTGAAAACACCAATTTAGGCTAGGGAATTCCCCAAAGGGGGGCTGAGTGCTTTGTCCGACCTCTACCTGCTGATGAGGGTACAGGTCCTGGGCCTTGCAGTGCAGTCACACTTGATGTTGAGCCAGACAAAGTGTTACAAGACTAATTTCAATGTGAGACATATGCAGGATGTGCAAGATTGTGCGTGCAGCAAGTGGAAGACAGTTTTACAATAGGACAGGAGGACAATTAGTTATAGCCTCTCACATGACACATCACACCAAACAAGTTTGGTTGCTCCTGGCAGTGTGCACTGTTGTGGTTGTAGCCCAGTGTCTTATCCAGTGAGTAGCTGTTGTAGGCTGGGATCTGTGGTCTGTGCGTCAGTAAGTTGATCAGTGAGTAGCTGTTGTAGGCTGGGATCTGTGGTCTGTGCGTCAGTAAGTTGATCAAAGTCCAGCTGAGTAAGTGTGGCCACCAAGCAAGGCAGGTAATCCACAACTATATTTTCTACACATCAGATGTGTCTGACATCGGTGATAAGTTGTGAGACCAGTTCGAGGTGGTGAAAGCACCTTGGTGTGGAGAAACCAAAGTGCTTTTTATCACATTGCAAGAGGCTTTTGGTTGGCATAAATGGTCAGAGGGCATCCTTCAGTGTCATCCTGGAAATAGTGTAACACCTCATAGAAGGCCAAGAGCTCTCTATCAAAAGTTGAGTAGTTCTTCTGAGTACCGGTCAACTTTCGAGAGAAGAAATCCAGCGGCTGTGTAATGCTGGCAATCTCTTGTTGTAGTACCACAGCAATCGCATAGTCACTGGCGTCTGCGTCTGGTGATAGTAGGGCGAGGGTTACAGCCGGTGAGAGATTGGATTTAATCTTGTCAAAGGCTGTTTGTATTTCAGACATCCACAACAGGCATTGTTTGCCAGTTGTGTTCTTGTTGTGTAGTGGCTCAGCCAGAGGCAAGATTGTTTCAGCAGCGTTAGGAAGATGACACCTGCAAAAATGGATGACACCGAGGAATCGTCATAATTCTTGATAGGGAGGAGGCGGTTTTGTTCCCTTTTCTCCAGCATGGGGCGTATCCCCAAAGTATTAACCAAATATCCAATGAAGGTGACATACAACTGCCGTAGTTGGCATTTATCATTATTAATTACAATGTCGTGTGCCTCTAACTTGTCTAGCATAGTGCGTAAATGAATCTCATGTTCATCAGGAGACTGTGAGAAAATTATCATGTCATCTAGGTAAGCACAGCAGAAGGACATGTTAAAGAAGAGGTCATTAATAAACCGCAGACAGGTCTGGGCCACGTTTCTTAACTGATACAGCACAAATAAAAACTCGAACAGACTGAATGGTGTGATTATTGCTGTTTTTAGTATATCATCGACAGCCATACGTATCTGTAAATAGGCCCATTTACAAATAACAATACTGAACATAGTGGCTCCAGCAAGTTTGTGTATGAAGCCTTGTAAGTTTGATACATGGCTCCAGCAAGTTTGTGTATGAAGCCTTGTAAGTTTGATACATGGTAGCTGTCTAGTATAGTCCAGGCATTGTGGTAGTGATAAACGCCACACAATCGCCAAGTATTATCCTTTTTGAGGATGAACTTGATAGAAGAAGTCCAGGCACTGTCAGATGGCTGTACAATACCAGCACACAAGAGTTCACCCATGGTGGCTTTTGCCACTTTGAGTTTGTGGGGAGGTAAGTGGTGAGTGCGATGGTGGACCTGGGAATGGTGTTGATGCGATGAACTGTACCGTTACAGATGGTACAAATAGTCTGCAGCTGGTTGGACTGTCATGATGTGGGAGCCGAGGCACAGCGATAGGTGTTACAGTAACACCATTGTCAATGGGCAATCCAGTCACAGTGGCACTGTCAATAACGCTTGGTGTGGATGGGAGAGCACAATTAGGTAGCTAAAGTCACTTGACTGGCCTTTTTGAGGCTAACATAATGTCTTCATCAGCAGGCAGTGGGTGTAGATGTAGCAGAATCGTGAGTTGCTGTTTAGCCATATGAAGCTCGCTAGATGTCTCGGCCATACGTGAGCGGAGAAGGTCAATTGTTGCTCACTTATCAGAGTTGGAACACCAGTGTTCGGAGTGCATGGCAGATGTCATGCAGAGTTCATCCAGAAGTATTTGACATTTCAAGATAAGATCGAGAGGTGTTACTGACTGGGAAGTAGGGGACGGTGCCAGGGAGTCACTGATCTTGCCACTGATCGCCCATTGGCCATCGTGATGCAGGAGCAGAGTGCCGTTTAGGTCTGACAATAAACGATAATGCCTGAGGAAGTCAGCACCTAAGGCATGTTCCACCGTTTCAGCTATCAAGAACATCCAGGACACAGGTGTGTGGTTGCCAAAATCAACAGTGATGGAGATGGTGCCAACCACCAGTATCACAATTGGCAATTGCATGGACGAAGGTGAAAGTGTAGTTGTAGTGACAGACGGCGGAACCATACTTTCATCAGCTCTGGTGTTGACTAGAAGGTAAGAATTCAGTTGTGCATAGTAAACAAAGAGGCAAAAGGCATCTGGTCGTAGATGAGACCTGGGGACACCAACATGATGCGGTAATTTGTGATGACTTGAAGAGGACAAGTGACCTGGTCCACCAGTATCAGGCTGCAAGATCAGTTTGGGTATGAGTAAGGCTGGCGGCAATGTAGTGCGTCAGAGCCGAAGCGAGTGTGGAACCAGCAGAGACAGTGCACTTGGGTGAGCATAGTGCCTGGCTGACTCGCATGGTTTTGATTGGCAGGCACAGGTCAGTGACCAGGTGGTAGTGCACCAGTGGTGATCTGCACTGTAGGCAATTGTTTATGTCCATCACTCAGGAGACCGCATGGAGCAGTAGTGGGTGCTGGTTCAGGAAGGTTCAGTGAGTCCTAGTAGACATTGGGTGGCAGGCATCTACATGGTAGGAAACATGCAATAGCTGCCAGGAGCAGTGGCAGGGCATTGGCAGGGTCAAGTGTTGTTGGCGATGTAGGTGGGCATGCTGTCAGTGGTAGTGAGGTCACAATGAGAATTATTCAACAAGTGATGCTGTGTGAGCGCTAGGATTCAATCAGCAAGGTGTAGTTTGCAATCTAGTGGAGCATCCTCATATGTGATCATCACCATTTGAATGTTCTCTGGCAGATTTAATAGCCACAAAGTTCACAATGTATGATCTGAGAGTAGGCTCATATAATTTGCAGGCGAAGCTTGTGCCACAGCATGGAAGGCATATTGTGACCGAGTGAGGTTTCACTTATCATTACATGGAGATTTTTGTCTGGTGAGCAGAAGTGCCTTGACCGTCTTGTACTTGTTTGTGTATGTGCATCAAGCAGAAAGTCACTAATGAGATCGGCATTATCACCGAGGTGGTTGAGAAGTACTGCAAATTTGTCACTGTCCTCAGTGACACCTGCAGACCACTTTATGCATTCTCTAAGTGTGAACCACAGCATAGGTGAATCCACATTCAATGGTGGGAGTTTCAGCCAAGGACACGCAGAATGGTTACGGCCATGATTATGTGAGGCTGGCAGCACCATGAGGTTAGCATTGCCTGGTGCGGTAGATGCAGCAGGAGCAGAGGCATTGTGAAGTGGTGTTCGTAAAGCGGTGAAGAGATACATGGCATGGTGGGTGCAGAAGATGCAGAAGCATCAGGACAGTGCACATCATGATGAGATGAAGGTATATGCAGCGTTTTAGATGCGAGTAAGCATGTAGGTGCGCAAGACCAGCACTATGTGGTGTGTAGTGCTGGTCCACAGGAGCTGCTGGATACTGTCAGAACATGGTTTGCTCACAGGGTAACGAAACTTGCAAGACAGTTGCTCTAAATACAGGCATTACACACACATGGAGGAGTCGCAGTGTGTGCATGTCATGTGAAGTGATGACGGCTGCAAGTGAACACGGGGTGGGTGGCGGAGATGTGACATCACTCGGGTGACATGTTGGTGGGTGTGACATTGGTGATGTGGGCAGATGCTGCATGATGACATAGTTGAATAGTTTGCTTTTAGATCCAGGAAGATCATTTGAACCCATGTCATTTTTTCCAGAAGGTGATAAACAGTTGGAAACAGTTTGAGGATTGTTTAGTGGGGGCCAATGTCGACCAGCTATTGCTCTCAGCACACAGATTTCGGGAGGCCCTAGCCACACCACCACTGGCACTAAAGGATTGTGCAAGAGCATAAGTCTCATTATTTACTGCAAGGAAGCTCAGAGCACTATCTGTACTGACGAATGGGGTGGCAGGAAGCTGTTGTTCATCTGGAATGACATTCATTGTCATATCAGAATCGCTAGGCAAGTAGTCACCTGGCATCATTACAGTGCTATCACTGATGAGGTCACATTGTGAATTTGACACATGTTGTTGGCTGGTTTGGTGTGAAGTGGCGTGAGTCTGGCATGGTAGACATAGAGACAATTGAAGCGTTGTCATCAGTTCACTACACACTGCTGAATCAGACAATTCGTCCAAGTTTTGGCAAACTGTATCAAACTGAGGCACAGAAAATTCATGGAACTCTCAGGCATTGACGAAGAGGTTAGACTGACATCCTTCAGAGCAGGAAGTATCTGAGCTGGAGGCAGCTGCGGAACAATAGGACAATGGACCGGTGTGGGAGATTTTACATTTTAAATGTGGTGCGATTGAAATTTCGGGGACATCACTGTAGGAAGTATGGTAATTGAGATAGTAGTTACATATAATAACAACTAAGAGGTTGTATGATTCCAAACAAATATATTTTATTGTCCTGGAAGGTACAAAACATGCTGTCACAAACATCGATCAGAGAGGAGAACTAACTGCGGGTCCAGAGTGGTTAGCTGAGCTACCTAAGGGCAGCAGGCAGCTCCACAAAGTTACATCCCCCACAAGTTTTTAACAAACAGACAGTGGTACAAAGTAAGGAGTTTCTCAATAACCCTTAACCTGTTTCATGATGAAGTTCTGTGATGCCTTCGTGCTCAGGAGCAATGTCATAGTAACATGCAGGAGCTGAACCAATGATTCTGAAGACACCTCTCCCTTGCAATCATATGGTTTAAAGAGCTCATGTATTATGACATATTTTATTACAACTGTTAGATTTTAAAATACTGTTGTAGCTGCAACTGTCAAATTGTTACTCTCCTTCTCCTGGCCCCTTATTCACACTACACTACCAGATAGATTTGGGTTACTAACAATCCATATTTAAGAGTATATAAGACACTGTCTTCACCATTGGCACTAAGAAAAAAAGAAAAAAAAAGTTCTCTCAGTTTGTGTCTCATAATTTATATATTTTGTTCTGCCATTATACAAACACTACACAGTTTATTGCATTGTGTTTTGTGTTTTTTTTTTTTTTTTTTTTTTTTGTTCAAAAAAATATTTTTAGTTTTAAGATGAGTAACTAAATAGGGACAGGAAAATGTCACATACACAATAAAGCAAAGTATAACACAAAATCTGTGATTTTTCATGATGTAATGTGAAACATACAGTTGCTACAAAATATTGCAAAATTTCCAGATTTTTTCCTAATCTCATAAATCTGAGGGTGGCAGGTTACAAATAATGGTAACTAATAGTTAATGAATGCTGGAACTAGATTTCATTTTCAATGTTGAGAATTGTGTATCATCTTAAAATACCAGTCGGCTTTCCTCACAAAGAACTAAGACTCTTAGAACAACATTATATAAAAATACCTTGCTTCCAATGTTCTCTATATCAGTAACAGTATTGTTGCCAAAGTGACATTTCCCAACACTTATGCAAAACTGTTGTACAAAAAAATGACTCGTTTTTGACAGACCTTTAATGCGATGAATCAATCAAACCACACATTTTCATAGAACAAAAGCATAAATATGGAAAATACCAAATACAGTACTTATCTGTGCAAACAGCCTCTGAACACCTTACAACCTAATCTAAACTCTTTCTGCAGAATAAATCGTAAGGTCAGTACAAATTTCATTCAGAAAACAATTAAAAAATATTAAATAAATATTTAAATAAATATTTTCAGCGTTGCTTTTTTATAGGCAGAAACAAGTCTGTGTGGCGTCATGTGACCTGTGCTCTGACTGGCCGACTGAGCAGATGGCACGTTGATTTACATGTTCGTGAAGCTAAAGTTTCATATTTGGTGATTTTAGTGTATATACTTAAGTACAACAAAAATATACAATTCAGTTGAGGCACTGCATTATAGATATCACCAAAACATGTCGTTTATGAAGCAAGTCATTGTGCAATAATATCAAGGAATCTAACGTCACCAAAGAAAATTATTGCCTGCATTCCAGGTTAACAGTGAAAATTGCTTTTTTACTGTGGAAAAATTAAGTTTTGATATTAAACCAGCAAAATTTTGAGAAAAAATAAAAGAATGAATACCTCAGAATGAGGTGGAGGAACCACTGAAGCACACTGGGTTGTACTTTCAAACTAGGCTAAAAACCCTTATGGCCATAAAACTATGTATACTATGTCCACAGCTCTAGGTTTTAGTTTCAACAATGGGATGATAATGAATTCTCTTAAAGTTGACATGGAAAAGATTGCGCTAGGTGTTCCTGGAATGGAAAGTCTCAGATGTGTAAGATATTCTGAAGGGATGCAAGACTCTGGATAGCAGTTGTGATATTATAGTGAAGTGTTGACACACTGGCAGCATAATGTCTCAGAAATGAGTTTTGATGTTTTAACATTGCTTTCTTTTTAAAAAAAACTTTTAACAATATAAGGCTGTAAAGCTATTTTTTAAACTGAATAAATTTAATGGGTTTAATATAAATAATTTCTTTCATATTTAGTAATGCAACAAATGGGACTGACAACACCAATATACATAATGTAATTAACAGTCTATTCTCATTTTCATCATAACACTGAAAAACACAACAACAAAATAAGACAAAAATAAGGAATACATTACTACTAACACAAGCCCTCAGAAACTATTACCAAAACTGGGAAAAAATGACAAAAAATTGGCAGAAAATAACGCAAAAATTATCAGAAAATAACATCAAAATTGATGGTAAATTAACAGTGAAATTTTTAGAAATTAACACCAACATTGGTGAATAATAACACAAAAACTGGCCACAAAATAAAACATTTTTCCTTTTTCTAGTGACTTAAGTTATGATGACATGTGTAGAACATTAAACCATCTAGAAATAGCATAGATTTTGTTAAAGTAAATTCTTTTTATTAATGTATTTAAAAAGAAGTTTTGTGTTAAATCATTAATCAACATCATGTTGAGCATAATATTTTGTTTATCTCTGTTTTTTTATTTTGAGTCACAACACTCATAATTTTACTCTTAGGTGTTTTTAGAAGCTCTTTGGTCAAGTGACTTCTTGTGTAAACAGTGCCTCCAGATTCAGAAATAAATCTAAGTATTTGAAAACCAAACTCACCGCTTTTTGTCAACACCTGATCTTTACTGAGAAGAAATTAGTTTTTTTTCTCAAGTTCCATCAGTGTGATAGTCTTCCCCCAAAATTTTAGGTAACTGACTTCTGCTCATGATGATGTCAGCTACCTGAATTAATCATTCAAACTACATCGGACGAATACATGAAATCAAAAACAAATAACTGGAATGGAATATTTCCATAATTATTTCTTTCTTGTGACCTCTCTACTGCTCTTTCTTCATCTATTTCCAACATATTTTATTTTCATAAAGTACTCATCTTGTACATTAACTTCTCAATTCTTTTTAATGTATGCTCTTCTTTAAAGGTACTTTAAATATAATTCAATAACTTCATGTGACCCTTTTCTTGACTCACATAAAAATAATGACAAATTATGCACTAAAATTTCTAACAGCTGTAAGGAATGTATAGATTGCTACTCACCACAAAGAGGAGGCACTGAGTTGCAAACAGGCACGTGCTTGGATTGCTCAGTTGATAGAGCAATTGTCTGCATAAGGCAAAGGTCCCAAATCATGTCCCAACCCAGTACTATCCACCCACTGACATGCATCCCACTATAATCATCTTTTGATTTATTTTTCTCTTTGACATCATTGCATTTTCCTTACAATTTTATTTCATTTTCATTGTTCCTGTCTATCCTCCTCTATGTGGTGAATAGCAATCTATCCTTTTCATATAGTTGTTATTCCATCCAGTACTTCCAAATCTTCAATTTTGCCTAAAAATTTACACATTTATTATTCTGAAATTATTGTATGTCCATTCTTCTAGACTAGCAGTGCTCCAAAGAATGTTATGGTATATTATCTTACACAAACCATAAAATATAAACTATAACTTGAAACTCACTGGTAGATTAAATCCAAGTGTCACACTGGGACTTTGCCTCTCACAGGCAATACTTTTACTGACTAGTGAGTTCTCCAGGTTTTGTTCATAAATGATTGATCCAGTAAAGAAAGTAGGAGAGTGAAACTTCCTGGAAGATTAAAACTGTGTGCCCGACCGAGACTCGAACTCGGTCGGGCACACAGTTTTAATCTGCCAGGAAGTTTCATATCAGCACACACTCCGCTGCAGAGTGAAAATCTCATTCTGGAAAGTAGGAGAGTGTTTGTGAAGTTTGGAAAGTGAAGTTGTGAGGGTCAGTCACAAGATGTGCCATTATGACTCAGTGAGTAGGAGCACTGAGCACAAAAGTCAAGGTTCTGGTGAGTTCAAGTCCAACTCCAGCACATAGTTCTAAAGTGACAAGATGTTCCAAAACCACACACACTTCACTGCATAGTGGAAGATTCATTGCAGAAAATATAATTTGATGCCACACCACAGATTTTCAATAAACAAAGAAGAAAAAGGAGAGGTGGTTATTGTCACTGCGGAAAAATATTTAAGTTAGTTGTGATTTGTCTGCTAAAATGTAATGTTAGAAGGAAACATGTACCTCTTATCAGAGTCATCAATTGGCTCCCCATCACGGTAGACTAGAGAACCCTGGACACGTGCTGGGGGACCACACCCTCTTCGATAGCCTTCTGGGAAATCTACTACACTTATATCACCACCCTTGGTGATATCACTACCTCCTTTGAACTGCAAATCCACTTCTGAAAGTTTTCCTGTCATATCTGCAATGTGAGGATACACAGAACTTTAAAGGAACTCCACAGAGATAGTTAACAGCTTTAATATTAACATCTGAAAATACAGAATGCAATATATTTCAAACCAGTATCATCTAGTGATAATAATTTTCTTCTAATTTTCTTATCACTTTAATTAGTCTACATTGTATAAAGCAAAACCACCCTGTAACACTAAACATCTTTTACAGATACAACTTACAAACTCTAAATTGATATGCCAGGAATAGTATGCACCAAGCTAGTCTTCAGACTGAAGATAATAACAACGATGACAACAACAACAATATTAGACATTAAGTTTGTATCAAAATATGACCTGCTTCATCAGTCTTAAATATGTCATAATTTCAATGTAGTTAATGCTAAAATATATTAATTTCTGTCACAGTACCTAACAAATGTGTACATATAGATTGCACAGCAAATTAAATTGATGAACAAATTAATTTCCAAAAAAAAAAAAAAAAAAAAAAAAAAAAAAAAAAAAAAAAAAAAAAAAAAAAAACAGTAAAATCATTCTGATTCAGATGAGAGTTGTATAACAATATTGATGATGGTGGCCCTGTAACATTACTCATAACACTACATATGTAATATGCCACAGCACTGTAACATTACTAGTTACAGATGTTCACTGTACGGCGAAAAATTTGTGTTCAGAATCTTGTCAAACAATAATATAAGGACTCAGTTGTTGATAATGGTAACAGCTGAACCAGGAGGTAGCTGAACCACAAATTAATTGTTAAAATAATCGAAAGTTAGTGTATGTGGTGCTGACTAGTTAATAATGTCTCACAGCGCTGCACTACTTCTCATGCTAATTTCAGTAACTTCACTCATAATGTGTCTTTCTGCTGCAAACATTGCAAACAAAATATCATTCCCCAAAAATCTAACTTATTTCCATAGAAATTAGATTAGTTTTAAATAATAATAGAATGAAAAAGTTGTTAGAGAATGGAAAAAAGCAGGTGCACCAGCGCACAGACTGGGACCAAGACATAAGGGCATAGACTTACACTGTTTAGCATTTGCTGATGACATGGCACTGATCGCACAAGATATTACTGATGCACAGAAACGGCTAGAATTATTACAAGAACAGGCAGCTAAAATAGGATTACAAATTTCATTTGAAAAAAAATTTATGACTGACGTCAAAGATGCACCTTCTGATCTCAAAATTGGTAATAACTACATCTCTCGAGTAAAAGAATTTAAATATTTAGGTGAATGGATTGCAGAAAATGGTAATGAAAAGAAATCTGTCAGATCAAGAGTCCAGAAAATGGAGACGGAGTTTCAGTTAACAAAAAACATTTACAACAAAAAGAGTCTCTCGTGGAACTGCAAAATACGACACTACACAACAGTAATTAGACCCAAAGCTCTCTACGCATCTGAGACACTAAACCTTCAACACAGAACACTAAAAGAGGAATTAGAAGTGAAAGAGTGTAAGATAATGAAGAAAATCCTAGGACCAAGAACTAAAGATGGGGTACATTATCCAAAACCCAATGCAGAAATATATAAAAATATCTCCAAAATAACAGACACAATGCACATGAGAAGAATCCAATTCATGGGGCACTTAGAAAGAATGGACTCAAACAGGTTAACGCACAAAATCCATACATTTTTAAAGAACAAAACTACAAGACCGAACTGGTACAAACAGACAGAAAAAGACCTGAGAGAATTAGGGTCTCCAAATCTACATGATAGAAATGAAATCAGAAAAATCACAAACACACGGGGTTTTGAGGAAGAAGAGAGAAAAACTAACCGACATACATGGTCTATGCAACGAAAGCTAGCCCATTCGTTGTTTATGAAGGTATACTGGGTGAAAAGGAAGGCCAACAAATGTTGATTACGCATGTTCCTATGTGATCCATCTGCGAAGAAGAAGAAAAGAAGAATGAATGCAAAGTAACATCCACAGATTCTCCTCATTTAAGAAAATAAATTACCTTCACAAAATGTAGAAAAGTACCATAATAATGATTCACAACTGAAATCAGTTAAATCATCAAAATACAGTACCTGCTTGTAACAATTAGTAGGGATATGATATACAATGATCAGATAGGCTCAATCATATGTAGGGCAAACTTCAGTTCATTACCAGGATACTGGTTAAAAATCATTTGTAACATCCCATATTAGAATATTGCTCAAGTGTGTTGGACACATATCACATAGGGCTTACAGGGGACACTGAATATATGCAAAGAACAACAGCAAGAATGGCCACTGGTTAAGACTTCTGAAAGTGTCAACTGGAGTTGTTTGATGCTTGAAGACAGACACTTATTGTCCCACAAGAGCCTACTCAGCTTTGAGAACCAGTCTTAAGTAATGAAACTAGAGGCATTCTTCTTTTCCTTATGTGTTGCTGCCATAGGGAGTGTGAAGACAAGGTTAGACTAACTACAGCACACAGAGGCATTTAAGTAGTTATCCTCCCTGTGATCCATACACAATTGGAACAGGAAGAAACCCTAAATGTATCAAAAATACCCTATGTCATGCATTTCAAAGTGGTTTACAGGTTGTGTTTGTATATAGATGGTGATAAAACTGTCTCATATACAGAAGGCTAAGAAGTGCTGACATTAGGGACAGCAATTGGAGTGTAAAAACAACGAAATAGTGTATCATTTTTATGCTCATTAACTGTGATGAAGCATTAGTTCACTTGCCTGAGAAAACGCAGTTGGATCTAAAAATAGGCTCTCAGTATAAAATCGTGTGAATTTGACATTAGAATTGTAATTTCTATGAAAATAATGCATACTATTTGCAGTATTAATAGCACTGAAGGTTCAAAGGTATATATCAAACCTCTAATCAAAATGATTCTATAAAATTCAAAATTCTCCTGTAACCATGCATAATTTACCAATATGGCGATGACTAAAAACACATTTCAGGTTAAGTGTAAAATCAGCTATTTTGTAATAATCAAAACACCAAATAATGCTGTCTGAAAGAAACTACATAAATATTCAGTCTGATCTTGATAAGATTTCAAAGTAGTGAAAAGATGGGAAAGTTGCTGTAAATGTTCATAAATTTAAAATTGTCCCTTCACAAACGAAAAAACATAGTGTCTTGAGTATACTATCAATGAGTCACAGCTGGAATTGGTCAACTCTAACAAATATTTGTGTGTAACAATTTGTAGGGACTTAAAATGGAAAAAATCACATAGTCTCAGTCATAATTAAAGCATGTGTCAGACTGCAGTTCAGTGGCAGAATATTAGGCAAATGTGATCAGTCTACAAAGGAGAATGCATACAAATCACACATGTGACCCATCCTAGAATATTTCTCAAGTGTGTGGGACCCATACAAAATCGTGCTAACAGATGATATTGAATGGATACAAAGCAGGGCAGCAAGAATGGCAAAGGTATGTTTGATCCATGGGTGCATGTCATGAATATACTGAAAGATTTGAACAGGCAGGCATTTGAAGTATCCTGTGAAAACCTACTTAGAAAGTTTCTAGAACCAATTTTAAGTGATGAATCTAGGAATGCATTACAACCCCCTATGTATCGATCCCATAGGGATAGTGAAGACGTGATTAGACTACTTACAGCATGTGCAGGAGCATTTAAGCAATCATTCTTCCCTTGATCCACAAGTAAATGGAATGGAAGATAGCCCCAACTGCTGGTACAATGGGATGTATGCTTGGCCGTGTGCTTCACAATGGTTTGCAGATTATATGTGTAGATGTAAATGATTGTGGGAATACGTTCAAAAGTCACTTGCCAGCAAAAAATTAAAGTTATAAATGTAGCAATAACTTATAAACAGCTTGAGAAGTATGCAAGAAAAACTTGAAGTTGACAGTCAAAATTCTCATTGGCACCATAATGAAGCTTAGAAAAGTGGATGTTAATGAATAGGATTTTACTACACCATATTTCTACTATTCAGTATTACATATTCTTTTAATACTGACTATGTTAACATATCTAAAAACAAAGATGATGTGACTTACCAAACAAAAGCGCTGGCAGGTCGATAGACACACAAACAAACACAAACATACACACAAAATTCAAGCTTTCGCAACAAACGGTTGCTTCATCAGGTAAGAGGGAAGGAGAGAGAAAGACGAAAGGATGTGGGTTTTAAGGGAGAGGGTAAGGAGTCATTCCAATCCCGGGAGCGGAAAGACTTACCTTAGGGGGAAAAAAGGGGTATACACTCGCACACACACACATATCCATCCGCACATACACAGACACAAGCAGTCACAGCCGTCATTTCACCACCACACCCAGTCTTTTATTATATTCATGACTATGTTAACATGTATATTTATCTAGTTGATTAAAACTTCTTTATTTGGTTTCCAGTATTTTGGATTTCAAATGAATTTATATGTATCCCCATAACTCATTTAGATGGATCAGTTATCAAACATTAATTATAAAATGATATATTTCAACTGTTTGTCTCTTAGTGTGTCAGTCAACTATGTTAAAGATAATGTAACTATTGTCTTATAACTATAACTTAATGCAAAACTACAAATTTACTTGTCAACAGATTAATATATTTGTGAGACTTACTACCATATCTGTAGTTTGGTGCTAAGTGTCGGCATGCTGGAGTTCTTGGCTTCAACATTCCAAGCGAACATTCAACAGGTTGTGCAGTTGATTTGCTGTAGTCACTGTCACATTGGAAGTTTACTGAAGCTCCATGAGCTATTGTCAGACCAGCACGATATCCAGAAAGGTACTGACCATTTGTAATCATTGGTAGCTCACATGGTGCTGATAAGTGGAAAATACAAATCAGTGTATTATAATGAAGAAAGCTAACAATTAAATTATTATTCCAATTTTTAATGAGACAACAAAATAATATAATATGTAAATCAATTCAATGTAATCAGTTCATTATAATAAAACAAAATAAACAATGTCAAATATCAGTTATCAATTAATGATACTGTATACTTCAGAACTACCACTCTGGCTGAATGATATTTATAGCAAATTAAGATACAGCAGTATTCCTTCCATAGAAATAAAAGTTTATGTCTTATGAATAAATCCTTCGGTATCTGCAAATATGATATATCTGAATACACTTTCAATGTATAGAGATATTTTATCACGATAGAGTACCTTTCAACCAAAAAGTTATGCTGGGAAGAATGTAGGCTGTGGCATATTCAATAATGCACTCAGTCAGTCATCCTCATGCTCAAAACAAAAAAGTCTCAAGCAAAATAGATATTTCAAAATACAGGGAAAAGAAAAAATGCCGCAGTTGCAGGTTGGCATGTACATTTTGAAAACATGTTTGAAAATGAGAAGCTGGCAACACTGTCATATCATGCAGGACATTGGAATGTACAGAGGAACTCATATTACCCTGTACTACCGTACCAGCCATCATAGCTCACTAAGTAGACTGCAGAGAGATAAAAGCCACATCCACTGTGGAGATACGGTTTGAATCTTCATAAGGTTTCTTTTTTAACTTTTAGACATCCATTCCCTAATTCTCATCACATATAAGCAGGACATCATTTTGTCACATGACAATAGCCTATCACATCACAGTGGGATCCATTAAAATGCATGCATGTGTCTACTAACCACACATTGTCCAACCATAACTGGTCCTGCCAGTTCATGTAGGTGGTTTCCTGATCTTCTTGACAGAATACACAAAAAATGAAAATGTCAATCTCTTTTTGGTGCTGCGTGCATCTAATAACAAAGGTGCTTCTGCTGCTCATGTGTATGCTGCAGGGTTGTATGATGTCACTCCACGAATTGCCGTTTTGTTTCCAGTTCAAAGAAATGAAACTGTATTCCATTGTCCGTGACAATGTTCAGCAAGAAATTGTCATGATCAACCTTGTAATACACAAGCAATTCTGTACAGATAATTCTTCATTACTTTTTATGGTCTTCTACAAGGTGGCAAGGAACAAAGTGGGCATACAAGCAGCAAGGTGTTTGATGGTGATCCAGTAAGGCACTATCTTGGGTAACTACATTTTTAACACTTGATGAATATTAAAATCTGAGGAATAACAAAAATGCATGTCAGTGAAATATTCTATGGAAAACTTTTTTTAACCCATTAAGTGTGTGTTCCACGGATCACGGATCATAAAGATGTGCAGAAAGTCAGTTGACAGTCATATGATACATCCATTATAAATACAGCAACATGCTGACTACTTATAAATTTTAAAAATATACAGATGTGAATTAGTAATTCCTGCACGCCATCTTATCACCTTTTACATGTTACATAAACAGCAATTCTACATAACACAAGAGCTGTCAAGGAGAAATTTTCCCATTTTCTTTTTGGGTGAATCCTTCTTTAATGAGCTAGAGCATGTGCCCACACACACACACACACACACACACACACACACACACACGCACACAAGAAAACAAACATTTGTGCAGTTATACAGTGAATGCTAAACACACATTGCTGGGATTGCAGTTCAGCAGATGGACTGGGGCCGCGGCAGGGGAGTGGTGGGGGGTGGGGGAGGGGGGAGCATTTGTGTCGAATGGGGTGGTTAGGGGAGAAAAGAGGCAAGAAAGTGGGAGGAGGGGTTGAGGAGAGGGAGCTGGTGGTATGGAGGGAAACAACAGGTGAATGGAATAGGAATGTGGAAGGGAGGAGCAGCAGTTGCATGGGCTAGGAATGAGATACATATGCACTGGAGCCGAGCCGGTGAGTATGTGTGGTGCACGATAACAACGACATGGAGGTGTGGCCTGGGAGTGGGTGACAGGGCAGAGGTAAGGGGGACTGTGGGTAGAGGATGTGGGTGCTGTGGGTTACCTGAGACTGAGGCCAGTGGGCTTACAGAAGTGAAAGATGTGTCGCATGGGTAACTCCCCATTTGCACAGTTCAGAAAATCTGATGCTGGAACAAAAGACCCAGATGACAAGAGTTGTGAAGCAAACAGTGAATTGGCCACTTTGTGCTCAGCAGTGTGTTCTCCTGCTGGGTGTCAACTCTGTTCTTGGTCACAATTTAGTGGTGGCTGTTCATTCTGGCAGACAGCTGATTGGTAGTCTTGCTAACATAAAATGTCCCGAAATTGCAACAGACCCGGTACATGATAGCTCTGTCTTCACCGGTGGTCCTGTCTCTGATAGGGGAGATAAACCTATGACAGAAGTAATGTGCTGGGTGGGACTGGGCAGGTCTTGCACCTGAGTATTCCAGTGGAATATAGGCTTTGTGGTAAGAGGTGGGAAGTGAGAGATGGACCAGCATTTTTTGTCAGCTTGTGATGAACATGGTTTAGTTTCTTCAGTCTGGGTTGTTACTGATGAGGGGTGTGCTCACTTGAAAATGATTATTGGGGGTGGTGGGAGCATTGCATTGTTAGAATGTCCAAGTGGAAGACAGGCATTCTTGTTTGAGGAAATTAGTAACTTTGACCCCATGTTTTTCTATTACCTCTATATAAATCTCATTTTGGTTACTAGTTGGGAATTAGTATACTTTAAGCTTAACAGATCATGAAATTAAAAGAAAATCAGCAGTTTCTTTTCATGTTACTCATTTTTTGTTCTGTCACACATTGCACCAGCCACAACAAAGCCCCACAGTGAATGCTGCTTTCAAATATGGTATGAGTTAGCTGATTTTTGTAAGCAGCTGGAAATATCCTGACTATGACCAAATGAGGGGATGCAGCTGTGAACAGGCAAGTGGGAGGGTTCCCAAGAGCCGCCGTGTACCCCACATACCAAAGGTACCTCAAAATAAATCCTCTCCTGTTGATCTTGTCTGCTCTACAGGACATATGGAATCCATGAGTAGTCACCCACTTGGCTGTGAGTGGTGTGTCAGTGGTAGGGCTAGGTTATCTGTGCAGAGGAGACAGGGACCAGGGACAACTCAGGGTGTTACACATATCCCCTAACCAACAAATTCAAGGTACTGACTTCCACTCAACCCAAAACTAAGCAATGAAACTCACTTGTTGCCAAACCTAATGTGACCTGCATCAAGAAGAGGCAAACACAAAAGAGTAGCGATTCCTTAATTGTATGTAACATATGGCAAATAATAGCACCCCTTTGGTAATGGCAGCAAGGAATAGGAAGAAACACCAGGTGCACTTAGTGTTTATGCCTGGGTGCAACATTTGACATGTTGAAGAGGCAATTCCACCAGGCATTAAGGGAACCAGATGCAACCAACTGCAGATTGTATCACATTTTGGAACAAATTATGCATGCTGCAAGGATCTAAGACCATGCTTGGAACATTACAGCAACGAAGACCAGTCTTGTTCACAGAGTTTATCCTAAACACAGAATCTGCAGCACTGTTCCAGAACTGATCATGCTTTCCCCCTTCCACAGTTCTGAGTTTGGTGGAAGAATTGAACGACAGACTTTGAAGGTTCTATGAAATGTTTAACTGTGACTTCCTGGACTTGTGCGCTAGGGTTGAGAACTGTAGTGCCTCCAAAACTTGACCATGTGTGCACTACGTATCATAGGCTGCTATCCATGTAGCTGACTGTGTGTGGGGGGCAAAAAGGTGGTTCTCCATGCAGTGTAGATAAAGATAACCGTAGGAGACCAGGAAGTATCAGTGTAAGATCCAAAGAAATGCCCTCCCCAGCCCCAGGCGCAACTATCAAAATCGTAGTGATTAACTGCCAAAGCATACACAACAAAGTGCCAGAGTTTAAAGCACTCTTAAAAAGCAGTGGAGCTCACATAATACTGCATATAGAAACAATATTATGTAATGGAAAGTTGCCATTCACCATATAGTGGAGATGCTGAGTCGCAGGTAGGCACAACACAAAGACTCTCACAAATAACGCTTTCAGCCCATAGGGCCTTTGTCAAAAACAGACCACACACACACACACACACACACACACACACACATATTCACGCAAATGCAACTCACACACACATGACTGCAGTCTCAGGCAACTGTAGCCACACTGTGCGCAGCAGCACCAGTGCACGATGGGAGTGGCAACTGGGAGGGGGTAAGGAGGAGGCTGGCGTGGGGAGGGGGAGGTATAGTAGAGTAGGGGTGGTGGACAGTGCATTGCTGCTGGGGAACAGACAGGGACAAGGTGGAGAGAGGATAGGACAGCTATGAGCTGTCGGGAGGTTAGATGGAGGGCATGGGAGAGGTGGGGAGGGAGGGGGGTGGCAGAAAAGAAGAGAAGTAAAAAGACTGGGTATGATGGAGGAACAAGGGCTGTATAGTGCTGGAATGGGAACAGGGAGGCTGGATGGGTGAGGACAATGACTAATGAAGGTTGAGGCCAGGAGGGTTATTGGAATCTAGGATATACTGCAGGGAAAGATCCAATCTGTGCAACACAGTAAAGCCGGTGTTGGTGGGAAGGATCCACATGGCACGCACTGTGAAGCAGTCATTGAAATGAAGATGTCATGTTTGGCAGCGTGTTCAGCAACTGCGTGTGGTGGTCCACTTACTTCTTGGCCACAGTTTGTCGGTGGCCATTCATGCGGGCAGAAGATAGCAGTAAAAGACTGTGTGCTTTTTATTTATTTTTATTTTTTAATACAATAAATGCAATTAATTTTCACGCAGTTCATTTTTAGGCCAATATTTCACCAGTCAACAATTCCATCCATGAAATTCAATTCACGAAAGCCTGAAAAATATGTTTTGTCATGCTAAAAGTTCGCAATTTATAGATGTGATTTTATTTCTAAATTTTTTATACTGGCATTTACACAATTGTGTATTTTACTTTGCCAGGCTAGGAGCTTCCCATTACTATCATTTGTAACTTTTTATGTGGAGTTTAAGAATGGATTTAATTCCCCATATTGTATGTCACTACATGTTATATCATCAGACATTCATTTTGCCATGTGAAGTTAATTTTAATTAATGACTATGCATACTGCATTTTAACTATTAAATTTACGATAATGGTTAGCCATGTACCCTAGATATAGTGCCACCTGCTGGCTTCAGTTATTTGTAATTGAAGTTAATTGTAACTGTCATGTTATTCATAACAGGGCCAAAAATTCATGCAAAATGATTAACTTAGACAACAAAAGCATAGCACTGAAAGTTCTCAACTGATAGTAAGAAAACTCACAAACTCAAAAAAAGTCTGACTTTTTTTAACAAGAACATACAAAAATTTTACAGCATATTTCTGTATGGTGGTTCTCTTTGTTGCCATCTTGTGAACATTTACTAAGACACTGGGAAGTTATTCAGTCATACTTTCTCTTTCAAGGGGAAGAAGAGACAAGCTCTTTAACATGGACTTCATGAAATGTGTGGATGAAGAAGATGAATAATCACTTCTCTTTTTTATATGCAGTTCATACGTAACGATAGGATTTTCGTTGCATCAGCAGTTTTACAGTTTCAAAATTGAAACTTGCAAACTACATATCTTTGTGATGGTTTACAATACCTGAAGAAAATGCCTGAATATTGATTAAAATTTAAGGGTCATGGATTGGATGTAGACACCACGTGCGAGTATAAGTGTGAGCTGGCGTTATCATGGAATGCTGATGAACTGTGGTGTGACAATACACCGGCCGCTGAGCACACACAGTAGTCACGTCGTGTTGCTGGTTCCCTGTACAAGTAGAACAGTTTCCAAAACACATGGTTCTGACGTGGAATTATGTCTTTTTCGACTCACAATGGAGTACTGACAAATCCTTATTTGTTCACGGTAGGATGTCAGACACTGTTAAAACAGGTCGGCATAACGAGCACGTTATTATAGATGTGGTGATGGCTAATAACTCGTAGTTCAGGTATTCCTGTGACTCATGGACCCAATGCCCCCAATGATCCTGACAAATACCAAGGGAGACCCTCAGCTAAGGACACAAACCTCATAAATGCCTTATAAAAAGATTTTTTAATGTTTATTGTGACTCAAATTCTGAAGAGACTGAGCAAATTAGACTAGGACAAATTTTAAAAACTATGCTTCTAATGTTTGTGAGAGAAGCCTACACTATGTTTAATTTGAAAACCTAACCTCCCAAGAAATTCACTGTTCTGAGCAGGAAGGATGAGATGGCCATTGATAGCCTGACAGAGATTGTAAATGACCATAGCATTAAAATAAAAAATGATGAATTGTACAATCAATTAAGAAAAGTCATTGAAACTTTTAAAACTTCTGATTTACCAACGGACCAAAAACTGATTCATTTCATTACTAAAACTGCAGCCCCAGAGCTATCAAACATATTTAAATTTGTGTTTTCTGTTCCTGTGAGCAGTGCATATGTAAAATGAGTGTTTACCTGATGAGAAACTTGTGGACTGATGAGCAAAACAAACTGAAGGTGACTCCTGTGGAATGTGAACTTCTTGTTAAAATAAACTACAATATGAGCTGCTCAGAGTTCCATAAGCAAGATCTGCATGATAAGAAACTTCTAAAGGCTGCTATATCAAACAACTATGTCTGTAAGTTCCATCCCCAGCTCCAATTACTTTCACTCATGTACAGCATAAACACCATAAACTTTTAATTATTTTAAGTTTCAAGTAAGGTATTTGCAATTCAGTTTTCTTGCGAGGATAAAAACTGACAAATACTAGTAAGAATGCAAATCTTATCTATTAAGTGCTATCTTTTGTTTGAAGTGTCCCAACTTTTGACTTCCAAAAGGTGGCAATATCCTGACTTTTGACCTGCCAAAAGTGGCAACCCTACCACAGAAAGAGAACAAATCTTTCAACCACAGCCTCTGGTAGTACTCATTCATCATCTTACAGAAATAATGTAATGATATTTTATAGGATGTCCTTGTTGGAATTACTTTACAGCTGTAGCTGTTCTTTCACTTGCAAAAAAACGTTATTATATGTATGAGGTTCCTTCAAATGAAACCTGGTCAGTGCATCTAACTTTGCCTTACACGTAAGGTGGCACCATGCAACTGGGGGTATGGTGGCACCATCTATTGGTAGAGAGATTAACACATGTGCACCATTTGATGTTGCATAGAGCCAGTGCAGTTTCATGCTGAAGAGAAGGTGGTCACACAAGTTATAATCCACTAGCGAACACGCAGGTGAGTAAGCAGGAACGATGAGGAATGATTCAATTTTTGGCATCAGATGGAGTTGGAGACAGTGAAATGCATCAATGGATGAAAGCTGTGTACGGTGAGTACAGTCTGAGTCGTTCAAATGTTGTGGAATGGCGCAAATGATTCATTGAGGAGTACAAGTCACTGGAAGGTGATTCTCATCCTGGAGAGGCTCATTGTGTCACCACACTGCAAATGGTTGTGGAAGTGAATGCTTTAGTCTTCGACAACTGCAGAATCGCAATGGGCGAGATCCATCAGTTAGTGGGTATCAGCATGGGCACAGCCCACCCCATAATGCATCAACACTTGAACTTTCGAAAAATCTGTGTGCAGTGGGTTTCCCAGCAACTGATTGCCAAACAGTGCAATACTCGAATGGCGCTGTCTTTGAGTCATCTGAAACGTTATCATGAGGAGGAATACAGCTTTCTGTCACATCTTGTCACAGGTGACAAAACATGGTGTCACCATTTTGAACCAGAAAGCAAGCATCAGAGCAAGCAGTGGAATCATGCGACTTCACCACCTCCAAAGATATCAAAGACCGTGCACACCAGTTCTGGTAAGGTCATGATGTCCTCCTTTTTTGACCACAAGGCCCCATGAGTTCCTGGAATGGGGAACCACCGTCAATGCCCAGTATTATCAAGCCACTTTATAGAACCTTAGATGAGCCATCAAGCTGAAACGCTGAGGCATGCTGTCCAGTTGCGTTATTCTCCTGCATGATAATGCCTGCCCACACACGGCCAATGCAATGAAGATGACATTGCAGCAGTTTTGGTGGGAAACGCTGGAACATCCAATGTACAGTCCCGGCCTTTCACCGTGTGACTTTCATGTGTTTGGACCCCTAAAACAAGCTATTTGTGGACATCAATTCGCAACGGACGATGAAGTGTGTGTCTGGGCTCAAACCTGGATCCAACAGCAGCCTACTAGCTTCTTCAAGGATGGAATCGACCGGTTGGTGTCACATTGGGATAAATGTGCCAACAGTTTTGGCGACTATTTTTGAGTATGTGTACTGTGCATAGCTACATTTTTGAGTTAATAAAATCGTTACCATCACTTTACACTAATGATCAGGTTTTATTTAAAAGCCCCTTATAAAATACCAAAGGCGAGACCAATAAATTGTCTTGGATAAAGTGTACCTTTTTTATTTGTGCGAATCAAAATATTCATTGGGCTTTGTCATTCTGTAACATCTGAGATTACAAACAATGGAACAGTCACTTGCTTGAGCTGTTGCTTGTTGCCACAAGCTGTTAACTTTTAAAAAAAAGTAAGATTCCTATTTTTCTTTGTTCTAATTCATAGCTTTTATATCCTCTATTCAGATTTTAGCAGGTTATACTTTTCATGGTTACATAAAAAGAGGCTTGTTATAATAGTTGTTTCTTCACCTATCAGAAAAGTTAATTGTATTAAAATTCATATGACAATTGTGGAGCTGTATTAGGAAAAGGATACTCTGCTAAACACCATAAAGATGACACTCTGATTTAAAGACAGGCAAAATGTAAAGGCTTACACATTACAGCTTTCATGTAAAGCCTTCTTCAGCACTTTCACACAAGAAAACACCTCACGCATGACTGATGCCACTGGCAGCTCTGACCAGCATGATTCAGATCAGAGCTGCCAGTGGTAGCGGTCATGTGCACATGAGGTGTGTGTGTGTGTGTTTTCTGTGCTGAACAAGTCTTTGGCCAAAAACTAAAACATGTAACAGTCTCTTCACTGTGGCTGTCTACAAATCAACAGGTCATCTGTATGGGAGCAATACTGTATCCTTTTCCTAATAATGTTGATATTCCAACCTAGAGTTTCCATTGTCTGATTATGGAGATAGATGTTAGGTTTATTACAGAGTATGCAACTACAATTACTACTTAGTATGTTAAAGCTTTCAAAGCAGGGAGCTACCTCACCTCACCTGGCGTGCACTCTGGCTCCTGTGACGAAGACCACTCCCCATGCCAACACTGCATATTGTTTGGTCCTTTTATATTGTAACCAATAATGCAACCAAAGTCTACAACTTTACCATGGGGTACATCTGCACTTGCATTTAACATCACACCTGGCTTGCCATCAGCTGGTGCTAAACGAAACAGTCCATGCTCCATTTTGGGAATGTGACATGGTACTGAAAAAATTTGAATGATAAATTTAAGATTTTAACAATACTGTTTGTTTAAAAAAAAATATTTAAGATTATCAAGTCAGTAAAATTTTTAGAAAAATTCTAGAAATTGTCTGTGAACACATTCAATAACAGTTTGCAACTTTGGCATACACACAAACACACAATATTTGTATCCATTATCACCTTGTCCATCTGGATCTATCACCACATAATATACAGGGTGTTTCAAAATGAATAGACGGGTATTAAAGATTTGCAGCATTTATTACATTCAATGTACAGTTATGAATAATACATCAAATGAAAGAGCGACTCAAACAGTTTTTCTTACAAGTGTTCAATGTGCGCACCATTCTCCACCTATTGATTCAATAGGTGAGTCCTTCCCAAACCTTCAACAGTGTGTCTGAAGTAATTGCTGCAATAATGCTATTTCTAAAGTCAAGTAGATCAGCTGGTAGCAGAGGCACATACACATGATTCTTTGTGTGACCCCAAAGGTAAAAAATCACATGGTGGCTAATCATGTGTTAATGTGGAAGTCATGCAGAACAAGCTATGTCATCCAGCCCCTTGAAGCCAATCCAACACCACATTTCACTGAAAAAATAAAGGCCCATAAACTTTTCAACAGGATACAGTGCATACAAAAAATTTGGGGACTCTTGTTCGAACTGTACAATCTCGTCACAATTTGCTTACCCCCAGATGTGCACATTATGTGTGCTCACATTTCCACATACCCGAAATTTCAGTTTGTCACTGAAGATGACACGATCCAGAAAATATTTGTCATCATGCCGTAACATTTTGTTTACATGATGTACCATAAACCATAGTCTGCAGGCTTTAGAGCTTCGAATAACTGCAAATGACAAGGACATAGTTGTAAGCATCTCCATCAGAATCTCCACCAACGTCACTGAAATTGGTAATCCACAACTACCTTTTGAAACTGATTTCTTGGGGCTATGCATGGAAGTCTCTCACTTGTTCAACACATTCTTCACTCACTCTTGGTCATTCCATACTCTTCCCTTTGCACACAGATGTACAAACAAAATGAGTTGCTCTTTCATTTGATGTATTACTTATAATTGTAAGATGAATTTAAGAAATGCTACAAAGCCTTAAAACCTGTATATTAATTTTGAAACATCTTGTGATATACTATGTCTATATAATGAATGCAAATTGTTAAACAAGGGATAGTTCTGAATGTAGAACATTAAATGTGAGCATGATTGACAGTTCTGTTAATAAAACTAAGTATTATGATAGTAATTAGCTTTTAATGTACACTACTAACATACCACAGTTTCATGAACCAAAAGCCACAATTACAAGAAAAGGTATGCTTCATACATAAAAGAAACTACATTTCAATTGTTTTTAATTTAGTACATTATTTCTTACATGAGATAGTATATAGGTCTCTTACAAGCAATGCAGTCAGGTTTCCCAGGTCTCCAACGGCCTCGTGCACATTTAGCAGTGTTGTTGCTGAGTGTCGGACCATAACCTTGATCACATGTAACACGTGCCACAGTCCGGATCACGGCCATTCTTCAGAATTTCAATCTTCACAAAGGGTTCACTAGATAAAGGCTCACAGGGACCAGCTGAAAAAAATTACTTTGTATTCATACCACCGAATCATGTACTTTTGATTACTGATTTAATAAGATGCTTTTCTATGGCGCTTTTGTTGATTTTGAAGATAAAATTGACTCAGACGACTACATAGTAGTCTTGCAAGACTTATCTGAGCAAGGCATTCAGACAGCCTATAAGTGATTAAACAGAACATCTATGCCATGTCTCCAGCATTTTTAGTAGCAGCAAATGGACAATAGATTCCCCTAGAAAAAGAGGTGTTACATAATGTGTTTGCATCTGAACTAAACTGTTCTCAGCTGTATTGTAAATGGCAGTATGGAGTGACCTAGGAAGATACTGGGAGTGTAAATCAACAGAAGAAGGCTCAACAAACCGAAATTTATGGATGATACTAAGCTGTTGGCTAAAGCATTGAGTAAATTCAGTTCTTGTTTACTTACCTCGCTCCAAACATAGTTAGCCTCACCTTGAACATTTTGAAAATAAGATACTGTCCAAATGGATTGCAACAGGATATGTTTACATGCATAATTTGATCCTGCAAAATGTGAGCAAGTAAATCTATCTTGGATAGTTCATAGATATGGCTATTGACTTAAAACTTGAAATCTGCTTTTGCATGAAACTAGGGTCGGATGTTTTTGGGTATGATGCATCAATCTCCTGACTGAAGATGCCCGTAAAATTGAAAAATATATTTTGTGACTAATGAATTTTTCCATTGTCATTGCAGGCTGCGAAATCTGGTCACTGTATGAATTTATTAGAGGAAAATTCATAACTTAGCAGAGAATGATGGGGAGAAAAAAGATAAGATGAGAGAAAGGGGCATATGGTCTCTCACAAAGACCAGTGCCATCCTGGAAACTGCAGTCTTACTGAAATGGTAATGAACTGATCATGTTGCCTGGTGCAAATGCATATGAGTGTGATGCTACACTGGAATCCAACAAACACAAAGACCCAGGAGAAGGCCACCAACAAGTGGAAAAAAAGACATCTTGGAAGTCAGTGGCCAGGAAAGGCCAGACATAGAGGATTTTGCTAAACGTTTGCCTCTCTCCGTAACTCGAAGAGGCCACATCATTTTATGACAGAAATGGTTGTTGATGACAAACTCTGAATCAGATACAGGAACAGAAGTATTGGCAATTTCTTGAGATATTCTTGCTTTTTTTATCATTCTGAAGCCAAACTACTAGCAATGCCCTAAGATTTTCGTATGTATTGGAATTCATATTTTCGGTACACCTCAACAACAACAAAAAAAGGCTTTCATAGAAATTATGGTAAAAGGTAATACTGTACATAACACTCAATACAACAAACTTAAAACAAAACCCAATGTACACACAAAATAAATGAAATGCCGCTACTTACGGAGATCACTAATATTATGTACTGGTAGCTATGAAGGAAAATAATAATGGCCAAGATAAATTAAGCTGAAAATGGGAAAGAAAGAATGATGGACGACTCCTTGCACCACACTGCAGTGATACTCCTTCCTCTGAAGTTTTTGGCTGCTTTTGGAGGCAAGTCAGGTGATCAGTAAAATCACCACCATTGATATGAAGTTTTGCCCAGAGGACTGCAAATGCAGTTTCAATTTCTGTCTCAATGGATTTGAGTTTCTTGTTTGCTAAGATGAGTACACCACTTCCACCTCCCATTAGTCTATTTTTGTGACATACACTTAGGTATACATAAAAATCTCACAATTGTGTCCTTGTTTCCTGACTGAGGAAGGAACTAGAGCTGTTGTATTGTTACAAATGAAATGCTGGCAGTTAACAAAGGTCTTTTGGACACCAATAAGGAAAATAATTGTGGCAAAGATAAATTAACCTGGAAATGGGAAAGAAAGAATGATGAATGGCTCCTTGCACTGCAGTGATACTATCTCCTCTGCAGAGTGAGGCTATTTTTGAAGATGTTTCAGGTGATCGTTAGAAGGACTACGTTACAATCTTATTGGCAGTAATTAGAATTTCCTGTCCTGGAAGAAATACTGGCCAGGCATTATGTCTCCTTGAAATTTTATGGTTTTGACTGACTATGACTTATTGCAAGCAGAGTTAATATAAAAACATCAATACAAAAAATAAATCACCATCACTGAAAAAGAAATCCCAAAGTTGTCTAAAGATTTAACAATCGTACCATTTGAATGTACAGGAAGGAGAAGTAGGACATGTTTGCTATGCACTTACACACTGTACATTTGTACAGCTAATGGAGAAATTTCTAGCAGTAGGGAAGGAGTCACAAACTGCCTCTGTAGACTTTTCAAAAGTTTATGACATGGTTCGCAGAGCAAAACAGTGGGCAGCTATGAAAGATACAGACACGGATTATCATTTCGGAATGTACAAAGGTAATACGGTACAACTTATGCTGATCCACCTGAACATTATGACCACCTATCTAATGGCTGGTATGTCCACCTTTGGCACAGATAACAGCAGCAGTGTGTCATGGCATGGAAGCAATGAGGCCTTGGTAGGTCGCTGGAAGGAGTGGGCAACACATCTGCACACACAAGTCACCTAATTCCTGTAAATTCTGGGGAGGGGGTGAAGAGCTCTTACACTGCATTCAATCACGTCCCATATGTGTTTAATTGTGTTCAGATCTGGTGAGTTTAAGGGCGAGACCATCAACTGGAACATGCCACTACGTTCCTTGAACCACTCCATCATACTCCTTGCCTTGTGACATGGCACATTACCTTGCTGAAAAATACCACAGCCACTGGGAAACATGAACATCATATACACTCCTGGAAATGGAAAAAAGAACACATTGACACCGGTGTGTCAGACCCACCATACTTGCTCCGGACACTGCGAGAGGGCCTGTACAAGGCAATGATCACACACGCACGGCACAGCGGACACACCAGGAACCGCGGTGTTGGCCGTCGAATGGCGCTAGCTGCGCAGCATTTGTGCACCGCCGCCGTCAGTGTCAGCCAGTTTGCCGTGGCATACGGAGCTCCATCGCAGTCTTTAACGCAGGTAGCATGCCGCGACAGCGTGGACGTGAACCGTATGTGCAGTTGACGGACTTTGAGCGAGGGCGTATAGTGGGCATGCGGGGAGGCCGGGTGGATGTACCACCCGAATTGCTCAACACGTGGAGCGTGAGGTCTCCACAGTACATCGATGTTGTCGCCAGTGGTCGGCGGAAGGTGCACGTGCCCGTCGACCTGGGACCGGACCGCAGCGACGCACACGGATGCACGCCAAGACCGTAGGATCCTACGCAGTGCCGTAGGGGACCGCACCGCCACTTCCCAGCAAATTAGGGACACTGTTGCTCCTGGGGTATCGGCGAGGACCATTCGCAACCGTCTCCATGAAGCTGGGCTACGGTCCCGCACACCATTAGGCCGTCTTCCGCTCACGCCCCCAACATCGTGCAGGCCCGCCTCCAGTGGTGTCGCGGCAGGCGTGAATGGAGGGACGAATGGAGACATGTCGTCTTCAGCGATGAGAGTCAATTCTGCCTTGGTGCCAATGATGGTCGTATGCGTGTTTGGCGCCGTGCAGGTGAGCGCCACAATCAGGACTGCATACGACCGAGGCACACAGGGGCCAACACCCGGCATCATGGTGTGGGGAGCGATCTCCTACACTGGCCGTACACCACTGGTGATCGTCAAGGGGACACTGAATAGTGCACGGTACATCCAAACCGTCATCGAACCCATCGTTCTACCATTCCTAGACCGGCAAGGGAACTTGCTGTTCCAACAGGACAATGCACGTCCGCATGTATCCCCGTGCCACCCAACGTGCTCTAGAAGGTGTAAGTCAACTACCCTGGCCAGCAAGATCTCCGGATCTGTCCCCCATTGAGCATGTTTGGGGACTGGGATGAAGCGTCGTCTCACGCGGTCTGCACGTCCAGCACGAACGCTGGTCCAACTGAGGCGCCAGGTGGAAATGGCATGGCAAGCCGTTCCACAGGACTTACATCCAGCATCTCTATGATCGTCTCCATGGGAGAATAGCAGCCTGCATTGCTGCGAAAGGTGGATATACACTGTACTAGTGCCGACATTGTGCATGCATCTGTTGCCTGTGTCTATGTGCCTGTGGTTCTGTCAGTGTGATCATGTGATGTATCTGACCCCAGGAATGTGTCAATACAGTTTCCCCTTCCTGGGACAAATGAATTCACGGTGTTCTTATTTCAATTTCCAGGAGTGTATGTGGTCTGCAACCAGTGTAAGATACTCTGTGGCCAACATTGTGCCTTGCATGAGCTCCACTGCACCCATGGATGCCTACGTGGATATTCCCCAGAGCATAACGAAGACACCACTAGCTTGTCTCCATCCCAGAGTACAGGTGTCAAGGAGGCTGTTCCCTTGGAAGATGACAGATTCACACCCTCCCATTTGCATGATGAAAAAAGTATTGGAATTCATCAGATCATGCAACACTCTGCCACTGTACCAGTGTCCAGCGCTAACGCTCATTTGCCCATTTCAATTGTAATTGCCTATGTTTGTCTTGCTAACATTGGCACATGCAAGGGATGTTGGCTGCAGAGCCCCATCATTAGGAGTGTTGGGTGCATTGTATGTTCAGACACACTTGTACTCTGTCCAGCATTAAAGTTCCTCCACAGTTCGCTGCCTGTCCTCTTTTACTGATCAACCCAGTCTACATCATCCGACATCTGTAATTTGGCATGGCCGCCCAACCCCACTATGTCTGGATGTGGTTTCACCACTTGCTGAAGACACTCACCACAGCACTCCTTGAAAACCTGACAAGCTGAGCAGTTTCCGAAATGCTCATAGTGAGCCGGGCCATCACAATTTGCCCTCAGTCAAACTCAGATATATCGCTCACTTTCCCCATTCTACATCACGAAAAGTACATTCACTGATACTACATGCATTGTGCATGTGACTGATAGCAATTTGACAACTAAGAATGTGTGAAGTGTATGTGCAAACTTCCCACTTCTCTTATACAAGTCGACTTACTTGGTGTACACAGTCGATCTTCTTCTCTGGCTTCTCGAGTCTCTATAAACTTCTTCTCTGAAGAATGATGCTAGTTACAGAAACCTCTCACTTGTGAAATAATTAGGTACTCAAAGAATAGTTTTCAGCAACTATTGGTATATTTGAGCTTCATAAAGAACAAAATTTACACTTCTCACATAAACATTAGACTTCTTGTAAGTCACTCGCATTGTCTCACATTAGAAACAGATTTAAGAACATTTCTTGTTATTTATAACAATGGTCACTGACATGATTAGCACAGAATAACCTAGAAGTTCCGTGGTGGTTCAGTATACTTTCACTAGAATTTCCATGGATCGCCCAACAAGTACTTGTCGGTGCCGTTTGTGACACACAGTAGGTAGGATTCTAGCATCCCACTCTCACATCTAAAAAATTGTGTGTTTGAGACAGTAGAAGGCCAAATGGTTCTAGAATTTAGGCAGAAATTCTCGAAACACTGCATATCCCCCCCCCCCCCCCCCCCCCCCCTATATTGAACATGCGATATTTTTTACATAATCATTATGTAAATAACGTCACCCGTAACCACATTACATATCATAATCCTATACTTTTCTTCTACATGTTTATATACATATTTTTTTCAACTAAATTTCTTTGTACTCCCTTAAAAAAGGCTTCTGCTTACAGTCTTTCTACTTCTTTCTTACTCTACTTTGTTTAGACATGAACATTTGTGTGAGGTTTTACTCAACTTTTCTAATATATAGGAATTATGAGGACTCCCTTTCTCCAATTGTAAACGCCAGGTGTTCATGACACATGAGGAATCTACTTTCTGTTCTCATCTATTGTACTACCTTTCCTTAGTATTTACTATTTTTAATATTCTTCATAGTTTGGAGGAACTCCAGACAAAATGAAAGTGTTCTCTAGACACTTGTAAACTTCCACGAAACATATTAATTCTCATTGTGCATAGAATTCAAACTTTCCAGAATAATCCCTGCAAAATTTCGTGACTTTTGTCACGATACTGTCCCTTTCCCCTGGGATCAGTACCTATACCTTGCTTGTGGGTTGACCTTATAAGAGCACTTCCTCTTTCCATTCTGGTAGGGACGCCCCTTTATAAAACATTCCTATTTTTTAGGCCACAGGTCATCCTATCTCCATGTAGGTAACCTGTCTTTCATATTTAGTAAATGCTGGGTATGCCCTCCTTATCTTTTATGAGTAGACCTCACAGTTCATTACCCTAGCATACGTTTCTATGTATACTATAATTATCTTCTGGTAAAGCTACAAATCTACTCTACACTTCTCATTCACTTCTTAATATATCATTTAATCCCTAGAGTCTTCCTCTACTTCTCAACTTCTGTACTCTTAGTAGATACTATGTCTACCTAGAATTCAAGTCCAACTAGCCTATTATTCATCAATTTTCAGAGTATTTATTACACTTACTTTTTTTAAATGACTATAACAATCAGTTACACTCTGGTTTGCATTTTTTTTCTTTGCTCATGCCTCCTTTTTATGTATACTCGATGTAGAATCATTTCAATGTTTGTGTGAATGCGGATGTGTGTTCTTGTAGTCTGATTCTTTGGCATTCTTATCTTAAGATAAGATTTAGGTTATTAGAAACCACAGAAACAAGGAAGGACTTAAGCGATAGAAGTTTGTGAATATGGAAAGAGGGAAAAAATAGATAGGTCCTCAAATGGAAGTAAGAAACAAAAAAAAAAAAGATACGGTTGCTAAGATCTAAGAAGAGGAAGAAGATAGTCTCAAAGATAGGAAATCCTTACTACCTCCCTTCCCCAGGATCCGTACCCCTGGGATACTTGAGTGAGACGCCGGAGGAGGTTTGGTGATAAATCGTCTCCTATAGAATGGACATTCCCACCTTCACCCTTGAGGTCCCCAAAGGAAATCTTAGCAACCCTATGGAAACAGCAAATGGTGAAGAATCAGGCACACTTGTTTACGAGGGTTTTCTGAAAAGTGTGATGTGTGTTTTGTGTTAGCCATGGTTTATTTGCTCTTGTAAACCATGCTTTTATCTACAGCACCCACCCCTTTCAAACTTAATGCAAACCCTGCCATTTATATCACAACTCACAAAAGGTATAAAATATTCTATACATAATAGAAAATCTACATACTACGGCAAATTAGTTGTTCAACTAGTCACACAATATTATATTTTCTACAAACATAATATTCCATTCAGTTCACTTTATCTAAATATCACTTTTTACCTGTGATTCTCTAGGATTGTTTTTTATTTGACTGTCATATCTGGTTTTCTAAGATATAAGAATACAGTATAGTTTAAGATTTTAAAGGAATTCGGTGCAGGAAAACTATTTTGGAAGAAACACCGAAAACAACTTGGGATCCGACAGTCATCACTCTACCCGTTAACTCAAAATGTTAATGTCCCTGAGGGATATATGACTCTGCCCGGGTCCCATGGATCTGATATTAACTTTTCTTGTGCACTGGCAGACCGGTATTTCTCTTCAAACTTCTTTTGAAAGTCTCCCCACTGCAAATCAGTCACCACTTCCCAAGTTAACACAACATTACATGAAGATACTCTTTTTTCTATTTTGTGTTGAGTAAGCTTGAGTTCTTCCAGAGTTCATCTATGCCCTTCCTGGTATCAGTAAGTTTGGAAGAAGCCATAGGCAACACGTTCCTGGATGTTATTCTCTCAGTAACCTTTCTTTCTATAATTTCTTTGACTTGTTCTTCCAAACTACTTACATTTACAATATCAGAGTTTGCTACTTTCTCTTTAAAGCTTCTTTCTATATTATCCACTCATGTATTTACACCTGTAATTTGTGACTGAGTGACAGGCATTAACTCGCTCTGCTTATCTACACTTTCTTTTAAAGTATGCTTATCTACACTTTCTTTTAAAGGACTCGGTCCCTGCTTTACAGCATTAAATTTGATGTTACACACATTTTCAAAAGATCCTAATTTTTCATTTATTTCTGATTCTACATTATTGAATCTGTCCTCAATCTCATCATTCTGTTCACTACTAAGGTCAGTGAACATTTAATTTACATGAAAGTGCAGGGAACTAGTCAATTCATTCTTTAAATCTATCTTAAAATTCTCTACTTTAGTCTGTGAAGCGTTGAATTCAGTCTTCAATTTTCCCATGCCTTCACATAGATTACAAAATTCTTTACTTTGTGATACCTTAACACTTAACAATCCTAAAGTTTCATTCTGAACATCCAATTTAGCATTTAAAGTTCCACTCTGAGCATCTTATTTTGCATTTAAAGTTGTACTCTGGTCATTTAATTTAGCATTTAAAGTTGAACTCTGTGCAACTAATTTAGCATTTAACTGCAGACTCTGAGCATTTAAGGCTTCATTTAATTGAGTTTTGATTACATTTACCAACTCAGACCAGTCTGGCCCTTCTTTATTAATTGTCTTAGCCATGACTGGATCTGAAATTTCCCCAACTTACTGTTTGTTATCCATATTTTTACAAGCTTTAGACCTTGTGAGCATTTAAAAATTAACTTTAAGCATAATCATTACATTAATAAAGTTCACTCAATAGCTTGTATCAGCTCCCACTAAGGTACTAAGGTTTTGTTTTGCGCTCACCCAGCGTAGACTTGTCGCATTGTAGGTGAGCGGATGTGACGGCAGGTCAGCACCGGTGAATAGCAGCTGGTGCCGGCGATGTCGGATGTAGGCTGGTTTCCACGTCTGCGTTCCCGTGATGCATGTGAGAGCTGTATACTCCCTGCACCCGATCTTCTTAGTTGTATCATTCTAGACATATCTCTTTATAGTCTTAATACGTCAAGATTTTCTCTCCAATTTTTAACATTGTGACTTCCTGACGTCTTCTCCTTTTTTACATTCACCAATTTTCTCCATCTGATCCTTTGGGCTTAATTCAATTTCTTGGAATGATTCTTTTGTCTCATTATGCTCAGTTGCTATGGCAACACGATATCTTCTTATCGTCTCAAAATTCCTGTTTTCTTTTGTCCTTTCACACTGGTCGCCATGTTCTAACGTTTTTGTGATGACTTTTATAATAGGCCATCTCCTCTAAAACTGTGCTCTTTCGGCAACACCGTCAGTATATTTGGACTCTATGTGCAATAACAAATTCATACTTTCAATATAAACATTAGACTTCCTGTAAGTCACGCATATCGTCTCACATTAGAAACAGACTTAAGTACATTTAGCAAAGAGTTGGCTTAACAATCATAACTCTATTACAAACAAATCGTAAAATACGTCTTGCCTCCAACAAGCCCAAGATAAGAGTTCTTTTTTAGGCTTCAGAGTCTCAATTGTTCTTGTTATTTATAGCAATGGTCACTGATATGATTAGCACAGAATAACCTAGAAGTTCCGTGGTTCTTCAGTATACTTTCACTAGAACTTCCATTGATCGCCCGACAAGTACCGGTCGGTGCCGTTTTTCTGCTGCGTCTACCTTCTGTTTGCGACTGATTTCACACCTGCACACACAAACTTGTGGTGCCCAGTAGGTACAATTCTAGCATCCCACTCTCACATCTAAAAAATTGTGTATTTGAGATGGTAGAAGGCTGAGTGGTTTTAGAATTTATGCAGAAATTCTCGAAACACTACAATGACTAGCAGTCATTCCTTGTGAGGTGACACAGCTATCACCTGGATGGATTTATTTTGATAGTAGGATGGATTTATTTTGATAGTAGGTTGGTGGTAATAACGTTCTGGCGGATCAGTGTAAAAAAGGCTCAATAATAAAAGAACCTTTTAATGTCATTAAAGGGCTGAGAGACTGTTTCAGTATATCATCCACCTTTTTGAATTTACATGTAGAACTAGCTCTCCAAAGATGGTAGAACAGCTGTGAGGAAATGGGAATTTATTGTTAATGATATACAGGTGTCTTTTTAAGTTTAGCTGATGATCAGTCCATTCTGTCACACATTGAATATGATCTTGTGTTAATGGTACAATGTTTATGTCAGGAATGTGACAAATGGAGACCATAAATGAATGCAAAAAAAAGCTGAATACCTGATAGTGAATAGTGATACTAGACATGAAGTACACATTAATGATGGAGCAGTTAGACAGGTAAAAAATTTCAGTATATATAGTCACGTATTAACAAAAGTGAATTGGGTAATCATCATCATCTTGGACAGTTTCCAGCCTCTGGCCGGGTCTGTATGGAACGTAGGCCTCTCCATCGTCTTCTGTCTTGCCACCATCTCTTCGTCTTCACCTTGGTCCAGTTTTCTCCTTCCTTCTGGATGCATTCCTCTACTCCTTTCGGCCATCTGTCTCTTGGTCTTCCTCTTGGTCCCTTTCCTTCCAATTTCATCTCATGTATGCTCCTGGGTATCCTCTTCTCCTTCATTCTCTTAATGTGTCCATACCATTTCAGCCTTGATTTCTCTATCTCATCCTGTAATGGTTCCACCTTCATTAACTCTCTGATACTCTCATTTCTTAACCTGTCTATCTTTGTCACTCCAATACTGTTTCTCAAGAATTTCAACTCACTAGCTTGTACTTTGCGTTTCTCTCTTCCTTTCATAACCCAGGTTTCTGGTGCATATGAGAGAATTGGGACATAGTATGACCGGTATATAACCTTTTCACTGATTTGGGGTACATCCTTGCTCCATATCAGGCTTCTGACACTCTTCATCTACATCTACATCTACACCTACATACATACTCTGCAATCCACCATACGGTGCGTGGCGGAGGGTACCTCATACCACAACTAGCATCTTCTCTTCCTGTTCCACTCCCACACAGAACGAGAGAAAAATGACTGCCTATATGCCTCTGTACGAGCAGTAATCTCTCTTATCTTATCTTTGTGGTCTTCCCGCAAAATATAAGTTGGCAGCAGTAAAATTGTACAGCAGTCAGCCTCAAATATTGGTTCTCTAAATTTCCTCAGTAGCGATTCACGAAAAGAACGCCTCCTTTCCTCTAGAGACTCCCACCCAAGTTCCTGAAGCATTTCCGTAACACTCGCATGATGATCAAACCTACCAGTAACAAATCTAGCAGCCTGCCTCTGAATTGCTTCTATGTCCTCCCTCAATCCGACCTGATAGGGATCCCAGATGCTCGAAAAGTACTCGAGAATAGGTCATATTAGTGTTTTATAAGCGGTCTCCTTTACAGATGAACCACATCTTCCCAAAATTCTACCAATGAACCGAAGACGACTATCCGCCTTCCCCACAACTGCCATTACATGCTTGTCCCACTTCATATCACTCTGCAATGTTACGCCCAAATATTTAATCGACGTGACTGTGTCAAGCGCTACACTACAGATGGAGTATTCAAACATTACGGGATTCTTTTTCCTATTCATCTGCATTAGTTTACATTTAACTATATTTAGAATTAGCTGCCATTCTTTACACCAATCACAAATCCTGTCCAAGTCATATTGTATCCTCCGACGGTCTCTCAACGACGACACCTTCCCGTACACCACAGCATCATCAGCAAATAGCCACACATTGCTATCCACCCTATCTGAAAGATCATTTATGTAGATAGAAAACAACAGTGGACCTACCACACTTCCCTGGGGCGCTCCAGATGATACCCTCACCTCCGATGAACGCTCACCATCGAAGACAACGTACTGGGTTCTCTTCCGAAATTCTTCTGCTTTTCTCCCCTGCTCGTTTATTTTTCTGTCTTTTTTCCATCTTCCTGTATCAGGCTTCCTAGGTGCTTGAAACTCTCCACTCGCCTCCATTGTTCCCCACCAATTGTTATTCCAGTTGTTCCTCTCTCCTTCTTTCTTGTTGTGATAATCATCTCACTCTTACTTATACTAAATTTCTCCCACAAGTCCAACCCCTTGTCCAAGTCATGGGAGATGGGCAACGGCATGATGTAGGGGATTGCCTGTAGGAGCAAGGTACAGTGGGGACTGTGTGTGCCCTGGGACTGCTACGGTAGCTGTGAAGGTCCTAAATGAACCCTGAAAAGTGACAGCTAACAAGGCTATGGTGAAGGTACAATAGGCCCAGCAAGCCATTAGTGGATTATGATTTCTGCTTTCAAAAATAGAATGGTCCTTGGAAAGGACAGATTTAATCGACGACAAACTGGCTATAAACAAGGACTAAGATTTGGAACATTAAATAGACCAACATTGACTGGAAAAGTGGAGGAGATGGTAGGCATGATGGAAAGAAGGAAGTCTGACGTATTGGGGTAAGCTGAAATGAGATGGAAAGGAGAAGGAAGGTAGAGAACTGAGGAAAGGCTACAGAATGTATTGGAGTGGAAATGAGGAGGGAAGGAGATATGGAGTCAGAATAGTAGTAAGAGATGGATTAAAAGAGAAAGTGAAGAGAATAAGTGACAGGATGATGAACAGCAAAATATCACTCAAGGGGACGACCATAGAGGTAATACAAGTGTATGCACCACAGGTGTGTTGCACTTCTGAGGAGAAGCGAGGGTTTGAAGAGGAAATGCAGAAGCAGATGGGAAGGAAGAATATGATAGTAATGGGGGATTTAAATGCACACAATGGAAGAGAAAGGTAAGGCTGCGAAAGTGTGCTTGGACCAGGGGGTTCTGGCTGCCAAAATGAGGAAGGTGAAAGGCTATTGGAGATCTGTCAAAAGAATGGCTTGCTGGTTAGGAAATTTTGGTTCAGGAAAAGGGAGAGCCACAAGATTACATGGTACAGTCAAGACTTAAGGAGGAAGTCGATAGTTGATAGTTGACTACTTCTTGTACGATAGTGAGATGAATAGGAACATCATTGACATTAAGGTAATACCATCAGAGGCCTTGGATAGCGACCAACGTTTGCTGGTAATGAACCTGAGAGGGACTAAGGATAATAACGGTACAGAAAACCAGGAAAGGCATATAAGGGTATGGAAGCTGAAGGAGGAAGAAAACAGGCTACAGTACCTACAAGTAGTGAAGGTAAGTGCAGCTGAAGCAATACGTGGGAGGACAAGCAACAAAAAGAGATGGAAAGGAACAGCCAAGTGGAATGATAAAACAAAGGATATAATTCAGAAGAAAAATAGAGCCTTTAGGGTATGATTCCAGAAGAGAACAGTAGAGACAAAAGAAGAGTATCAGGCAAGAAAGAAAGAAGCAAAAAGAGTGGTGGTGGAGGAAAAAAGAAAATGGATAGAACAGTGGACTAGAATGATGGAGGAGGATAGTGAAGGTTTAAAAAAGGTGTTATAGGGGATGATTAAAAGTAAGAGGAAGAACAGTATGACAGATTATGCTCGAATGGTGAACAAAAGTGGACAAGATGTAGAGAATAAGGAGGAACTCAAGAATATGTGGGAAGAGTATTTTGAAGAACCCCTGAACCTGAATGGAGACCTGGATGAGGAGGAACAAGGCGAGGAGAAAAAAAAGAGGAGGAAAAGCAAATAGAGAAGACCTTACATGGGGAGAAGTGGTAGAGGTATTGGGCAAGATGAAGGGAGGGAAGTCACCAGGTCTGGATGAGCTAAGTGTAGAAATCGTGAGAGCAGCAGGAGAGGTGGGGATACAATGACTATATCGAGTAATGAAAATTGTGTGGGGACAGAAGATGATCCCAGAACACTGGAAGAAAGGAATAATTGTCCTGATCTTTAAGAAGGGAAATAGAAAAGAGTGCAACAACTATTGGGGGATAACACTGATGAGTCATTGTGCAAAGATTTTTGAGAAAATTTTGGAAGCATGAATTCGGGCGAAATTGGAAGGAAGAATGAGAGAAGAGCAACATGGCTTCAGAACAGAAAGGTCCATGATGGATCTAATTTTTGCTGTAAGACAACTGCGGGAACAGCACTATGAATATGGAATAGCTATCTACTAATGATAGTGTAAGTAGAAGCAAAGTATGGAAAGCCCTGGAGAACAAAGGAGTAGCAAAACAGATTACTTGGAGGATAAGGAAAATGTACCATGGAATTGTGAGGTGTGAAAGTGGGAGGAGAGAGATCAGCTTGAATTGAACAGAAGAATGACTTGAGGCAGGGAAGTGCACTTACACCATTACTCTTCATTGTAGTGATGGATGATATAACGGGTACAGTAGCACAAGTAATTGGTGAAAGGAAGATTGAAACCATGGTGTTTGCAGGTGATCTGGTGATTTGGGGTTATAAGGAGGAGAACATACAAGAGCAGTTGGACGTATGGGAATGAACAGTACAACTGAGTAATATGAAAGTAAAATACACAATACACCAAGCATTAACAGGATGTATGAATTCATTTTGGTGGGGTAAAAACACTTCTAACAACAGCAACAAAAGAGTGGGTACACTAATAGTTGAATCTTTGCTATGATATGAATCAGAATTATGGATTTTAAATGCTGACCTCAAAATAAGACGTTGTAGAGGAGGATTACTTATGAATACCAGTAAGTGGTATACAGTAGGCATTTGTTGAGAATGCCTGATTAACAGTGGCCAAAGAAAATTTTTAAATGGAAACTATCTGACAGAAGCAAATGCACCAGACCAGTGACATTCTTGGAAAAAACACAACAACAAAATAATGGAACATCACATTGTATGCAGAGAGGATGCTCTAAATAGAGATGTTTGGCAGAACGTATCAGGTACACAGCAAAAATGTTATAATTAGTTGACCCTGTATTAACTACTCCTGTAATAATAATAATAATATATCAAGAAATCTAAATCATGTACAAAAAATTCATATAGGGGAGATTCCACAACATAGTATTTTTATACCATTTATTAACCAGCGGTATTCCTGAATACCACAATCAGTAATCATATTATGAGAAGGAAAGTTGCTACCACCATATAGAGGTGATGCTGAGTCACAGATAGCCACAAAAAAAAGACTTTCACACTTAAAGCTTTCGGCCAATGGCCTCTGTTGACAATAAGACACACACACACGCACACACACACACACACACACACACACACACACACACACACACACACACACTCATGCGAACGCTACTCACAGACACGACTGCAGTATTTTTTCTCTCCAATTCTGCTACTTCCCCCTCCCCCTCCTCACCTCTCCCCTGCCCTCCATCTAATCTGCAGAAATTCACTGACCCCCCTCCCCACACGAGCCTCCTCCTTACCCCCACCCAGTCGCCCCTCTCATCATGCACTGATGCTGCTGCCTGCAGTGTGGTTTCAGTTGCCTGAGACTGCAATCGTGTGTGTGAGTAGCATTTGCGCACGTGTGTGTGTGTGTGTGTGTGTGTGTGTGTGTGTGTGTGTGTGTCTGTGTGTGCGTGCGTAAGTGTGTCTATTGTTGACGAAGGCCATTGCCCGAAAGCTTTAAGTGAGAAAATCTTTTTGTTGTGGTTATCTGCGACTCAGCAAATCCACTGTATGGTGAGTAGCAACTTTCCTTCTCATTTATTGTTACATTCCATCCTGGATTTTCCATTGTTTGGCAATCAGTAATAACTCACAGGTTACATCATGGGAGGTTTGGAAAATTAGTGACTTCCAAAATAAAATAATACAAAACTTTTGCTTGGCTTTATTCAATACATATTCCCTTGAGCACCCAAATGTCTACAGAAGCCCATCAAGGAAAAAATTTAGGAATGTGGAATGAAACAAAATATACATTACCAAAAGTGCAGCAACTCTTAGAAACTTAATCTGTACATTCTACTATCAATACCTATTGCAGTGTCATTGATCACTGACCACAACAAATTGACAGTCAACCCAGAGATTCTGCACGACCAAGCAGCATCATCAGGAAGAAGCAGTAAGCCATGTCTCCTGTAGTTATGAGGCACCACTGCCACATCATGCTCCTCAAATACTGCTACATAGGACCAGAGCAGCCAGTTGTGTTCTGTCTACAACTTACGAAAAAGTAGCTTTTGTGTGAGTTTGTGTAATCCGTTTTTTGGTTTGTTTTTGCGTCTTTGAGAGCGTTTTTCCCTGGGGAAGTAAGGGTGCATCAAGATGAAGTTGATATCACGCCTACAGTGCCATCTTGAATGCAGTCAGTCACTGAAGTTCTATTTCCACCTCCAGAGGACAGTGTCATTATATCATCCCTCAGTTAAGCCTAGTTTTGTCTTAAATGTACAGTGTGCTGATAGCCATCAACAGACATGTATTCACTGTAGCTGCAATAAACATTCAGAGTTCCTAATATACAGACAGGTAATTTAGCGCAGCTCGCGTCTACAGCTGCCTCATGCGTCAGTTGCATAATTAATTCCAGACATGTTCACACAGCCACAGTGGAGAACTAAACATAAGTGATTTTTTGCATCACTAAAGGATATTGCAATTTGACTGTTCATGTAACTGACTGTTTTATCTGTTCACTTGAACATGTGTTCAAAGTAGAACACAACATAATGGTGAATCAGCTGGCACTCTCTAGTCACTCGCTGTGGCAATTTGATTCTAATTAATTGTTCTTGCAGCAGTGTGTGTGTGTGTGTGTGTGTGTGTGTGTGTGTGTGTGTGTGTGTTTTAGCTAACTAAGACTGTCTTACACTGTCTGTTTCTGCTGCAGTGCCAGACTTGTCACTATCATAAATTGTACAGTTACTGGGACAACATACTGATCAGTTGTTGCAAATGATGCAAGCATTGTTAGCAGCAATAGCAGTGCCACAACCGCTGCCCCTGCCTGTCCAAGTGCAACCAACACAAAAAGTGGCTCAAGCCTGACTTTCAAGAGTTTGTGGAGCAAGACAAATACTGGGCAGAATATGTGGCCTAGCTTACTGCAAATTTCTACACCTACAATGACACAGATAACCAGCACATTTATCATTTCTTGTCCATGGTAGGCACAGAATTGTACAGGTTTGCTGTAAAACTTTTTACTAAGCTTTGTCCTGACGACCTAAACTGTCCGATCATTTTGAAGCACAAGTCCACATAGCAGCTACAAGGTATAAATTCTTTCAGCTCAAACAGCTGCCGGAAAAGTCATACAAATAATGGGTCACAGAACTACTTGGGTTGACAAGACAGTGTCAGTTTAAGGACTAATGTGCTTTATGTTATAGTGGTGTCACTCTTCATAATGCAATAACACGTAACATTTCTGATGCTCACATTTGAGACTTCATTCTCAAGCATCCAACACATACCTGAAGACAGTGTTGACTATAATTTAGTCATAGGACATAGTTGATGTCACTGAACGTAACTTGCAAGTTCTGCCCATTTCTATTGAAAAGAGTGAGGAAGTTTTCACTGCCCACACCATTCAGGTCAACCATCCTGACATCTCAGTTTCACATTAAAAGGCCTTTTTGTCGAGCCACAGTGCAGCCCACACAGATGTTGAAGTCTTGCCACGTTGTCAAGTGTCTGTGCTGGCAGGCTGAAGTCTTGCCACGTTGTCAAGTGTCTGTGCTGGCAGGCTAAGTGTCATCTGTGGCAAAGAAAGCCACGCACAAAGAGTGTGTCTGCAGCAATCTAGCGTAGGAAAGTTTTCTAACTCGACGTCAGATCTATTTCACATGATGTGTATGCTGTTTCTGCTGCACCTGTGCAAGCATATAATTTCTTAGCTCAATCTGACTGCCAAGACAAACCCCCTGAAGTAATAAACAGGCAATCAAACAAATTGTTCACTCACTTGCATGTCGTGAACACAAATGTGAAATTTACCTTAGGTACTGGAACAGTGGTTACACTGCTCAACCTGAAATGCGGGATGAATCCCATGCTTTGGTTTAGTGCTACTATTAATCTGTAATGCCTGTAAGTAACAGTAACTGGTTATTCTGGAAGCAAATGTGGTTGTTGTACAAGCAATCAAACACAAGTTTTTTAGCAAGTTTAATTAAAAGGGACAAATCAGAATTCAGTTCAATACTGGGCGTGAGATGAGCTGACATGGATAGTGTCATCGGCAGTTGCGAATGATTCTGGACTGATCTGAATCAGGTGTTGGCGGAGGGTCTCAGTGACTTACATGAGCACAAGGCAAAGGATCACAGCCCTGGAAGAGGCAAACAAAAATAACAACAGAATACCCATAGGAGGACACACCTCCACATTGGGAAGGTGAACTGTTCCTACCAGTACCTTCCAGTAAAGACAAAATAGTTTTGTCAGCAAATAACTACGGTAAAGCAGAAGGCATCAGTTATACAAAATCATAATTCTGAGATTCAAGTGCTAGGGAGTCCATAAGGACAAGTTAAAGTTCAGCATGTTCAGTTTTAGGGGGAAGATGGTGGCAAATGTCACAGTGGTCCAAAAAGGGTGGCAGGAATGCTATTGTTAGGACTTGGGAATTGTAGCTGTGAACGGGATGGATGGACATCAGTGTCGCTAGTCCAAATCTTGTAAATAAGCTTTGTGTTTTCTGCAAACAAAGCCAGAGTATGTGCGGTAACTTGCACATAGATTGCGCAATTTTATAAGAGTGAATTAAAATTTGATTTGGACTGTGACAATGGCAGAGGCATAGACAAATGTAGTTTACTTAGCAAAGCTTATTCTGTTCAACAATATGGATATGGTCAGACATGGAAAGTCAGCTGCTGCATTTGCTCGTGCTGCTGTACTTATGTGAACAATAAAAGATCAATGACAGCCTATTGGTTACGACTGCTATGAATGAGAATTGTGTGGCTTTAGTGGGGCAGACTTGTGTAGTTCTGTATCGTTCCTTTGGAAAAGACCCTGGAACTGTGTATGGAAGAGCTGCTTGGCAAGAAGAACACTATACTCATAAGGGCACAATAAGGATTAGACTAATTATGACAAGATTCAGCTGGTTGCAGGATTTGATGTGATTAAAGCAGAGTCTGCCGGCCAATGGGCACCCTCCTCAATTGTTCTTTTGAAGCCATCAGGTAAGTTGAGAGTTTGAGCAGATTCCGAAGTGACTGGTAATGTTCAAACTATGATTGATTCCTTCCCTTTAGCTCCTGGGAAGACTTACTGGACAGGTTGCTGAGGCCAAAATGCAGAAGTGGATGGAGTGCATGGATTCTCAGAGGCGGACACATCAGGTGAAGCAAAATCCTGTGATGATGGCTATGCAGTAGCTCTTCTGGTGACTTACCATCAATGGGCAAGGACCAGTATAATGATAAAAACACCTTGAGGGCCTACTCCCATAGGTGGGTTGGCTAATAACTGGTCTATCTGGGATTTGGAGATCCTGATAAACTGTTCTACCCCACCATTAAACTGGGGATGGAAAGGGCACTATGAGAATATGGTTGATACCATTAGTGAATTTTTACTTGAAAACTAGTATGTAAACTGACTCATTCCACACCATTTCAATACAAGAATCATTCAAATGAGCTACTACAGAACACGTAACTAACTGTTTCCTTTATGAGTAATCAAGAGGGGCATCAGTGCTCTGGATAGAGATGTGGTGCAGACATCTCGCTGTTGGTATTCTTGTGCAGCAATTTGTGAAAGTAGAAGAAAATCAAGATTCAAGCAGTGATTAAGTACTACTTAAAGAAATACACGAAAGAAAATGAAATTCATGCCAATTTTCAGAAAATGTTGAGAGACTCTGCTCCTTCATATTCAAGTGTTGTCAAGTGAACAAACATGTCCAAGTACAGCTGGAATAAGTTAGAAGATGCAACATGTAATGGTCAGCGAAGATGGGCAACTACCCCAGAAATTACTGCAAAAGTGTACAAAATAGTCAACTGAGAAATTCTGAAGCTGTAAGGATGTCATCTGTGTGGGCTGATCACAATTTAACAATGTAATTGGACATGGAAAATTATCTGCTAGATGGATATCATGATTCTTAATTCAGGATCAGAAGTGCATCAGAATAGAAATGTCCAAACAATGTCCGAATGGTTGACCTGTTTTCAGAGCAACCAGCAAGATATTTTGGTCTGGTTTGTGACCACATATGAAACTTGGGTCCACTAATATATGCAGAGACAAACCAACAGTCAAACCAGTAGTAAAATGTTGATTCACCACCACCAAAAAAATTAAGGCAATATCGTTGGCTGGAAAGGTCATGTCATTAATTTTATGGGCTGCAAAAGGGATTCTGTTGATAGATTATCTTCCCATAGGTCAAACAACTATGGGATGTTTGGCAAGGAAGAAAGTCATCTTTCACCATAACAAGTGTCATTTCCTCAGCAAAAATGCTTGAACTATGTTAAGAACTGTTGCAACAACCACCTTATATGCTCAAAACTTTCCTAAGTGGATAGAGATTCCCTTCAAACAAAGAACTGACAGATAAAACTGATGGGTATTTTGCAAGTATTAAGGAATCTAATTTTTCAAACAGGAGCAAGGCGTTATAAAATAACTGGACCAAGTGTATTATGTACAGAGGGACTACACTAAAAAGTTTCACTGGGCTAAGTCATTTCCTTTTGTTCCAATCTGAGAACTTTCCAAACTACCGTCGTACAATGAACATTGCTATTTGTCCAGCAGCGAACAGGAGTTTTCAATTTCTGATTCTATATAAAAGGGTAATTTATAGGAGGGCAATATTTTTGTTGCCAACTTTTTTTATTTAAGTGCAGGTGTACACCATTGTAAAAATGATTTTGTGCCAAACTTTTCATGAGCAGTATAACAGCATCACTTTGTGAAAAGCAATTCAGTAATAATAATACTTGAAAGACTGAATGACACAAAATTCTTACCTTTTGTGCCCTTGACCCTATCCCTTGTTCGGGGGCGGCCTTTCTTTTTAATTCGAGGACTGGTGTTTTTATTTTTCGTCATCAATTGAAGTCCCTGCTTTGATTGGTGTCCTTTCAGCAGAGCACGTTTTAATCTTCTTAGTGTGTGTTCTTTATCTGTTCTTTTCAATGTTTCACTATATTCAGCCACTGATTTTAGACCCAATCTGAAATATTTAGTTACTAGGGAAATATTTCAAATATTACATATAACAAAACTTTCTATTTCTACAAGTTTACTGAATAGTGTAGAGAGTCATGAGCTTATCATTCATTTTAAGTGATAAAATTCTGAATAGAATTTTTTGAAAAATTGCAATTGAAAATAATTTCACAATGGAAGAATATTAGCAAAAACACATATTAATATTCTAATAATTAAAAGTATGAAAGGAAAATCCAGTCAAGAAAATTACTAAAAAGCTACCAACACTAACCTTCAGGAGACAACTTACATAAACTGCTTATTGATACATATAAATGGAAAAGTGACATACTAGCTAGCTTTTGAAAGTAATAGTTCCTTTCTCAAGGAGGAGAGAGGTCTATGTCAGGGAAAACTGAAAGGAAGGATAGATCACTCAGACTCAAGGATTAGAGGCACCCTCCTGCTGTTAGAATGCAGATAGACCTCACTGAAATTGGGGACTGTGTGACTTCCATTTCTTCTCAATGTTCTACAACCTATCTCTCTCTCTCCTCCCAGAATCAGAAACTCTTAGTTCGAAAAGCTACTTAGTGTGTCATTTTTATATTTACACAAGTCTACAAGCAATGCCTATCATTTCATTTCCAATACACAAGTGTAAGCCAAAATTCTGTTTCATTATTTATTATAATTAAGAATGACATTCACAGCAAGTAACTTTTCAGGGTGTATACGTGGACAAGGAAAAAAAATTCCCGGATTTCCCGGTTAAAAATACACTTTCTCCCGGGTGAAAGCATGCGTTTTCCTTGTTAAGTGACAGTATATTTTCCCTTATCAATCCTTTGAATGGTTATGGTTTTATACAAGGGGGAGAATTTCCCAGCACTTTAGAAAACGAGACTCAGGGGAAAAGACACGTTTTGAAAATATCTTTGATGTGCAGCAACATGTACGCCGCGTATTTTCGTATTACAAAAGTATACATTGGAATTCCACCAAACACCACATGTTACTTTCCAAATCATTGCCGGTCAGGGTGGCCGAGCAGTTCTAGGTGCTACAGTCTGGAACCGCGCGACCGCTACGGTCGCAGGTTCGAATCCTGCCTCGGGCATGGATGTGTGTGATGTCCTTAGATTTAAGTAGTTCTAAGTTCTAGGGGACTGATGACCTCAGAAGTTAAGTCCAATAGTGCTCAGAGCCATTTGAACCATTTTGAACCGAATCATTGAAATCGAGATTCCGATGCGTGTTTGTAAGCCAGTCATAGCTCATGTCACGTGATCTCGCCAACCGATGGCAGCGGATATTCAGAGCATAGGACACGTCAGCCAACAGCAACATCACTGTTAAGTAGCACGAACACACAAACAGGGAAAGTTAATAGTTTAAATTAATATACATAGTGTTGCTACAATAAAAGCAAAGCTTTCACATATAATATTGGTCTCTAAGGTTAATAAGCTGCAAGAGAAGCTAAGCTTTCGTATATATTGTTGATCTTTTTTGCGTGTGTTATACTTAGAATACACCACACAAATGTGCCAGTAAAATTTTTAATAATGACATAAATGTCTGATCCTAAGGGTTCGAAATTCTTCTAAATGGCTTGTCATCAAAGAGTTGATTTTTAAATGAGAGTCAAACGCTCTGTGATTTAATAAATTCATGGTACATTCTCGCACGTACCTCAACTTACGTAAAAGGATATTTACTTTGAAAGTAATGCTTTTGAAACCACCATTCCCAATATTTTCCTGTGACTTGTTAGAAATAGGTTCGTTTCAGCAGTTGCCAGAGAGCACAGGTAACAGACGTAGGAAGCCCGTATGTACGTACGTGTAAAATATTAAAAGATCATACATTATGTCATAAAAGAAACAAGACATCAGAAGATACTCCAAGAGCATCGGAATTTAATGAACCACACTAAAATGTGCACATTTAAAGTGCATACTTAAAGTGCACATTCGTATGTCCAGATTCCCAATGAAGTAGACCTTGACCTGATATTAAGCTTTTCAGTGTGGTTTTCGGGATCTAAATTTTCTTGGGGCACCAGTACTGTATTATATCATGTTTGGTTCTTTATTGTGGCAAAATGCCATATGTGCTACAAGATGAAAACTTGCACTTGAAATGCAGCGAACAGTTGAAACTAGCCAGTACTGTGGAATTAAACATTTCGTTTCAAATACATTGACTGCCTCTGCAGGAAAAGTTTATAAAAGTCAAATTTCTTTAGCAAACAGACAAAAATAACTTCAGTGTTCTGCAAGGTGATAAATGCTTGACTGTCAGAAAACTGGAAATAAAATAGCATCTGAAACTAATGACATATTTCAGCCTTCCATAATTATGTGAATGCATTTTAATTCACTTGATAGCTCCCGGCCACAAATATCCGTTTTGTTTTCATTTGACATAAGAGTAAACAAGGGGGAAACAGCAAAATCACTAAAGTAAACACGGGTCACGTGAAGACTACCCATTATAACTCAAACTGCTCTGCGCATCAGCCCCAGATCTACGATAATTGAGAACTGGATCAATACTAAAAAAATCGAATTTTCAAAAATATGATCATCTTGTAGCGCATATCTTACTGAAAAGTCTGAAACATAAAACACATGTGTTCAAGAAAATGAGGGCATATTATTTGGTCTTAAGTGTGCCAAACTGCAGTGCGACGCCTCTTCGTAAAGCATTCTTCTACCGCACGTCACCGTATTTCACTCTGTGGAATTGAAACGTGTATATTTTGTAATGGATGCCATCAAACAATATTCAGGGCAGTGGAAATTTAAATGTCCTATGGTGCCTCTCCTGCTCCCAGTTGGCCAGTTTGACAGCCTGCCTCTTTTCTAAAAAAATCTCGCAATTAATAGCGGATGGGATTATTTGTAATCGGGAGAACAAGAACTCTTCAGAAAATTTGCACTCTTTATTGCCTATTAGCTAATAACTTGCTGTTTTGTGTGATATAAAATTAAATATAAGATACATAAAACCAATAAAGACAAGAGATAAGCAAGAAATTACACATTTCTTCAATCCTTAGCTCCTAGCATTTTTTCTCTCTCTAATCTTGCTACTGCTTTACATGGCATGCTTTCCTTTCTGCGAAAGAATCTATTAGCTCATTAAAATTTGTCAAATGTCTTGCTACATGAAAAATCGAAATGTCTTTATCTAATACTGAAAAAGCTGTTAACACAAATAATACCCAAGCAAGACATGTAGTTTCTCGGTCTGGTTACATCCATTTTGTCACTGTCTGCTAGATAAAACAAAATAGGCCTTTCTGATATTGCAGCAATTTTGTAACACACGCCAAATAAACAAGACTGTTTTGGCACAAATGGCCATTTTATAACAAGACAGAATATAATTCATGAAGTGCCAATATCAAATGCCTATTAGGCCTACTACAAGCAAAAAGCTTTCTGTTAGGAAATAGTTTCATATTTCATTCATACGCATCAGTTTCTCAAGCACGAGATCGAAAAGTAATATTACGAAATTTTTATATAAATTTGGAATCGTCTTATTCTTCCATAATTTGTGTGATGTCCCCATTTCTTCTCCTTCCTCGTTCTAACAAACAATCTTGTCATCACCAATTCTGTAGCTATTCCTGCCATCATCAAAATGTTTTCGCCGATTAACTTCAGATCAGAGATTTAGTTATCCCGCGATTATTTTCCGGTTAGGCGCTATTACGTGTTCGTACAACACGTTTCCCACGTTACTTCCAAAATAGAATTTAAGCGGCTGCTAGCCAGGGACTGTACAACTGGTTCTTACTAGTATCGCAATCAGGCCTAAAATTTTCTGTCAACATTTCATTTTCTGGGATACACCGAGAAGATAACATGTAATCTTTCTCACCAGCTATTCCTGTCAGTCGTGTATTTCCATTCTGGTAGTCTGAATTTATAGATTTCGCTAGTAATTATAACAACTCTGATCATTCACAAACCCAATCAACCACATAATCAGACAGCGATTGGCTTTCATCCATTCGGCTTTACTTCGCTCAGCTCATATAGCCCCGTCCCCTTTTGTCGACTGAAAGTTTATTTATAGATGCGACGAGGATTCTCCTGACAGACATTACACATTCAAAAATCATCTTATGATTCATTCAGAAATCAACTTAAAATGTGTTCAAAAATGTTCAAAAACTAACAGGGAAGTGTTTGAAAATCATATGAATAATCGATAGACAAACGTGCACTGGATGGTAGGTGCTTTGTGAAACAAGTTCTTTTCCTCAAGAATATGAATTTGGCACCCCCTTTTCCTGGTAGCATCTAGATGCTTGCTGCGACTGCTTGCATGGCCAACAGCCACATTCTTGTAGCCAGAAGCAGGAGAATCTACAACTCAAATACGACTCAACTGCGCATGCGCACGAGCTCATTCATAACTCTAAAACGAATCTAATGTAAACAGTTGTGACTTCACGCTCATCGGAGGCAATTTGTTTTTATGAAGCATTGCATAGTCTTCCTAAAGCCTTTGACATATTTTGCTGTTGGCAGACACTTGTATGAGCACTGTGTGTTGTTGTTGTATATGGAGCATTTCCTTTGAAATTTGTTTTTGTTTTTTTTCTCTTGTTTATGTTTTATTGTGAAGTATTATTTTGCAGTAGTGCGATACAGTAATATCCTTTGTTAGAGTATCGGTTCTTACCAGTCAAAATTACAAAAATTTAACTGAAAACTAAAACAATGAAAAATTCCCAGAATTCTAAAAAATTCCCGCGTTTTTCCCCGTTTTCTCCCGGATGAAAAAAGTTCCCAGATTTTTCCCGGATCTCCTGGTTGTCCAGGGTGCATACACCCTGCTTTTTGGCAATGAGTTTAGTGAATGTGAAACAGATACTAATTCATGAAATTTTAAACACGTTTATATTTTTATATTCATCTAACTCTACTATTTGTATCAACTATGAGCTATTACCATTAAACACATTGTTGTTATGGATTCTAAGGAAATGTCAACAGATGTTTAATTAGTCCATTGTGTAACATATGTCACAAAAACCTCACGAATCTAGAAACTACATATCATCATCAATTCCTGTCACTCTTGGCAGAATACCAGATAATGTCCAGCCAGGTAAAAGGTTTCCAGCTGAATCTGGTATCACTAATTTCCTATGCCTCTTACCTAACTCTTCTCTTGCAGGGATTACTTGGTATTCAGTTCTTTCTCTTATCTGATGCACACCAGTGCAAAGTGTCCTTCTGATTGATTTTAATTAATTACTTTTGTGTTTTTCCTAACCACCTCCATCTGTATTTTTTCGAGACAGGTTGTCTTCCACTGCACTTGATCAGAAACTATGATTGGGTCTACAAAGATTAAAACAATAATTAAAAAATATTCATTTAACCTGAAGGTGTTGGGAGATATGTTTGCTATACTTGGAAATGCTATACAGCAAATGAGAGGTCACAAGTTACTAGTAACAATTCTGATTTACATTCTGCTCAGGATCATATCTTGATTTAAAAAGTCAAGTCATTGCAATGATAAAAATTACATGTTGTTGTTGTTGTGGTCTTCAGTCCTGAGACTGGTTTGATGCAGCTCTCCATGCTTATGCTACTCTATCCTGTGCAAGCTTTTTCATCTCCCAGTACCTACTGCAACCTACATCCTTCTGAATCTGCTTAGTGTATTCATCTCTTGGTCTCCCTCTACGATTTTTACCCTCCACGCTGCCCTCCAATACTAAATTGGTGATCCCTTGATGCCTCAGAACATGTCCTACCAACCGATCCCTTCTTCTGGTCAAGTTGTGCCACAAACTTCTGTTCTCTCCAACCCTATTCAATACTTCCTCATTAGTTATGTGATCTACCCATCTAATCTTCAGCATTCTTCTGTAGCACCACATTTCGAAAGCTTCTATTCTCTTCTTGTCCAAACTATTTATCGTCCATGTTTCACTTCCATACATGGCTACACTCCATACGAATACTTTCAGAAATGACTTCCTGACACTTAAATCAATACTGGATGTTAACAAATTTCTCTTCTTCAGAAACGCTTTCCTTGCCATTGCCAGCCTACATTTTATATCCTCTCTATTTCGACCATCATCAGTTATTTTGCTCCCCAAATAGCAAAACTCCTTTACTACTTTAAGTGCCTCATTTCCTAATCTAATTCCCTCAGCATCACCCGACTTGATTAGACTACATTCCATTATCCTTGTTTTGCTTTTGTTGATGTTCATCTTATATCCTCCTTTCAAGACACTGTCCATTCCATTCAACTGCTCTTCCAAGTCCTTTGCTGTCTCTGACAGAATCACAATGTCATCGGCGAACCTCAAAGTTTTTATTTCTTCTCCATGAATTTTAATACCTACTCCTAATTTTTCTTTTGTTTCCTTTACTGCTTGCTCAATATACAGATTGAACAACATCGGGGAGAGGCTACAACCCTGTCTTACTCCCTTCCCAACCACTGCTTCCCTTTCATGTCCCTCGACTCTTATAACTGCCATCTGGTTTCTGTACAAATTGTAAATAGCCTTTCGCTCCCTGTATTTTACCCCTGCCACCTTTAGAATTTGAAAGAGAGTATTCCAGTCAACATTGTCAAAAGCTTTCTCTAAGTCTACAAATGCTAGAAACGTAGGTTTGCCTTTCCTTAATCTTTCTTCTAAGATAAGTCTTAAGGTCAGTATTGCCTCACGTGTTCCAGTGTTTCTACGGAATCCAAACTGATCTTCCCCGAGGTTGGCTTCTACTAGTTTTTCCATTCGTCTGTAAAGAATTCGTGTTAGTATTTTGCAGCTGTGACTTATTAAGCTGATAGTTCGGTAATTTTCACATCTGTCAACACCTGCTTTCTTTGGGATTGGAATTATTATATTCTTCTTGAAGTCTGAGGGTATTTCGCCTGTTTCATACATCTTGCTCACCAGATGGTAGAGTTTTGTCAGGACTGGCTCTCCCACGGCCGTCAGTAGTTCCAATGGAATATTGTCTACTCCGGGGGCCTTGTTTCGACTCAGGTCTTTCAGTGCTCTGTCAAACTCTTCACGCAGTATCATATCTCCCATTTCATCTTCATCTACATCCTCTTCCATTTCCATAATATTGTCCTCAAGTACATCGCCCTTGTATAGACCCTCTATATACTCCTTCCACCTTTCTGCTTTCCCTTCTTTGCTTAGAACTGGGTTTCCATCTGAGCTCTTGATATTCATACAAGTCGTTCTCTTATCTCCAAAGGTCTCTTTAATTTTCCTGTAGGCGGTATCTATCTTACCCCTAGTGAGATAGGCCTCTACATCTTTACATTTGTCCTCTAGCCATCCCTGCTTAGCCATTTTGCAAATCCTGTCGATCTCATTTTTGAGACGTTTGTATTCCTTTTTGCCTGTTTCACTTACTGCATTTTTATATTTTCTCCTTTCATCAATTAAATTCAGTATTTCTTCTGTTACCCAAGGATTTCTACTAGCCCTTGTCTTTTTACCTACTTGATCCTCTGCTGCCTTCACTACTTCATCCCTCAAAGCTACCCATTCTTCTTCTACTGTATTTATTTCCCCCATTCCTGTCAATTGCTCCCTTATGCTCTCCCTGAATCTCTGTACAACCTCTGGTTCTTTTAGTTTATCCAGGTCCCATCTCCTTAAATTCCCACCTTTTTGCAGTTTCTTCAGTTTTAATCTACAGGTCATAACCAATAGATTGTGGTCAGAGTCCACATCTGCCCCTGGAAATGTCTTACAATTTAAAACCTGGTTCCTAAATCTCTGTCTTACCATTATATAATCTATCTGATACCTTTTAGTATCTCCAGGGTTCTTCCATGTATACAACCTTCTTTCATGATTCTTAAACCAAGTGTTAGTTATGATTATGTTGTGCTCTGTGCAAAATTCTACAAGGCGGCTTCCTCTTTCATTTCTGTCCCCCAATCCATATTCACCTACTATGTTTCCTTCTCTCCCTTTTCCTACACTCGAATTCCAGTCACCCATGACTATTAAATTTTCGTCTCCCTTCACAGTCTGAATAATTTCTTTTATTTCATCATACATTTCTTCAATTTCTTCGTCATCTGCAGAGCTAGTTGGCATATAAACTTGTACTACTGTAGTAGGTGTGGGCTTCATATCTATCTTGGCCACAATAATGCGTTCACTATGGTGTTTGTAGTAGCTTACCCGCATTCCTATTTTCCTATTCATTATTAAACCTACTCCTGCATTACCCCTATTTGATTTTGTGTTTATAACCCTGTAGTCACCTGACCAGAAGTCTTGTTCCTCCTGCCACCGAACTTCACTAATTCCCACTATATCTAACTTCAACCTACCCATTTCCATTTTTAAATTTTCTAACCTACCTGCCCGATTAAGGGATCTGACATTCCACGCTCCGATCCGTAGAACGCCAGTTTTCTTTCTCCTGATAACGACATCCTCTTGAGTAGTCCCCGCCCGGAGATCCGAATGGGGGACTATTTTACCTCCGGAGTATTTTACCCAAGAGGACGCCATCATCATGTAATCATACAGAAAAGCTGCATGCCCTCGGGAAAAATTACGGCTGTAGTTTCCCCTTGCTTTCAGCCGTTCGCAGTACCAGCACAGCAAGGCCGTTTTGGTTATTGTTACAAGGCCAGATCAGTCAATCATCCAGACTGTTGCCCTTGCAACTACTGAAAAGGCTGCTGCCCCTCTTCAGGAACCACACATTTGTCTGGCCTCTCAACAGATACCCCTCCATTGTGGTTGCACCTACATATTGGAGGCTAATATGCACCACATGTGTAATGGATGTGATACTACTTCTGTAGTAATCAGTACACTCACATAATTGCCAATTCTGGTAGATGAACATCAACTGTGTAACGTAATCAGAAAAGTAAGCTTGTTCTGGAAAGTTGCAACACATTCACTTATAATGTAAGGCACTGATTTGCAGTTGTTTGAAGTGTGAACAGAAAAACACATTGTGTTTTACAAATAATATATACTGCCTACCTGTAACCCTAGCCACTGAAATAGTCTAAAGGGGAGTTCATTGTAACTGTATCTCTGTGGCTTCATCCGAAGCTCTGAGAGTTCCTCCTCACTATGGGATTTATGTAATATTATGAGTGATATAATTCATAAACACATAATTATTTATAGTTGACTGAAGTATTTTAATAATATGTGATGCAATGAGATGATCGAATACTACAACTTTCTATTTATTTCACTACAACTTCTAAAGAACCATTATTTAATAATAAACTCTCAATATAAGATCTTTAATACTGAATTATCATTGGATTTTAGTATAGAAGTTTTTTCCATTGGTATCAGAGTACAGGATTTATCTTGAAAGTACCTTGTTCATGTTACAAATTTTAGCAACTTCCAACATTAATTATTACCCCAATTTAATTTTTTTACATTATTCATTTTAATTTTTACTTCTTGTCTCCCTTGGAACAATAAATAAAAGGATTGTCATGGAGCCTTTACATTATCTCATTTAACTTCAGAAAATAAGAATTACATTGTCATTGTAATTCAAAACTTGAAATGATTGTATGTAGGTAAGTAAGCTATAAGTCACACATTCTAATTCAAATTTAGATTTCATCTCAAGGCTCTAAACAATAGTGACAAATACCTTCCAGCAGCAGAATAATCATCCATGATGTTTTGTGAATCAGTTAGATACTTTTCACTCTTCTTATTTTGTTGGATATTATGACCCTTATGATGTATTATCCACCTAATAGCATCATTATCAGGATCTTTGTACACTGGTGAATTGAATCTGAATGATGTCTTCTGGTACCTTACTTCAGGGTGAAAGCTTTTTCTTTGGCCAGCTTCATGAATAACAACTGGTTTGTGCTGCCCACCAAAAATCCTTCCTTGAGGGATTTGAGGTTGTTGCTGATCCACTTCTGATGACACGTTAATCTGCATCCACAAAAAAATTTGATATTTTTAAACCTGACAGTGAAAAACAAGACACTATCAAACAGGTTTATGTTCTTTTATCAATTATGACAAGCTATTTATGCTATTACTCTACAGTCACAAATACATTTTATGTAAAATGAGCGCCAGAGTGTTACCAAACTGCAACCATTAATCTTTTAGTCATAAACACATTACCCTATAGAGGGTGATTCAGCTGCCCATACCCATGGGTTTTATGTCTTTAAATACCACATGCAAGATTTTCATATTCTCTCGCATGCTAAGAGCCAACTGTTAGTTCAATAGAAAAAAATTAACAGGATCTCTTTGTAGGAAATTTAATGCAGTTAAATTTTGTACTGGGATATGTTTCTACTGGAGTTTGTAGTTTTCAAATTATTCAAGAAAAATGTATGAAAGTGATCTCCAAATGAGTTTTTCTTAAAGAACTCAAAAACCGTGGGCTCCAGCAAAAATGTATCCTGGTACAAAATTTAACTGTACATTAAATTTCCTTCCAAAGTGTCTGGTAATTTTTTGTGTAGGACTAAAATTTTGCACATTGCTAGGGAGAGAATATGAAAATCTCATGTGTGGGTTTTGAAGGAGCGTGCTGCATAAAACCTATCATCAGGGGCAGCCGAATCACTCTGTATACAGTTGAAAGCAGCACTTTTAATGAAGTAACATTAAATCATGTGCAATTACAGTTATTTGCTGTTTCATTTGCTGGTATCCTGACTCAAATAGTGAATGCTGCTACTCAGAAATTTGCAAGAAAGAATTTATATTAGATTATAAAGTTCCATGCAAAGCAGAATTTTCTTCTGATTTTGAAATATTCGCTAAAGCTCTGGCAAGAACAGACTCTGTGCAGTGGACTTCTTTATTGGATTCTAATGTAATGAATGTGCCCACACCCAGCAGCAGCCTGCGAACTCCTCTCTACATCACATTGTTCAAAAACACTGCTTCAATGGTTTCTGTTACTCTATAGCTGTTTTACTTTGCATGCATCCGTTGAGTGCCCTCAGCATAAAGCAGAATGCCACCAATGTTGCCATAAAGAGAATATTGCAGAGGTGTGGCAAAGTGCTGCAAGTGTCAGGCGACATACTTTGCCATTTCAGAATAGTAATATTACAGACAGTGTAGTAATATTACAGACAGTGATCAGGTACTAGCACATATGAAGATACTGTTACATGGAGATTACAGGAAGTGCCATTGATATTTCTCTTTAACACTGGGGCATTAGTCTTGATCATAAACTAATCCACATATTTAAGTATTGGTGTTTCACCACTGGAGAATGTGTAATCAAAATTATGGACATATGGCTGACATATGATCCCACTGTTACGCTAAATGCAACTTCCCAACAGATGTAATCAAGTTATACAGACAGTGTCTTTCCTGGTGGATGCAGACCTGTCTGAGGAAAACATTTTTGGATGGGATGCATACCCTGCACTTGAGTTCTCAATTCAGTATTTGGTGCATTCTACAGTTGGTGTCATGTGAAGCAGTAGACTCCAACCACTCTCAATTTGAACCATTGTTTGAGCAGGGGTTAATGAAGTCTTTGAACTTTCACACCTACATAGAACTGACAGCTTTGGTGGGCCACAGTTCTTTGAAGTGCATCAAATTCTGCTGTCACTCTGGGATGGAGTTACGTACTCATTGTCATGCCCCAATGAGCTCTTTTCTAGATTATCTGTAAAGGGGGGGGGGGGGGGGGGACGTTTTTGAAATTTAATCTTGTAGAAGATTATTTTCAGCTTCCATTAGATGATGATTCCAGAAAAGTTTTGATGTTGAATATACACTTTGGCCTCTACAAATACAGTAGATTACATTTGGAGTCATTAGTATGCTGGCCAAATTTCAAAGGTTTTTGGAACAGGTCATTACAGGAATTACTACTGTGTAAATTACTTCTGTGACATTTTGGTAACATGATTTACTAATGAAGAACATTTACATAATATGTGTATCATTTTCAAAACCCTTGCCAACAAAACCTTCAAGTGTAATTTTCCCAAATTTTCTTTTTTTCAGCCATTTGTTATGTACCTCAACTATGTTCTTTGTAAAGAGTACCTTCAGCCTATTCAAGAGTATGTTGTAGCAATATATAAAATGCCAGGACAAAAGTCAGTGAAATACCTCACTTGGTTCTCTTTTATTGGTTGGATGCTTTTCAGAAGGACTTTCAAACCTTGAAACAATGCATTCAGTCGGCAACCTGTTTAATCATATACTAGTCTCACTTATCATTAATTTTGGCTGTGGTTGCCTCATTGCATGGCATTGGAGCAGTCCCATCTCATAAGATTGTCAGTGATACTGAAAAACCTACAGTGCTTATGCCCAAAACATTAAATCAGGCCCAGGAACATATGTCCAAATAGAAAAACTGGCATCAGTTACCACTTTGTGTTTTTTTCCTTTTTTTTGTATGGGTCTAAGTTTCATTTAATTACAGGTCATGAGCCCTTTGTATCACTGTCAGGCCCAAGGTCATCAAATGGATTGGCAGGCTTTGTATTTATCAAACTACCAGTACTTTATGCACTCTGTGCACTAAACATTTAAATGTTCTCATGGGCCCAAAGCCAGAATTCAACAGGCAAGAAACAATCTGTTTCCAGATGGACACCTAAACAGAGCAATTCATGGAAGACTTTTCATCGATTCTAAAGATACTGCAGCAGCATCCAGGCATTATCCACTTCTCCAGCAGATCCTCTGTACAGGATGGCCCACCAAGTTGTTGGCCACAGCACCTCTGGCGTCCACCGCTTCTTCATCTGATGACATGAACTTCAAATTCATCAGTACATCCTGCTAACATGTGAAGATGACAATTGCTGGGTGGTGGTCCTGACATCCCTGCAGTGAGTGTTGCAGTTACTCAACCATCACATAAAGGGATCACTGGGATGAAGCAGCTGGCCTGCCAATATGTCTACTGACCATGCATGACTGGTGGCACGACAAGCGTTGTCCATCACTGTGCAGCCTGCAATGCACATCAGCTGGGTCTCTCTCAGTCTTATTCTCCAAAGCTGACACCTGGTCAGTCACAGGACCACATCCAAGTGGATTTTGCTGATCCCTTCCTTGGAACAATATGGTTAATTATGATAGAGTCTTTCTCTCATTTTTCTTGTGCCACCAGGTTGCAGCAGACGATAACATCAATGATGGTATGCGACCTTGAAATAATTTTCGCACCCACATTTCGGTTACAGGCAATAGATCACAGTTTATGGCATCTCTGTTCTGGAAATCATGCACTCACTACAGCATTAGGCATTTGATGATCAAGCTTTCAATGGCTTCATAGAACATTTCATTTTCACTTTTAAAATGCAAATTGCAAAAGCTATAGCATCAGCTGATGCTAACTAGTTCTGGTAACAACTCCTTGTGGGATGCTGTGCAGATGCTGCAAAAAGCTTTGGTTCTAGCATGCCTGACAGATATTTCCACCATGCAGGGAGCACCACAATAGTGTCAGCCAACATACTTGGCTGTTCAACAGTTTACCAGCGAAAACAGGCAACTGGTCCTTACACTTCTCCTACTACAAGGGACCCCCATGAAACTCAATCTGGCTTCTCCATCTCTGCCAGTACCAGCACTGGCACAATCTGATTCTGAAGTTCCCATGACACTCCTTGAGCCACTACTTTGTTTCACCTTCATCATCTGGGAATCCCAGAACTGACCACATAGTCTTCCTCAAACAATTGGCCACTGCCTCTTTGCCATCTGTGATGCGACTCAGCATCTCTGCTATATGGTGAGTAGCAACTCTCCTTCTAATAATATTGTTACATTCCTTCCTCGATTTTCCATTGTTTGAGAATCAGTAATCACTCATAGGTCACATCAGTACACAGCATGACAGGTTTGGAAGATTAGTGATTTCCAAAATAAGATAATACAGAACTTTTGCATAGCTTTATTCAATATATATTCCCTTGAGCACCCAAATGTCTACAGAAGCCCATCAAGAAAAAAAATTACCTGTACACTCTATTATCAATACCTATTGCAGTGTCATTAATAATTGACCTCAACAAATCAACAGTCGACCCAGAGATCCTGCACACCCAAGCACCTTCATCAGGAAGAAGCAGTAAGCCACGTCTCCTATAGTTGGAAGGCACCATTGCCACATCATGTTCTTCAAATACTGCCACACAGGAGCAGAGCGGCCAGTTGTTTCCTGTATACAATTTGTGCCTACAGTTCCATCTTGAATGCAGTCACCCACTGAAGTTTTATTTCCACCACCAGAGAACAGTGTCCATCCCTCAGTTAAGCCTAGTTGAGTCTTAAATGTACAGTGTGTTGAATGCCATCAACAGATATGTATTCATTGTAACTGCAGTAAACATTCACAGTTCATAATCAACAGACAGGTAATTTAATGCAGCTTGTATCTACAGCTGCCTCTTGTGTATTTGAACAGGAAGTCACTCAGGTGCCTAATTAATTCCTCGCATGTTCACACAGCCACAACAGTGGAGAACTAAACATAAGTGTATTTTTTGCATCACTAAAGGATACTGTAATTTGACTGTTCATTTAACTGACTGTTTTATCTGCTCACTTGTATGTGAGTTCAAAGCATAATGGTTGTTGCAAATGCTGCAAGGATTGTTAGCAGCAATAGTAGTGCCACAACCGTTGCCCCTGCCTATCCAAGTGCAACCAATACAACAAGTGGCTCAAGCCTGAATTTTAAGAGTTTGTGGAGCAAGGCAAAGACCAGGCAGAATATGTGGCCCAGCTTACTGCATATTTCTACACCTGCAATGACACAGATAACCAGCACATTTATCATTTCTTGTCCTCAGGAGGCACAGAACTGTACAGATTTGCTTTAAAACTTTTTTTAAGCTTTGTCCTGATGACATAAACTGTCAGATCATTTTGAAGCATAGGTCCATGTGGCACCCACAAGGTATAAATTCTTTCAGATCAAACAGCTGCTGTAACAGTCAGACAAACAATGGGTCACAGACCTGCTTGGGTCGACAAGACAGTGTCAGTTTAAGGGCTCATGTGGTTTACATTATACTTGTATCATGCTTTATAATGCAGTTTTGCTGATCCCTTCCTTGGAACAATATGGTTAATTATGGTGGACTCTTTCTTTCACTTTCCTTGTGCCACCAGGTTGCAGCAGATGATAACATCAATGATGGTATGGGACCTCGACATAATTTTCGCCATCAGACAAGCACCTCACACCTCGGTTAAAGGCAATAGATCTCACTTTATGGTATCTCTGTTCGGAAAATCCTGCACTCACTACAGCATTAAGCAGTTAATGATCACCCTTTCAATGGCTTAACAGAACATTTCATTTTCACTTTTAAAATACAAATTGCAGAACCCAGAACCGACCACATAGCCTTCCTCAATTCAAGGACGGCAAGGGCTGAGGGGGGGAGGGGGGGGGGAATCTCGTACCCCTCTGGAGATGGAAGACAGAGAACAGTCAATATGTGTCATTACATCTACAGCTGGGTGTTGCAACAAGAAAAACACAGAATATTTGGCCAGCCAATCCTGTGAGACCACCTAACTTGTTAATTTAAGTCTGAATGGCCACAAGCTCATTCTCATTTCTGCAAGTTGGACTCCACCATGTTCTGATTTTAACTGATGCTTCCCTAGATGATATTACATTTATGGACTATGCCAGACAATGAACCCACACTGCTCTTACAGTTATGCAATTCAATTAAGCATGCAGAAGAAAGTTACACTTCAGTGGTTACCAAATACTGTACTTATTCTGCCAGACAAACAAACTATTGTGTTGGTTTCCTCCAGCTTTTGTCAATATCTCAGACCTGCATTACTACTGATGACTTGCTTGCATTCAGTTTAACTTACAAGCACATTGAATTAGTTGTGAAAATACTTTTCATTTTCTTGTGGCTGAGGACACTTATTTTACTGAGAACTTACAGTCTTTTGATTCATGTTGCAGTGTACTTATGTGACTTTTAACAGTCGCCATAGATAGGTGAGTCACAAAATTTCAGAGAATTCACTCTATGCCCTGTTATGAGAACTATTTTGATGAAGTTATTATAAATATCACCACAAACATTACTTAATTTGAAAATTGCAGCTTTTAAAATTTAATTTGTGTAAGTGCTGTTTTTCAAGTGAGTACCTTCAGCAGCTGTTTAATAAATGCTTTATTGTGTGATTGATTTCAGTCAAGATCATTATCCAGCACCTGTTATAAACATGTAAAACATGAACATTTCAGATGAAAAGAATGTTTGAAAATTGTAGTACAAATATAAGCAATGCTTGCAGGTTTTTGTTAACTGCAAGAGTTACATATACATAAAAAATACAATGTCAGAAAATTGTGTTTATAAATAATGTTTAGTTATACAGAGGTAGATACTTTTAGAGTCAGTATAGTGACCCATACAGATCCACACCTGAGATCGAGGCACACAGTCGTAATCCGCACAACCGAAGTCGGCAGACACAGCTAAAAGTTTGACAACTATCAGAGGCTGTCACTCATGGATGTGCATGCAGCCCCTTGTCCCTACTGACTGCCCAAAAGCGGTTTAGTGAGCTAACTCAGCTTCATGTTTACCTCTCCCACATGTTATCGGGCTGTTACTGTGAGCCACTCTGTGGTTAGTGTACCCATTATAATAAGTTGTTTTCTAGACTTAACAAAGTTTGTTGTGTCCATCATCATGTGGTGTTCTCTTGTGGGATTAGAACACTCAATTAGACAGCTATCAATGAAATACAAAAAATTAAATGGCAAAGCATCATGAGCACCTGTCAGCTTAAAACCTGTAAATGTGCTAGATTTCTTTCCAATCAATTGGCTCTCATGACCATTATTACCCCTATAACAAAGTATCATGAAAATTTTCAGTATATTTTTGTGGTTTGAGTCATTCATTCAAAGAATTTGGTTGTTAATCCTGTATTTATGGAGAAGAATATTAATGAAAAATGTAATCTGTTCTCTAATGAATTTGTGCCACTGTTTGAAACTGTATTTCCAAAAATAATCTTGAGAAACAATCCTCCAGCTGCAAAACTGAAACCATGGGTTACTAAAGGGATCAGAATTTCCTATAGAACAAAAAGAAATGTATATGAATCCCTAAGGCTGTCTAATGATCCCATCAAAAAGGATGACTATAGATTGTACTGTAATATTTTAAAAATCCAAAACTACTTACACACATCAAAAAAACTTTTGCATCACGTCGGTTCTGAGAGTTCCGGAACCTGTACAGAAAACTGGAATAGAGGTCAACATAAACATCATTTCTGCTCTTGTTGTTGCTCATGAAAACCACACATTGCATGTTGTATCACCATGCAGCGAGACCTTCAGAGGTGGTGATCCAGATTGCTGTACACACCAGTATCTCTGATACCCAATAGCACGCCCTCTTGCACTGATGCATCCTTGTACTCGTTGTGGCATACAATCCACAAGTTCATCAAGGCACTGTTGGTCCAGATTGTCCCTCTCCTCAACGGCGATTCAGCGTAGATTCCTCAGAGTGGATGGTGGGTTATGTCATCCATAATCGGCCCTTTTCAATCTATCCCTGGGATGTTCAATAGGGTTCATGTCTGGAGAACATGCTGGCCACTCTAGTCGAGCGATGTAGTTATCCTGAAGGAAGTCATTCACAAGATGTGCACAATGGGGGCACAAACTGTTGTCCATGAAGATGAATGCCTCGCGAATATGCTGCCGAAATGGTTGCACTATCGGTCGGAGGATGGCATTCACGTATCGTACAGCCATTACAGTGCCTTCCATGACCACCAGCGGTGTATGTCATCCCCACATAATACCCTCCCCCCCCCCCCCCCCAAAAAAAAAAAAATCAGGGAACCTCCACCCTGCTGCATACACTGGACAGTGTGTATAAGGCGTTAAGCCTGACTGGGTTACCTCCAAACATGTCTCCGATGATTGTCTGGTTGAAGGTATATGCGACACTCATCGGTGAAGAGAATGTGATGTCAATCCTGAGCGGTCCATTCGGCATGTTGTTAGGCCTATCTGTACCTCGCTGCAAGGTGTTGTGGTTGCAAAGATGTGCCTCACCATGGACGTTAGGAGTGAAGTTGCGCATCATGAAGCCTATTGCGCACAGTTTGAGTCGAAACATGACATCCTGTGGCTGCATGAAAAGCATTATTCGACATGGTGGAGGTGCTGTCAGCATTTCTCCGAGCCATAATCTGGAGGTAGTGGTCATCCACTGCAGTAGTAGCCTTCGGGCGGCCTGAGCGAGGCATATCATCGACAGTTCCTGTCTCTCTGTATCTCCTCCACATCTGAACAACATCGCTTTGGTTCACTCTGAGACGCCTGGACACTTCCCTTGTTGAGAGCTCTTCCTGGCACAAAGTAACAATGTGGACACGATCGAACTGCGGTATTGACCGTCTAGGCTTGGTTGAACTCCAGACAACATCTGCCGTTGACCTCCTTCCTGGAGGAGTGACTGGAACTGATTGGCTATCGGACCCCCTCTGTCCAACAGGTGCTGCTCATGCATGGTTGTTTACACCTTTGGGTGGGTTTAGTGACATCTCTGAACAGTCAAAGGGACTATATCTGTGATACAATATCCACAGTCAATGTCTACCTTCAGGAGTTCTGGGAACTGGAATGACGCAAAACTTTTTGTGATGTGTGTACATAACATGTGAAATTGACAATATTTTAAAAAGGGTAATAAAAAAATCAAAAACGATGTACATAACATCTGAAACTGACAGCTCAAACAACAAATCAAAAACTATCTGGTAAGTTATAAAAAGGGAGAGTGGTAGAAAAGTAGAGTACATGACTCACATTGAATTAATTCAGGATGTAAATACTATCAAAAATACTGAGAAAGTTGCTAATATCTTCAATAAACATTTTTTAACAGCTGAAAAAAAATTGATTGTGTAGGCTCAGTGGGTGATGTGACAGCCATTCTGCGTAAAGCTAACAGTGCCAGAGTTTGCCAGATGCAGGTAACACCCTTAACAATTAATGAGATCAATAAGACAATCAGAGAGATGAAGTCAAAAACCTCTTGTGGGGTTGATAATATTTCAACTAAGATACTTAAGCACTGTCATGGCTATATAAACACAGTCTTGTGTCACATTTTTAATGAGTTCCTAAAACAAGGTATTGTTCCAAAACTACTTTTCAAGAAAGATGAAAAAACTGATGTAACAAACTACTGCTCAATATCACTGCTAACAAGTTTTTCAAAGGTCCTAGACAAACTGGTACACAGGAGAATTGTTAATCAACTGAACTGCCATAGGATTCTCAGTCAATGTCAGTTTGGTTTCCGGCAAGGCCTATTAATTGATGATGCTATTCCCTCTTTCACCATTCAAATTCTCAATTCTCTTAACAGAAAATTGGCACCAATTTGAATCCTACGTGACCTATCCAAAGCTTTTGACTATGTCAACCATGAAATTCTGCTAAATAAAGAAGACTACTAGCGGTAAATGGAATAATGTGGACATGGATTAAATCCTAACTTACAGATGGGAAACAAAGGGTAATAATTACTGACAGTAATTGAATCCCAGCTTTGTCCAAGTGGGGCGCAGTCAACACTTGAGAGTGCCTCAAGGCTCGGTACTGGGACCCTTACTGTTTCTTACATTTGTAAATGACCTCCCACACTGCACCACGTCAGTGAGCAAGTTCACCCTATTCGCTGACGATACTTTCCTTCTAGTTGATAAAGCAACAGGGAACAACCAGGAAACATCTGAAAACAATGCATTTGATGACATTCTGAAATTGTTTAACTGTAATGGATTCTGTCTGAATCTCAAAAAAACTAATTATGTACTGTTTCAGATGGCATATAAAGAACCGGAGGATATAAATACAGAATGTAATGGACAACAAATAAAGCAAGTCGACTAAGTTCCTGGTTGTGTACATAGACTGCAAACAAAATTTGTCCAACCATATCCTAGATCTAGAAAAAAGGCTACATTCTGCAACATTTGCCTTAAGCATAATTGCATCACTCACACATAAGGAGGCCATAACAGCTGCTTACTTTGGATATTTCCATGCACTTTTGTCTTATGGAATCATCTTACGGAATCATCTTTTGGAGCAACCAGCCATTGGCAAAGAGAAGTTTTTACTGTTCAGAGGAGAGCTATATGTAACATGAGTGGTGTGCAACCAAGGCACTCATGCAGGAATCTGTTAAGGAAACTACAGGTATGTACAGTGATATCTCAGTACATATACTCCATTGTATGTTTCATTAATAAAAACTATTCTCTCTTCAAAACCAATAGTGAATATCATGGTCACAACACAAGATCAAAAGAGGACTTTCATAGTAACCAGTCAAACTATACTCTTGTACAGAAAGGAGTAAATTATACAGGCATCAAAATTTACAATGCTGTATCCAGTGTCATCTAAATCTTGCTCCTGAAACACCAAAGTTCAAGAGCAAACTGAAGGAATACTTAATAAAATAGTCATTCTATTCAATTAGTGAATTTTTTAGTGCACAGCAGCAAGTTTTTATTATACAACTGGGTTAGCCATGCAATGCTGTAATGTTATATTGTTGCTCAAATACTTTGATATTGTTAATCTGAATGTGTAAACATAAGTGTTAATTCTGATATATGCTATATGTTTTTATTTCTTCTAGTGTCACATGTTGTTTCTATGAGTCTTGTCATGAATTAATTATATTGTGTGCTGCTCTATTGTTAACGTTGTAAAAACAGGGTGTATACCCGGACAAGAAAATAAAATTCCCGAATTTTTCCCGCATTTCCCAGTTAAAAATACATTTTGTCCAGGGTGAAAACACGCTTTTTCCATGTTAAGTGACAGTGTACTTTTCCTAGGAACAGTAAAACTTATCAATCCTTTGAATGGTTATGGTTTTATATAGCGGCTTAGAATTTCCTTGATATTGACCTCCATCTGTCCAACGGCCAGCTTCACAAATCCGTCCACATCAAACCCACCCACATTATGACAGCTGCCACCCATTCCATATCAAATGATCCCTTCCCTACAGCCTAGGTCTTCGTGGCAAACGAACCTGCTCCAGTCTGGAATCCCTGAACCATTACACCAACAACCTGAAAACAGCTTTTGCATCCCGCAACTACCCTCCCAACCTGGTACAGAAGCAAATAACCAGAGCCACTTCCTCATCCCCTCAAACCCAAAGCTCCCACAGAAGAACCCCAAAAGTGCCCCACTTGTGACAGGATACTTTCCGGGACTGGATCAGACTCTGAATGTGGCTCTCCAGCAGGGACATGACTTCCTCAAATCCTGCCCTGAAATGAGATCCATCCTTCATGAAATCCTCCCCACTCCACCAAGAGTGTCTTTCTGCCATCCACTTAACCTTTGTAATCTCTTGGTTCATCCCTATGAAATCCCCAAACCACCTTCCCTACCCTCTGGCTCCTACCCTTGTAACTGCCCCCAGTGTAAAACCTGTCGCAGGCAGCCTCCCACCACCACCTACTCAAGTCCTGTAACCCGGAAGGTGTAAATGATAAAAGGCAGAGCCACATATGAAAGCACCAATGTGATTTACCAACTGACCTGCCTACACTGTGAAGCTTTCTATGTGGGAATGACCAGCAACAAACTGACCATTCGCATGAACCGACACAGGCAGACAGTGTTTGTTGGTAATGAGGATCACCCTGTGGCTAAACATGCATGGGAACTTTCCCTTCAATATATCCTCTCTTCCCATTACCCACCAGGCCTCAACCTCTGCTAATTTCAAGTTGCCGCCGCTCATACCTCACCTGTCACTCAACAACATCTTTGCCTCTGTACTTCCGCCCTGACTGACATCTCTGCCCAGACTCTTTGCCTTTACATATGTCTGATTGTGTCTGTATATGTGTGGATGGATATGTGTGTGTGAGTGTATACCTGTCCCTTTTTCCCCCTAAGGTAAGTCTTTCCACTCCCGGGATTGGAATGACTCCTTACCCTCTCCCTTAAAACCCACTTCCTTTCGTCTTTCCCTCTCCATCCCTCTTTCCTGATGAGGCAACAGTCTGTTGCGAAAGCTTGAATTTTGTATGTATGTATGTGTCTGTTTGTGTTTCTATCGACCTGTCAGTGCTTTCGTATGGTAAGTCACATCATTGTGTCTGTATATGTGAGGATGGATATGTGTGTGTGTGTGCGCGAGTGTATACCTGTCCCTTCTTCCCCATAAGGTAAGTCTTTCCACTCCCGGGATTGAATTGACTCCTTACCCTCTCCCTTAAAACCCACTTCCTTTCGTCTTTCCCTCTCCTTCCCTCTTTCCTGATGAGGGAACAGTCTGTTGCGAAAGCTTGAATTTTGTGTGTATGTATGTCTCTGTTTGTGTTTCTATCAACCTGTCAGTGCTTTCGTATGGTAAGTCACATCATCTTTGTTTTTAAATTTATTTTTCCCGCATGGAATGTTTCCCTCTATTATATTGATATCATTAATTTGAACCCAACAATTACGTTTGTTATTGTCACTGTTGCATTTCGAAATCTTTTCTGTCGTCTTATTTTCCCTTTCTGTTTTTGCCAGTAGTTTCTCTTTGTATTCACCTTCTCCTTTTTACCGCTGTACAATTTTATCCCGCCTATATATACTCAATAATACGTAACCCACTTCCAAACCATAACCAAAAAAAAAATTTTTTTTTTTGCCGCTTTCAACACTACCGCCGCTATAAAATCCACCATTTCTAGTTCACAAACAGTTCCTTTCACATTTTAAACAATTATTTCGGATAGTTCTAATAACTTTCGCTTTATTTCCATTTCCGTTTTTCCCACATCACTGATAATTTTTAGCCGCTTCCCACAGGTTTTAACGTCATTATTTCTTCGTCAGACAATTGTTAGCCTCATTTTCATAATCTGCCACCACAAAACCACTCCTTTTAATATATTACACGCAGTTTTTTCGAAATTTTCCCGAATTTCTCCGTCCTCTAACGTGTTTTGGCGGCAACACAACCACCTAACCTTTGTGCACATTGTTGTCTACCAACCCAAGTCCAACATAGCCCAGCTGTAACCAACATCTTTTCGCCTTTTTTCACACCAGATCTCCAGTTACTTTCCAGTCCACCTTTATCCCTCGCCATGTATTTTTATTTTCATTTTCATTTCAGCCTCATGTTACACTTTCCACCTTCTAATACCATGTCACCCTCACAACACCCCCACAATGACCCCATTAAGTTTTATTTACATTCCCTCTGCAAACATGCCTTCGCCCTAGCCAGATTACGCTCCCATATTCTATTTTCTCAGGCTTGTCTAACATTTGGCATTACCCCCAAAGGCCTCACACTTAAAGTTCCCATCTCTGGCTGCAACTCTTCTTTCCATCAGTCCCTATACCAGTTCCAAACTGAACAATCCATTGCCCTCACCCACCTAATCCTTCACCTACACATCAACTCAGCCAATGAACACACCCGTCAACTCCTATCCTTAATAAAAGTCCTTAATCTTTCCTCTCCCACATCCACACCGGCTGTTCAGAGCATCCTCCTACAGGCCAACCGTAAATTAGAACAGCATGCCACCCTCCACCTCAAAAAACTATCCAATCTCCTGGTGTCCCACCTCCGGAAAGGCAACTCACTCACCCTTCACAACCTTTCCAGCAAACCTCAACCTCCTCTCATTGCACACAAACCCAGTCTCTCCCATCTACTCAATCTCCCACTTCCAGCTCCACTCCCTCCAAAACCTCAAAATTCCAATCAACACAATCTGGAACCACAACACCCTAATTCAGTAGTTAACCTTTCCTCCAAACCTCTCTCCCAATCCGAAACCTCTGTCCTATCCAAAGGCCTCACCTTTAGCCCCACCCCCAGATTCAACCAAACAGCCCTCGTCAAAGATTTACTGTCCTACACTCGTAGTCTCTGCTGGAAATATCACTTTGCCACGAAGAAAAATTATCCTAATCCTACTCCTAATGATCCAACTCCCCAAGACACCATCCAAATTGAACCCTGCCTGGAACAGTTCCGTCCTCCGTCGCAGCGGGACCCACCTCCTCTTCCTCAAAATCACCCTCTCCAAACCTTCCAGGAATTTCTGACTTCCAGCCTTGCATCTCAATCCCTCTTAAAAAACCTTAATCCTACTCCCAACATCACAACTGCTGAAGCCCAGGCTATCCGTGATCTGAAGGCTGACCGATCCATCGTCATTCTTCCGGCGGACAAGGGTTCCACGACCGTGGTACTTGATCGTCGGGAGTATGTGGCTGAGGGACTGCGTCAGCTTTCAGACAACACCACATACAAAGTTTGCCAAGGTAATCCCATTCACGATGTCCAGGTGTAGCTTCAAGGAATCCTCAGAACCTTAGGCCCCCTGCAAAACCTTTCACCTGACTCCATCAACCTCCTGACCCCACCGACATCCCGCACCCCTACCTTCTACCTTCTTCCTAAAAACCAAAAAACCCAATCATCCCGGCCGCCCCATTGTAGCTGGTTACCAAGCCCCCACAGAACGTATCTCTGCCTACGTAGATCAACACCTTCAACCCAATCCATGCAGTCTCCCATCCTTCATTAAAGACACCAACCACTTTCTCGAATGCCTGGAATCCTTACCCAGTGTGTTACCCCCGGAAACCATCCTTGTAACCATTGATGCCACTTCCTTATACACAAATATTCTGCACGTCCAGGGCCTCGCTGCGATGGAGCATTTCCTTTCACGCCGATCACCTGCCACCCTACCTAAAACCTCTTTCCTCATCACCTTAGCCAGCTTCATCCTGACCCACAACTTCTTCACTTCTGAAGGCCAGACATACCAACAATTAAAGGGAACAGCCATGGGTACCAGGATGGCCCCCTCATATGCCAACCTGTTCATGGGTCGCTTAGAGGAAGCCTTCTTGGTTACCCAGGCCTGCCAACCCAAAGTTTGGTACAGATTTATTGATCACATCTTCATGATCTGGACTCACAGTGAAGAAGAACTCCAGAATTTCCTCTCCAACCTCAACTCCTTTGGTTAAATAAGATTGACCCGGTCCTACTCCTAATCCCAAGCCACTTTCCTTGACGTTGACCTCCACCTGTCCAATGGCCAGCTTCACACGTCCGTCCACATCAAACCCACCAACAAGCAACAGTACCTCCATTATGACAGCTGCCACCCATTCCACATCAAACGGTCCCTTCCCTACAGCCTAGGTCTTCGTGGCAAACGAATCTGCTGCAGTCCGGAATCCCTGAACCATTACACCAACAACCTGACAACAGCTTTCGCATCCCGCAACTACCCTTCCAACCTGGTACAGAAGCAAATAACCAGAGCCACTTCCTCATCCCCTCAAACCCAGAATCCCCCACAGAAGAACCACAAAAGTGCCCCACTTGTGACAGGATACTTTCCGGGACTGGACCAGACTCTGAATGTGGCTCTCCAGCAGGGATACGACTTCCTCAAATCCTGCCCTGAAATGAGATCCATCCTTCATGAAATCCTCCCCACTCCACCAAGAGCGTCCTTCCGCCGTCCTCCTAACCTTCGTAACCTGTTAGTTCATCCCTATGAAATCCCCAAACCACCTTCCCTACCCTCTGGATCCTATCCTTGTAACTGCCCCCGGTGTAAAACCTGTCCCATGCACCCTCCTACCACCACCTACACCAGTCCTGTAACCCGGAAGGTGTACACGATCAAAGGCAGAGCCACATGTGAAAGCACCCACGTGATTAACCAACTGACCTGCCTACACTGTGATGCATTCTATGTGGGAATGACCAGCAACAAACTGTCCATTCGCATGAATGGACACAGGCAGACAGTATTTGTTGGTAATGAGGATCACCCTGTGGCTAAACATGCCTTGGTGCACGGCCAGCACATCTTGGCACAGTGTTACACCGTCCGGGTTATCTGGATACTTCCCACTAACACCAACCTATCCGAACTCCGGAGATGGGAACTTGCTCTTCAATACATCCTCTCTTCCCGTTATCCACCAGGCCTCAATCTCTGCTAATTTCAAGTTGCCGCCACTCATACCTCACCTGTCATTCAACAACATCTTTGCCTCTGCCTCGACTGACATCTCTGCCCAAACTCTTTGTCTTTAAATATGTCTTGTTGTGTCTGTATATGTGTGGATGGATATGTGTGTGTGTGCGAGTGTATACCCGTCCTTTTTTCCCCCTAAGGTAAGTCTTTCCGCTCCCGGGATTGGAATGACTCCTTACCCTCTCCCTTAAAACCCACATCTTTTTGTCTTTCCCTCTCCTTCCCCCTTTCCTGATGAGGCAACAGTTTGTTGCGAAAGCTTGAATTTTGTGTGTATGTTTGTGTTTGTTTGTGTGTCTGTCGACCTGCCAGCACTTTCATTTGGTAAGTCACTACATCTTTGTTTTTAGATATATTTTTCCTACGTGGAATGTTTCCCTATATATATATATATATATATATATATATATATATATATATATATATATATATATATATATATATATATATATATATATATATATATATACACACACACTCCTGGAAATTGAAATAAGAACACCGTGAATTCATTGTCCCAGGAAGGGGAAACTTTATTCACACATTCCTGGGGTCAGATACATCACATGATCACACTGACAGAACCACAGGCACATAGACAGGCAACAGAGCATGCACAATGTCGGCACTAGTACAGTGTATATCCACCTTTCGCAGCAATGCAGGCTGCTATTCTCCCATGGAGACGATCGTAGAGATGCTGGATGTAATCCTGTGGAACGGCTTGCCATGCCATTTCCACCTGGCACCTCAGTTGGACCAGCGTTCGTGCTGGACGTGCAGACCACGTGAGACGACGCTTCATCCAGTCCCAAACATGCTCAATGGGGGACAGATCCGGAGATCTTGCTGGCCAGGGTAGTTGACTTACACCTTCTAGAGCACGTTGGGTGGCACGGGATACATGCGGACGTGCATTGTCCTGTTGGAACAGCAAGTTCCCTTGCCGGTCTAGGAATGGTAGAACGATGGGTTCGATGACGGTTTGGATGTACCGTGCACTATTCAGTGTCCCCTCGACGATCACCAGTGGTGTACGGCCAGTGTAGGAGATCGCTCCCCACACCATGATGCCGGGTGTTGGCCCTGTGTGCCTCGGTCGTATGCAGTCCTGATTGTGGCGCTCACCTGCACGGTGCCAAACACGCATACGACCATCATTGGCACCAAGGCAGAAGCGACTCTCATCGCTGAAGACGACACGTCTCCATTCGTCCCTCCATTCACGCCTGTCGCGACACCACTGGAGGCGGGCTGCACGATGTTGGGGTGTGAGCGGAAGACGGCCTAACGGTGTGCGGGACCGTAGCCCAGCTTCATGGAGACGGTTGCGAATGGTCCTCGCCGATACCCCAGGAGCAACAGTGTCCCTAATTTGCTGGGAAGTGGCGGTGCGGTCCCCTACGGCACTGCGTAGGATCCTACGGTCTTGGCGTGCATCCGTGCGTCGCTGCGGTCCGGTCCCAGGTCGACGGGCACGTGCACCTTCCGCCGACCACTGGCGACAACATCGATGTACTGTGGAGACCTCACGCCCCACGTGTTGAGCAATTTGGCGGTACGTCCACCCGGCCTCCCGCATGCCCACTATACGCCCTCGCTCAAAGTGCGCCAACTGCACATACGGTTCACGTCCACGCTGTCGCGGCATGCTACCAGTGTTAAAGACTGCGATGGAGCTCCGTATGCCACGGCAAACTGGCTGACACTGACGACGGCGGTGCACAAATGCTGCGCAGCTAGCGCCATTCGACGGCCAACACCGCGGTTCCTGGTGTGTCCGCTGTGCTGTGCGTGTGATCATTGCTTGTACAGCCCTCTCGCAGTGTCCGGAGCAAGTATGGTGGGTCTGACACACCGGTGTCAATGTGTTCTTTTTTCCATTTCCAGGAGTGTGTGTGTGTGTGTGTGTGTGTGTGTGTGTGTGTGTGTGTGTGTGTATATATATATATATATATATAAGAGGGAAACATTCCACGTGGGAAAAATATATCTAAAAACACAGATGATGTGACTTACCAAACGAAAGTGCTGGCAGGTCGATAGACACACAAACAAACACAAACATACACATTAAATTCAAGCTTTCGCAACAAACTGTTGCCCCATCAGGAAAGAGGGAAGGATAGGGAAAGACGAAAGGATGTTGGTTTTAAGGGAGAGGGTAAGGAGTCATTCCAATCCCGGGAGCGGAAAGACTTACCTTAGGGGGAAAAAAGGGGTATACACTCACACACACACACATATCCATCCGCACATACACAGACGCAAGCAGACACAGCCGTCATTTCACCGCCACACCCAGTCTTTTAATTTCTTATTATTTCTCTCCTTTCCGCTACTTACCCCCCTCCCCTCCGCACCTTCTCTCCTGCCCTCCGTCTAAACTGCAACACTTCACTGTCTGCCAATCCCACCATACTAACCCTGTCCCTCCCCACCCCAGCCTCCTCCGTACCCCCACCCAGTCACCACACCTATCATGCACTGGTGCTGCTGCTCGCAATGTGGTTTCAGTTCTCCGAGACTGCAGGCGTGTGTGCAAGTTGCGTTTGTGTGAGTGTGCGTGTGCATGTGCGTATGTGTGTCTACTGCTGGCAAAGGCCGAAAGCTATAATTGTGTGAATCTTTTTGCTGTGCCTATCGTGACTCAGCATCTCCACTATATTTTAACATTATTTATAAACATTGTATTTTTGATATGTATGCATAAATATGAACATCTTTATAATATTCTCATACCATTGTATAACTTGGTAATGAAGAGTGCTGTACTGATGTGATTTCAATAGCGTGTTTCTTTCCTAAATAAGATGCACGTGATGATTTCACCAATAAATCACGTTCAAACTGTCTGATACGTTCTGCAAATTTTGGACTCAAAAAAACTGCCTGCCTCTGTTCCTGTACTGAGCGACTCCATCGAAGTCTTGGATGCAGTCCTTTAATACACCTGTCAAAAAATGTAACATTTTAATATGGATACCCAACAAGCTAACACAAACTCAACAGTTATGGTAAAAAATGTCTTTAATTATCTATTGAATTCAGGAGAACAAACTATAGCCTCTATACTTTGCACACATAACTTGTTTTAAAAACATTAACACAAGAGAATAGGTTGCTGTAGATCAGCGACTAAACAACATTAAAATACTGGTACCTTCCAATTGTTTTATCAATTATGGTCAGATTTGCTTATGGTCTACCAAAATTATTTTCAACCCTGATGCCTCATCCAATTAAAGGATCAAGCCAACACTTCCCAATTATTTTTTTGTGGTTTCTGCTCATGTTCTTTAGCAAACAGATTATGCGTTTCTACAGCAAAGTCCCAATGAGACAGGAATGGCATCATTCATGTAAAACATATTTTCATATTGTACATTGTAATTTTTATAATGTGATTCACACAATAATACTTTCCACAAAACTACTTCTGATAGGACTATTTTCTATTAAAAAAAGGTATCATATGTAAGTACATTTCCAATCAATGCTATCCACAAAAATCACAACTGAAACATTAGAAAATTAAGAAATCAGAGTTAACTTGTTTAGTGAATAGTGTAAACTGTTTAGTCAAAACTAACTAAAATGGATTTTAAAACAGTGTGAAAGGCAATGTCCACAAGTAAATCAGCTACAGATTAGCACATGCTGGAAGTTCCCTAAGTCCTCAATAGAAAATGCAAAGAATGAAGCTTCAGATTCTCAAACAAAGAGCAAAAGTGAAAGTTAAATATGATTATTTAAGACTAAATAAGTACGTTGAGCCTTTTGCCTTTGTTGAAATAGGAATTTTTCCTTTGTATGAAATTATTGACAGTAATATTATTATTCTCTGCATTGTCAAGATATTTGAAAACACATGTACGAAGACACTACAAAATTTGGAACATAAAGGATGTTTCTCAGTTCAGTTTGAGGGCTTGTAATGAGGATGAAGTAGGTATGATGTTAATGACAAAACATGTATAATAAAATATTCCGTACATCCACATTTGCTGCATAAAAGAATTATTACAGTTTACTATGACTCAGATAATAACTATAGTTGTAAGCAACTAACTAATGAGGTAACAATGTAAAATATTAATCATTGTTGTAGTAATGGAACAAGATGTGCACAATGAATTAAGAAGAGACAGCACATGCACAATATGAAAAGCAAATACTGTATGTTTTGGGTGTCACATAGCACTGGCCACTCAAGCATTAAAGCACAATTACTTGTTTCCAGCCTGATAAGAAATTAAATTAGATCCACCCAATAGATTAACTAATCAAGAAGTCTTACTTTATATGTTTATAATATCTCTTATTGTTCTTAATATATATTAATGATTTGCCACTCTATGTTCATGAAGATACACAGCTAGTTCTTTTTGCTGATGATGCAAATATCGTTATCACACCCAACAAACCTGAGTTAGCCGAGAAAATTGTAAATAACATCTTTCAGAAAATTAAGTCGTTCTTTACAAATGGACTCTCACTAAATTTTGAGAAAACACAGTATATACACTTCTGTACACTAAATGGCACAACACCATTGATAAATGTAGACTTTGAACAAAAGTCTGTTGCTAAAGCAGAATATTCAAAATTTCTGGGTGTGTGCATTGAACTGGAAGAAACACATTGATGATCTGCTGAAACATTTTAAGTTCAGCTTCTTAAGCTGTTAGGGTTATTGCAAAATCTTGGTGACAAACATATCAGTAAATTAGCCTACTATGCCTATTTTCATTCATTGCACAGAAGCATCTAATCAGAATAATAGGTGCAGCCGTCCCAAGATCACCTTACAGACATGTATTTAAGAAACTAGGGATATTCACAGTATCTTCACAATACATAATTAATTATTAATAACCCATCTCAATTAAAAAACTAATAGCAACGTGCATAGCTACAACAATAGAGAAAGGATGGGCTTCACTATTCTGTGTTAAATTTGACTTTGGCACGGAAAAGGGTGAATTATTTCGCCACAGAAATCTTTGGTCACTTACCAATTAGCATTAAAAGTCTGACAGAGAGCCAACCAGAATTTGAAAATAAAATAAAAAATTTCTGAATGATGACTCCTTTTACTCAACAGATGAATTTTTAGATGTGAAGTAGCAAACAGAAAAAAATAAGAAGAGTAGGTAAGTGTAGTGCACATCTTACTAAGGCCTTCTCCATGTACCTATTTTACAATTCTTTCACTCAGATGAACTGCAAATTATGTCATCACAAAATATATACACTTCATCTCCTTATGTGACAGTGTTATCAAAAGGATAGATTGTTACCCACCATACAGTGGAGATGTTGAATAATGTCGCAGACAGGCATGGTGAAAAGACTACTGAACATGTAATCTTTTGGCCAGAAGGCCTTCTTCTAAAATAGCCAACATACGAGGGCTGCTCAAAATTTAAGGTGACTTTTCAAATTGGTTTTTTTTTTTTTTTGGTGCCCATTTCCCAAACATATGTTCACAGTTTCAAGCGTAAAGCCTACTTCATCTGTTTATGACAAATAGAAAGGTTAGATGTGTTTTAGTGTGCTCGGCAATTTTCAGTTATTACAGAAAAAAATGGAACAAAGAATTTGCATCAAATTTTGTGTGAAAAATAGAATCAAGTGCTATAAAAAACTTGAAATATTGACAGTGGCATACAGTGAGTCTCCTCTAAGTAAAAAAAAAAATCTTACAAGTGGTACAAGCTCTTCCAAGATGGCAGAGATGCCAATAATGAACCTCGCTTTGGATGTCCCAGCACATCAACAACAGATGATAACGTCAAAACTGCGAAGAAAATTGTATTGGAAAATCGTCGAACTACTGTAAGAGAAGTTGCTGAGGATGTTGGCATATCAGTTGGCTCGTGTCATGTTTTGGGCATGAAATGTGTGTCAGTGAAGCTTGTTCCAAAACTTCCCAATTTTGATAAGAAGAACTATCGCATGAGTGTCACTCAGGAGCTCTTGAATGACATCAATGATGATCCTGGTTTGCTAAAAAGGGTCATAACAAGTGGCGAAACATGGGTTTACGGTTATGACATCGAAACCAAAGCCCAATCATCCCAATGGAAGCATCTCGGAGAGCCAAGACCGAAAAAAGCACGCCAAGTTTGATCAATTACCGATACGTAGTGTCTCATGCACCGTTTGCAAGAACCAATATGCAAAAAACTTCAGGAATTGTGGAAAAACAATTCATTGCTTTTGCATCATGACAATGCACCTGCTCAGTCACCATTGCTTGTGATTTGGCCAAAAACAACACAACAATCATGCCTCAGCCAACATTCATGAGATTTGGCCCCATGCAACTTTTTCCTGTTTCCAAAAATGAAGAGTCCTATGAAAGGATGAAGATTTTCAATGTCAGGAAATAAAAACTGCATCACTGGAAGTACTCAAGGCTGTACCAAAAAGTGCTTATGAGAAGTGCTTCGAGAATTGGAAGAAGCATTGGCACAAGTGTATTGTATCTGAGGGGGATTACTTTGAAGCGGACAACGTGAATTCTGATAAATAAATAAATAATTTTTTAATAAAAATATAAAGCCATCTTACTTTTCGAACATACCTCATGCACACACAGATTCACACAAACACAGCTCCCACACACATGACTACTGTCTCTGGCTGCTGAGACCAGTCTGGCTCTGGATGCCAGAGACAGTGGTCATGTGCAAGTGACCTGTGTTGGTGTGAAAGTGTTTGTGTAGGTTGTGTATTTCAGAAGAAGGCTTTCTGGCCGAAAGCTCACATGTTTAGAAGTCTTTTCATTGTGCCTGTCTGTGGCTTAAGATGTTCACTATACAGTGAGTAGCAATCTATCCTTTTCACAATATTGTCATTAATCCATCCTGGACTTTCCATTACATACTTGTTTAGAGTTTGAAGTACTGTTCTGCATCCTGACACAAAGATCTTAAATATGTGACAACAAACATAATGCAAGAAACTGAGAATTTGTGTAAACGCCAACAAAAAAAAGTAATTATGTATCTTCTTATCCACAACTTCTATAGGTCACCTGATAATCATTCCACACTGCTTGGGGTTCTCAACCATGGTGAGACTCAATAAATGAATGAATGAATGAATGCCACTGAGAACAGTTACAGTTCTTTACTAGATCATGGCCATGGCATACCCAAACATATTCCCACATTTTTCAATCAATATCTTCCGCAGATAGATTCATTATATGTTACCAAGAGTAAAATTGGTCTGCTTATAAACATGTACCTGCCTCTAAAATTACTGTAGTTTGGGCAAGCTCTGATTACCAGAGTTAACAATTATAATTCCTGTAATAGCAAAATTATATTATCAACAAGTATTTTCTTTTCAAGCAGTAGATAATGTTTTATTTTAAATAGGCAATACTACTCCTATGTGGGTAGTATGTATAACTGAGTACAAAAGAACATCTCACCGAGGAAGCTCCTTAGGACTCCATCGTCCACCAATACATGTGGCTCCAGGTGGCCCATCTCCAAGAACATAGCCGCGTTCACATTCATAAATGATCTGCTTATTGTTGGTGACCTTGCGTACATATGGGCGGTAATCATACACTCCCATGTTCCCAACCAACATGACTCTGCCATTTTCAATGTACCCAGGAAATGGGCAGTACACTGGTGATCAAAATAACTTTTCATTAACATGAATATAAATTTATTGAAGAAATACATGTTTATCACAATGTTGCACATAATGGAAACAAAACTAATAACTGTTTCACTAAAAACAACAACAAAAAAGAATCACAACGATGACAGAAGTAGAAACTACATTTTTTTCATGTAAATATAACAACAAAATTTTAAAAAGGGAACAGTTTATGTTAGCCATATGTGTGTTAAAGAACATTAAATGAGCAAAAGAAATGCAAAAATAAAACAATAATGTTATACTAATGTGTAAAATGTAAGAAGAGGATGAGAGACTTTCAGCATCAATAACTTTAAGTTTTTCTTTAAGAATAACTCAATAACTTACTCCTTCCTTTTTTGACTTGTTAGCCAACCTCCTTCTAATTGAGAGTCACTATCATGTGTCTGCGTATATAAAAGAACCAATAAACATCAATAGTTGCCATCCCTCCCGTATCAAATAATTTCTTCGTTACTGCATAGTGTATATAATCAACATAACTCTTCTGACCTTGTAGCCTATGCAAATCAGGTTAGCCACTTCCATACTCAATAAACCTCCTCATATACATCAATCATTCCTCCTACACAGCAATAATACCCTGCTTCACAGTGATTCTAGTCTCTCTATCAGAGACACAATTTCAAAATGTAGCCCACCTTGGATTAAATTCTCAACACTTCATTCTGAGTTAGTTATATATCAGGTTACTTGTCAGCTGCTCATTAGATGTAACAATCATAAATCCCTAGGACACCACTGAAATCATTTTAAAAATCTGTGGATCTCTAACATAATCTTCCCACATCCTTCTTAGTCCTACCTACACTACAAGAAATGCTCCATCACTGTGAGAGCAACTTGAGAGACCACAATTCTTGTACACAAGTTCATGATTAATCACTCTCCCACTTTGGCATAAGCATTGGGTCACAGATTTTCATAGAGGATGAACAGAAACAGTGGCAGTGTAAAGTCTTCGCTATGCACAAGAGCATGAACAGTAATGAACTTTCATAATATACTCTGACTGGGTGGTGGAGCTCACCTTCAGCCCAGATCTTGACCTTACATAGTCAATTCTGTATCACCTAATCTATACACCTCTCTGTCACTTTTCTAAAGTAAGTGGGAGCTCATTTGTAAAGCCTGTATAAGCAAGAGATATGTGTGTTATAAAAAGATGTACTTTTGGTACACAGGTAGTTCTTAAGTAAACCTTCCTGAGATTAAAATCATATGCCAGATTTCACTACCTCCAGCCACACCACTGATAAATCCTACACCAAAGGCAGAGTAACAAGCAAGTGAAACAACCAACATAGCTTATTAATTGACATACCATGATGAGAAAAATAATGATTACCTGCTTACCAGTGTTTTGGTCCACCTTTTGAATGCTATATACAGCAACAATTCTCCATGGCATAGATTTAAGAAGTCTTTGATATCTTCCCAGAGGTATGTGGCAAAACAGATGTCTATGCATAGGTCATGTAATTCTCATAAATTATGGGTCAGTGATTTGTTGTCATGTAGCTGGAACGCAATAGCATCACAGATTCTATTGTGTTCAGACCAGGTAAATTTGGTGACCACAGTGTCAATAATATTCCACTATTATGTTCCTCTAGCCACCAAAGTATAATTCCAGCCTTGTGATAAGGACAGTTATCCTGCTGGGAAACACCATTACTGTCAGGGAAGACATCAAGCACACCAGGATGGACATGGTCCACAATACTGTTCAAAAAGTAAGCAGCTGTCATGCTGCCTATGACTACTACCACAGATCTCATGGAAGCCCAAGGGAATACCCTCCATAAAACGAAACGGCACACATCAACCTGTCTCTGTGGGCATTTTTCAAGAAGCCATTTGCCTGGACGACAGCTTGTGAGAGAAGAAACAGATTCTTCTGTCTAAGTGACTCATTTCAACTGATCCACAGTCCAGTTTGATGATCCCATGCCACTACAGTCATCACTGACAAAGGCAATGGGTCAACATGAAACATGTAGGGGTTGTCTGTTGCAGTGCCCCTTGTTCAGCAGTGGTGACTGGTCTGCTTCAAAACATTGCTGCCTCCACCTGCATTGTACTCTGTTGTCAAATCTGGCACAGATAGCTGCCTATCCTGCTTTACATTGCAGGCAACCCTCTGAATCTTGTGATGAAGTATGGACATCCAGCACCTTGTCATCTACTCATAGTTTCACTGAATTTCAACCATTTTATACACATACTGACAACAGTACCATGCCAACAGCCAATGCCCTTTGCCATTTCTGAGATGCTCCATCATTCACCAATATATGTGAGACCAGGTGGCTCATCACTGAGAACAGAACCATGCTCACATTCAGTCATTAGGTGGGCATTGGTCTTATTGTTTCAGCTCATCAGCATAAGTGTTTAATGTGTGATTTCTTACATGGGAAAGACAACCACCATATCATATCATCTGAATGCATGAATGGACACAAAAGAGCAGTGCCATGCAACTTGGATACATCTAATGCACAGCTGCTGAGCAGCAGGGATTCCCAAACTTTTCCTCTGATGGAACAGTCTGAGAATCCTCGTATTTTGATGGAACATCTTGTTTATTTTGAAGGTTAATAAAAAGTTGAAAAATGAGAAAAACTGGTTTTATTCAGGGAATACGTCAATTTTACACCATAACTAATAACACAGAAATCATAATAAAATTTTAAAAAGTAATAAGTATTGTCAAAACATCAAAAAGAAACTGTCATGTTATTAATAGTTTCTTAAGGAGCACTTATTCAATTCCTGAGGACCAACAGCGTTCTGCAGAACACAGTATGGAAAACCCTTGTCTACAGTATGACTCAAGAGACCTGAGTGCTTCCTAAACCAAACAAGCCATTTGGATCCCCCTTCCTCCACTGGTTTTGTCCTTCCACAGCACCAATTCCTCCAAGTTTCAGTGATGGTACCTCGTGCTCCAATATACACTTTCACCCCAACTCCTCTTGGACTTTGACCCCTCCTGTTTCTTTCCCATGTCACTGAATTTACTTCTTATTTCTGTTTATTTTCATTTTCTCCTTCAAACTAAATATTTTCTCTTTTTTTCCAACTCCCTTTTTCTCTGCCCTCCTGATTTTTGATTTCATTATCCTTTCCACTTTCTAATTCCCCTTCATCTTTAGTCTGTCTGCACATCCCATTCTGGAGCTTTATCCTTGAACTACGAATTGAAGCTGACCTCCTAATCACTCAGGTATCTTCCCCTTCTTCTTTGCCTTCCTCATCTACACAACAGGTTGGTCCCTCCTCATTCACACAACAGGTGCGTCCCTCTCAATGTAGGGCCTGAAGTGATACAGTGATTCACTTGGCCCTGAATAATGTGTCTGAACACAAGCTTTGAGATTGTCCGACAACTCCCTGGCTGAAATGCTGAGAACTGTGTGTCCATTTGAAATATCACAAGCAGCACAACAAAAATTTTTAGAAGATTTTGAAAATTGCCATGTGGCCCAGGGTGACAGCAATATAGTGCAGCGACTGACCATCAAAGACTTTCCAGTGGTAAACAAGTTCCCTTCAGGAGTGGCCACCTGGCCACATTCTCTGCAACCCTGAGCTAATTCCAGGGGGCATTCAAGACAATAACATTGGTTTCCAAGTTACTCGGACTGTTTTTCATTGCATCTCAGATAGGAATCTCCACATTATAAGGACAAGTGCTTAAATATTTATGTGAAGGTCACATTGCAGAAGTACATTGTGGCATGGTGGCCACAAGACATTGGCCCTAGCTGATTCAAATCAATAAAATTTCAGGCAGTGAGCATGTTTGCCCAGTGTGCAAAGTTTTGTAACATGTAATAGTGCAAAAACGTCCAGTGACTTTTATTTTCAGTATTGGCACATCGGTCTCAGTCAAAAACGAGTCTATCTTCTGTAGTGTGGGCACTCCCTCACTCAGCAAAGTGTAATTGAACTTGTGGGTGTATGGCCACCATGAGATGTCACTCTTCAGTCACATGCAAGTGATGATCACTTACAATCAGTCATCTCAAATGTTGCCATTAGCATATCCTTTGGTAGAGAATATTTTTGGTCTTGACACATATTCCACATTTGAAGTTTCATTACTTCATTTACTCCACTGCATGTTAGTAACCTGCACTGCAATTGACACACTTTGTACACAATTCCTCCACTGTTTGAACTTAGTTTGGGGAAGGCAGTTGACTTTCAGCCCTACATTGTCTTAAAGCCTACACCAAGTCCAAGATTTTGTAAATCTCATCTGACTCCATTGGTTATACAGGATGATGTACAGGATGATGTTATGATTTAACCAGACAGATGACAACAACAACATGTATTTCTCCATTTCCTACATTGGGCTTTGCCATTAGTGCTTGTTACGAAGCATGGACACACTCTTTGGTTATTAATAATGCTCAAGCAGAGAGTGATACTTATTCCTTGCCTTGTGCAAAAGAAATTTTTCCTTCACTCATGTGGACAAACTTATTCATGTTATATCCTACGTGAATATGTAGTGGTTATTCAGAATAAGTCTGTGCATAAATCCATCAAGGATATTTAAGTATTTCTAGAAAAGTGAATTATATGTGCAATTTATTCCCCAGGCAGCCTCCATTGCCCATCTGTTAATTCTTCCTTGTAAAAATGAAGTACATTATGCATAACTGTATTTGCCACTTTGTGGACCTAATGCAAAACTGCCAGAACATACAACACATTATCTTCATTGGTGTCCGCCCCAATAGCTGAGTGATCAGCATGATGGATTGCCATCCTACAGGCCCAGGTTCGATTCTTGGCTGGGTCGGGGATTTTCTCTGCTCAGAGACTGGGTGTTGTGCTGTCTTCATCATCATTTCATCCCCATCCGGTGCACAGGTCGCCCAACGTGGCGTCGAATGGAATAAGACCTGCACCAAGACAGCCAGACCTGCCCCGCAAGGGGCCTCCCAGCCAATGACACCAAATGCCTATTTCCATTTCCATCTTCATTGGTGGATTCTCTGACAAATTTTCAATACTCCATTCACTATCACACTTCGGCTCATCATTTTAATGCTGATAAACATTCCTGCCTGCCAGGATATACTGATCCTAAATATAACCACCAGAGGACTGTTTGTTTTCAATCAGATGGCCAATTGGAGCAATCATTAGATAATTTACCTCTCGATTTCCAGGGTGCATTACAACAGCATCTAGGTGTGACCCACGGCTTCCACAGGCCCTGTAATATGTCTGATCAAATTGGTCTACCCAGTCCTCAGATGCAAAACTATATGGCCGCCATTATTTTTTCAATAACAGCACCAATTTCAAGTTTGGCAGGATATGGTGCTCTTTATGGGAGATGACAAATGGTGCCCTGTGGGGGTAATGTCAAGTGCTCTAACTTCTGCATCAATACCACTGTGGTATTTTCAAGCTGAAGCAACTGGCACACCATTTCAGCTACTGGCCTCGATGGACGACAATTGAACATGGGTGGTTGACAGTGCACCATTTGCCAGGCATATCGGCTGCGCTCAAACCAGCTGTTCTCTCCGTGGCCACTGCCACTGCACCAGTGCCCAGTGGCAAAGCATCAGTGCTCACCTCAGTCATTCTCTGATTTCATGGAACCTTTCTTAGGGTCCAAGTGATTAATCGTGGACTCCTTCTCCCACTACCTGTGTGTCATCCACCTCCAGCAGACAACAGGAGCCACATGGAACCCTTGCAGTGGATCTTTGCAGTAGAGGGTGCAGTCAGCACACAGCTGATAATAATGAGCTCCAATTAAAATTACCAATTTCAAAAGATTTTGCACCCGCAATGGAATTAAACATCTTACCAAATCTTACCAAATTCCCTTTCCCTTTCCACCCAGCTTCAAATGGACTGGTGGAATGGTTTGCATGCAGCTTCAAAGGTCAATTGTTAGAAACCTTAGCATCTGCTAACCTGGCTTCAATTTTAAACTGCTTCCTAGCTTCTTACAGGTCCACATCTATCAATGATTGGAGCTGCCTTCACAGCACACTTCTGGATCTCGTTTTTACAACCAGAACATGAAGCAGACATTCATGCTACTCCCTGTGGGTGACCTGGTATGGGTGTGCACATCTGAGTAGAATCCAAGGTGTATTTAGGGATCTGTAGCAGGACAGCAGGGGCTCCAGGTAGTTTTAGTGGCTGTAACTGTAGCATATTACACCAACACCACAACCCACTCCAGTGGTGGCACTCTTGTAAGTGGTATCCCCCATCAGGGAGACCACCACTGCATTCACACCATACAGCTCTCTGTCACACGAGATGGCCAATTGGTCCTCCTTTCTGAGAGCTGAGGAGCGCACACATCTGCACTGAACTGGCTTCACCGATGATCAACTCTCCAGTTCCATCATGCCCTGCAGGATGCCTCCACTCCCAGAAATCTCCAGGCCTATGCAAGAAGCTCCAGATCCAGCACCATTGTCAATGGCAGCCTCAGGCATATCCCACAAGCTTTGTCTCATAACACTGCCCAGCTACCACCCACTTCCACCATGATGTCCTGCAGCCCTCTGGCTGGGCAGGTGATGGCCCTGTATGCCAGTTCATGGGGAGAGGATTTAGTAATCCCCTCCCAATCACATACTTGTGGGCAAGTGGATGATACAGACAAATCAACACACATAATGTCATCCATTTGCAGCGAGGGCACCCGCACTGGAAACACTGTTGAACTCACAAGCAGTCTTGTTGATGTATATATCAGACAAATACAATGCACCTTCTGCTCTCTTCCTCAGTTTCTAGTATCTCATTTGCTTTACCGGTGGACTCAGGCGACCACAAGTACTTACTGTATGCACAGGGCTATAAATTACGAATGCAAAGTTTTCCCCTTTGTTAGACTTAATGGAACTTTCTTTAATATCAGACTCCCTAAAGATAGCAAAGCATACTAGTAATGCATGTGCTTTATCAGGAGCTCTCTCATATTAACTCCATTTTGGCTTATATCAAGTTGCACCAAGGCCTATTTCCGTTTAGTTTCATAGACTAATATGCAGTTTTAATTTGTTGTTACAAAAAAATGATTTCTGTTGAAGATATGTTGTTGGGCTTAAATCGAGTGTTACAACACAATGAATTTGATGTTTTGTTGTTCCACTGTTATGATACATTAGCTCTGCACTTGCAGCCTAATCTTCATATGGTGCAGAACCCAGTGATGAAGAGAGAAGCACCTCTGCAAGATAAATTTATCTGCAAGACTGCAGCATAAACATATAATATTAATTACTATACTTGACATGAGTAATTGAACCTTCTGCAGGAAGGAGAATTCAATGTCAAAACAAAAAATATGGAAGAGTACATAGCACGGTGTTTACTTCAGTATCAAAATTACAGAGAACAGCGTATAGGAATTTCATCTTCTGTAGGTAAATATCAGCCAGCCATTCTGTTTCCTGTGATTCTTCAGCTCTTTGCAGTATGTAGCATGAAGAAAAAGTTCTCAACGTAGAGGTCAGATCTTCATATCAGACTTACTCACCATTTCAGCAACAGAAATAACTAGCCTGATTAGCTTAAGTATGAGTGCATTTGGTGTCCAAAGCAGCATTTGCAAAGCAGCATTTGCAAAGCAGCATTCTCCCACAGTTCTGAAAGTCTGGCTTATGTATGATAAACGCATTGGCAAGATGTCAGGGACAGTCCCAATTTATGGAGATCTAAACTATCTTTTATTCTGTTCGTGAGGAATTTAACATTGATAGGCGAAAGGAACATGTATTGCACCTTGTGGTTTTCCATAATACAACCAATTTCACCGGACAGTGGCAGCACCTAATTGTTGCCTTTCTATTGTTATGGAGAACACGAAGAAAGACTGATGTTCAGCACTTCCCTATATATGTCAGTGGACTTGCTGTCTGTAAGTAGTGCTTTTATTTTCTTTTACTACTTAATATGGGTTCCAGTAGTGTACTGTGCAGGCAAACAGAACCAACAAGAGACACTGTTAAGAGTCGTATGTCAGTAAACGAGTTAAAAGTGTTTTCCTGCAGTTAGTTCAATAGCACACATTGTCTTGCTAAGTTTTTTACTACAATGTGCTAGCAATATTATGAAGCCAAACAATACACTCACAAGGAGCAATGATACTTGACTTCTTGCAAGCCAAGAAAAATAACCATAGGCAACAGAAACTTGCAGCTTTAAAATTTGGTTACTTGTGTATAGAGACAGGAAAGCGGAACCAGTAATGAACAGGGGCAATGATAACTTTTCAGGTGCAAGTATTTTTTGGGAAAGATCATCCAGAGATGAATATATATAATTAAACTAAAAAAGAATTTGTCTACCTCAAGCTCAGGAGAAGTCTATTATGTCATTTGAATAAAAGTTCACCTTTCTTATGTACTGAAATCTGCCAAGAATGGATATAACCTTACAAAATCCATTGGATCATATCATTATAGATACAACTGAAATACAACTTCTTAACTTCATATGTAAGAGAAGGGCTGGCAAAGTGACACTAGCACAAGCAGTATGGAAAAAAAAATGTTCAAATGTGTGTGAAATATTATGGGACTTAACTGCTAAGGTCATCAGCCCCCAAGCTTACACACTATTTAACCTAAATTATCCTAAGGACGAACACACACACCCATACTCGAGGGAGGACTCGAACCTCCGCTGGGACCAGCCGCACAATCCATGACTGCAGCTGTATGGAGGGGAGGAAAGATGTTACTAGGAAGGTTCTGATAAGAGAACCTGAGGAAGATACAATATTGCCCACTAGGGCAATATATGGAAGTTGGTAGGACACTTTCTCCTTTTCTGCCAAAGTTTCAGTATAGATATCTAATTTGTTAGCTGTAGGCAAATAGAATGTAACTAAATTTTACTGCAGAAGCACAGATTTTGCAAAAATACTGACAAATTCCATTCTAAAAGACAATGTATTAATGTAATTAAGGCATTATAATGCAAATGAAAATCAGAAATGAATGTTAACAACATTTCAAACAAAAGAAGAATATTTACTTACCAGCCACCCAAAAGGGTGCAACTGCACTATATTTAATAAACACAGAGATTAAATAAAGCATGAAAACAGGACGTCTATGATAACAGAGCTAGTGTATCTTGGTATGTACAGCAACTGTTAGATAGGTGTGTGAGGTGGTGGCAGAGTGAGATGGTTAGCCAACTCCACTAGCCACAAGATATGGCTAGAGATGGATGCATAACAGTGGAGGAGCCCTGTTGGCTTGGACATTCTTAATCATGCAGCTGCTTTTCAGGAACAAATGCATGTTTCTGCATATGTTAATTTGATTGGGTTTTGCAATGAACTTATGAAAGATAAAAAGGGGCAAGTCCATGCAAAATCTTCTCAAAGGCTATTAAGTGACGATCCTGAGGAAATGCTTTAGGATCATATTAGGATGATAAATGAAAATTCTACAAAGTCTAGATATAAGACATAAATGAATGCCTAAATGATGTTTCCATGTGGTTGCTGTGTAAAGATTCAATGGTCTTTATCAAGAGCAGTTACATGGAGCCCAGAGACCTCAACAGTGTTGGACCTCAGTGAACGACACAGTCTTGGAAGACAAACCAACGGCAGTATTGACATTATGAGTGTTCAGGTTATGGCTTCTTTACGTATAAGAGTACTAGTATGTATCATAGAAGAGCAATGAAAAAAGGGTGAGTGACACCACAATGAAAAAAATGCAAAAATGATAGATTATTTAAATAGTAGGGAACTAAAGAAGAGGCTTATGCAAAGCATGACTGCTAAACATCTGCCAAGACTGACATCATAATTGTACCTATCTGCAAGTGGACCAAAGATCAATGCAACAATATCCACACATTAAAATAAAGATGTAAATAACTGTTTACAATGTAAGAGAGTAACTGAAACTATAACAGTATTAAAACTGAAATACCTTCCTGACAATATGGTAATTCGCCAGTCCAGTTTCCGTAACGGCACTCAGTCACATTCCCTCCACGAAGTGTGAAACCATCCCTACACTTAAAACGAGCGAGCATACCATGTTCTGTTTTGGGAGCAATGACCAAGCCATTCCTGGGAGCTCTGGGCATACGCTTGCAGCGAGCTAAAATAAGAAAAGTTACTGCTCTATTAAATATTTACTCCTTAATTAAATTTTTTAATGTGAAGTGAAAATCATATTTTTTACGTCTTTGAAGAACTCCAATTTTAGCAGAGAGAACTCTTCTATGCTGCTGATTACATACCTACCAATATCGATACAACTGCATTTGCATCATCAAAAAAATTATTTACGTGCAAGCACTAAAACGAATTTGTACATGCATAGACATTCCAAAACTCAAATTTAATACCACTATCTCCTCTTTCTTTGTCTAATTTTCACATGGATATGTTTGATCTGTTACAGTCACTCTCATTCCTCATTCTCCCTCTCCTTCTCTCTCTTAAAAATATACACACACACACGAAACATAGATGCGCATAAAGATAAGAGAGCAAGTTTTATCATTGTAGCTGTATTCAAACTGTACCATTGTTATTTGTTCTGTGACATATATTACTTTGTATTTATTTATACCAAATAACAAAATTCAATTGAGAAAACTGTAAAATTACAAGGAAACAACATGGCTGGTCATTCTTCAGTTGAAAAGGAAGGAATAGGAGGCAGCAGATGGCCAGCCATTCTGTCTCACTATAATTTTATATTTATTTATTATTATTAGCCAGTCAAAACCAAAAAATACTAATTTCCTTAAAGATCTTCCTGCGTTTTGCAACAGTCTTCATGAGATTTGATTCTCTAAAAACAGGCTGTACTGGCAACAAACTGTCTTTAAAGACGTACTACCATTACCCATCAAATTGTTGATCAGAATGGTTAAAGATTTTGTGACCACTTAATGACAAATTGCATGTTGGCTTCTGTCTCAGGTTCTTCAGCTGATATTTGTTTGATTATCAAGCTGCTTGGGAGATTCTTTGGGCAAGATGCAGTATCAGAGGTAGGCATAAAATTGTATTTCAATCCTTCTATTGATCACCAGACTCACCTCCTGATGTAATAGAAAACTAGAGAAAACCTCAGTTTGCTAATCATATAACAATCAAGTGGGAAAATTACAGTTTTGTTAGTGGTGGATGTGACAAGACCTCACATGAGGCATTACTTCTCTCAACTTCTCTCAAAAATACCTAGAACAAATGGTTCGGACTCCATTCATGATGGAAACAGATCTAATGGCAACAAACAGACCTGACACCTTTGAGGATGTCCATATTAAAACTGGTATCAGTGACCATACGGCAGTTGTAGCAACAGTGACTGCCAAGTGTCATTTCCCAATGAGGAACTTGTAACTTTTAACTCATGACAGGAGCATGTAGAGGAACTATGGCTCAAATTTAACAGAACAGTTGACCATGCACTGAACAGATATGGGCCCACTGGGACACTTCATTATGGGAAACACCCTCTATGGGACACAGTCACTGTACAGAAACTTCTAAGGAAAGTGAGACTATTGTATAATTAGTATAAAACAAAGCAGCAGGCCATAGGTAGAGAACATGTTTGGCTGTCAAGTGAACAATCCAGAAACCCTTCATGACCACTGTAACATAATATGACAGAAAGATCTCTCATGAAGTCCAAAGAAATTCTGGTTGTATGTGAAAGCTGTTAGTGGTGCCAAAGTTGGTGTCCAGCTACTCATGGATGAGACAGGAACTGAAACTGAGGGTAAAAAAGCTTAAAGGAGAAATACTTAACCCTGTTTTCAAATGCTCAATTACAAAGCAAAACCGATGGGTATTGCCCCAATTTAATTCTTATGCCACTGAAAAGATGGGTGAAATAGATATTAATTCCAGTGGCAATGAGAGACAGTAGAAATTGTTAAAACTGAGCAAAGTTCCAGGGCCCAATGGATTCCTTATCTGATTCTACACTGAATTTATGATTGAGTTATCAACAAACAGTCCATTATCCTTGATTTTCATTTCTTGTAGAATCTTAGAACATATTCTGAGCTCATATTTAAGGTGGTATCTTGAACAGAATGACCTCCTTCATGCCAACCAGCATGGATTTTGAAACCATAAATCATGTGAAATCCAACTTGCACTTTTCTCAAATGATGCTACAAAAGCCAGGGATGAAGGCAATCATGTAGTTGCAGTCCAGAATGAGATTTTTTCACTCTGCAGTGGAGTGTGCATATGAGTTCCAGTCTCAGTCTGGCACACAGGTTTAATCTGCCAGGAAGTTTCATGTAGATGCAGTATTACTCGATTTCTGAAAGGCATTTGACTCAGTACCACAACTACCCTCATTATCAAAAGTACGGTCATATGGGTTATCAAGTGAAATATGTGACAGGACTGAGAATTTCTTGATGGGGAGGATGCAGCAAGTTAGCCTAGATGAAGAGTCACAGACTGATGTAGACATAACTTTGGGTGTATGGCAGGGAAGTGAGTTAGGGCCCTTAGCTATTCACATTATATATTAATGGTCTTGCAGACAATATTAATAGTAACCTTAGATTTTTTGCAGGTGATGCAGTTATTTATAATGAATTACTGTCTGAAAGACACTGCATAAATATTCAGCCAGATCTAGAAATGTTAGATTATGAACTTCACAAAAAGAAAAAAAAAGTAATATACTATGACTATAATATCAGTAAGACACAACTGGAATTGGTGAACTCATACAAATTCCTGATCTAACACTTTGTATGGTCATGAAATTGAGCAATCATGTAGGCTTAGTCATGGGTAAAGTAGGTAGAGATTTATTGTTAGAATAATGGAGAAATGCAACCAGTCCACGAAGGGGACTGTTTAGAAATCATTCGTGTGACCCATCCAAGAATAATTGCTGAAGTGTGTGCAGCCCATACAAGAAAGGACTGACGGGATACTGAACGTGTCCAGAGAAGGGCAAAACAAATGGTCACAAGTTTGTCTGACCCGCAGGAGAGTGTCACAGAGATGTTGAAAGAACTGAACTGGCAGACTCTTGAAGATAGACATAAACTATCCCTAGAAAGTCTACTTATGAAGTTTCAGGAACCAGCTTTCAATGATGACTTTAGGAACATACTACAACCCCCCACATATCATTCCCATAGGAATTATTTGGGCAATATCAGACAAATTGCAGCATGCACAGAGGTATTTAAACAATCATTCTTCCCACACTACATATGTGAATGGAATGGGAAAAAGCCCTAACTACTGGTACATTGGAACATAACCTCTGCCGTATACTTCACAGTTGTTTGGAGAGCATGGATGTAGTTGAATCGCTCTTAGCAAATACTTAATGTGAATTGTAAGATCTCATTTCTTCTCACATTGAGAGATATATCACCAACAGCAGATGCAAATTTGATGACTGATGACATCGTAAAATGAATACTGTTCCTGCGAACTACAGCAACACACAAAACATTTGTTTTCATTTGTGTTCTACATAGTTACCTTTGAAATTGGATGACTTGAATCTGTCATAAAATATCTCTTTCAACTAGGTACTCACTCAACTTAACATCTATGTAGTGTCTATTTCAATAGCAAACTGTTTTCCTGCGGTGATCTCACTACACTGTGCTTAGCAAAATCAAAGGCACATTTATGAAACTTAGTGCATTCTGAATTTGATTTAGTACTAAATTACCTGCATGAAATTTATTTCAAGAATAATCATATTAGGAAATTAGTAAGTCAATGGCAAGCTTAAAATAAAGTGAGAAAATAATAATTTAAATCACTGAAAGTATCTCTGCAACTACTAATCTTAAAAGTGTTTTATGATCAAAGGTTAAAAACATAAATCCCAGTGCACAGGTCAGCAATTACTTATCAAGCAATTATCAATCACAAAACAAGTTGCTCTTTTTTGCAGATTTTTTTTTCTGAAATATACACTAGTGCAAAACTGTTAAAGACTCAATGAAGGTTGTTTTCTTAAACATTAGTTTAAAATTCCACATCTGTAACACACAAATATTAATACCTCTCATTTTATTTGTATGGCAATCACAGTTAATCAAATTTCTGCATTTTATTTGCAGTCATGTACAGTTAAGACCACTAAAGTATGTTCACATGTTGGAGGTGGCACACAAACTATCAGCTCAAACTGTGAGAACAGTGGTTCATTATGTTGAAAATGAAACATTTTGAGAGAATCAAAACTAGTTGCAATCTCCAATGTCCTACTGCGTAACAATGTCATCTACTATCATTTCTGTGTATTTCTTCGCAAAGCTGAACCCACATTTCCATTAGTCAGAACTAAGGTAATTACGTATACTATGGCTCCACAAACTAAGTAACAACTATAACATGGGATGATCAGCCTGTGGATTTTCATATAAAGTTAGTATTATTATGTTGTATTAAATGAATGTTTCATTAAGATACACATAATATTAGAAAAGTGTTTACTACGAAATGTTAAATTAAGACCAATTGGAGAATGGAAGAGTTGATGTGCAAGTTTCCATTATTCGTGTTTTAGTTACTGATAAGTAGATGTGGCTGTCCTGTCACAAATATTATCAATGTTCATTTCTGATTTTCATGATATGAGACTATATGCCCATGGTATTTGCTTTTCAGTAGAAATATCTATAAAAATTGAGGATCAATCCAACTTGGCTGTCCTTATGTACTTTACAGACAAAGAGAAACACATTGGTAGAAGTTATTTTAGACAAGAATGCACTCAGTTCATTAAAAGGTGGAAGTGTAATGAACATTCAGGGAGAATGTTACACTTTCTACTTTTGTGCTAAAGTACTCTGGATCCTCCCAATGAACTTGCCAAGGTGATATGGCTTGTGTTCCTCAACAATACAGACAGCTGTACCACTGGTGCTCTAATGTTTGGTTTAATAATCATGATATCCTTTTGGGTAAAATATTCCTGAAGTATAATAGCCCCCATTCAGTTATCCTTGGGGACAGGGAGGGTGGGGCCACAACATGCAAGAGAGTATCATCATCAGAAGAAAAAGGGGTCACAGCGTCAAATGTTAGAAGCCGTAATTGGGTGCATAGTTTAGAGAACTTAAAAAGGGAAATGGATGGTCAAAGTTAGTTATAGTGGGAATTAGTGAAGTGGCTGCAAGAGCAGAACTTCTGGTCAGATGAGTAGAATACAAAATCAAACAGGGGTAATGCAGGACAAGCTCAAGTAATGTACTGAAAAAGAGAAATGCAGGTAAGCTACTACGAACAGAATAGTGAACACATTATCATAGCCAAGATAGACATACAGTCAACACCCACTACAGTAGTAACCAACTGACTTCACAAACAATGAAGAGATTGAAATTGTGTATAATGAGATAAAGGAAACTATTCAAATTGTTGAGGGAGATGAAAATTTAATTGTGATGTATGACTGGATTTGGTGTAAGTAAAGCAAGAGAAAGAAAAATAGTAGGAGCACATACACTGGAGGAAAGGTACCTGCATCAGAATTTTGCACACAGCACAAATTTAATCATCACTTAAATTTGATTTAAGAATCTTGAAAGAAGGCTGTGTACACAGAAGAGACCTGGAGTACAGAAAGGTTTCAGACTGATTATATAATGTGTGGTAACCCACTGGGGTACTACCTAGATATCGGGCACCAGCCAATGTCCCCAATGTCAGCCATCATTGTAGGACTGGCACAAGCGATGAGACTCCAAATTCCTTACTGTGAAGTGTGGCTGCCATGGGGCAATGCTGCAGCCGAGCAATTGTGTATAGCAGGTGCACAGGTATTTCCCAGCACCACTTGCGTCATGCTGTCTACATATCTGACCATCACCTGGATATTGTCCTCAGTTGGCTCCAACTCATTTTGTTATTTAATACATTAGCTAGAACTGTACTGTACTTATACTGCCATGTGGTTATGCCATACATGTATATGTTGTGAACTATTGTCCTGTGAGATTATTAAATATACTTGTTCTGGAGGTGTTTTTTTATGTTGTGAATTACAGCATAACTGACAACCATCTTGGTATTTTTCGCATTTGTTACGTAACCATGGACATGCTACCTTACTAGGACTGTGTGTGTCAATTTAAGTCATGGTACAGCAATTTATGGGACAGAAACATCACGTAGCCTTCTTGTCTGCAATGTGCTCCTGGCTGTAAGCTAAAAATTCGCCACCGTTCTCACCTGGCAGAAGAAGGAGAAGTGCATTTGACACAGCATTGAAAGACTTAAGTGAAAACATGGCCCCAGGAGTTAATATTATTCAGCTATCGAACTATATATATCACACACACCAACCACTGACTCAGACGGTCCTTAGCTGCCAAGGATGACAGTGGACACATAGCTGTGAGCTGTACTTGTGTGAATGTGTGTGATTTTTGTCTTGTCTACATTTGATTAAGGATTTAGTTCAATAGATGAATAATATCTACCAGTCTATTTCATTGTGCTTGTCTGCCTCTTCTACTGTATGTGTTGATCCTTCTTATATTGTTGTTATTCCATTCTGAATTTTCAATTCCTTTATAAACAAACCTCTGATTGATGAACACTCCATACACTGATCACTTTACCACACATGTAAACATCTTCTCTGTGGTGAAATATAGTATCTGCAACAGTTTTCCATGTTGAAATTACTTTGATCCTCAGCATTCAGCAATATACTGTACACACAGCTGTATTTATTCCACCTTCTTTAACTTTTCATGTCTAAAGTATTTAATGAAGTGATAAATCAAAGTAATTCTTCAATACTGTGTGTGTGTGTGTATGTGAAGCACACTGGAAACCCTGAAGAAAATGGTTCACCAAGTTTTTGAAACTAAGATACGTACAGCATTAAAAATATGAAAACCTGTACCTAAATCAAGACATACATTTTTTCATAAGTGTTCATAACATGTTTATGAGATACATGTGTGTTGCATCAATCCATTAGCAGACAGTATTGTAGCAGTAAGAAAAACAAACATCACTCACCTGGTCCACATCGAGGCATAACAGTCCATGTACCATTGTTGCAAATAGGTGTTCGATTTGCTGGAAACTCATACATTGGATCACACTTTACGAACAACCGTTCCCCATGTTGGACTACCAGTGGCAGCTCATCTGTTGTTTCATTCCCTATCCACAACTGAATCCTACCCTGTCTCACACTTGGTACAACACATGGAGCTGTGTGGAGAAAATACTGTGAAAACATACTTTCTTTACAGGTAAATCATCAATAGGTACACATCACTGAAATGAGAATCATCTGGGCTCACATGCAGTACATTTTACTTAAATGGATTAAGCAATGTAATTTGCTACAGTAAAACCCATTTCATTTAAGTAGTAGATTATCAACAGTAACACATCATTAGAGCAAAGAGTTAAACACTTTCAGCGATTCTAGGTAGTAAATTCTCTTCATCATTATGATTCAACTTATAAATAGCAGTTTGTCTTTTATAAAATTGTATGTGTCATGTCCTACATTCCTTTCCAGATTAACTACAAAGACAACATAAAATACTGCTGCTGTTGTATGAGATACATTTTCATTACAAAATAAGTAAAATTAATATTGTTGAATGTAAAAGTTACTACACATGTGCATATAATAAGAATGGATATCACAGACTAACATTTAGTGTAAAATATGCGTCCAGTACAAAAATACAAAGAATAACCTCCATTGTTTCTGTTCTTTTACCCAGTCTGCAACTCATCTTTATTATTTACAGGTAGTGTTCTACTTATCATTTAGCACAAATTACCCTTACTTTTTACACTTCTTTCATTGACCTAAGCTATACTGTATACACTATCCAAAAATAATTTACCTAAAAATTAATGTAATGTTTGAGTCAAAAATAAAAACACAATGTTTGCTCCTAGTTATTTAATCAATGTTGCAAATGTCAGTTCTGAATCATTAATCTCTAAATTCAGGCAATTAAGTCATCATTCATAGACATTATGAAACAATTTTTAATGTTACTGTTGTATTAGTATGGATCAATACCACAAGTTTTGCATGAATGAAGTAATCTAGATTTAACACCTGCCGTATCAACAAGTAATGTCATAAGCAAAATTACAATTTTGTGCAAATCACAAACCATACAAAAAAACATTATTGCTGTTTCAATCTATCACAACGTATTTTTCTGCAGCATATCCCCATGGCTGACTGAATATGCAAATCTGATATAGTTTTATGGCAATAATCAGAAGCCAGAATTCTAAATCTATCTCTTCCCTACCTGTTTTCATTATTATTGTGCAAGTTTAAAATCAAATGGGAAAAAGAAAACTACATAAGATTACTCACTGGAAAAGTCTTACAGTTCCACAAATCAATTGTGAAAATAGTATGAAATAATTCCTATAATAAACCATTGATGACAAATAGGATAAACTGTGGAAGGCAGCAAAAGAATGGTGCTGCTAATGCTCATACACTCCTGAAAGTGTTATCTGTAGCTTCTATGACAAAACATGTTGAAGTTGGGGAAAAAAACCCAGCAAAGACACCACATTCAGAGCTTCAGACGTAACAGCAGACAGCATGGAAGTATCCATCTGCACTAATAGAGAAAGTAAAGAATTCAGCTTGGATATTAGTTTTTACCTTGTAAAATTTTCAAATGTACTTTGCTGATTGTCCATCAAGAGACTCTACAGCAATAGGCTACTTGTAATGTGAATTTATATACAATACATGAGGACCAGGGCACAAAATTTCAAAATGATAGTTTTCTTCTTTGTATAGGCTAATACTCCAATCTATGGCAAAACATGTTGAAGTTGGGGAAAAAAACCCAGCAAAGACACCACATTCAGAGCTTCAGACGTAACAACAGACAGCATGGAAGTATCCATCTGCACTAATAGAGAAAGTAAAGAATTCAGCTAGGATATTAGTTTTTACCTTGTAAAATTTTCAAATGTACTTTGCTGATTGTCCATCAAGAGACTCTACAGCAATAGGCTACTTGTAATGTGAATTTATATACAATACATGAGGACCAGTGCACAAAATTTCAAAATGATAGTTTTCTTCTTTGTATAGGCTAATACTCCAATCCAAGTAACTAATCTCACAGTTGTTCTGTGTGTGATTCACATTCTGCAAATGTCAAAGTTTTCAGAACTGGAAAATTCTTCCTAATTAAGCCCAAAAGATTGGAATTTGCCCAGAAAATCAGTGATTTTGTCCAGAGTAATTTATTATTTTCCTCCATTCTCTCTCTCTCTCTCTCTCTCTCTGTCTGTCCATCCGCACACGTGTGTGTGTGTGTGTGTGTGTGTGTGTGTGTGTGTGTGTGTGTGTGAGTGAGTGTAATTTTACCTATTCCTGATGTCTCTCATATATACTACTCATTCACAGTGAGTAGAAAAGAGGAAGTGGGACATCTTTCCACACATTAACACAGATAGGTAGGTGACTTTTCCACGAACTACCAGCAACTGTGCCATTTTGAGACTCAACTTGGTGTAATTCTGTTTTATCTGATGTTTTCTTTTGAAATTGTCGGTGCTTTTTTTGTGATTTCGCTTATGGTGTTGTGTGTTAGAACTTCTAGATAATCACATATAGAAGTGAAAAATAAGAAAAAATGCCATGTTTCATTGCAGTATGCTACAAATAAATTAAAGGTAAACATTTCTTTATGCCTCCAAAAAAATGCAACACTGTTTTTAAAATGCATAAGAGCAGTTCTCCAATGAGACAGATATATGTCTCACAATTGTTTTGAGAGTGATTAAGTTTCCAAAGAAACTCAGAACAATAGCAGTCTTGTTAACCATCAGTGGTAAACAAACTTAAACCCCAAGAAAAATGTGGTCTCTAGCACTTCATTATTTTCTAATGAGCCAAATATCTATCAAAAAGAAATACATAAATTTTAAAGAGAAATTGTGGCAAAGAAGGCCTAAACCAGAAGAACCTGAGATATCTATCAATGTTTCTCCTGATGAAGAAAATGTAAGGAATAAACTGACATCAGATGCAGCTATAGTCTCACTGAAAAGAGCACTGAATAAACTAGAATTAAAATGTAAAGTCAGAAAACCCAATGCTAAAATCAATCTACTGTGAAAGCAACTTGCATAGAAAAACTGTAAGATGGATAAGTCAGAAGTAGATTATTCCAAAATCTGTAAGATACTGAATTCAACTGATGAAAATGCAATCATGTGGGAATTTTCTTATGCTATTTGTGTAATAAAGTGCATAAGCAATAATTTTTGTGATAAAATAGACTTTTTTAATGGTGAGATAGTCAGCTATAATTTTAGCAACAAGTTTATCAATAGATGATGTCCCAAAAATTCACTGGACTGAAAGACTGCCACAGATTAACTTCTATCCACTTGGACCTAATGCCACTTCAATGACTGCACATATGATTAGCTATGCAGTTTTGCAGTAAATCAGTAGCCAACAGCATAAAAAATTTCAGGGGTAAGAGATGTAGTATTCAAAGGTACTGAGTCAATGTGAGACATAGCAAGGTATGATAACTGAAGAAAACTTCATAAGTCAATACTGCTATAAAAGCATTTTAGTGAAGGACCAGTTGTGAAAGAACAATGTCATCATCAGATCTTATGCTTTAATATTTGTAAAAAATATTGTCCACCAGTGTTGCAACTCACTTCACACTGCATATGCACTTCCCACTACCATGAAGATCAGACATGTCTGCTTGTGTCTGTGTATGTGCGGATGGATATGTGTGTGTGTGCGATGTATACCTGTCCTTTTTTCCCCCTAAGGTAAGTCTTCCTGCTTCCGGGATTGGAATGACCCCTTACCCTCTCCCTTAAAACCCACATCCTTTTGTCTTTCCCTCTCCTTCCCTCTTTCCTCATGAAGCAACCGTTGGTTGCGAAAGCTTGAATTTTGTGTGTATCTTTGTGTGTCTATCAACGTGCCAGCGCTTTCGTTTGGTAAGTTACATCATATTTGTTTTTAGATATATTTTTCCAACGTGGAATGTTTCCCTCTATTATAAAAACAAAGATGATGTGACTTACCAGACGAAAGTGCTGGCAGGTTGATAGACACACAAATATTCCGCACGTCCAGGGCCTCGCTGTGCTGGAGCACTTCCTTTCACGCTGATCACCTGCCACCCTACCTAAAACCTCTTTCCTCATTACCTTAGCCAGCTTCATCCTGACCCACAAGTTCTTCACTTTTGAAGGCCAGACATACCAACAATTAAAGGGAACAGCCATGGGTACCAGGATGGCCCCCTCGTACGCCAACCTATTTATGGGTCGCTTAGAGGAAGCCTTCTTGGTTACCCAGGCCTGCCAACCCAAAGTTTGGTACAGATTTATTGATCACATCTTCATGATCTGGACTCACAGTGAAGAAGAACTCCAGAATTTCCTCTCCTCAACTCCTTTGGTTCCATCAGATTCACCTGGTCCTACTCCAAATCCCATGCCACTTTCCTTGACGTTGACCTCCATCTATCCAATAGCCAGCTTCACACATCCGTCCACATCAAACCCACCAACAAGCAACAGTACCTCGATTATGACAGCTGCCACACATTCCACATCAAATGGTCCCTTCCCTGCAGCCTAGGTCTTCATGGCAAACGAATCTGCTCCAGTCCAGAATCCCTGAACCATTACACCAACAACCTGAAAACAGCTTTCGCATCCCGCAACTACCCTCCCGACCTGGTACAGAAGCAAATAACCAGAGCCACTTCCTCATCCCCTCAAACCCAGACCTCCCACAGAAGAACCCCAAAAGTGCACCACTTGTGACAGGATACTTTCAGGACTGGACCAGACTCTGAATGTGGCTCTCCAGCAGGGATACGACTTCCTCAAATCCTGCCCTGAGATCCATCCTTCATGAAATCCTCCCCACTCCACCAAGAGTGTCTTTCCGCCGTCCACCTAACCTTCGAAACCTCTTAGTTCATCCCTATGAAATCCCCAAACCACCTTCCCTACTCTCTGGCTACTCAGTACAGAGCAAAAATGTTGTTGAATGACATTTGAGGTATGAGTGGCGGCAACTTGAAATTAGCGGAGGTTGAGGCCTGGCGGATAACGAGAAGAGAGGATATACTGAAGGGCAAGTTCCCATCTCCGGAGTTCTGACAGGTTGGTGTTAGTGGGAAGTATCCAGATAACCCGGACGGTGTATCACTGTGCCAAGATGTGCTGGCCGTGCACCAAGACATGTTTAGCCACAGGGTGATCCTCATTACCAACAAACACTGTCTGCCTGTGTCCATTCATGCGAATGGACAGTTTGTTGCCGGTCATTCCCACATAGAAAGCTTCACAGTGTAGGCAGGTCAGTTGGTAAATCACGTGGGTGCTTTCACACGTGGCTCTGCCTTCGATCGTGTACACCTTCCGGGTTACAGGACTGGAGTAAGTGTTGGTGGGAGAGTGCATTGCACAGGTTTTACACCGGGGGCGGTTACAAGGGTAGGAGCCAGAGGGTAAGGAAGGTGGTTTGGTGATTTCATAGGGATGAACTAAGAGGTTACGAAGGTTAGGTGGACGGCGGAAAGACACTCTTGGTGGAGTGGGGAAGATTTCATGACGGATGGATCTCATTTCAGAGCAGGATTTGAGGAAGTCGTATCCCTGCTGGAGAGCCACATTCAGAGTCTGGTCCAGTCCCGAAAGTATCCTATCACAAGTGGGGCACTTTCATGGTTCTTCTGTGGGAGGTTCTGGGTTTGAGGGGATGAGGAAGTGGCTCTGGTCATTTGCTTCTGTACCAGGTCGGGAGGGTAGTTGGGGGATGTGAAAGCTGTTTTCAGGTTGTTGGTGTAATGGTTCAGGGATTCCGGACTGGAGCAGATTTGTTTGCCACGAAGACCTAGGCTGTAGGGAAGGGACCGTTTGATGTGGAATGGGTGGCAGCTGTCATAATGGAGGTACTGTTGCTTGTTGGTGGGTTTGATGTGGACGGACGTGTGAAGCTGGCCATTGGACAGATGGAGGTCAACGTCAAGGAAAGTGGCATGAGATTTGGAGTAGGACCAGGTGAACCTGATGGAACTAAAGGAGTTGAGATTGGAGAGGAAATTCTGTAGTTCTTCTTCACTGTGAGTCCAGATCATGAAGATGTCATCAATAAATCTGTGCCAAACTTTGGGTTGGCAGGCCTGGGTAACCAAGAAGGCTTCCTCTAAGCGACCCGTGAATAGGTTGGCATACGAGGGGGCCATCCGGGTACCCATGGCTGTTCCCTTTAATTGTTGGTATGTCTGGCCTTCAAAAGTGAAGAAGTTGGGGGTCAGGATGAAGCTGGTTGCTTCATCAGGAAAGAGGGAAGGAGAGGGAAAGACGAAAGGATGTGGGTTTTAAGGGAGAGGGTAAGGAGTCATTCCAATCCCGGGAGTGGAAAGACTTACCATAGGGGGAAGAAAGGACAGGTATACACTCGCACACACACCCATATCCAACCACACATACACAGACACAAGCAGACATTTGTAAAGGCAAAGAGATTCGGCAGAGATGTCAGGCGAGGCAGAAATACAGACGCAAAGATGTTGTTGAAATACAGGTGAGGTATGAGCGGCGGCAACTTGAAATAACCTCTTGTTATCCGCCAGGCCTCCGCTAGTTTCAACTTCAAATAACCTCTCGTTATCCGCCAGGCCTCAACCTCCGCTAGTTTCAAGTTGCCGCCGCTCATACCTCACCTGTATTTCAACAACATCTTTGCATCTGTACTTCTGCCTCGACTGACATTTCTGCCGAATCTCTTTGCCTTTACAAATGTCTGCTTGTGTCTGTGTACGTGTGGTTGGATATGGGTGTGTGTGCGAGTGTATACCTGCCCTTTTTTCCCCATAGGGTAAGTCTTTCCACTCCCGGGATTGGAATGACTCCTTACCCTCTCCCTTAAAACCCACATCCTTTCGTCTTTCCCTCTCCTTCCCTCTTTCCTGATGTATATATATGGTCCTCCAGTAAAACGCTTTTTTAGAAATCTTGGCTTGTTAAGTTTCTTCAGTTATCCTACACTGCAGACTGCACCCAGATTGGCAATATCAGGAATACAAAGCAAGGTGTGCCACCCCCAACTGGTACAGTTATACACTTTGAATATGTTTATTTTATTTTTTACACATAGTATATGCACAATAGTTAACAAAAATAATAAATTTCTTTTTTTTAAAACAAAGGTTATCAAAACATTATTATTCACTGTGTAGGTTCCTACTTATTGATAGCAATAAGATCAATAGTTTACCTGAAAACATTAACTTTAAAGAAACGTTAGTGATCAATTAATGTAAATCACGAGAAACTGGGATTTCCAGTGAGCAAATAGCTGTTTCTAAATTGGATTAATTCATTTGGACTTCCTCATTCTTCTCTTCTCAACAAATTTCTTTTTCCCCCTCCACCTTAAAAAATTTCCATTTATAAACTAAATAATATTTAAAAATGACATGTTGAACAATCTTCCAATCTTAACTTGCGATTATTTCAAAAATTAACTACCATAATCTTGTAGCCTTGAATTTCTGATTCATAAAAAGAACTTGTTCATTTGTTAATTATTATTCAGTTTGTAAAAGTACACCTTACTGACACTTTTCAGTGGACTTCGGAAATCACCACAAAAACGAAATCATCTTCACAAAACAGCATCTGTAATACTGCCAATTTCTAGGTATCCAATTCATAGTTAAACTGATGTACTTCTTTGATGATTTTATCTTTGGGGCCTTCAATTTTGCTACCCTTTACATTATTATAAAATATGTAATAGCAAATATAACAATAATGGAAATTCCTGGATGGAGCAATATGTAAAATAACAGAAAGGCAACTACTCACCTATAGCGGATCCATGCGTGGAACACAGTAACACATAATAGAGGACAAAATTCATACTACCTTTCAAGCACTAGCTCTTTTTCCAGCAACAGTATACACACCAAAGCGCCCCCCCACCCCCCCACCCCACCCCACACACACACAGACACACACACAGTGACAGACACCCAAATGCACTCTCCGGTGGCCATGGCAAGACTAATTAATGATCCTCAGTTACTGAAAGCAGTCGCTTAAGCTACTGGAGGTGCAAAGTGGATAGGGAAGGACATAAGGAAGACCTTGAGAAGTTACTTGAGCTCATGTTAGACTTCTGTGGTGGGCTCAGGGTTGTAAGGTTGGAATGCAGAGGTGTTGGTAAATTGGTGGAGGCCCTCAGTCGCAGAGATACTATGATACTATGATTCATGGCCAAAGTGGTGGCGCATTTGTCTGAAGGAAGGATGATAAGGCATGGATTGTTTTTCAGGTTACAGGTTAAGAAAGAAAGAAAGAAAGATGCCAGGGGATGACTTGGTGGAAAGGAATAAGGATCACTGTTGGATGGAGGTCAGAAACGCTGTAAACAAGGTTCTATATGGAGTTTAGGTTGGCTGTTATCAGTGGAGTGCGTAGCTAAGAAATGTTTCCACTGCAAAGAAAGAGAAAAGGAAAGAAGGTCCTTTCAGGTTCAGTGTGGCCCAAGACGAGGCCTTTCTGACCCATGCAGACGTGTCAGTACTTTCTCTTCCTTACAGGTCTCCCCTCTATCCCCCCCTCCCCTAGACAACCCACATTTACAATGACAGCAGTAGTTGTCGAACCCCCCTTGTGGCCCCCCCCCCCCCCCCCAAGGAGCCCACATTTGCAGTGACAGCAGGAGTTGGCAAAATATACCAATAATGTTACCAGAGGGACATCCAGCCCCGTATTTACAAATGGGCCACATGGGCATGGGCGGCAAGTTCTTAGGGGTGGCAAAATCTTACAGGCGGCAAAAGTTTGAGCATACAAATTTATGTGTGCAGAAAAAAACCCATAGAAGTTATTATTAGGTTAATTTGAGTTAGGTCGAAGCCATTTCGACCGTGCTAATGTGTTCGAGTGCACCTTTTCCCCAGTTACCATGGTTTCTGACTGGCCATTCGCTTTTCAATTTGTGGCCAATGGACGGCCGACACTGTCTCCCACTGATAAGAAGATATAAGAAGATATTCTTCTGATGGTATCAAAGCATTTAAAACTGTGCCCCAAAGAGATCATCATGCATGTGCCTAGCATAGGTGTAAAGCAGTGCTACAGGTGGCCCAACTACGAAACACACAAAAAGCGTTCGAGTTTGCAAAGGAATCAAAATGAGTGCATCTCAAGAAAAACGTGTGTAGAAATGAAAGAAGTTCTTTTATGAGTCAGAAAATGATACAGTGGATTGCAAATCTGAAGGTGAAATACTGAAGACCAATTATTTAATTACATTGAACAGACTATCTGGAGAGCTCAATAATCATCTTGGTGTCCACAAAGAGTTTTCTGGAAAGTTCTCTTTCTTATCCAGTTTGATGGACATGGACCCTGATGAAGTCTATAATGCTGCAAAATAGCTGCAGCATATTTACTCAGGGGATATAGAGGATTCTTTTGGAACAGAATGTGTCAATCAGTATCACTCAGCGAATTTATTTGACCAGACCAGCAACGAACTGCTCAGCTGAACGATCCTTCTCAGTTCTTGGAAGGGTTAAGAACCACTTACATGCTTCTCAGATTCAAGATTGTTTGAATAACTTGTCTGTATTAGCAATAGAAAATGATCTAACTGTGAAATTGGACTCTGAAAATGTGATAAATGTGGTTGCTGATAACAAGGCAAGAAGAAAGCCATTGAACTGTTGTCATTCTTTGTTGATATAATAATCAACTGCTATAATTCCATACAATATTATCCTCTTTTGTAGATTTCTTCTTTAAGTAATACACTTATTTTTAATAGCATGTTTATAATTTTGTTGCTAAATGTTTTTCAAAACGGACTAAGTTTGTTGTTGTGGCGAAAAAAGTTAGAGGGCCCATGGGTGTAACATTATCTAAATACGGGCCTGGGGACATCCTACCAAAAATCCTACTCACAATCCCCAAACTAGTGTTTAGTGTTCCATAGCCCACCCAACTCACAGAATACTCCTATCCATCCCTATAGGAATACTAATCCTTATCCTGCATCCCATGGTCGTTCCTTTGTGGTCAGTCCAGGAGTAAGACCTGTCCCATACATCCATCTAAACACGTCCTACTGCAGTCCAGTCACACCCATTTCCTACCCAAAAACAGGAGGGGGCATGCCTGAAAGCAGCCATGTTATGTGTCAGCTATGCTGCATGAACCATGGACCTTGCCGTTGGTGGGGAGGCTTGCGTGTCTCAGCGATACAGATAGCCGTATCATAGGTGCAACCACAAAGGAGGGGTATTTTCTGAGAGGCCAGACAAACGTGTGGTTCCTGAAGAGGGGCAGCAGCCTTTTCGGTAGTTGCAGGGGCAACAGTCTGGATGACTGACTGATCTGGCCTTGTAACACTAACCAAAATGGCCTTGCTGTGCTGGTACTGCGAACGGTTGAAAGCATGGGGAATCTACAGCCGTAATTTTTCCCAAGGGCATGCAGCTTTACTGTATGGATAAATGATGATGGCGTCCTCTTGGGTAAAATATTCTGGAGGTAAAATAGTCCCCCATTTGGATCTCCAGGTGGGGACTACTCAAGAGGACATCGTTATCAGGAGAAAGAAAATTGGCGTTCTATGGATCAGAGCGTGGAATGTCAGACCCCTTAATCGGGCAGGTAGGTTAGAAAATTTAAAAAGGGAAATGGATAGGTTAAAGTTAGATATAGTGGGAATTAGTGAAGTTCGGTGGCGGGAGGAACAAGACTTTTGGTCAGGTGAATACAGGGTTATAAATACAAAATCAAATAGGGGTAATGCAGGAGTTGGTTTAATAACGAATAAAAAAATAGGAGTGCGGGTAAGCTACTACAAACAGCATAGTGAACGCATTATTGTGGCCAAGATAGACACAAAGCCCACGGCTACTACAGTAGCACAAGTTTATATGCCAACTAGCTCTGCCGATGACGAAGAATATGAAGAAATGTATGATGAAATAAAAGAAATTATTCAGATAGTGAAGGGAGGCGAAAATTTAATAGTCATGGGTGACTGGAATTTGGTAGTAGGACAAGGGAGAGTAGGAAACGTAGTAGGTGATTATGGATTGGGGGTAAGAAATGAAAGAGGAAGCTGCCTGGTAGAATTTTGCACAGAGCACAACTTAATAACAGCTAACACTTGGTTCAAGAATCATAAAAGAAGGTTGTATACATGGAAGAAGCCTGGAGATACTGACAGGTTTCACATAGATTGTATAATGGTAAGACAGAGATTTAGCAACCAGGTTTTAAATTGTAAGACATTTCCAGGGGCAGATGTGGACTCTGACCACAATCTATTAGTTATGAACTGTAGATTAAAACTGAAGAAACTGCAAAAAGGTGGGAATTTAAGGAGATGGGACCTGGATAAACTGACTAAACCAGAGGTTGTACAGAGTTTCAGGGAGAGCATAAGGGAACAATTGACAGGAATGAGGGAAAGAAATACAGTAAAAGAAGAATGGGTAGCTTTGAGGGATGAAGTAGTGAAGGCAGCAGAGGATCAAGTAGGTAAAAAGATGAGGGCTAGTAGAAATCCTTGGGTTACAGAAGAAATATTGAATTTAATTGATGAAAGGAAAAAATATAAAAATGCAGTAAATGAAGCAGGCAAAAAGGAATACAAACGTCTCAAAAATGAGATCGACAGGACGTGCAAAATGGGTAAGAAGGGATGGCAGAGGACAAATGTAAGGATGTAGAGGCTGATCTCACTGGGGGTAAGATAGGTACTGCCTACAGTTAAATTAAAGAGACCTTTGGAGAAAAGAGAACCACTTGCATGAATATCAAGAGCTCAGATGGAAACCAAGTTCTAAGCAAAGAAGGGAAAGCAGAAAGGTGGAAGGAGTATATAGAGGGTCTATACAAGGGCGATGTACTTGAGGACAATATTATGGAAATGGAAGAGGATGAAAATGAAGATGAAATGGGAGATATGATACTGCGTGAAGAGTTTGACAGAGCACTGAAAGACCTGAGTCGAAAGAAGGCCCGGGAATAGACAACATTCCCTTAGAACTACTGACAGCCTTGGGAGAGCCAGTCCTGACAAAACTCTACCATCTCGTGAGCAAGATGTATGAGACAGGTGAAATACCTTCAGACTTCAAGAAGAATGTAATAATTCCAATCCCATGAAAGCAGGTGTTGACAGATGTGAAAATTACCGAACTATCAGTTTAATAAGTCACTGCTGCAAAATACTAACACGAATTCTTTACAGACGAATGGACAAACTAGTGGAAGCTGACCTTGGGGAAGATCAGATTGGATTCCATAAAAATATTGGAACACGTGAGGCAATACTGACCCTACGACTTATCTTAGAAGCTAGCTTAAGGAAAGGCAAACCTATGTTTCTTGCATTTGTAGACTTAGAGAAATCTTTTGACAATGTTGACTGGAATACTCTCTTTCAAATTCTGAAGGTGGCAGGGGTAAAATACAGGGAGCAAAAGGCTAATTACAATTTGTACAGAAACCAGATGGCAGTTATAAGAGTCGAGGGACATGAAAGGGAAGCAGTGATTGGGAAGGGAGTGAGACAGGGTTGTAGCCTCCCCGATGTTATTCAATCTGTATATTGAGCAAGCAGTGAAGGAAACAAAAGAAAAATTCAGAGGAGGAATTAAAATCCATGGAGAAGAAATAAAAACTTTGAGGTTTGCCGATGACATTGTAATTCTGTCAGAGACAGCAAAGGACTTGGAAGAGCAGTTGAACGGAATGGACAGTGTCTTGAAGGGAGGATATAAGATGAACACCAACAAAAGCAAAACGAGGATAAGGGAATGTAGTCAAATTAAGTCGGGTGATGCTGAGGGAATTAGATTAGGAAATGAGGCACTTAAAGTAGTAAAGGAGTTTTGCTATTTGGGAAGCAAAATAACTGATGATGGTCGAAGTAGAGAGGATATAAAATGTAGACTGGCAATGGCAAGGAAAGTGTTTCTGAAGAAGAGAAATTTGTTAACAGAGAGTATAGATTTAAGTGTCAGGAAGTCGTTTCTGAAAGTATTTGTATGGAGTGTAGCCATGTATGGAAGTGAAACATGGACGATAAATAGTTTAGACAAGAAGAGAATAGAAGCTTTCGAAATGTGGTGCTACAGAAGAATGCTGATGATTAGATGGGTAGGTCACATAACTAATGAGGAGGTATTGAATAGGATTGGGGAGAAGAGAAGTTTGTGGCAAAATTTGACTAGAAGAAGCGATCGGTTGGTAGGACATGTTCTGAGGCATCAAGGGATCACCAATTTAGTATTGGAGGGCAGCGTGGAGGGTAAAAATCGTAGAGGGAGACCAAGAGATGAATACACTAAGCAGATTCAGAAGGATGTAGGTTGCAGTAGGTACTGGGAGATGAAGAAGCTTGCACAGGATAGAGTAGCATGGAGAGCTGCATCAAACCAGTCTCAGGACTGAAGACCACAACAACAACAACAACAATGATGCAATTACTCTACAGCATCCTATGTGGGCATGACAAGTAGCCAACTGTCTCTTCACAGGACCACCAAACTGTGCAAACTGCAAACTTCTGACAACACGAATGAATTCAACAGCTGCTTCACAATGTGGGTCATTTAGTATTCCCTTCCAGCACAAGTTTCTCTGAACTATACAGATGGGCACTTGTCTGTCCGACACATCCTGCACTCTTGCGATCCCCCTCCACTAACCTGTTCCCACTGCCTTACCTTGCATTTAGCTGCTCTCTTCTGTCCGTATCACTTCTTCTGCATCTAGATCATGCAGTGATGCACTATTTTCCCTCAGTTCCCTCCCTCTTCTTCTTCCTACTTCGATTGTTGTACCCTCTGTACCTTTTCTGTCTTGTTGTGAAGCCTCAAAGTCATCTGTCCAACGGCCTGCCTCTTTCCTGCTACTCCCTCATTGCCTCATTCCCCATCCCAACTCCATCAGCTTAGGCAACTGCTTTCAGTAACTGAGGATCAATAATTAGTATTGCCATGACCACCAGTGTGCATCTGGGTGTCTGTGTGGTTGTGTGTGTGTGTGTGTCCGTACTACTGCTGGGAAAACAGCTAGTGATAGAAAGCTCGTGTGAATGCTGTTTTCTGTCAAGTGTCACTGTGCTCCATGCATTGATCCACTATAAGTGAATGGCTGAGTCTTGCTTATTTTATCTAATAACAAATTATGATTTTTATTATTATGTGTATTTATAAGTAGGGACGTAAACAATGACTGAGTCAATTCCTGTTTAGCTACCAGAGTATGAATAAACATCATACAGTTAGCGGATATTCATAATTTAGCTAACACCATGTAAGCAGTCTGTGGTAAGTCACTAAACTGAAAACACCTCTGTGTTGCCATCAGTCTGTCAGATATCATCATTTATCTTGTTAACATCATACAGTCAGCTTCTGTGGGTAAGTGTGTTGGTCCATCCCAAGCTGTCAGAAAGTAATTATCAATGTGACTCAGTACAGTAACTATGTCCATCAGTAAAAGTGTCAAGTTTGCTATGTAACAAACTTGTTATTTGTAAGCCAGAACTCGATAGAGAAAGTGTACAGTTTATAGGTAACCACTCTACCAAAAGAATTGCAGTGTACATGATATGTTGTTATGCAATGTAAGAATTGTCTAAGCTGTTGAATACAAGCTGATCATGGCAATATTACTTGTTTCAATAAATGTGAGAAGATAGTACATCAATTTCTACATGTCTGTGTTTGTTATCTAACAACTAGTTACCAAATCAAATAACTGCAGGATGAACAACGAAGAAAAGATGTGAGACCTCCAAGATAAAATTCAAGTCATTAATGCTTCAAACGGAATCATTCACAAGGGACATGAATAATTTAATGGCTTTGTACAAAAACCCAGACGCTCACAACACACTGGTTAAATGGAGGAATATTCTCACCAATGAGAGTAACATCTTTGCTTCTGAGGGAAAAAAAAAAAAAAAACTTTTCAATTCATACAAATAATTATTGAAAGTGCTTAGGGAATATTTGTATATTGGCATTAAAGAGGGTTCAGCTATGTCCTCAGAGTAAAATTCAATCAGGATGTCATTTCAGCATCATTAAGTCTCTGAACTGCAATAATCATCTACCAAAAATAGACTTTGTCGGGATGCAAATGGTACACTGTATTTACATGCCTGTAAAAGTGTCATTTTTTCTGGTGGAAACTTTGAACACAAATGTGAATGTTTACTTAAGCTAAATAAATACATCAACTAGACATCTGGAGCGAAATAAGAGAGACAAGAGTTCTGAAACTGGGAAACATAATTAAGAAAACATCTCTACAGAAGCTCAATCTGATTCACAACATACATCAAAGATTCTTGAAAGTAACTTAGTACAGGAGTTTGTCTGACATCTCACTCTCTATGTTTATGATTATTAGAGATTATGGTTCTATGTGGTCCAGTCACATTACTATTACTATCGCCTAGGTTTGACATCAATGTGCAATAACCACTGGCAGATGGGATGTGGCAACACTACCAGTGGAGGGTGTATACAGATAAAGCGTGTCAAAGGGATGCAGGAAACAGTGCAGTTGTTATCATAATGTGGAAATGGAGTAATTTATCTTATGTTCAGGTAGAGCATTGGCTTTTGGACCAAATGTGGAATCTTTTCCAAAATGCCTACAGTATACAGTGTATGGCAAAACAGTGCTATCCAAAATACATGCCAAGGCAACTGGGGTGCACCATGTGCCATAGATGACAGGGTTGAACAACAGCAGCATAGATGTGTACAGGCCAATAGATTTGCAACTGTTGAGTAACTGACTGGCCAGGTGAACCAAGGACTACCAACAGTATCTCCTCAATGACCATTCAAAGAACATTGTTGTGTATGACCTTCTGCAGAAGACACCTGACTCGTGCACACATGCTAACTACTGTCCACTGGTGGCGAAGGTTTGGATTTGCATGCCAATACTGCAACTGGATATCCACTGAGTGGCAACAGGTGGTCTTTTGAGATGAATCACGTTTTATGCTCCACTGGACAGATGGCAAACAACCTGCAACAATTCTCCAAAGGATCGAGGCTGGAGGAGGAGGTGTTATGATGCAGGGAATGTTTTCATGACATCCGGTAATCTCATCATCCTGGAACACACTGGATCAACAGAGGTATGCATCTATCTTTGGGGATCATGTTCATCCCTAAATGCAGTGTGTTTTTTCTTGACATGACAGCATCTACCACCATGACAATGCAATGTATCACACAGCTCACAGTGTAGTGTATGTGCGTGATTCGAAGAGCACCATGATGAATTTACCATGATTTGAAGAGCACTATGATGCATTTACCATACTCCCGTGGCCAACAAACTCTTTGGATTCAAACCCAATCTGTGGGACCACCTCAATCAGGCTGTCCACACCACAGATCCTCAATTGAGAAACCTAACACAGCTGGCCACGGCATGGAGTCAGCATGGCTGTGGGTACCTCCAGAATGTCATTGACTCTGTTCTGTCTCACAGTAATCCACAATGCAAAAGACTGTCATTCAGGATTTTGAAAGGTGATCACATTAGTGTGACTGGACAACGTATTGCAAGAAAGATATTATTCCTATAACTATCAAGAGGTATCTTCACTGTTCATGTGCAAATAGAAAATGTCATCACAGTGATTTCCACATCAACAGCTTAGGAGATGACATATTTCTTGAAAGTTTAAACAATTTGGATCACATTAGTGCTGAACTTTCCAATGTAGGATGCAGTGAAGCTCATGTGATGGTTACAGTTCCTAAGCTGATTTTTGAGAAAGGATGGTTAGGGACATTAAACTAACTCTGAACTCCCTGAAAATTTTAAGAGTCCACCCTGAAACAACTGATATCCACTGATAAATAGTAGTTAAACCCACATATTTGTTTATTTCATTATATGTACATTTATGTTTATGAATGAATTAGTTAACGTGTTGTGACACTATGTGTCCTTCCTTAGATCGTAAGCAGAGCTACTGAAATCTCGTGGCCGAATCAATGACCTAAGGTAGGCTGCGTATTTTCTCTTCTGCTCACTCTGACTCATTGTGAAAAACATCAGGTTGTAGTAAGTCCCTGCAGTTAAAACAGAAAAAAATTATAGCCTACTTTCAATTACTGGCTTACAAAAATCAATTAGACTTGTTTCTGAATAAAACGTTGCTTATAATTAATGATTTGATTTTTATCTCCATTTTCAGTTCACTGCAAAATTTATACAGTTTGTCCAGTGTAGCTTGGCACTTTTAATGAGGATCTGTTAAGAGCAGAAGCAAGAAGGCAAATATATCCCACTCATAGACTTCCATGGATTAGTAGTGGTGTGCAGAGAACAAGTGCATCCATACTCTCACAATGCAGGCAGCACACACCTGTTTTATGCTTCTCATAAATTAGAGAATTCAATGTTCTGTTTAAGTGAAATTGAAACTAATAATGCCTTATACTATGATATAATGTAAATGGATAGATAAATATAATCACCAATCGTTGGCAGGTGACACACACACAGAACGATTTAACTTCTACACACTTTTGGAGCAAATGGCTCCTTCTACTAGCAGAAGAGTTGAAGGGGAAGGAAGAGGGGTGAAGGAAAACGACTGGAGAGATTTAGGGAAAGGGGTATAGTTTAGAACTCACCCAGAACCCTGGCTCAGGGAAGACTTACCATAAACATCGCGCATGAGTTAATAAGAGTGAAAAGCTATATGCACTGTATGTAGTAGAGGTGGGAGGGGAGATGGTGAAAAATAGATAAGTCAGGAAATGAAAGATGTAGAAAACAAAAATGGAGTGAAGAAAGGAGTAGTTACAGTGAAGGAATACTGAGACAAAAGGGGTTAACATAAATTAAGGGCAGATGGGTGGCAAGAACCAAGGACATGTTGTAGTGCTAGTTTCCACCTGCAGAGTTCTGAGAAACTGGTGTCTGGGGGAAGAATCCAGATGGCACATGTGGTGAAACAGCACCGAGGTCATGTTGTAGAGCATGCATTGCAACAGGATTTTGTGTGTTGCCTATATACACCCTCTGCCTACGCCCATTCATCCTGACTGATAACTGGGTAGTAGTCATGCTGATGTACAAGGCTGAACAGTGTTTACATAACAGCTGGTATATGACAAGTGTTGTTTCACAGGTAGCTCTCCCTTTGATAGCATATATTTTGCTAGTTACAGGGCTGGAATAGGTGATGGTAGGAGGGTGCATAGGGCAAGTCTTGCATTGGGGACAGCCACAGGGGTAGGAGCCGTAGGGTAGGGAGATGAGTGCAGGAGGAGCATAGGCTCCGACAAGGACATTGCAGAGATTGGGAGGGCTACGGAAAGTAATTCTAGGTGTGGTGGGCAAAATCTCAGACAGAATGGATCTTATCTCAGGGCATGATTTTAGAAAGTCATGGCCTTGTCAAAGTAGTTGATTAATACATTCAAGACCAAGACTTCTTAAAATAATGCCCTGAAATGAGATCCATTCTGTTTGATATTTTGCCAACCACATCAAGAATAGTTCTTCATCACCCTCTCGATCTCTGCAATAGCCATGTCAAATCCTAAGCTCCTTCTGCACCCACCTCCCAACCCTACAGCTCCTACCCTTGTGACCATCCCCACTGTAAGATTTGCCCTATGCACCCTTCTACCACCACCTATTCCAGCCCTGTAACTGGCAAAACATATACTATCAGAGGGAAAGCCACCTGTGAAATGACACGTCATATACCAGCTGTTATGTAACCACTGTTCGGCCTTTTACATCGACATGACTGCCACCCAGTTATCAGTCTGGATGAATGGGCATAGGCAGAGGGTGTGTATGAGGTGCATTCAAAAAGTATGATGACTTTATATTTTTATGAAAAAATATTTATTTATTCATCAATGTTCATGTTATCCCCTTCAAAGTAACCCGTCTCAGATAAAATACACTTGTACCATTGCTTCTTCCAATCCTCGAAGCACTTCTCATAAGCACTTTTTTGCTACAGCCCTGAGTACTTCCAGCGATGCAGCTTTTATTTCCTCATCATTGAAAATCTACCTCCTTTCATAGGTCTCTTCAGTTTTGGGAACAGGAAAAAGTTGCAGTGGGCCAATATCATGGCTGAGGCATCATTGTCGTGTTGCTTTTGTCCCAAACATGTCTCACAAACAACAATGAATGAGCAGGTGCATTGTTGTGAGGCGAAAGCCATGAATTATTTTTCCACAAATCTGGATGTTTTTTGCATATTGCTTCTTGCAGACGGCGCAAAACGTCAAGGTAATACTCCTTACTGACCGTATGACCTTGAGGCAAAAATTCATGATGCACTACGCCATGGTAATTCAAAAAAACAATGAGCTAAACTTTGACACATTTGATCGATCTTGGTGTGCTTTTTTCGGTCTTGACTCTCCGGGAAGCTTCCATTGGGAAGACTGGGCTTTGGTTTCGATGTCATAACCGTAAACCCATGTTTCGTCACCAGCTATGACCCTTTTGAGCAAATCAGGATCATCACTGACGTCATTCAAGAGCTCCTGAGTGGTGCTCATGCAACAGTTCTTCTGATCAGAACTGAGAAGTTTTGAAACAAACTTAGCTGACACATGTCTCATATGCACAACATAAAAAAAATTGCGTTGACACGAGCCAACTGATATGCCAACATCCTCAGCAACTTCTCTTACAGTAATTCGACGATTTTCCAAAACACTTTTCTTCAGTGCTTCGATGTTATTATCTGTTGTTGATATGCTGCGACGTCCAGAGCAAGGTTCATCATTGGCATTTTCTTAGTCATCTTGAAAGAGATTGTACCATTTGTAAACATTTTCTTTTACTTAGAGCAGACTCACCGTATGTGACTGTCAACATTTCAAGTGTTTTAGGGAACTTGATTCCATTTTTCACACAAAATATGATGCACATCTTTGCTCTACTTTCTAATAATAATCAAAAATCGTCCAGCACCCTAAAACACGTCTAACCCTTCTATCTGTCAAAAACAAAGTATGCTGTACACTTGAAACTGTAAACATATGTTTGGGACATGTGTGCCAATGTAACAATAAAAAAGTTTGATAATCGAATGTACATTGCCCATGCAATTTGAAATGTCACCTTACTTGTTGATCTGCCCTCGTACACCCGACACACAATATTGTGTTGCAGAACATGCTGCACCACATGACAGTCATGACATTGGTGTCTGTTTCACCACATGCACCATCTGGATTCTTCCCCCAGACACCAGTTTCTCAGAACTCAGCAGGTGGGAACTAGCACTACAACACGTCCTCAGTTCTCATCATCCATCTGGCCTTAATTTACATTAATTCCTTCTGCTTCAGCATTTCTTCATAGTAACTACTCCTTTTTTCACTCCATTTTATTTTTCTACACCTTTCATTTTCTGACATGTCTATTTTTCACTGTCCCCCCTCCCACTTCTGTTACATATAATGCACTTAGCTTTTCACTCTTATTAACTCATGCATGATGTTTTAGTGGTAATCTCTGTCTTGCATATTACCCTGTCTTCCACCTTTAACCTCTGAGGCTTTCAAATCCCATCTGGTGCATCCCCATCCCATCCGCCAAGTTTCCCCTGACCACGGGTTCTGGGTGAGTTTTCTGAACTGTATCCCTTTCCCAAAACATCTACAGTCCTTTCCTTTCATCCACCTTCCATCCACTTCAACTCTTCTGCCAAAAGAAGGAGCCACTGCCTCTGAAATCTTGTAAAAGTTAAACCCTTTTTGTGTGTGTTTTCACCCGCCACCACTTGGTGAATAGATTTTGATCCATCCATTTACATTATATTATCAATAATAATTTTCAGTGTTATATTGTGATACGTTCAACAATGAAACCCATTGCCACAAATTATTTATCAGCAAAAGAAAAAGGCATTCAACAATAGCCAACACAATACTACTACACAAATGTTGCTTGCTGTTGAAGTTTGAAAGCTTATTGGTCCACAGTTACACGATTTCTACTGATTCCTTTTGCCAACAGCCCCTGCTAGAAGTGCCAAATTACAGTGGAAAAAAAACTTCAGTGCACAATGACAGAAATTTTGATGCTCAATGAAACCAAATATAGACTAAACATTATCAAAATCTCCATGTTCAGCACTCAAGTCACAACAGGAAAAATGTAGGAGAGCAGGGTGTATACGTGGACAAAGAAAAAAAAATTCCCGCCTTTTTCCCGGATTTCCCGGTAAAAAATACACGTTCTCCCGGGTGGAAATACACTTTTTCCGTGTTAAGTGACAGTACACTCTTCCTTGGCACTGTAAAACACATCAATCCTTTGAATTTTTATGGTTTTACATACCAATGTAGAATTTTCAGGCACTTCAGAAAACGAAACTCCCGGGAGGAGGTATTATTTTCGTATTACGAAGGTATAAATTTGAATTTCACCAAATACCGCATGTCACTTTCCGAAGCATTGAAATCGAGATTGCGATGCACTTTTGTAAGCCAGTTATAGCTTACGTCACTTGACCTCGCCCGCTGATGACAGCATAGGACACGTGATGTAGTCAGTCAATGGCAAGATCACTCTTAAGTAGCGGGAACACATAAATAAGAAAAGTTCATTGTTTGAATTAAGATACATCACACAAATGTGCCAATAAAATTCTTAATAACGACATAAATGACTGATATGGTCTCGAAATTCTTCTAAATGGTCGTCCTCAAAGAGTTGATTTTAAAATGAGAGTCAAACGCTTTGTGATTTAAGAAATTCATCGTACATTCTCGCACACAGTTCATCTTGAGCAAAAGGAAATTTGCTTTGAATGTAAAGCTTTTCAAACCACCATCTGCAATATTTTCCCGTGACCTGTTAGACATTGGTTCGTTTCAGCAGTTGCAAGAGAGCGCCAGATAACAGGCGTCACCACACTTGCGCAGCTACGATGACGCAGGAAGCCCATATGTTCATACGGGTAAATATTAAAAGATCTTATATTATGTCATAAAAGAAACAAGACAACAGAGGATACTTCAAGAGCATCGGAATTTTGTGAACCACACTAAAATGAATAATTCGGCTTAAAGTGCACATTCGTATGTCCATATTCGGATGTAAATTTTCTTGGAGTACCAGTGCTGTATTATCTCAAGTTTGGTTCTTCATTATGGTATAATGCCATACATGCACTTGAAATGCAGCGAACAGTTGAAACCAACCAGGAGTGTGAAATTAAACTCTTTGTTTCAAATAAATTGACTGCCTCAGCAGAAAAGATTAATAAAAGCCAAATCTCTTTAGCAAACGGACAAAAATAACTTCACTATTCAGCAAGGCGATTAATGCTTGACTGTCAGAAAACTGGAAATAAAATCTCAAAGTAATAACATATTTTTGCCTTCAGTTACTAAGCCAACGCCTTCCGTTACTAAGCGAACGTATTTTAATTCATTTGATAGCTCCCGGCGACAAAAATCCATTTCATCATCATTTAACGTGAGAGCAATAAACGAAGACGAAACAACAAAATCACTGAACGAAAGACGGGTCACGTGGAGACGACCCACCTCCCCACCACAACTCTGACTGCTCTGTGCATCAGCCCCAGATTTACTATATTCCCGAACTGGGGCAATATTAGGTAGTGGTACCTCAGTAACCAGAAGTGGGAGAAGGTACTACGCATACGCGACTGAACTGCGCATGCGCAAGAGCCCGCCCGCAACTGCTCAAACGACTGGCTCTGAGCACTATGCGACTTAACTTCTGAGGTCATCAGTGGCCTAGAACTTAGAACTAATTAAACCTAACTAACCTAAGGACATCACACACATCCATGCCCAAGGCAGGATTCGAACCTGCGACTGTAGCGGTCGCTCGGCTCCATACTGTAGTGCCTAGAACCGCATGGCCACTCCGGCCGGCTCTTAAACGACTCTAATTTAAACAGTTGTCACATCATGCTCATCGGAGGCAATTTGTTGTTATGAAGCATTGCATAGTCCTCCTAAGCCTTCGACACACTGTGCTGTTGGCAGACGCTAGTATGAGCACTGTGTTTTGTTGTTGTATACGGCACATTTCCTTTGAAACTAAAGTTTTATTTTCGTTTTTTTTCTCTCGTTCATGTTTTGTTGCTGCAGTATTATTCTGCAGTAGTGGGATACAGTAATATCCTTAGTTACAGCATTGGTTCTTACCAATCCAAAATCATAAAAATTTAACTGAAAACCAAAACAATGAAAAATTCCCAGAATTCTAAACAATTCCTGGGTTTTTCCCGGTTTTCTCCCGAATGAATAAATTCCTGGGTTTTTCCCAGATCTCCCAGATGTCCCGGGTTGTATACACCCTGGAGAGGTACTGGAATTGTTTTGCAATTATGGTTCCAAATTCATGGTGCCACATCCTATATTAAACAATCTGTACTTAATTTGACGCTCTGGCAAGTCCAACCAAGAGACTATTATATCAATTAATTATATCAACAGTATGTGCAATATCCATATATGCAAACAGAAAAAACTAGTGTTTGAACGGAACAGTGTTACATGCACAAATGAAACAAAATAAATAAATTCTAAAGCAGTTCAATGATCTGCAGTACAAATGATCATGACATATACTCAGCATGGTTTTGAGAAAGAGACATTTACTGAACTAGTGTTAGAGTCACTGTAGAACAGTTGACAAATATATTGAAGTTGAGATATGTTCACAGTGCAGAGACTACAGAAAAATAGAGCAAAAAGAATTAATTGAATCTGTCCATGGTTGTCTGCTAATTCTGGTAACAGTACCAAAAGTGCCTAAAGTCTAAATTACCGTAATACACATAATGGTCTATCTCCTGTTTACTGATGGTGATACATTTTTAAATAGTGAATTATACTATATTCAAAGTGGTTAAAACTAATTTTTTTAACAATACAGAAGACTTTCCTTCTTGAGGCTATCTTTCAACTGGCATGCTCTTCTGCATATACTTTGTTTTTGCATAGCTAATATGAAATATGTGTATGTAGATGGTCAAAGTTTAATGCCTAACAAATGTTGAGATCATAAGAATTGAAAACAGTCATTCATTTGGGAGGAATTTAAGGAAAAAAAGACTAGTGTCTTGTTAGCGGAACCATCCCGACAAACACTTGAGTGATCCCGAGAAAGCTCTGGAAACATATATAAGAACAGTGTGTCAGAGATTCGAAAACTATTCCTGTAAAAGTTATGGTCAATATGAGCGAAGATGTCAATGGACATTTCCAATTTTTTAGAGAAGTTCAATGTAAGTGTTGCTGTTACCAGTTTGTGAAAAATCTGTAATCTACAGTCAAAAAACAGAAGATATCACATTTGCCTTCCATTTACACAGACATACATGAGACTGACGGTTATATACAGTTATTTCATAAAGTATTTGGCGTCTAGACATCATATATCTGAAATTTCTATTGTTACAGTTTGTAATCCTACTTATGACATTTGTTTCCCAATACAACAGTATGAACGTGTTACATACACAATGAATTAGTCTTAATAACTGTTTATGTAGCTTATAAGTTATTACAATTATGATAAACAGTTTAGCTTGATAAATCTACAATTAGAACTAACCCGATCACACTACAAATAATTAATATCATAAGCATGTTATTTGATTAACAAAAGCAATGAAAACTATTATACAGTAGAACAGAGTATTGAAATTCTTTTGAAGGTATTAATATTGTTGCTCTGGCAGTGAAAGCAGACAGTACTGTTGAAGTAGCACTGAAACACTAGGCTTCAATCACTTATGCCTTTATGGGTTTAATCTGCCAATATTTACCTAGACATTTTGGCAAAGGATATCGCCACCGACCATCAATCTGGCACACAGTTGAAGTGTTTCCCTCCAGCTTCATGCCATCATGGCACCTGAAGATAATACTTGCACCAAGACCAGTACCAGCCTCGATATTCTCAAGCCATCCATTGTACAGGATGCCCGGATGGCCACAGTTTATTTCTACACAACAAAATTGTGCCAGGAAAACAGACAATACGACATTTATCATATCTGTAGCAACTAATGTATTTCAAAGCACCAAGAAGCTGAGATGGAAATATTTTTTTTTTAATTTTGATATTTCAATTAGTTGATCAAAAATTCCATTGCATACACTTACTATGAAAATTTCTCTCTGACCTGCCTGATACTGTCATATTACTTTTACTTAACTGTAAATTTGAAACAAAATTCTAACATATTTTTGAAATCTAGTAATGTCAAATACTAGAAGAATTATAAATACAATCTTTTGTTAATGAATTTAGCCTCTTAGGGCAAAGAGCCTTTGAAATAGATTTGAAAGTGGAGAAGAAGGAAAATGAAAATAAAAATACTGAGACAAAATTAAACAATATTTTCTTACATGAATTAATTATTAATAGCTTCCACTAAAGGTAGAAACTATCTTCAAACATTACACAGAAAGAGTACTTTATTAATGTAACAAAAACCTCTGACTCATTGATCAGACTCACTGAAACTGTTGCTCAATACTGGGACTCAACAAACATGCAACACGGACACACATTTTCTAAAAGAAATGATCTACAAGCAAATGCAGAACTGAATGTTCCTAAGCTGACTTTTAGCAATTTTCCCTACTATCTAAGGTACATAAACTCAATGACATTGCTGCCGGTTTCACTAATTGTTAGATTAATACTACTTTTCTCAGTTTCCTTCAATGCTTTCGTCCTGCATGTATATATATGCCTAACATGCAAATTATGCTGCTAGTATAAAGTCAGTTTCTCAAACATACATAAAAAATTATATTTTTTTCTGTGAATACACTTCAATAAATTGGCACAGGGCAGCTAAATCTGCTGGACTAAATTCTGAGCTGCATTAAAATGGAATTTCGTATTGAAATAAACACAAAGTTGGTAAATCAGTGTTCACAAACATGGATTAGAGATATGCAATGTGGAAAAATTCATACTAAAGTTTGACATATTGTTGTCAGAAAGAAAAAGAAATATTGAGTTTTCAGAACTGAGATTACATTCTTTGGTGGATAATGGAGAGAAAATGCGTGTAGAAATTGCTGAATAGAAACTGCTGAAAGTTTAAAAGGATGAATAAAGAAAGACGAGTAAGCCAAAATCAAGAGTACAGGGGAAAATGTATGTAGAAAGGCTAGAATTCATCTCATTGCTATCAGACTCTATTTTTATTCTCTGTCCATCTGTATAATGCATATGGTACAGGGTCCTTTTGATTCTATCATATCTTCAGATTACTGAATTGTTTGTACAATTAGTAGACCTATTATTTTGGATTCTCAGTCTGCACTGGGGCCTGAACAATATTTATAGCCTCCACCATGAAAGATATTTCTTGGAATAATATTATGAGAAGGAAAGCTGCTACTCACCATATAGCAGAGACGCTGAGTCACAGATAGGCACAACAAAAAGAATGAGATTTTCACTCTGCAGTGGAGTGTGCGCTGACATAAAACTTCCTGGCAGATTAAAACTGTGTGCCCGACCGAGACTCGAACTCGGGACCTTTGCCTTTCGTGGGCAAGTGCTCTACCATCTGAGCTACCGAAGCACGACTCACGCCCGGTACTCACAGCTTTACTTCTGCCAGTATCTCGTCTCCTACCTTCCAAACTTTACAGAAGCTCTCCTGCGAACCTTGCAGAACTAGCACTCCTGAAAGAAAGGATACTGCGGAGACATGGCTTAGCCATGGCTAAGCCATGTCTTTTTTTGTATGTGCGTCTGTTGTGACACAGTAAACACATAATTTCACAATCTTTATGTAATGGGTACAATTTGGTAGTTCTTTCACATTATATGTTTTCTTTCCTATGTCTTTGGTGTCCAAAACAAATGTATACTGTTTCTGAACCTTACAACTGCTATATCAATGACCCCACATGCATTAAAATATTGCAACTCATAAATCTTTCTTCCTCGTAAAATAATTTCTTCAGTTGTTGTGTGTATGCAGAAAACTATTAAATCTATCTCCAAATGCCAGCAAACATTTTCTCTCAGCATCTAATATTATCCTAGACTGTAAACTGTCCCACATGTAGGATATACAGGGTGTCCCAAAAAGAATGACCTGATTTTAAATAGTATTATTTATTACGAAGAAGGGATTAACACCAACAAATTGCATACTAAATCACTCAGAAAATACAGAAGTTTATAAAAATCCATCATAAATGTTCAATATGTCCTCCATTGGCTGTACGGACGACACCTAGCCAATAGCCGAATTCATCCCACACTGAACGTAAGGTGTCTTTGTCACTGAAGCTACAGCAGCTGATATTTTGGTTTTTAGTTCATCAATGTCACGAGGTAAGGGAGGAACATAAACGCATTGTTTAACATAACCGCACAGGAAGAAATCACATGGTGTTAAGTCAGGGGGCCTAGGAGACCAAGACAGTAAAGCCCGGTCTTGGGGTCCTGTATGCCCTATCCAACGTTGAGGCACACTGGCATTGAAGAAACTGCGCACGTTGTTGTGCCAGTGCGGTAGTGCTCCATCTAGCTGATAGATGAAATTGTCGAAGTCAAGTTGTGGGAATGACCAGTTCCGTAGCATTGCAAGATATGATTGTCCTGTTATGGCTTCTTCCTCAAAAAAGCAGGGTCCATAAACGTTACTTTGCGAAACAGCACAAAAAACATTCACTTTTGGTGAATCACGTTCATGTTCAATTGTTTCATGAGGATTTTCAAGGCCCCATATATGCACATTATGACGGTGAACCTTACCACTAATATGGAAAGTTGCCTCATCGCTGAATATCAACCATGACATAAAAGTGTCATCTTCCATGTACCCTAGAATAGCATTGCTGAAGTCCATTCACTTCATATCATCAGTATCTTGAAGAGCTGGTACCAGTTTTAATTGGTATGGTTTGAGAGCTAAACGACACCGTAGCACACGCCACACTGTCATACGTGGTAACGCAAGTTCTCAGCTAGCATGACACGTAGACATGCGGGGTCTCCACTCAAATGCTCGTTGGATTTGTTCCACTGTTTGTTAAGGAACACATGGCCGGCCAGGACTTTTGCCTTTACAGAGGCACCCTGTTTCTTCAAACTGTTTATATCATTGTCAAATGTTCTTCAGTGATGGTGGTTTAGCACGTAATCGAATATGAAATGCCCACTCAACTGTGATCACTGATTGAGTAGGACTAAATTCAATAACACAATAAGCCTTCTCTTGCCATATTGCACGAGACTGGCTGCACGCTCCAGGTCAGTGCTCGTAGCGACATCTAGCAGATTTTTTCTGAAACTCTGGACCATGCTCATTACATCTAGCGCTGTTTCAGTTACCTAGTGAAAATTGTCTCAATATTATTAATAGTTAAAATTGGGTCATTCCTTATGGGACACCCTGTATTTGCCTTTTTTCTTTTATCGTGCCTACACACCTATTATGCACTGTTAGTGACTTCCCGCAAGTTAATTCAAAGTAATGTTTCATTATTCACATGCTGTAAGCATCACTTTCCTTTCTAGCCTCCCTAAGTGCAAAACTTACATACACAAAAACATCTGCATCTATAATCTGCAAGCCACCTTGCATTGTACATTTGAGCATACATCTGATCCTACTATCATTTTCCCATTTCCCATACAAGTGGGACGTAAGCTCTCTCACTTTCAATAGAAAACCTCTCCATGACACATTATGCCATTCTTGTAGTGACTGCCACTGAAGTTTGTTGAGCATATCAGTGACTGCCACTGAAGTTTGTTGAGCATATCTGGAAGACATACTAAATAAATCCAAACTGGTAAACATCTCAAACTGATGAGCAATACTCAAGGATCAGTTTAACAAGTGTTTTGTAGGTCACTTTTGCAGAATGTATTTCCTTGAGATTCTTCCAATAAATATCGTCCAGGCATCTGCTTTCTCTACAATTACTTTTATGTTGTCACACACTTTAGGTTGGCCCAGATGGTTCCAGTTAGAAATTTTATGGTTGTAAATGTTACCAGAGGTTTTTTTACCACTAGTTAAATATCTTTACCTACGTATGCACAATATGTTACACTGGGATGACCTACAACGACCCACTACAGCACAAAAAATACATGAAATTTTAATCACTTTTCAAGTAATAAGCACTCATGAGAACCGTTATGTAAAAAAAAAGATATACATCCATGAGTTCTAACACACACGCGCACACACACACACACACACACACACACACAAACAAGAACTGTTCAACCTTCTGCTACACAGTGTTCACTGTGGATTTTGATAATAAGGTGCACGAGTGTGGGCAAAAAATGTTTAACAACAAGTATCAGTATCCTGTCAGAAAGTATGTTTCACATCTCATCAGTGCCAATCTGACCAGATGCTTTGACAGTCAAATTTTCTGAGTGTACCACCAGTTAGGCTCACTTCTGTTATCCATTTCCCCATCTTTCAATAGTACCACTATTCATTTCGATAGCTTTCTGATCCACAAATTCTTTTTTCTAGTTACATTACTTTGATTTTTCCAGAAATTCAGATCTCATTCGGCACAGTAAATTTCACTTGTATCAGCATGTGCCACTGATTCTGAGAGATTTCTCATTTCAGTTTTCCTTTTACATCTGGTGATATATTTTCCCTTTGTTCCTCCTTCTCCTCTTCTAAAAATTAAGGAACCCCAGTTCCAAAAAACTGAAGAGTAATGAATACCCTCCTGTTATCAGTGAACATTGCACATAATTTATCTTCTACATTGGTAAAGTCTGAAAAATTACACGATGCATTAAAATCATTAAGAGAAATCATAATTCATTTTGTACACCACTATAACAATATCATATTTATTTGTGTTCATTCAATACAGGTTTCTCAGAGCAGTTATACCTGATGTTCTGCCTCTTTACAGTCACTTCCTTCCATGCAACAGATAGACATCCATAACATAGATGTATAGCAACAGCAAATTATTTTAGCCACAGTAAACATAATTTTAATAAAGCAGAGTCTTAGCGACTAGTCAGACATTTAGCACTGTGTCTTCAATAATACTGATAAATGCACATTTACATGGACTTAACACCAGGGAGCAGAAACTATGCTAACATCAAACACTGAAACATTTATCATCCTCTATTAATAACAGCAACAGCAGGATTCCAAAACGAACATAAAAAAAAACAAAGGGAATTTTTCTTCCTGGATGAAGATATATAGGTAAAATCGTATTGTCTGTTACTTCCTTAACAATTTTTGTGTGCCTGTTGTTAATAATTATTGGTTATTATATGTCTGTGTATCACTTTCTGTCATGATTCTTTTTCTGAGCATTCCTTTTTATTTCAACAGAGCATATCACTAAGCATTAGGTCACGTATCTTTCTCCAGTACTTCATAGAGAACAACAAATAAAGACAGAAGTATAATGGCATGAGTGATGTGTCATCTGTTACATGCAAATGTGTAGCTACTTACACAAGCCTGGATAGTTTGAATGCGTTTGATTCAATGTATCTACTGACTGTAACAGCAGAATGCTGAGACTCTACTTTGATAACTTTTTGATGAATATTAATAAAAAGTTTTGCACACATGCTCTAATATAGTGAAAGATAATTCTGTTAGAAGTTAAGCTAGCGAACGAAGACTCAAAAAAAGGTTAAAAGAAGAACAAGAAAAATCATGTTTCCTGTGACAATAGCACAATTTATGTGATGTGTACAGAAATACAGAAACTAGAAGAAATAGTGGGTTATTAAATTCTGTAGTTAGCTTATTTGCACTGCATTTAGCAGTTGGCATTAGCATTTTGTGTTCAAATGTTTCATACATTAGTAAACAAAAAGTTTTTCTTGGGGCTTTATTTTCATACTTTTTGGTATCTTGATTTTAATTTTGGGTGCACTGATGTGCATAAGCAATAATAATAATAATAATTTAAGGGAAAGAGGAAAAAATAGCATTAATACAGATGAAAAATTTATCTGCTGAGGAAATAATAGTGATTAAGATTAGTGATGACTAACATTGTGCAAAGTTCACTGTTGTGAATTATGATTATTGTTCACAGCATGTAATGTTATCACTGAAATCTCTATGTGCCATAATGTCTCTGTTACCTATCACAAATGAAAAGAACAGAAAATGGTGACAGTTATTGAAATATGTTACACAGTTCAGAAGTAATGCTCATGGTTTGGATTAATATATTTTACAAATTACATTTCATTGTGGTATCACTGTTTCATACATTGCTGACCTGCATTAACAAAATGGCATAGTAAAATAAATAGCTACAGAATGATCATCAAAACTTTACTTTTAATTAAATTAGGCTGTCTTCTTCTCATGAATTTCGTATGTTCTGTATTTAGTGTTCCATGTACAGACGTACATTAAGAGTTTTTGAAGAAGATATGAACTTACAGAAGTATTCTGTTTCCCCTGAAGAGGTGTCATCAGATATGTTTACAAGTAGAGAGACTGCATGCAACTACTTAAACAATTGTAACACATTTCACAGTTAATAGTCAGAAATGTGCAATCATGACATCCAGAAAGAAATGAGGAACGTAAGTAAATTTTATAACATTAAAATTAACGGAAAAAGAGAAACAGTGTGCTGACGTACCAGAAATTGTTATTTCACTTTTGTTGATACAAGCTTCATAAACTACTTCACATGCATATATGCATAAACTAATACACACGTACATATGCAAATCTACTTTATGTTGGATGAAATCAGCATTGCTCAGTTCCTTTTCATTAGATTTGTTATTTCCTCAGAAAAATATTTAAAAGCCCCATCATTTTGTTACTTAATGAGATTCCGTAACAGTAGCCAAGACTTATTCATTTCTTTGTCACACTGTACATTACAGACATTATTCTCCCGCTTCGAGGATTCTTTAGTATTCATAATTTTATCTCCAGTCTCCTGCTCATAAAATACTTGCCCCCAAATTAATAGATTTATTGGTGACTGGGAAATGATAAGATGCTCTGTTGTGAAGATGCTGGGTGGTGGTAAGTGACAGCTCATTAGTTTCAAAGATAAGGAATGGTAATAAACCAGAATCTTAATCACTTAATGACAGTGTTGGTTAGTTGTAGGAAGCTGCTGATCTGAACAGCATATGCTGTGTTTAAATAATTAATTGGGACACTGAAAAATATGGCATGGACATGCTTAGTCTGCTAAACCTCCACTTGTAGCTGTAGCAATAAATGTTCCTGTGACCTCTTTCTCTGAGATGCCTTTGATGCAATAGCTGAGTCAGTTTACTGTCATGTGCAAACCCCGGATATCTTATTGTATTTTGAAAACTGACAACTGTTTTGCTATCTGTAATACAGGTGGTATAAAGTGACAACTGTGTTGTTCATCTGCAATACAGGTGGACAACAGCATATGTAACAGCATATGTAACAACAGCATATGAGATCTTATCCAGTGCAATCCCAACAATCAGTCTTTCCTTCTCATTTTGTCTAAGTCTCCCCTGACCCAATGTTCCAAGACTTTTCCATAACTCTCCCTGTTTCCTTAATGTTGCCAGTCCTTTGATTCTTCCCTCTTCATTAGCCCTTCTGCCAAAAGACAGAGCAACTGGCTCCAAAAGCTTGCACATTACCTTAACTTTTACAAGTGTTTTCTCCTGCTGCCGCTTGGTGATTAGGCTTTCTACCTGTCCAGTTACATTATATTTTCAAAAATTGATTATTTTTGTTGATGTATTAGCTCCAGGACCAGATAAACATTTCACACCAAACTTTTGATTCAGCAGCCTGATACTGAATGCTGAGACACCAAGCCACATTATTTATGTGCACTTATACATATGCCACTGTCCACTGTTACAAGTCATATGTCTACATTTGACAATCTTTGTACTTTGTACCATCAGATTCTAAATATTCTCTAGCTTCCTTCTCATTTATGTCTAATAATATTTCAACAGCCCAGTAACTTTATAGCATCAATCATCGATCAGAAATTTGGAGCTCTAATTTTACATACGATTTATTCACACCCTGCTCCTCTCATATAATTTTGTGAGTATCATCTGATATTAAATTCTAAAAAATTCAGTCTTCCCATTCATATATAGCCTACATCATTTTTACAAATCTAGTCCGTAATCTACATTTATTTCCTTTGCTTTCAAAAAAAATTAATCTTGTTAAGAGCCCAGCATACTTCACCGATCTCAGTTTTAATATTGACGTATCCTAATTTCTGCTATTGTCCTTACATCTATGTGAAAATACTTTTAACCCAGGCCTACTAGCTAATCTTCAAAAGAGCACTACTGATTGTATGGCACTACAGCGAGATCCAATTCTGATTTTCATGCCATTTTGCATCATCACAGCATGCGTTTCGAAGTTGAGAAGCACAAAACACTCTGATGCATAGCTAGTCCAGACTTACCTTTGCACTCTGGCTGCTCCCCAGTCCACTTCTTGTCAGCTCCACACCTACGTGTTGGCTCCCCTACAAGTGTGTATCCATCCTTGCACTCGTACGTGACAACCGAATTGTAGGAGCAGGATGTGTAGATCGCCTTCCCGTTGCCAGGATTGTCAGGCGGAGGGCACTGCACGGCTGTAACCACAACACAACCACAAACAGACAACAAAAGCCTCATAGCTCATCAACCATATATGTCTTGAAGTAATACCCAAATGTGTATACTACAGGCTACATTTACATCTAAATACAAAATCCACAAGCCACCACACATTGAACAGCAGAGGGTAATTTGTATCACTACTAGCCATTCTCTTTCCTGTTCCACTTGCAAATGGAGTGCGAGAGAAATGACTGTGTATATGCTTCCATATGAGCCCTAACTTCTCTAATCTTGTTTTCATTGTTCTTATGCGAAATGTACAGGAGAATCATTCTGCAATCAACAGAAATCCTGGTTCTCTATATTTTCTGAATGCTGTTTCACGAGAAGAATGTCATCTTCCTTCCAGGGATTACCATTTGAGTATCTTGGAGCATTTAAGTAACACTCATGTGATGATCAAACCTATTAGTAGCAAATCTAGCACCATGCATACGAAATGCTTCACTGTCTTCCTTTAATTCTGACCTGGTGGGGAGACCAAACACTCAAGCAGCACTCAAGAATGGGTCATACGAGTGTTCTATAAGTGGTCTTTATAGATGAGCTACACTTCCCATGTACTGAACTGAAGTACACCATTTACCTTATCTGCTACCGAACTTATGTGCTCATTCCATTTCATATTGCTTCCTGTTGTTTTGCCTATATATTTCACTTATATGGCTGTGTCATGAAGCACACCATTAAGACTGTATCCAAACATTAGAGGCTTGTTTTTAATACCAATCTTCATTAACTTATCTTCTTCTATATTTAGAGCAAGCTGCCATCTATCACACCAAATAGAAATTCTGTCTAAATTGTTCTATACCCTCCTACAATTGCTCAACAAAGAAACTTTCCTGTAACACTATAGCATCATCAGCAAACAATGGCAGGTTGCTCGTCACCCAATCCATCAGATAGTTTATCTATAGACTATAGAGAACTAAGAGCAGCCCTCTCACATTTTCCTGGGGCACACCTAACTATACCCTTGCCTCTAACAATCATTTGCCATATAGGACAACTAACCGCATTCTATTACTTAAGACCCATACCGTATGCTCTGATCTTTGTTTGCAGTCTGCAGTGGCACAGTGTGTCAAAAGCTTTCAGGAAGTCTAAGAGGAACCTGCTTGTTGCCCTTCATCCATGTTATTCAGAATACTGTGTGAGTAAAGGACAAGCTTAGCTTTGCACAAGCAATTTCTGGACAGAATTTTTTCTATCTGAAGGAAATTTATAGTGGAGATGCTGAGTCACAGATAGGCACAACAGACACACACTGAAACTCTTTCCCCACAGGAACCTGAGCAACATGCATGATGCCACCTCAGAAAGCTCTCGATCATGCTCACCTCCTGCTCCCACCTTAGTGTGCCACTGTCCACTGCCTTTACAACTTCCCTCAAAACCTCCCCCATGCCCCCTCATAGCTAACAAACCCTGCCTCGCACTACACTTACCCCACCCCCCAAAACTCCCTCCCACCACCACACTGAATCCTGAACCTAACACACCCACAACACAGTCATGAACCTTTCCTCCAGAAGCCTTACCCCACAGAAATATCAGTCCTTTCCAAAGGCCTCATCTTTTGCCCCACTCCCAAATTCAATCATGCAGGACTTGTTAAAGACCTTCTCCCTGTCCCTACAGTGGAAACACTTTTTCGCCACCAACCCTACCAATCAGACTCAACCAAAGACCAATATTGAACCTTGCCTAATTCAGATCACTCCTCCATCCAACCGTGATCCACCCCACTGCCCCCAAACCACCCCCTGGTAACTTTCCAGAGTTTCCTGACCTCATATCTTGCCTCACTACCATTTCCCAAATCCCTCAACATGCAGACTAACCTTACATCTGCAGGAAGAACCACAGTCCATCATCTAAAAACTGATCCTGACCTTGCAATCCTACCTGCAGACAACAGCTTCACCACTGTTGTTCTGAACCGCAAGGATTACCTGGTGGAAGGGCTCTTCCACCTGTCAGATACTCCCACCTACAAACCTTGCCACAGTGATCCCATTCGAGTAATCCAGCAGGATCTCCAGTCACTACTCAAATTCTTAGGCCCATCCCAGAACCTCTCCCTGGAGTCCATCTCTCTACTCACCTCTACCACTCCCTGCACTCCTACCTTCTACATGCTTCCCAAAGTCCACCCACCTAACCATCCAGGATGCCCCATTGTGGCCAGTTACTCTGCCCCCACTGAGAGAATCTCTGCTCTCGTATACCAACACGGTCTTCAACCTATTACCTGGAACCTACCCTCCTATATAAAAGACACCAACCATTCCCTCCACTGACTCTCCACAGTTACTGTCCATTTATCACATGGTTCCTGGTTGTCACTATTGATACCACCTCCCTACACACTAACACTCCTAATGCCCATGGCCTTACCGCTATTGAACACTACCTTTCCCAGTGCCCGACGGATTCCAAACCAACAACCTACTTCCTAGTCACCATGACCAACTATATCCTCACCCACAATTACTTCTCCTTTGAAGGCATTACCTACAAACAAATCTGAGGAATGGCTATGGGCACCTGCATGACACCATCCTATGCCAACCTACTCATGGGCCATCTAGAGGAATCCTTCGTAAACACCCAGAATCCTAAACCCCTCACCTGGTTCAGATTCATTTATGACAGCTATGCTATCTGGATCAAAGGTGAGGGCACCCTATCCACATTCCTCCAGAACCTCAAAACCTCTCCCCAATTTGCTTCACTTGGTCCTACTCAACCCAACTTCCTAGATTTTGACCTCCACCTCAACTGCCCACCTCTGCCTCTTGCTTGTACTGCATTCCCACTAAAATAATTAGGTTACCCTAGTAAGCAAAACCAACTGTGATCTCTCCATATACACTCCCCCCGCCACTTCCTAAAATTTTCGTAGAAGTGAAAGTCTAATATGTACTGTAACCCAAGGTCTACATTTGGTTGGAAGATCATGCTCTGATTTTGAGTTGGCGAAACCACCGAATGTGAATGCGAAAATAAATGCTGCTGTATCACATAAATCTGTAGTGTGGTCTGATATCTCTTCTCGTACTTCGCCACATTTAACACACTTTTCGTTATAAAAACTTGTGTGTGTATAACATTCCATGTGGGAAAAATATATCTAAAAACAAAGCTGATGTAACTTACCAAACGAAAGCGCTGGCATGTTGATAGACACACAAACAAACACAAACATACACACAAAATTCAAGCTTTTGCAACCGACGGTTGCTTCATCAGGAAAAGAGGGAAGGAGAGGGAAAGACGAAAGAAAGGATGTGGGTTTTATAGGAGAGGGTAAGGAGTCATTCCAATCCCGGGAGCGGAAAGACTTACCTTAGGGGGAAAAATGGACAGGTATACACTTGCACACATACACATATCCATCCGCACATACACAGACACATGCAGATACTTATATCTAAAAACAAAGATGGTTGCAAAAGCTTGAATTTTGTGTGTATGTTTGCGTGTCTATCAACATGCCAGCGCTTTCGTTTCGTAAGTTACATCAGTACAGAAATATCTGCTTGTGTCTGTGTATGTGCGGATGGATATGTGTGAGTGTGCGAGTGTATACCTGTCCTTTTTTCCCCCTAAGGTAAGTCTTTCCACTCCCGGGATTGGAATGACTCCTTACCCTCTCCCTTAACCCCACATCCTTTCGTCTTTCCCTCTCCTTCCCTCTTTCCTGATGAAGCAACCGTTGGTTGCGAAAGCTTGAATTTTGTGTGTATGTTTGTGTGTCTATCAACACGCCAGCGCTTTCGTTTGGTAAGTTACATCACATATATACCTTTTATGGATCATCTGGCATAAATCATAACTCTGTTCTGAAAAACCTAACCTCCGGACACTGTTCTCATTTAACGGGCACCAGTACGGAAATTCAAACACAACAACTGATATCTATATGTGTGCTTCACTGCATTCTATAGTACATATCGTTAATATGTCGATGTGTATTCTTTGTGCCCCTTGTGACTTTTGATCTCTTAAAAAAAAAAAGTAGCAAGCAACCATATTAACCCAACATTCTTTCTTCCTTATACTTTTGAATGAACAAAATGTAATTATGATTATTTTTATTTTCGATAACATTACTGAATGTATTGATATATGCTTGCCCAAGGTATGAGACATTGTATTGTACATCAAATTTCAAGGTAGAATCCAACTTCAGCGCAAAATGACTGTAATTTGGCTGACCGCTCCCTACTCTTCAACAAACCGGGGTATCTGCTCCGGACGGCAATTTTAGGGGGCGCCAAGTTCATATTCTTGAAGGAAAAAACCTTGTTTCACAAAGCGCCTAACATACAATGCACGTTAGTCTATCGATTGCTGATATGATTTTTAAAGCATCGCTGTTTGTTTTGAACATTTTTGAACACATTCTAAATTGATTTCTGAACGAATCGTAAGATGATTTTTGAATGTGTGCACAGAATACGTGATGTCTGAATCCCCATCGCATCTAGAAATAAACTTTCTTGCAGACAAAAGGGGACGGGACTCTAACAGCTAAGCCAAAGAAACCAATCGCTGTCTGTTTATGTGGTTGACTGGCTGTGCGAAAGATAAGCGTTGTTATAATTATTAGCGAAATCGATAGATTCATACTACTAGAATGGAAATAACATGTAAGAAAGATTACATATTATCTTCTCGGTGTATCCAAGAAAATGAAATTTTGATACAAAATTTTTGCCAGATCGCTACACTACTACCGCGGCAAATGCATTGTACGAACACGTAATAACGTCTAACCGGGCAATAAAAGCGGGATAACTAAACCGGTGATTCTGGCAGGGTTAGTTAAGATAAACAGAGTATAAATTTTGACAATGGCAGGTATACGTACAGAGTTAGTTCAAATGGCTCTAAACACTATGGGACTTAACATCTGAGGTCATCAATCCCCTAGATTTAGAACAACTTAAACCTAACTAACCTAAGGACATCACACACATCCATGACCGAGGCAGGATTCGAACCTGCGACCGTAGCAGCAGGGCGGTGCTGGACTGAAGCGCCTAGAGAATTAGTGATGACAAGAGTGTTTGTTGGAACTAGGAAAGTGAAGAAACATGGACAGCACACAAATCATATGGAAGAATATGACGATTCCAAATTTATATAAAAGTTTCGTACTACTATTACTTTACGATCTCATGGTTGAGAAACTGGAGCATATGAATGAAATTTGAAAATATTTCCTAAGATAAAACTTTTTTCTTGTAGGCCAATAGGCATTTTGATGTTGGTACTTCGTGAATTACATTCTGTGTGCTATATATATAAATCAGGTACATTAGATCGATCATCTGTGGCTAAACAGTCTCGGTTATTTGGCGTGTGTTACAACTGCTGCAATACCAGAAAGGCCTATTTCGTTTTACCTACCAGACAGTGACAAAATAGACATAATCAAATCGAAAAAGCAGACCAGTCTTGGGTACTATTCGTGTTAACAGCTTTTTCGGTATTCGACGACAATTTTTATTTTTCATGTAGCTAAACGTTTGACGAACTTTGGTGAGGTAATAGATTCTTTCGCAGAAAGGAAGGCACGCCATGCAAAGCTGTAGTAAGATTACAGAGCAAAAAAAAAAAATGCTGGGACGTAAGGATTGAAGATATGTGTACTGTCTTGCATGTATTTTGTCTTTACTGGTTCTATGTTTCCTTTAGGCCTATTTATTTTATGTCACGCAAAGGAGAAAGTTATTAGCTAATAAGCAAGAAAGGGTGCAAATTTCCTGAAGAGTTTTTATTCTCCCGGTCACAAATAATCCCACCCAGTATTAAGCGCGATTTTTTTATTTTTTTTATTATATATATATATATATATATATATATATATATATATATATATATATAGTTTTTACTTGGTGCGGGGGGGGGGGGGGGGGGGGTCGGATGCGAAACCGGCCGACTGGGAGAAGGAGATGCACAAAATGACATTTTAATTTCCTCTGTCCGGAATATAGGTTTGATAGATTCCATTGCAAAATATACACTTTTGGATTCCACAGAGCGAAATATAGTGGCGTGCGATGGAAGAATGCTGTGTGAAGAGCCGTGGCACTGCACTTCGGCACACTTAAGACCACATAACATTTATTACATTTCCTCAAGCATATAATTATGTTTTATATATCAAACTCTTCAGAAAGATGCGCTAGAAAATGAACACATTTTAGAAAAATCAAAGGGGGGGGGGGGGGGAAGGGGGCGCTATCAAGTTTTTGCCCCGGCTCGGTATTATCATAGATCCGGGGCTGCTCCCCCCCCCCCCCCCCCCCTTTTCTCCACACACGCAAAAGTTTCTTTTCAACTTCCCACGTTTTATGGTTTGATACATTTTTTGTTGCCTTGCGAACGCAAGATTCCTTATTACAGAGTGGTAAACAATAAAGGTCTTACTTGAAAGAAACATGACAAGGGCTCCGCAATTAATCCCAAAATCTTTTACTGCTACGGTACTTACTTTTTTCGTTCTATAGTTTTCTGTTCCGCCTAGCTTCTTCACGCTGTTTATCGTGTCGGATAGGTTACATTTTAAAAACGAGTAGCTGACACACACACACACAACTTGAACACGAATCGAGCGAAACACAACCATTATAGCAGTCGCGGCAGTGACATTAACAATCGGCGTCCAAATGAACTCAACAATGAACCCTACCTACTACACTAGCAATAGTGCTGCTGTCTGTTGGTCACCTACTTTTCAAATTATATGCTATTCTCTTTCTCTATATGCGTGATCACGTCTATTGCAAGTGCAAGTGCCGTTTGAGTTCCAGCGGTTCCCCGTTTCGGCCTACCTGACCTATGCATTAAGTCCGGTCCTGCTTCTGTCAACTGACCACGATATTGGAAAATCATAAATGTGCGTCTGCGCCTACACTCTTGCGATACTGAAGCCTAGCACTCCCCTAAAAGGTCCTGGCCGAGTTTCCTTCGCTGGACCACTGTCCCCTTTCGAGTTGCTATACTCAATGAAATGAATTGCAGTTTCGTTTATTGCCAGACACAATAAGGCGCAAAATGCTCCGCCAAATAAACATCTAGATTGTACAGGTACATATCACTTACTTCAAATGATTTTCCTGCGTTCTCTACTCTTGTCATCTGGCTGAAGGCACACCCACCTGAATATAACGTCACTGCGGTGAGTACTCTTGCCTGAAAGTTCACTGGTTGTCAAGTGTTTTGTTATATACAGGGTTGCCTCCGTCCTGATGTATCGGGACCGTCACCGTAATGGACTTTCTTGTCCCGACATCACGACACGACTTGGGTTGTCATATCTAGCTGTGACCATGTCGGGATACTCTGAGATGGGGGTGTAGAAATGAAGTAAAAATTTGTTTAATTTTTATTTAGAACACATTTGTATGGAACTTCTTGTAGCAGAGGTAGTTGGTACACCATATTTTTCGGATGATTTCACCTTTTTCAGCATGTCTTTTTTTCCCTTTAACGTATTTATAAATATCTGTGCGAGTCAGCATGTAGTGAAACTATCACCGTAAGATTGATTCTACAGTCCCTGGCAGCAGTCGATTTCTTTCATCAGTACTCTGGGCCAACATCTGCAAAAATACTGTTGTGTGCGGGTATAGAAAACAAAAAAAAAAAAAAAAACCATAATTTTAGCAAGTGGCACAAATATTCATGATTTTTGGTTTCCTTAAGGAAGTAAATCCACCTTTCTTCCACGGAATGTTTAGACATAGTCACGCCTAGTTTCTAAAAAGCTCTTCAGATACCTATATTCCTGAAAACAAGTGTCGCCTAAAATTTTCACATCAGTTTTAGTGCCGGCCGCTGTGGCCGAGCGGTTCTAGGCGCTTCAGTCCGGAACCGCGCTGCTGCTGGTCGCAGGTTCGAATCCTGCCTCGGGCATGGATGTGTGTGATGTCCTTAGGTTAGTTAGGTTTAAGTAGTTGGTTCTAAGTCTAGGGGACTGATGACCTCAGATGTTAAGTGCCATAGTGCTTAGAGCCATTTGAACCAGTTTTAGTCAGTTATAGAACAGTGTTTTCAATCATCACCAAATCTGCGGTTTCAGATTGCATCATGCAATCAAATACTTGGTATTTATTAATAGAAATAGACCATTTTTCCTTCCAAATTTCGAAATCAATTTTTTCTTGGTTGGGGATCTCATTCTTTAATTTGTTCATATTCATCGTGGTTTGCTATGCCAATAAAATTGGCAGTCTTCCTTTCTTTCAGACAGCTTTGAGTGTCGATTATTGTATTTCTTATTTCAATTATCGAGACTATTCTTCTCCACGATTTTTATATTTTTTTCCGCAGAAACACGAATTTCCTGATCGGACAACTGAAAATCTGAAATTATTTTAGGCGGCCTGTCTTCGGTGTCAACATTTTTTTAAAATGGAACCCAAAGGTTAAGAAATTCTCTCAACTTGCGGGCATTAACCACAGTCACTTTTGTGTGAGATAGAAGAATCTGATTGACATCGACGTGCTAGCAGAACTCTTCAGCTTTTCTGTCCTTTCCGTGTATACTGAAAAATAATTGAATGTTTTGTCTAGGGTTGCCACCCATCCCGATGTATCGAGAACGTCATTGTTATGGATCTTCTAATCCCGACATCCCGCCACGATTTCAGATGATTACACGAAAGAGTGGTCTTTTGTCAAGAAAGGATGTATGGATCAGGAAGCGATGTGTGAGATTTGTAGCTGTTCCATCTCAGTATCTTAGAGAGGTAAGGCAGATGGAAGGTATTACATTTCTAGAATCATACAAATAGATTGGCAGTAGCATCGACATCAAAGCCAGTTTATATGGTAAAAGAAGATACTCAGGAAGAATTGCTCGTTGCTGCTGCTCGTTGAATCTCATGTGTCTCGTGGCTCACTGCTTGGTGCAGTTATTTTCATCTGATACCATTTCACTGACGGGATTATCAGTTTACATTGGCCCACCGCGCAACAAGCGTGAACGCTACTATCTAGTGTATTTATGACACCAGTTAAATGGCAAGAAAAGGCACGAACATTTTTTCTACACAAGCGACATACTGCTACCATTCGGCACCCCCTTCCCTCTCCTCTCGACATTAATCAATGTCGGGAAGATAGGGAAGGGGATGCCAAATGGTACCAGTACGTCGCTTGCGGGGAAAAAATGCTCGCGAACCGAAGCTGCACTTGGGCAGCTCTTCCGGTTTTCGAAAACATTATATTTGAAACTCTACCGAATTTCTGACCTAACAGAGTCGTCACTATTTGCATTGCACGCAGCAGACATTTGTGTGTTTTCAGCGTTGTCAGGGATTTCCAATTTTTAATGATGTTCTTCCTCTCGACTTGGAACGAAGACTTTTTGGTTGTCTACAAAAGTGTTTCACCTGCTCTTAATTCACATCTGAGTAAGAGCTGCTTGTTTTTCTTAATATAACATATAATTGTGTTTCAGAACCGCTTTTAGTCGTCGCGTTTAAGTTTAAAAAGACAACTGCAGTGCTGCACTAGGAACTTTAGAAGAAATGGGATAACTTTGCCAACCTAGAATTACATATTCTTTTCAACATTTTCCGTAATATCTTTTCCCTAATATGTTTTCGAAAACCGGAAAAGCTGCCCGAGTGCAGCTTCGGTTCGCGAACATTTTTCCCCGCAAGCGACGTACTGGTGCCATTTGGCATCCCCTTCCCTATCTTCCCGACATTGGTTAATGTCGAGAGGAGAGGGAAGGGGGCGCCGAATGGTACCAGTATGTCGCTTGTGTAGAAAGACCTCCCATCGAAAATGATTCAGTATATTTCGTGTGGTGTTGGCTGTACGGTTTCTTACAGTATCAAGTGTATAAGATAAAAATTTATTTTGTTTTACACGTTCCCAAATGTCAAGACACATCACGCCAGATGTAGGAGGCCATAGGTATCAAAATGACGACGATATTACATGTATTTTGCTATCTCTGCAATGGTTCATACGGAAATGTACATTGGAAAGACAACTGGAATCTGTAGCAGTTGGCTTATAACCATCACAAATGAAATTTAGTGTTTGTCTTCCATGGAGCCCGACTGCGTTGAGCAATGGCGAAGAAGAGGGACACTTCAAAGAAGTCATTGTCTGTTCTTTGGAGACAGAGAGTTCAAGGTGTCATATCTTCTAACAACTAATTAAGAGAAAGGTTTTTAGTTCCTAAACATGCCTGCCGAAACTTTATTCAATGTACAAGACATTATTTGCCTCCTTACAATGTAAACTGGGCAGATTTTACCTTCTCTGATGAATCTTTCTGAATCTCCTTTCAAGTCCGATTGTTGTAGATTTAAAGCTGCCTATTTTAATGTTCTGAATATTTATATACATATTTGTCTTTCAAATTTTCATAGTTTTAACCACGTTTCCTCTCTTTTTTGTGACTTGCGCTTGTTTTAATGCAGTTGACAACGTTGCCCAGTTTCTCTGGTAACTTTGTCATCGCTACTTGCAAATTTTTATCGCATAAATGTTCTCTTAATTTATTATGTTTCCATAAATTATGAAACTAGGGATTAGGGTTAATGATTTATAATGGCTCTAGAGCATTTTCGCAAATATCAGTTCACACAGTAATTTAAAGAAAAGAAATAAAAGCGGCGTAGTTGTCTCTATTGACGGTACTTTTAACACTATAGGTGTACTTTCAATGATGTGGGTGTTCTACAGTGTTCGACATTGGGTCTGCTCTTATTCTTGTCGTATATCCAAGAAGAAGAAATGGTTCTGGTTGCTGACAATGCTAGTATTATAATCACACCTAACGGAGTAACTGCACTTGAAAATTAAAAACTAGTTTTCCGCAAATGGGTGTTAGAGAATTTCGATAAAACGCAGCACAAGTAGGGTACAAGGCCTGAGCACATCATTGGAAATAATGCATCAGGGTAAGCCCACAAACGAAAGAGAATAGTCTTTTTTTGGATGTTTATAAGGATCTGAATTAGAAGTAGGGACGATGGTTATTGCTGAAACAAGCGGTTTTCGGCTCTAATGTTCTTTTTTTTTCGTCTCCAGTTTAAACTGACTGTTAAAACCGCGCGAAGTAAACGGTTTCTGAAATCACCAATTTTCGGTTTTTTATTGCTATTATTTGTAGTAATAAAAATAGATACCGAACAGACTGAAAACTTGTGTTAAATTGTCCGTTTCCAAGAGCAACAAGGAGAAAGTCATTTTATGCACACACAGGCAGCAGACTAGCTACCTTCTTTTTTTATCAAACTGTGAATGACTTGTTAAGTTTTTAATTTATTGTTGCTGCCGTAAGTTCCTTTCTCTTTTATTTTACAGGAATAGCACATAAAGCCGTAATATTTTAACCCTTTCAGACTTGAATTTTTTCTGGAAGAAAGAAAATTGTTCTTAATGTGGCACTGCTCGTAGGTTATTTTTTAATGATTTTAGATGCAAGATTTATATAAAGACATGTACCCGTTTGCAAAACATACTTTGTACGAGGCCCATTCAAAAAAATCCACAATATTCGTAACTTCGCGTCAGAGGTGTATTGGAGCGAAATGAGGTTGGCATCTCTCCACATGCTTGTGTTTAATGTGTAGCTGCTGGAAGTTTCATTTTTGTATGTCTGTTAGTTATTGCTCTGTGCTGGATTGAGTAGAACATTGTGTCGCACAATTTACGAATTTCAAAGTAGGAGAGTTAGAGAAGCAACGCGTCTGCATTAAATTTTGAGTGAAACTCAAGAAAACCTTTACAGAGATACACCGAATGATGCAGGAAACCTACGGTTATGAGTGCCGAAGCAGTACTTGGTGGTGCGAATGGTTGAAACGGTTTAAAAACGGCCGGACTGAAGTTAAAGATGACCCTCGTTCAGGACACTCCTCGACGTCTACCGACGACGCTTAGGTCAGGAATGTCAACGAAATTGTGTTTGCCAATCGAAGACTGACTGTCCAAGATATTGCAGAAGAACGTAACATTTCAGGTGGATCATGTCATTAAATCCTGACACAACATCTTGGAATGCATCGTGTTGCCGCCAGGTTCGTCCCACGGTTCATGAGTCAAGACCAAAAAGACTTTCGCTTCGGAATCTGTGAAGAGCTTTTGGATCGCTCAAATGAGAACGAGATGTTCTTTAAGAGAATCATAGCTGGCGATGAGACGTCGGTCTACGGTTATGAAGGTGGGACCAAGCGTCAGTCTTCACTGTGGGTAGGGAAAGGTTCACGATAAATCTCGTCAGGTCAGGTCAAATGTCAAAGCTATGCTGATAGTTCTCTTTGACTTTGAAGCATCAGTAAATCTTGGATTTGTGCCACAGGGAAAAGTCGTTAATCTGTGGTACTATCGGGACGTGTTGCGACGCCTCCAAGAAATGGTAAAAGGAAACGGCCAGAAATGTGGCGGCCAATTCGTGACTCTTGCATCACAATAACGCACCCACACATTCATCCCTGTTGGTGCATGACTATTGGACACAAAACGAAATCACTATGCTGCCTCATCCGCTGTGCTCTCCATACCTGGCCCCTGCTGGTTTTTCTTTTTTATTTCCAAAGTTGAAAACTCCGTTGAAAGGACGAAGTTTTGCAACGATAGACGAGATAAAAGAAAATTCGCAGACGGTGCTTCGCGCGATCCAGCAAGGGGCTTACCAAGACTGCTTCCGGAAGTGGAAACGGCGTTGGAAGCGGTGTATCAATTGCGGAAGAGAGTATATCGGAGGAGACCATGCACAGTAAGAAAAAGGTAAGCGTAGAAAAATTTTATGGACAAAGTTCCGGAATTTTTTGATCACGCCTCGTACACTCGGCTTCATCTTATAGACTAAAATAATTAACTACGGAAAATTCTCTATCGTAATGAACAGTAACATGGTCATTCAGTAATTATCATGCCGGCCGCGGTGGCCGAGGGGTTCTAGGCGCTTCAGTCTGGAACCGTGCGACCACTACGGTCGCAGGTTCGAATCCTGCCTCGGGCATGGATGTGTGTAATGTCCTTAGATTAGTTAGGTTTAAGTAGTTCTAAGTTCTAGGGGACTGAAGACCTCAGATGTTAAGTCCCATAGTACTCAGAGCCATTTGAACCAAGTAATTATCAAAGAAAATAGCAATATTCAATAATACTGTAGAAGATAGTGAACCATCCACGTCCGTATTTTCTGGTGGCCACGAGCTGCTGCATTGACTTGCTGATTCATAGTGATGCCCAGCAGTTGGCACTTGCGAATAGTGAAGAGGCAGAACATTTACAAATTTGTACATCATTTTTCCATTGGATAAATACTTCTGTTGCAGCGAAGACACAGTAAAAGTTAATGTGCACAATTGTAGCCAGAATGTCTGAAAGGGTTAAAGAAATTGGCGCATAGTACTTCATTGCTGCCAACTTTGTAAAATACTTGGCGACTAGGGTTGGCGCCATTCTGTAATACCACAGATGATCAGCAACGACATCGAGAAAAACTACTGTATATACCAGCTGGGGGTGGAGGGTGGGAAGGGGGGGGGGGGGGGGAAGTCGTGCATACTGCTCGCAGACGCGTACCGTCTTATAGCTCACGTCAGACGGCAACAGATACATTTTTGTCGGTAGTACTGGTCCAATTCTTATGTCAAGCGTTTGTTGCTCGTCTCTGTCTGCATTGTTATTATTTAAGAGCACTGATGGCGTTCTCAATTTTCTGTAATAACGCAATATTTGCAAGCAGTGGAAATTTTACTGATAAACATTGTTTTTTTTTTAAATTTAATTAAAATACAAACAAAATATTACCACCACTGCCAGTTTATATACTGCTTTTTTTTACCCGGTTATTTGTCAGAAACTGTTGTAACTGAGACCAAAGTCTAGGACGCTGCAGTCGTGGACTGTGCGGCTGGTCCCGGCGGAGGTTCGAATCCTCCCTCGGACATGGGTGTGTGTGTTTGTCCCTAGGGTAATTTAGGTTAAGTAGTGTGTAAGCTTAGGGACTGATGACCTTAGCAGTTAAGTCTCATAAGATTTCACACACATTTGAACATTTGAGACCAAAGAAATACCGATAAACACCGGCTATTCTGAACTAAAGTACCGGTATAGGTTTTATCTTGTCGGCTTTCGCCATCCCCAACTAACAGTCACACTTTACGTTCGAGCTCAGCAACTTTCGCGTTGCGGATAATATTCTACTTTGGAGATGAAAAAGTAGAAAAATTGACTTACTTTTCCTGTTTCTACCGAATAATGTGTTACGGATTCATATTCAAGGATCAATCGTCACGGAGGAAAAAAACAGTTTGTCGCACAAAAGCGTGTAATGAGAATAACATGTGGTGTCCACTCTAGAATATCTTGTACACAGGTATTTATGGAGATATAGATGGTAGTGAAGTGTAAAACACTGTGTGAAAGGAAAAAAAGAAACTTAAGAAATCATTATGTAAATGATCTGCGTATTGCATATTTTCCGTTGAGAAGATGAGATAAATGTAAAACTGACTCATTGCTTGTGATAGGGAGAGACCTCAACTACAACGATCGTTCAATAAGTAACGCAACCCATTTTTTCTTGGCCTATTTCGGTTGAAAAAAATTGAGGAATTTGTTTGGGACATCGTGGAATATTCCCGCTTCAGTCCCTATATTTTCATGTAGTTCCGATAGGTGGCCTTTGATATGGCATCTGTAACTGAGGTGCGTTCCAAGCACAGAACTGTCAAGGGTAGGTGGAGAAGTGGAGGAGGCGCAAGTAACTAGTGCGTTTATACAGGGTGGTCCATTGATCGTGACCGGGTCAAATATCTCACGAAATAAGCGTCAAACGAAAAAACTACAAAGAACGAAACTCGTCTAGGTTGAAGGGGGAAACCAGATGGCGCTATGGTTGGCCCGCTAGATGGCGCTGTCATAGGTCAAACGGATATTAACCGCGTTTTTTTTTTTTTAATAGGAACCCCCATTTTTTATTACATATTCGTTTAGTACGTAAGGAAATATGAATGTTTTAGTTCGAGCACTTTTTTTCGCTTTGTGATAGATGGCGCTGTAATAGTCACAAACGTATAAGTACGTGGTATCACGATGCTTATTTCGTGAGATATTTGGCCCGGTCACTATCAATGGACCACCCTGTATATAGCGAATGTCTCTCACCCCTGACAGTGTACGATGTGTTACACTATTCCACTGCCAGAGGCGCAGAGGATGCAGATGTGTCTTGCTATGACATTTAGCTGAGGTGTCGTTCTTCTTGGGGGGGGGGGGAGGGGGGTGGTCTGGTTGGTGCGACTTGATCCATCTCGCCGTGTTGTAAGGCCTTCCGCAACCATTCTGCACACAGTTGTTGCAGTGCCGAAAGGCCGCCCCCACACGAGCAGGAATTTCCAAGATGGATACATAAACATTATCTCACGGCAACAATGCGCCCTATTTCAAACTTACTGATTTGGTGGTACGGTCCGCGCATGCGTCCGCGAGGCATCCTGCACGTCTGCTCAAGTCATACTGATCCGTTACCTTCCGTTTATAGCGAGACGAGAGCCACAGGCACATTTTACGTGTAGACAGTGTTGCGCCGCGATACCGATGTTGAACTTGAACCCGCCGCGGGCCGACGTGCTTCAAATTACACTGCTGGCCACCGTAAATGCAACACCAAGAAAGACAAGAGGTAGCACAACAAAATTTATTTTGTAGATAACATGTTGACCAAGTATCAAATGATTACGTTTACAGACGTCTGTGACATTTGGTTCCTGCCAGAAACAGTAGCCAGAGTAGCCGCCATTGTTGGAGATCACCGCTGCCACACGTCTCGGCATTGAGTCAAAGAGACGTTGGATGTGTTCCTGGGGTACAGCAGCCCAAGCAGCTTCCACACGTTGCCAAAGATCATCTGGTGTGGCAGCTGGGGATGTAATCTGGGTCACTCGTTTAGCAACCATGGACCACATGTTTTCTATCGGCGAAAGATCCGGAGAGCGAGCCGGCCAGGGAAGCAATTCAATCTGGTTATTAACGAAGAACCTTTGGACAATGCGTGCCACGTGTGGTCGCGCATTGTCCTGTTGAAATATGGCTATGGCCGAGCCCTGAAGGTAAGGAAGGACAACTGGCTCCAGCACCTCGGATATGTAGCGCCGGCTATTTAAAGTACCGGCAATGCGTACTAGAGGCGTGCGAGAGTAATATCCAATACCGCCCCATACCATAATACCCGGTGCAAGACCAGTGTGGCGGTGCATAATGCAGCTGTCCAGCATCCTCTCTCCACGGTGTCTCCACACTCGAATCCGACCATCGTGGTGCTGCAGACAGAAGCGAGCCTCGTCAGTAAAGACAACGTCATTCCATTCTGCCGTCCACATCCGTCTGTCATCACACCATTGGCGACGGAGACGTCTGTGGTTCTGCGTCAATGGTAGACGAAGCAATGGACGTCTTGCGGACAGACCACTCTGCTGTAAACGGTGTCGAATGGTACGCGCAGACACTGGATGATGCGTTACAGACGCAATGTGCTGTGCTATGGTTCTGGATGTAACTGAGCGATCCGTCACTGCCATGCGCACAATTTGCCTATCAGCATGTGCAGTGGTGCACCGAGGTGAATGCGATCGACCACGTCGGTCCGTCGTACCCTCCTGCATCCAACGGTCACATATCCGCATTACGTTTGTTTGGTTTCGTCCAACACGACTAGCGATTTCTCTGTATGATAATCCACAATCTCGGTAAGCCACTATCCTTCCTCTGTCGAACTCGGATACTTGATCAAACGATGTTCGCTGTTGTCTACGAGGCATAACTGATCGTCTTGTGAAACAACCACAAGGTAAACACACGTGCCGAACGTACACTCGTCGAAATCGCCAAGCCTTAAATGGCGCTATGAGGTGGCGCCACAGGCGCGCGTGATGTGCGTCTGCGCTGAAATTCTAATCAGTTGCATATCTCATCGCTGCAAACCCATGGTGTAAGTTTCACTTGATTCGGATGCTTCCTTCAGGGTGTTGCATTTACGGTGGCCAGCAGTGTATAATCATTTCTGCACAACATACTAATGTACACGTCCTGCGAATACACTCCTGGAAATTGAAATAAGAACACCGTGAATTCATTGTCCCAGGAAGGGGAAACTTTATTGACACATTCCTGGGGTCAGATACATCACATGATCACACTGACAGAACCACAGGCACATAGACACAGGCAACAGAGCATGCACAATGTCGGCACTAGTACAGTGTATATCCACCTTTCGCAGCAATGCAGGCTGCTATTCTCCCATGGAGACGATCGTAGAGATGCTGGATGTAGTCCTGTGGAACGGCTTGCCATGCCATTTCCACCTGGCGCCTCAGTTGGACCAGCGTTCGTGCTGGACGTGCAGACCGCGTGAGACGACGCTTCATCCAGTCCCAAACATGCTCAATGGGGGACAGATCCGGAGATCTTGCTGGCCAGGGTAGTTGACTTACACCTTCTAGAGCACGTTGGGTGGCACGGGATACATGCGGACGTGCATTGTCCTGTTGGAACAGCAAGTTCCCTTGCCGGTCTAGGAATGGTAGAACGATGGGTTCGATGACGGTTTGGATGTACCGTGCACTATTCAGTGTCCCCTCGACGATCACCAGTGGTGTACGGCCAGTGTAGGAGATCGCTTCCCACACCATGATGCCGGGTGTTGGCCCTGTGTGCCTCGGTCGTATGCAGTCCTGATTGTGGCGCTCACCTGCACGGCGCCAAACACGCATACGACCATCATTGGCACCAAGGCAGAAGCGACTCTCATCGCTGAAGACGACACGTCTCCATTCGTCCCTCCATTCACGCCTGTCGCGACACCACTGGAGGCGGGCTGCACGATGTTGGGGCGTGAGCGGAAGACGGCCTAACGCTGTGCGGGACCGAAGCCCAGCTTCATGGAGACGGTTGCGAATGGGCCTTGCCGATACCCCAGGAGCAACAGTGTCCCTAATTTGCTGGGAAGTGGCGGTGCGGTCCCCTACGGCACTGCGTAGGATCCTACGGTCTTGGCGTGCATCCGTGCGTCGCTGCGGTCCGGTCCCAGGTCGACGGGCACGTGCACCTTCCGCCGACCACTGGCGACAACATCGATGTACAGTGGAGACCTCACGCCCCACGTGTTGAGCAATTCGGCGGTACGTCCACCCGGCCTCCCGCATGCCCACTATACGCCCTCGCTCAAAGTCCGTCAACTGCACATACGGTTCACGTCCACGCTGTCGCAGCATGCTACCAGTGTTAAAGACTGCGATGGAGCTCCGTATGCCACGGCAAACTGGCTGACACTGACGGCGGCGGTGCACAAATGCTGCGCAGCTAGCGCCATTCGACGGCCAACACCGCTGTTCCTGGTGTGTCCGCTGTGCCGTGCGTGTGATCATTGCTTGTACAGCCCTCTCGCAGTGTCCGGAGCAAGTATGGTGGGTCTGACACACCGGTGTCAATGTGTTCTTTTTTCCATTTCCAGGAGTGTATGAAGGTCCTATCTATAGCCGTTCAAGGTGTTCTGTTTTTTCTGAACGTGGGTGTACGTGGATGATGGGGAGGCTACTGATGCAGCAAGACGTTGGCTCCGACGTTGAGCCGTAGAGCGGTACCGTGGGGGCATACAGGCCCTCTGAGTGAGGTGGCGCGAGGCCGACGCCCTGAACGGAGATTACTGTGACAAATCGAAGCCACGACGTTGGGGTCACGTGGTTGAAGGCGCAGGCGGCCGAATTTTTCGACGAAGGAATTTCCAAGCTCGTCCATCGCTACGATAAGTGCCTTAATTTATATGGCAACTATGTAGAAAAGTAGTATTTAAGTGTGGCTTTCATCTGCATATAATAAAAAATTTTCAAATACTTTATTTATTTTTAATTCCAAAACGTAATGTACTTTGTGGATAGCTCTCGTATAATGAAACAAAGGCACGTGAATTTTCATGAAGTTGTAGTCAATTTCATTTATTATCTTACTATTTACCACTTGTATTTAGCCGGCCGCGGTTTCCGAGCGGTTCTAGGCGCTTCAAACTGGAACCGCGCGACCGCTACGGTCGCAAGTTCGAATCCTGCCTCGGCATGGATGTATGTGGTGCCCTTAGGTTAGTTAGGTTTAAGTAGTTCTAGGGGACTGATGACCTCAGATGTTAAGTCCCATAGTGCTCAGAGCCATTTGAACCATCTGAACTTGTATTTATATTTTCAAGGATGAGAGACAGGCCTGGAAAGCTCAAGTGAAACCTCGATAAATAATGATGCGAATGGCGTTATTCACAATCAGTAAAATAGCAAGACCATAAGAGTAATGTAGAATTACTCGCCGGATGTGCTCTCGACATCACACGTTGCAGGATGGTATTTGTCATACAGACATGGAAAACACAAATTGAAAGTCATTGCTTATACTTAATGCAAATACCGATGAGTTTTCTTCATTATATTACCACTCACATGTCATGTAAATTAAATAAAGTGACCAGTGATGAAAAAATAAAGATTAATAAATAATAATTAATAATAATAATAATAATTAATAATAAAAATTGTTGTGGACTGGCAAGACAGCCAATCCACAGTGACGGGTAACCGAAAGGCACACGCTTTAACTCACGCAGGCTGGCGTGAGGTCTGAAGCAGGATACGTAATGAATGCTATAAAGAAAAGTACGTAGCTGCTGGAATACTTAACTTTAATCCACAATTGGTGAACATTGGTCTTGTTGATACAGTATATGCGTCATTAGATACATAGCAAAGGATAAATGGCGCCTTGCTAGGTCGTAGCAATTGACTTAGCTGAAGGCTATGCTAACTATCGTCTCGGCAAATGAGAGCGTAATTCTCAGTGAACCTTTCCTAGCAAAGTCGGCTGTACAACTGGGGCGAGTGCCAGGACGTCTCTCTAGACCTGCCGTGTGGCGGCGCTCGGTCTGCTATCACTGATAGTGGCGACACGCGGGTCCGACGTATACTAGCGGTCCGCGGCCGATTTAAAAGGCTACCACCTAGCAAGTGTGGTGTCTGGCGGTGACACCACAAAAATAAAGATTAAAAAATAAAAGTAAGCGGGATTCGCACTGTGGTCTAGTCCACAACCTTCTTGTATAGCGCGAACACTGACCGCTTGACCGCAACGACTTCTTGCGGTTAGCACCTTCGCATAGATACATGAGTTATATAAAAGATGCGTAAAACTATTTTCGCGATTTTCTCGGAGTTGACAGAATTGTGGACCTTGCTGTTTGCACATTCTGTTGTTTTAATGGTCTACTAAAGATGTACAAAGTTTGAAGTAAATCTGCAATCCCAACGTCGTGGCCTCCCCTAATGAGAAATAGGGTTTTGTTTTTATGGTGTATTGGAATCCTGAAAATGAATAAAAATATGCTGCATTGCTTACTGAATGTCCCCCGGATGATGCACGCAATAAGTAGATAACTGAAACAGACAGACAGACACACACACACACACACACACACACACACACAGAGAGAGACACAGAGAGAGAGAGAGAGAGAGAGAGAGAGAGAAGTGAACAGGGAGCAGAGCGCAACTTACGCACGCAGGCGGGCAGCTCCCGCGGGCTCCACGTGCCGTCGGCCTGGCAGAAGCGGTCCGGGCGGCCGACCAGCTCGAAGCCCTCTGCGCAGTGGTAGGTGACGCGGCAGCCGAACGTGTAGCACTCGCCGGCGTGCCAGCCATGCTGGGTGTCCGCGGGCGGGCCGCACGAGCGCGCTGCAACACATCGTGACGACACACAGCTCAGCTTCCGCTCGCCACTAAAAAAGACGCCGTTCACAGTGGCAGCGACAACGGTCGTCAGACGCCGTCGCCAGAGGTCATGGTCACGGTGCGTCCAGTCTCATTCGTCAGGTTTTGGCGGGGTCGAGCAGGTTTGGTTAGGTTAGAATCAGGTAGGTGGGTGGGATGGATACCACGGTATTTGTAATTAAAAACATGTCAAATGAGCTATACCTGTCTCTAAAAGAAAGTTTCGAATACTCTAGACTCTGTCTTCTGTTATTGGATCCCCAAATAACTTTTACGAAATACCCATGTATTATGAAAATACGTAGTTTCAATGATACACCTCACTAATGATTTCTCCAAAACACTTTGTACAGAGTAGGGCTTATTATGCTATAGTGGCGACTTCGGTGTGCAAAAGTTTTGCCAATGAGTTTTTGAGTACCCGTAACGTCTTGAAAAACCTCTGCAAGATTTTTATATTATATCGCTAGCTATTCGGAAACTGCACTGAAGGTTCAGAGAAACAGGTACACCTGCCTAATATCGTATAGGGCCTCCGCGAGCACGCAGATATGCCGCAAAACGACTTGGCATGGACTCGACTCATGTCTGAAATAGAGCTTGAGGGCACTGGCACCACGAATGCTCCAGGGCTTTAGCCATAAATCCTTAAGAGTGCGAGGGGTGGAGGTCTCTTCTGTACAGCACGTCGCAAGGTATCCCAGATATGCTCAATGACGTTCATGTCTGGGGAGTTTGCTGACCAGCGGAAGTGTTTAAACGCAGGTGTTCCTGGATCCACTCTGTAGCAATTCTTGACGTGTGAGGTGTTGCATTGTCCTGATGGAATTGCCAAGGTCCGTCGGAAAGCACAATGGACTTGAGTGGATGCAGGTGATCAGACAGGATGCCTACGTCAGAGTCGTACCTAGACATATCAGGGGTCACATATCACTCCAATTGCACACGCCCCACGCCATTACAGAGCCTCCACCAGCTTGAAGAGTCCCCTGCTAACACGCAGCGTTCACGGATTCATGAAGTTGTCTCCATACCCGTACACGTCCATCCACTTGATACAATTTGAAACGAGACTCGTCCGACCAGGCAACATGTTTCCAGTCATCGCTGGCCGGAGTGGCCGAGCAGTTCTAGGCGCTAAAGTCTGGATCCGCGCGACCGCTACGGTCGCAGGTTCGAATCCTACCTCGGGCATGGATGTGTGTGATGTTCTTAGGTTAGTTAGGTTTAAGTAGTTCTAAGTTCTTGGGGACTGATGACCTCAGAAGTTAAGTCCCATAGTGCTCAGAGCCATTTTTTTTCCAGTCATCAACAATCCAATGTCGGTGTTGACGGGCCCCGGCGAGGCCTAAACATTTGTGTCATGCAGTCATCAAGGGTACACATGTGGTCCTTTGGCTCCGAAAGCCCATGTCTTTCGTTGAATGTTTCGCACGCTGACATTTGTTGACGGCCCAGCACTGAAATCTGCATGAACATGCGGAAGAGTTGCACTTCTGCCACGTTGAATGATTCTCTTCACTCGTCGTTGGTCCCGTTCTTGTAGGACCTTTTTTCGGCCGCAGCGATGTCGGAGATTTGACGTTTTACTCGATTCCTGATATTCACGGTACACTCGTCGTACGGGAAAATCCCCACTTCACCGCTGCCTCGGAGATACTGTGTCCCATCGCTCATGCGCCGACTATAACACCACGTTCAAACTCACTTAAATCTTGATAACCTGCCATTGTAGCAGCAGTAACCGATGTAACAACTGCTCCACATACTTGTAGTCTTATATAGGCGTTGCCGATCGCAGCGCCGTATAGTGTCTGTTTAACAGTTTCTTTGGCGCTTTAGTGTATGTAGTTTCAACAATACGCCGCACTCAGGTTCTCTCCAAAGGTTCTCAGAGTATGGTGTATTATGCTACAGTGGCAACTACGGTGTATAAAGGTTTTGCCAATGAGGTTATGAGCACATAATGGTTAAATTACGTGAAAGCAGATGTTTCTATTACATAATGAACGGATAAAAGTTGTGTGTGAGTAAGCAAGTATTATTTAATTAATGAAAAGTAGATTTGCGGTTTCAGCAGCAACTTACTTTACTCTAAAAACGAATATTAATGCAATGCTGGCAGTAGGTCTAAATTCTAATACTGGAAACTTCGCTGCTCTTTCAGGACTTGGACTTGAGAATAGACGTAGAAAGGTTTATTGTGGCAGTATTACTTCAGATTCGGTGTAGTTTTTAATAAAGAAAATGAACCCTATTACAGTGTCTTTTAGGGCATATAGAATAAATAAAAAATTTCGTAGTATTTGTGGCGCAAGAGTGAAAATATTATCCTCGTAAAGTAGCATTTAGGGTATGGTAAATAACATCCAACACGTCAAATAAGAACTTTGAAACTGTAGTTTTCAGAACGTGCTATAGGCCTAATCAATGGAAAGATGTAATCGCCGGATGTTCAAATGGTTCAAATGGCTCTGAGCACTATGGGACTCAACTGCTGTGGTCATAAGTCCCCTAGAACTTAGAACTACTTAAACCTAACTAACCTAAGGACAACACACACATCCATGCCCGAGGCAGGATTCGAACCTGCGACCGTAGCAGCCGCGCGGTTCCGGACTGAGCGCCTAGAACCGCTAGACCACTGCGGCCGGCAATCGCCGGATGTCAAAGTGTCATTCCTAATTCTACTTGAGCCAGAATTGCATCTTTAATTGATACAGGATTTTTTAATACAGTCCAAATCGCAGCTATAGGGAAGCTCCAGAAATCTGTTTCGCTGAATTTGTGTGAAGTTGTGCACACATATGCCACTTAACCCTCAATGACTGTCATTCAGCATACGTGTGAAAGACAAACACGAAGTCTGGAATAGGACTGGGTTGGGTTGTTTTGGGCGAGGAGACCAGACAGAGAGGTCATCGGTCTCATCGGATTAGGCAAGAATGGGCAGGGAAGTCGACCGTGCCCTTTGAAAGGAACCATCCCGGCATTTGCCTGGAGCGATTTAGGGAAATCACGGAAAACCTAAATCAGGATGGCCGGACCCGGGATTGAACCGTCGTCCTCCCGAATGTGAGTCCAGTCTGGCATAGGATACTCTGAAACCTCAAGCACTGTAAAGTGGATAAACATACATGCATCACATTTGCAAACTGGCCGGCCGCGGTGGTCTTGCGGTTGAGGCGCTCAGTCCGGAACCGCACGACTGCTACGGTCGCGGGTTCGAATCCTGCCTCGGGCATGGATGTGTGTGATGTCCTTAGGTTAGTTAGGTTTAAGTAGTTCTAAGTTCTAGGGGACTGATGACCTCAGAAGTTAAGTCCCATAGTGCTCAGAGCCAACATTTGCAAACTACCTTATGGAACAGAACAACCAACCTACTGTCATAAAAACGCCATTAATCAGTAACAGAAATTTGAGGACAGCTAATGTCCACCTACCACAACCCAAAAAGATCCACTACAGTAACTTAAATCATAAGATACACCGTCCTTGTCACTTGAACAAATTATTTTTTCGAGATTACAATCCACACCTAAAATTTCCGATAAAGATTTCACCTATTTGTGGTATCCAATAAACCTGTGATTTCAGTCCATAGATTCCAAGGATATTATATTTTTCATCCTCAGGATACCGCAAGCTACTCCTTTCACTAAACTTACCACTTTCCCACAGTCTATGTTTATGTCGTGTCAGCCATTATGAACCGAAAAAAACAAACTGATTTAAATTCCACCGATTGTCATCCGAAATCTGTACGTTCGGGCGATGAGATCGGCTACATTGCGACTGCGCACTTAGTGGCGGACAGATTTGAAAAGATCGGCCGTCTTCGAGCGATGTCGGTCGTCGGCGGAATGCGCCGATATCGGTGCAAATGTGACCGCAGCCTAATGTCCACCTACCACAACCCAAAAAGACCCACTACAGTAGCTTAAATCATAAGATACACCATTCTGGTCACTTGACAAATTATTTTTTCGAGGTTACAATCCACACCTAAAATTTGCTCGCCATAAGCGAGCGTCGGATCGCAGCGATCAACCGCATGGGCGACCGACCGCTTCGTAGATAGCACGCTTGTGGGGAAATCGCAGCGATCGGTCGCTGATCGTTAGCCACGTGGAAATCCCAGGCTATCTGATGGATCGCATGTGGTTCGTGTACGACAATGGCTGTCTGGCTGATTAGCAGAGGCGTTGACAATACGGCTGCGACCCGTTTCTCTAGTTATTAAGCGTGGCTGTGGAGTTGTGTTTCGTTTCACTTTGCCCACGTTGAGTAGAATTTATACAGGGTGTTACAAAAAGGTACGGCCAAACTTTCAGGAAACATTCCTCACACACAAATAAAAAAAAAAGATGTTATGTGGACATGCGTCCGGAAACGCTTAATTTCCATGTTAGAGCTCATTTTAGTTTCGTCAGTATGTACTGTACTTCCTCGATTCACCGCCAGTTGGCCCAATTGAAGGAAGGTAATGTTGACATGCGACTCATTGCTCTACAGTACTAGCATCAAGCACATCAGTACGTAGCATCAACAGGTTAGTGTTCATCACGAACGTGGTTTTGTAGTCAGTGCAATGTCTACAAACGCGGAGTTGGCAGATGCCCATTTGATGTATGGATTAGCACGGGGCAATAGCCGTTGCGCGGTACGTTTGTATCGAGACAGATTTCCAGAACGAAGACGTTCGAAGCAATTGATCGACGTCTTAGGGAGCACGGAACATTCCAGCCTATGACTCGCGACTGGGGAAGACCTAGAACGACGAGGACACCTGCAATGGACGAGGCAATTCTTCGTGCAGTTGACGTCAATCCTAATGTCAACGTCAGAGACGCTGCTGCTGTACAAGGTAACGTTGACCACGTCACTGTATGGAGAGTGCTACGGGAGAACCAGTTGTTTCCGTACCATGTACAGCGTGTGCAGGCACTATCAGCAGCTGATTGGCCTCCACGGTACACTTCAGCGAATGGTTCATCCAACAATGTGTCAATCTCCATTTCAGTACAAATGTTCTCTTTACGGATGAGGCTTCATTCCAACGTGATCAAATTGTAAATTTTCACAATCAACATGTGTGCGCTGTAGAGAATCCGCACGCAATTGTGCAATCACGTCATCAACATAGATTTTCTGTGAACGTTTGGGCAGGCATTGTTGGTGATGTCTTGATTGGACCCCATGTTCTTCCAGCTACGCTCAATGGAGCATGTTATCATGATTTCATACGGGATACTCTACCTGTGCTGCTAGAACATGTGCCTTTACAAGTACGACACAACATGTGGTTCATGCACGATGGAGCTCCTGCACATTTCAGTCGCAGTGTTCGTACGCTTCTCAACAACAGATTCGGTGACCGATGGATTGGTAGAGGCGGACCAATTCCATGGCCTCCACGCTCTCCTGACCTCAACCCTCTTGACTTTCATGTATGGGGGCATTTGAAAGCTCTTATCTACGCAACCCCGGTACCAAATGTATTGTGGACGGCTGTGATACAATACGCCATTCTCCAGGGCTGCATCAGCGCATCAGGGATTCCATGCGACGGAGGGTGGATGCATGTATCCTCGCTAACGGAGGACATTTTGAACATTTCCTGTAACAAAGTATTTGAAGTCACGCTGGTACGTTCTGTTGCTGTGTGTTTCCATTCCATGATTAATGTGATTTGAAGAAGTAATAAAATGAGCTCTAACATGGAAAGTAAGTGTTTCCGGACACATGTCCACCTAACATATTTTCTTTCTTTGTGTGTGAGGAATGTTTCCTGAAAGTTTGGCCGTACCTTTTTTGTAACACCATGCAGTTATCCAGGGACCACAAACTACGCTGAGAAGTAAAGTGGTAGCCGAAGTTACCGTTTGTAATAAGAAGTAATCCAAAGTCTCCCTCCGATTTTGCTGTGACCAGCGTTTTGAAGCTTGAGCTATGGCACTAGAAGTGATGGGAAGTTCTTAGTCACGTCGCAGAGGACTCCATCTTATGATTTTAAGATATTTATGAGATACCTATACCATATATTAAAAGTTTTGATCTTGTAAACAAAATGATACATTATACAGGGGGGTCCATTGATAGTGACTGGGCCAAATATCTCACGAAATAAGCATCAAACAAAAAACTGCAAAGAACAAAACTCGTCTAGCTTGAAGGGGGAAACCAGATGGCGCTACGGTTGGCCCGCTAGATGGTGCTGCCAAAGGTCAAACGGATATCAGCTGCATGTTTTATTACATATTCGTGTAGTACGTAAAGAAAAATGAATGTTTTAGTTGGACCACTTTTTCGCTTTGTGATAGTCACAAACGTATAAGTACGTGGTATCACGTAACATTCCGCCAGTGCGGACGGTATTTGCTTCGTGATACATTGCCCGTGTTAAAATGGATGTTAAAATGGACCGTTTACCAATTGCGGAAAAGATCGATATCGTGTTGATGTATGGCTTTTGTAATCAAAATGCCCATCGGGTGTGTGCTATGTATGCTGCTCGGTATCCTGGACGACATCATCCAAGTGTCCGGACCGGTCACCGGATAGTTACGTTATTTAAGGAAACAGGACGTCTTCAGCCACATGTGAAACGTCAACCACGACCTACAACAAATGATGATGTCCAAGTAGGTGTTTTAGTTGCTGTCGCGGATAATACGCACATCAGTAGCAGACAAATTGCGCGAGAATCAGGAATCTCAAAAACGTCGGTGTTGAGAGTGCTACACCAACATCGATTGCACCCGTACCATATTTCTATGCACCAGGAGTTGCATGGCGACGACTTTGAACGTCGTATACAATTCTGCCACTGGGCACAAGAGAAATTACGGGACGATGACAGATTTTTTGCACGCGTTCTATTTCGCGACGAAGCGTCATTCACCAGCAGCGGTAACGTAAACCGGCATAATATGCACTATTGGGCAACGGAAAATCCACGATGGCTGCGACAAGTGGAACATCAGGGACCTTTTCGGGTTAATGTATGGTGCGGCATTATGGAAGGAAGGATAATGGGCTCCCATTTTATCAATGGCAATCTAAATGGTGCAATGTATGCTCATTTCCTACGTAATGTTCTACCGATGTTACTACAAGATGTTTCACTGAATCACAGAATGGCGATGTACTTCCAACATGATGGATGTCCGTCACATAGCTCGCGTGCGGTTTAAGTGGCATTGAATAGCATATTTCATGACAGGTGGATTGGTCGTCGAAGCACCATACCATGGCCCGCATGTTCACCGGATCTGACGTCCTCAGATTTCTTTCTGTGGGTATAGTTGAAGGATATTTGCTATCGTGATCCACCGACAACGCCTGACAACATGCGTTAGCGCATTTTCAGTGCATGTGCGAACATTACGGAAGGCGAACTACTCGCTGTTATGAGGAATGTCGTTACATGTATTGCCAAATACACTGAGGTTGACGGACATCATTATGAGCATTTATTGTATTAATGTGGTATTTACAAGTAATCACGCTGTAACAGCATGCGTTCTCAGAAATGATGAGTTCACAAAGGTACATGTATCGCTTTGGAACAATCGAAATAAAATGTGCAAACGTACCTACGTTCTGTATTTTAATTTAAAAAACCTATTTTTTACCAACTGTTCATCTAAAATTGTGAGCCTTATTTTTGTGACTATTACAGCGCCATCTATCACAAAGCGAAAAAAGTGGTCCAACTAAAACATTCATATTTCTTTACGTACTACACGAACATGTAACAAAAAATGTGGGTTCCTATATAAAAAAAAAACCAGTTGATATCCGTTTGACCTATGGCAGCGCCATCTAGCGTGCCAACCATAGCGCCATCTGGTTTCCCCCTTCATGCTAGGCGAGTTCGTTCTCTGTAGTTTTTTCGTTTGACGCTTATTTCGTGAGGTATTTGGCCCAGTCACTATCAATGGACCACCCTGTGTACCTACCGTACTGTAATGTTAAGAGGACATTTTAATTTAAATGTTCAGGACGAATCTACACTGAAGCGCCAAAGAAACTGGTATAGGCCTGCATATTCAATTGCAGAGATAAGTAAACAGGCAGAATACGGCGCTGCGGTCGGCAACGCCTATGTAAGACAATTGTTTGACGCAATTGTTACATCGGTTACTGCTGCTGCACTGCTGCACTGAATATGAATGGCGCACACATTATAAATTCTGGATATCATGACTACACACTCTTTTCACTATCTTTTTTATTCCGATAAATTCTATTACGATTCAAAGATAACCTAAACACACCATTACATTCTATACAACAATTACACATGAGAAACTCCGCCCAGTACGCATGGCTTTACATTGGTGATTCTCTATCTTATGGTCTCGTAATTATCTAACGCTACAGTGCACTTTCTGGATAGGATGGTGGATCTTTTGCTATATCTCACACTTCGACTCTCACACCCATCATCACGAAAATTTCCTCCAGACCGAGCGGTACAAAAAGGAACATGCACAACCCACTGCCTCTGAACCTATCTTGCTACTCTCCCATGCAAACCAAGTGGCAGTGTGCGAACCACTCGTGTATCCTTGATGACTGCACGACACAAAGCTTTACGCTTCGCCTGGGGCTGTCAACACCGACATTGGACTGTCGTTGACAGGAAACATGTTGCCTGGTCGGACGAGTGTTCGTTTCAAATTGTATCAAAAATGGCTCAAATGGCTCTGAGCACTATGGGACTTAACATCTGTGGCCATCAGTCCCCTAGAACTTAGAACTACTTAAACCTAACTAACCTAAGGACATCACACACATCCATGCCCGAGGCAGGATTCGAACCTGCGACCGTAGCATCAAATTGTATCGAGCGGATGGACGTGCACAGGTATGGAGACAACTTCAGGAGCTCATGGACCCTGCATGTCAGCAGGGGACTGTTCGAGCTGGTGGAGGCTCTGTAATGGTGTGGGGCATGTCTAGTTGGAGCGATGTGGGGCCCCTGGTACGTGTAGATACGACTCTAACAATTGACACGTGCGTAAGGATCCTGGCTGATCACGTGCATCCATTCATGTCCAGTGTACATTCCGACGGACTTGGGCAATTCCAGGAAGACAATGCGATACCCCACACTTCCACACTTGCTACAGAGTGGCTCCAGGAACATTCTTCTGACTTTTAACACTCCCATTGGCCACCAAACTCTACAGACATGAACATTATTGGGCATATCTGGGATGCCTTGCAACGTGCTGTTGAGAAGAGGTATTCGTCCCTCACACTCTTATGGATTTATGGACAGCCCTGCAGGATTCATGGTGTCAATTCCCTCCTGCACTACTTCAGACATTAGTCGTGTCCATGCCACGTCGTGTGGCGGCACTTTTGCGTCTTCGCGGGGGCCCTACACAATGTTAGGCAGGTGTACCAGTTTCTTTGGCTCTTCATTGTATTTATAGTAGCAGTTTTCTCAAGTCCCTTATCATTTCATATGATCTAATTCTCCTTCATACAATTATTAACAAGTGTTACGGTAATCAGTAGAGCTACTATTGACAACATCTCTATTGACACATCTAGTACGCTGTGTAAAAATTTGCAGTATACTATATGAATAATGAATAAAAAAGGAACTGAGGATTAATAAACGTAAAAGGAATTGTATTGACACTCTGGAAAGATGTACACAATCCATTTGGCGTTAGTGGAAAATGTAATACATTCTGTAAAGTAATCTACAGTTCCCAACAAAAGCGTTTCAAAATAAGTTTGATAAATTATATTTCTCGTTTATTTGAAATTTATGTTTTGCAAGTATTCTTGTGATTTCGGAAATCAACTGCAATTGCTGCTAAACCCAGAAGTTTATTTTCCATAGCAGAAGTTTCGACACAGTGACATTCAGAACACTGACTGAAACTGCCTGCCAGATCGATGGCGTGTGGGATGTCGAAACGAGCGACCGATTGCAAGCGATATCGCATGCCACGAATAGCTGCGATCCGTCGCTCGTGTGTGGAAAGGGGGGTGAGGGGGTGGGGGAGGGCTCTTTAGCTTCCATTTAAAGTGTGTTAAAGAAGTTGGCCTTTCACCTCCCTGGTCCTGTATTGGTGCAAGTCGATAGACTTCGGAGACTTGGGCCGGTAGTCATTCGTTTTTGGCTGCAGCCACCGTAACTTACTTATTCATTTATGTGGCCTCTGGCAGCTAACGGCCATTTAGCCAGCTAAACGTTAAATAAGAGACATGTAGCACAGCCCATAAACTGATGACATAACAGTGATAGAAGTATAACAACATTTACGATTAGCATTGTTGTAGTGGCACAAATGTCAATAAACATACACGTGTACATGTAAAAAACATCTACATCTACGTAGATACTCCGCAACCCACCGTATGGTGCGTGGCGGTGGGTACCATGCACCACTACTTGTCATTTCCTTCTCTGTTCCACTAGCAAATGAAGAGAGAGAAAAACGAACGTTTATGTGTCTCCGTACGAGCCGTAATTTCTCACACCTTATCTTCGTGGTCCTTAATCGCAGTGTATGTTGGCAGCAGTAGAATCGTTCGGCAGCCAGCTTCAAATGGCGGTTCTCTGAATTTTCTCAATTGTATTCCTCGAAAAGAACGGCGCTTTCCCTCCAGAGCCTCCCATTTGAGTTCCCGAAGCATCTCCGTATCACTTACGTGTTGTTCGACCCTAGCGGTAATACATCAGCAGCCCGCCTCTGAATTTCTTCGATGTCTTCCTTCAATCCGACGTGTCACGGATCCCAAACACTCGAGCAGTACTCAAGAATAGGTCGCACCAACGTCCTATATGCAGCCTCCTTTACAGGTGAACCACTCTTCCCTAAAATTCTTGCAATAAACCGAAGTCGACCATTCGCCTTCCCTGACACAGTTGTCACATGCTCGTCCCACTTCACATCGCTTTGCAACGTTACGCCTATATGTTTAAACGACTTTGCGGTGGGGCGGGTTTTGTTGTCGTTACTCGATTTTACTCTCTCTCTCATTTATTGTCCACATACCTCAGTACGGCTTCCTTACGACGTCACTTCACTCTGCAGTAGTAAATACCCACTAGGCCGTGTAAAGCAGCGTTAATGAAACCACACAGAGGCTGCGTAACTCAAGCTGCGAATCAGTTCCTGTAAGTTCATTTTAACAAATTTCGGGTGGTGGGTAAATGCAGTTTACCTGCAGTAAGCCTTCGGAAATTTTAGTAAACTGGTTTTTATTCTTAAGGAAGCACATAAATTTTCTATCAAGTCCGAATTTACTATTTTTAACGGTTCTACTATTCCCATCTGAAAGTCTGTACAAAACGTTCTCACACGAAAAAAAAAATCAGCTAGAATATCTACCAGTCCAACCCGATTAGTGTTCGATCTGACAGTTACTGACCCACTACTATAGCGAGTTGAAACTTCGGTCGTATCAGTGTTCTTCAAAGTTAGAAGTGCTCACCCAAGTATTCCATAAAGTATATGGAAAATGCCACACGAAATTTCACTAAGACCAAAATATCACACGCTCATAACACATCAATTAATTAATCAAATTGTCCTCAAAATGTTCATAACTTAAACTGCCTAAGTCATGACACTTCCTATCAGCAATGAACTCAACAGGTCTTCATTTTACAAGTTATTTTCTCGGCGACATTTAGCATGATGTTACACGCACGAAGGTTGGCGAGCGACTCTCTCGATGCCACCCCACTCTATGCCCATCTAACTTTCTGCGCGTGGGAGCAGCTTAGTTCTGATTGGCTAATGGTTTGAATGACCAATCAGAATGCTCCTGCTAGATCATTCTCGCAGGGAAACTTGCCTGAGCCAATAGCTAATCAGAAAATCATTTAAGACATTCCAATGCCAGTTTCTAATATAACTTTTAATAAAATAGACCGAAATGTAAAAGCAAGCACACATCGACATACGTCATCAGCTTCGTGGTTATACCACAAGTTTCCCACGATTCAATTTCGTAAGTTTTTACATAAAATAGTATTAAGTTTTTTCGTATGTCCCACAGACACTCTCTCATTCATTCCCGTGTATACACACAACAAAATAATAAGCAGATAATAATTTTGTTTAATTTTTACACTATGAAATGCAGAGTAATTAAAGTTTTGAAAAGAAAAATTCCAATTAAGTAATTTTATATATTGAAAACTTTGTTATGACTTTGGATGATAATAAAAGATAAACTGCTATTGTTCCTAACTGAGTTTTGGAACATAAGTGTAGGTTTTAGGACATTTAAGTAATTTTCTGCTGCGTGCTATACTGCAATAAATGTTATTCGGTAATAACTTACAACTTGACTGTGTCAAACGGGACCCTGGTAATACTGTACTCGAACGTTACACGTTGGATCTTCCTACTCATCCGCATTAACTTACGGTTTTCTACATAGAGGGCCAGTTGCCATTCATCACACGAAAAAGAATTATTCTCTAAGTCGTCTTGTATCTCCCTACAGCCACTCAACTTCGACGGCTTACCATATACCACGGCGTCATCAGAAAACAACCACAGATTTCTGCCCATCCTGTCCGCCAAAACATTTATGTGTATAGAGGTGATGAACGTGCTGCGTATCAGTTTTACACGGCACCACAAGTTAATAAATAAAACTAAAAGTAGGAGCACTAGAAATACAACTGTTCAGAGCCTAAATTAAAATACCTGTACATCTAAAATATGTTTTAACATAACATTTAACATAGTTGACATTGCTGTGTTATCATTACGAAGATGTAATGGCAACTTGTAAAAACTGAATAGTTCTTCGGAGTATACGGCAATATTTAAAGAGAATAGAACGCTGGCACTCGTAGGAAACTCTACTTTCAGACGACGTAACTATTGTAAAACAGATTGCCTTTGCCTCTTTGAACTTGCAAAGAGTATGTGATTGATGTCACCTTTTGCAGTGTTATTACACTCACAGAGCGGGGTTGGAGCAATTCCAATGGGGTGACGGTGCATCGGAAAGTTTCGGTGGTTGAATCTCATACGGCGGAGGGTACATGTCAGTCATCAGGGTAAGCGAACATTGCGAAAGCAAAGTCTACGTGGGATAACAAGCAGAAAGCTGGAGTAATAACTTCTCCGGAATAGTTGAGATACGTTCCAGTCGTCTTGCCATAACTAATAGGCATTCGGTGTGGGCAGACGGTACAGCTCAGAGAGCGAAAGTTTGAGGTCGGTGAAAGTTGCTGAGTTTGTGGCTTCTGACTCCTTCGTTATGAATTACGCTGCAGTGAGATTTAACTCACAGGAATTCTATCTGCTGCCTTTGGATTTCACACTGGATGTATTGGCAAATGATTGCCAAGACGAGGTTATTCGTTTTAGAATTCCACTTCCTATGCCTTAGAGATTATAAAACGGATATAGAATCACATAAAAAGAGGACCTCGGAAACATGAAAGGAGGTGACACATTTTAAGGCTTCTAGTATGCCTACAGCTTCCGCAGAAGAAATCAAAATTTCTTTCGGCAGTTGAAACATTTTTGAGACATATGTTTGTGGACAGAAAAAGGCACAACCCGCCCTTTCTCCCTCTCTTAATTTGGAGCCGTGAGTATGTACATATGTACAAAAAGTCCAGCCATTTGTAGTATACAACGCAGATTATATTGCGAAAGATGAATGGATTTTCTGTTAGTGACATGCCATCTAAATGTATATGCACTTAGTGGGAGAGGTCTGATTAATTGTAGATATAAATACGGAGTGAACGACCGCTGAGGGTTTTTGTTGGCAGGTGAACGTACGTTCTACGGCTGATCACTAAAGCAGGGAAAAGGGGGGGGGGGCAGAGGAGGCGCTAATCCTGTAAATGAAGCCGAGGGCCTCCAGTTTGGAATGCAAAGGATAATTTAAGAAGGACATCCTGTTGAGTAGAAATTTGTCCGCGACCAATTGCCTTCTTTTGTGTAAAGGCATGCTGAGCCTCAATTAAGAGGGTTTTCGTATGGGTAGAGCCCACAGCGCCTAAGCACTGCAGAATACATCTCAACTGCAATTCGTCCAATTTCCTCTGGAAGTCCTTTCGGCCAATGTGGAACGCCACGATAGCGTAGTCAAGTCTTGATCGAATTAAGGTTTTGTACGTCAGTAAATGGGTGGTACGAGAGCCCCACCAAATTCGGAAAACTGATCACATAATATTTAGTGCTTTTTCACAGCCACTTATTCATGGTTAATGTGAGGGACCCATGACAAGCGAGATTCAAAGAAGACGCCCAAGAACCGAACCTGCGATGACACTAGGTAACATTTAAACTCTGCGATCATTATGTCGGGAATTGGTGGAGACGCAATCTTGGAAAATACGACGGGATTTGACTCATCACTTGAAGCTTCTATGGCATGTGTTCGGAGGCAGATTTTCACGTGGGACATGACAAAGGAAAGTGCCGCTTCATATTCTGGAAAAAAAAGCGGAGTGAGTATACAACCAAATTTCGTCTGCATGTACTGAAGTATTGTCAACGTGGGAAGAGCTGATTCCACGTCCGTAGCGTACACAGCGTATAACAGAGGAGTGAGAATTACTCCTTGTGGAAGGTCAGTTGGGGCAATGCGGAGTCCCATCAGTTTACGATGGAACTTGATGAAAATCTTCCTCTCCGAAATCACCCATCCCAGTCCATAAACCATTTTTTTCCGGGACGCCTAAAGCTGTAAGCCTATGGAGCAAAAGATCTGTATTTACATTGTCATAAAATCCCTTGATATGCAGGAACATAGCTGAGGTCTTTTCGTTCTTCGAAAAGGCTGTCAGGGTGTCTGGCGATAAAAGAGTGATACTGACAGTTGTGCCTTTTTTCCTTCTAAATTCAAATTGAGAAATAGCCCAGAGGTTGTTCGATTCGAGCTACCACTTCAATCGTGGTTTAACTAATTGTTCCCGCGTTTTCCCAATGCAAGAGGAAAGAGCAATGGGGCGGCAGGTGTTTGACAACTATCTTCGCCTCTTTTCAAGACCAGGACAGTTATGTGTGTTCTCTAATCTTGGACGACGTACTTAGATACTCAAAGGTGATCTCTACACATAAAAGGCAATGTCCTGACTAACTGACTGACTCATCGGCGCCCAGCCCAAACCGCTGAGGACAGAAACTTGAAATTTGGAGAAGATGTCGATCTTATACAGTAGCCGTCGTATGGCTTTTTCGAATTTCCAATCCTAAGGGGGTGAAATAGGGGATGAAGGTTTTTCCTTTTTAAAGAAATTGCTATTAAGGCAATTTTGAAGCTGGACCTATGCAAACTGGTATTTGATTCTCGGTCAGAAATAAAGAAATAAGTAATCCATTAAATTTCGGGCATGCAGCCGCGCAAATAAAATTTCTTCTACTGATATTTCGGCCGCGTATCGTCCGGCCATCTTCAGAGCGAGTCACAAGACTGATGACAAGGTGCCAAGCGCGGCCTTATATGCTCCACCGCGGCGGTACTGCGCATGCGGGTCACAGATGCTGCGCCGCCTGTGGCGAAAGCGTACGGACGTTCGATGTGCTTATCGATGTTTGATCGGCGGCGATGACACGGTGACGACTTCTCTGCAATTTAATTAGTCCAAGAGCCGGATTCCATGCTTTGTCCAAATTGAAACCTTTATCTCTGTTTATTAAATTGTTGGCTAATCGAATTTCTATGGCTTCCTTGAATACAGAATCCCAAAAAGAAGAGGTGGATGTTAAAATCTTCACATCACTGTAATTCATCGAATGACCCGTATCAATTCGATGAATTACAGTGATGTGAAGATTTTAACATCCACCTCTTCTTTTTGGGATTCTGTATTCAAGGAAGCCATAGAAATTCGATTAGCCAACAATTTAATAAACAGAGATAAAGGTTTCAATTTGGACAAAGCATGGAATCCGGCTCTTGGACTAATTAAATTGCAGAGAAGTCGTCACCGTGTCATCGCCGCCGATCAAACATCGATAAGCACATCGAACGTCCGTACGCTTTCGCCACAGGCGGCGCAGCATCTGTGACCCGCATGCGCAGTACCGCCGCGGTGGAGCATATAAGGCCGCGCTTGGCACCTTGTCATCAGTCTTGTGACTCGCTCTGAAGATGGCCGGACGATACGCGGCCGAAATATCAGTAGAAGAAATTTTATTTGCGCGGCTGCATGCCCGAAATTTAATGGATTATTCATTACGCCGCGAGAAGTTGAAAATGCACACAAAGAAATAAGTGTTTCAGCGTTTTTGAAAATTTAAACTTATGGGGGGGGGGGGAGGAGAGAAATAATGGGTGAAAGCTTTTTTTGAAAACATATCGTTGTCAAAGAATTACTGAAGTGTTTTTAAAGCTACATCTATGAACACTGATATTTGACTTCTCGGTTATGAATATAAACTATGTGTTCCAATGTTTATGGAAACTGAACCTCTAAGGGGATGGACTAGGGGATGAGAGTTTTTATGAAAATATTTTATTACGAAAGCATTTTAAAGCTAAATCTGTGAAGATTTAAATTTAGCTACCCAGTTAGAAATAAAAAATACGTGTTTCACTGTTTTTGGAAATTCAACCCTTATGGTTTGAAGCTAAATCTATGAAAAATCATATTTGGCTTCTCTTTTAGAAATAAAACATACGCATGTCACTGTTTTTGGCAATTCAACCCCAAAGGGGGGAGGAATAGGGGGGGAAACATTTTACGAAAGTGCAGAAACATTTTTAAAGGTAAATCTTTGAAAATTGGTGTTTAGCTTCTCGAATATAGATGAAAAAATTCGTGTTTCACTGTTTTTGGAATTTCAACCTCTAAGGGTGTGAAATAGGGTCAGACTCATCATCGCCCAGCCCAGCTAAAGACAGAAACTAGAAGTTTGGAGATGGTGTGGATCTTATTCTGTATGCATCGTTTAAGAAGGGATTGTCTGAAATTCCACTCCTAAGGGCGTGAAATAGGGGATGAAAGGGTTTTTGAAAGAATATTGCTATTACAGGCATTTTAAGACTAGAACTACGAAAGCTGGTATTTGATTCCTCAGTCAGAAAATAAAAAAATATATGTTTCAGCAAATTTGGAAATTCAACCATGAGCTGTGCTCTCCTTCCGGTGGCGCATTGCCAGAGGGGGTCACGGTGCTTAGCGTGCGATCGCTGGCGGCTTTTGGAGAGAGAGGACGTACGAGCGTACGGGCAGTTTGTGGTAAGTGGCCCGCGTGGACGGCCGTTTCGCGAGCGGTATCGTATCGTACGGTGAGCTGCTTTGAGGTGGGAAACCACGCCTTGTCGCGGTTTTCGGTTGCGACTCATCCAGAAGGGCACTGACGCGATGTGCCTGAAGGCTTGATGTTTTGCCGTTTGGTATTATCGAGTTCCCGGCTTTTTGTGGTAAGATTGCTCTTTCCTTACGTATTGTAACACCCCCCTCCCCCCACCACTCCCTTAAAGAGGACGTGGTGGTTTAAACTGTGGCCGTTGGTATTCGAAGCTGCCTCATGCAGACTAGACTCTTGGTTGCTAGTATGTGCCAGTTGTTTGCTATTTATTTTGCTGCCCGCAAGGTTGCACCGGCGAGATTGCCTCGTGGTAGAGCGACGTTCACCGTTTGACAGTTTGAATCTGCCTGTGGTCGCGTGTGTGTGTTCACCGTTAAATGGTACATCGTCAACTTGACCTGCAAGTTCGCATCTTGCGGATTCGTGTCGTGGCTTTCTTGTAGTGGTCCCCGAATTTTCCTGTTGTTGTTAACGTGCACCGTTGAATGACAATTTCTTTAACGCCAAGGAGCCTTTCGACAGAGCGACGTTGAGTGTTCAATGAGCGCACAGTTGAAATTACTGTTATAACCAAACATTCAGCTCCTGAAGAAGACAGTGATGATTTCGAAAGTTAGATTTTAACTCAGATATGGCGCAGCCTGAAGACCAAGAGGATTGTGTACAAATGGTATAGGCGTATTATGTTTTTTTACAATAATTAGTTGAATTTGTGAAGACAAGACAGCAACTCACCAACGCCCGAAATAGTTGTAGTATTTACATTATCATATTATGGAATTAACTGTAATGATACCATCTAATAGATACATGAAATACTCATACTTGCTTTAGCACTAGACACGTGACACACGAAAGAAAAAAATCACAGTTTATAATCAGCAGCGCTTCTTGCGTGTACTAACCGTTTTGCAACTTTGAGTTCAAAAAAAGGAAGATTATCGTTTAACCTCTCTTGTTGATGAGGTCTTTATCGGGAAAGGATAGGAAGGAAATCAGACCTGACCTTTCAGAGGAACTATCCTGGCATTTGTCTTATGTTATTTGGGAAATTACGGGCTACCGTGATCTAGATGACTGGACGAAGTTTTCGACCGACATCCTACCGAATTTGAGGTAGCTGCGGAAATGAACGTTATTCTGTAAACACACGTGACCTGCAATATAAACTAAACTGCATAATGGCTTGACTGATTATAGTGTGTAAACGGCGACTTCTGAAAGACAGGGCAGCATGACAGATTACTTTGGTAAATGTCTGACGTATCTGTAGTATCTAGAATTGCACTCTACCAAAAGTAGGGTTCGGTAGTTTTGGTACAGTAATGACATAGTAAATGGTAGGACTGCCGGTAGTATTGGTGGCATTTGTATGGGAAGAAACATAAGTCAATGTACGAAAGAGCAACTCGTACTCGACAATGTCTCTTTGTTGTTTGTACGTGTACTTTTGTTTGTTTTGGACATAATTAGAACCGCACATCGTTCCGTGTTAGTCCATTGTTTGTTATAATCCTTACAAAATATAAATTGCATTTTATAAGTAAGAAGAATTATTTGATCGCTTAACTTCCGTGCTTTTATGCAACCAAAGCAATTACTTTTGATACAACTACAGTTTACATGCACATACCTAAAAACACATGGATAATTACTTTTGGTAATTTAGTACTAGTAGTAGTAATTTAGTAAATGGAAAGGTGTTCAGCGTGACCAAACCGAAGAGTTTCCTGGTATTATAAATACGCTCGGAAGTGGGTTGTGAATAACAGGAACATGTTTTGTACAAGCTCGACAAAGTACTGAAGCAACGTTTGATGTCTTTGTTTTGCATTTTTTACCTTTTTTTGAGGAAACTGCGTGTTCTAGGGCTATGTGATGAAGGCTTACTGCTTTTTTTTAAAATTTTTGCTACAGTGCCCCTCTGTTTCACGATACAAATAAACAATTTTCGAATAAAACCTGAATTAAACCATGACAACTTTAATTTTCCTATAAATATTTTTTTATTTTTAAGTAGCAGACGGCAGCAAAAGTGTTCTGTAGGTTACGCAGCCATTGATATTTCCTCACTCAGTTTCTAGACGGTTCACCGCTTCCGGTTTCTAGGGGAATCTAGTAAGACAGTAATCACATACGCTAACAGACTCACAGAAATGAGACAACGCCCGATAGGTCTGCAGTACGTATGACGTAGACGTAATGCGGTTACAATATTCACTGACTAAGACTACTAGGAAAAAGACGGAAGTCTACATGTACTTATAATACACTCCTGGAAATTGAAATAAGAACACCGTGAATTCATTGTCCCAGGAAGGGGAAACTCTATTGACACATTCCTGGGGTCAGATACATCACATGATCACACTGACAGAACCACAGGCACATAGACACAGGCAACAGAGCATGCACAATGTCGGCACTAGTACAGTGTATATCCACCTTTCGCAGCAATGCAGGCTGCTATTCTCCCATGGAGACGATCGTAGAGATGCTGGATGTAGTCCTGTGGAACGGCTTGCCATGCCATTTCCACCTGGCGCCTCAGTTAGACCAGCGTTCGTGCTGGACGTGCAGACCGCGTGAGACGACGCTTCATCCAGTCCCAAACATGCTCAATGGGGGACAGATCCGGAGATCTTGCTGGCCAGGGTAGTTGACTTACACCTTCTAGAGCACGTTGGGTGGCACGGGATACATGCGGGCGTGCATTGTCCTGTTGGAACAGCAAGTTCCCTTGCCGGTCTAGGAATGGTAGAACGATGGGTTCGATGACGGTTTGGATGTACCGTGCACTATTCAGTGTCCCCTCGACGATCACCAGTGGTGTACGGCCAGTGTAGGAGATCGCTCCCCACACCATGATGCCGGGTGTTGGCCCTGTGTGCCCCGGTCGTATGCAGTCCTGATTGTGGCGCTCACCTGCACGGCGCCAAACACGCATACGACCATCATTGGCACCAAGGCAGAAGCGACTCTCATCGCTGAAGACGACACGTCTCCATTCGTCCCTCCATTCACGCCTGTCGCGACACCACTAGAGGCGGGCTGCACGATGTTGGGGCGTGAGCGGAAGACGGCCTAACGGTGTGCGGGACCGTAGCCCAGCTTCATGGAGACGGTTGCGAATGGGCCTTGCCGATACCCCAGGAGCAACAGTGTCCCTAATTTGCTGGGAAGTTGCGGTGCGGTCCCCTACGGCACTGCGTAGGATCCTACGGTCTTGGCGTGCATCCGTGCGTCGCTGCGGTCCGGTCCCAGGTCGACGGGCACGTGCACCTTACGCCGACCACTGGCGACAACATCGATGTACTGTGGAGACCTCACGCCCCACGTGTTGAGCAATTCGGCGGTACGTCCACCCGGCCTCCCGCATGCCCACTATACGCCCTCGCTCAAAGTCCGTCAACTGCACATACGGTTCACGTCCACGCTGTCGCGGCATGCTACCAGTATTAAAGACTGCGATGGAGTTCCGTATGCCACGGCAAACTGGCTGACACTGACGGCGGCGGTGCACAAATGCTGCGCAGCTAGCGCCATTCGACGGCCAACACCGCGGTTCCTGGTGTGTCCGCTGTGCCGTGCGTGTGATCATTGCTTGTACAGCCCTCTCGCAGTGTCCGGAGCAAGTATGGTGGGTCTGACACACCGGTGTCAATGTGTTCTTTTTTCCATTTCCAGGAGTGTAGTTGCGGTAGTTTTACAACTCTAGTTGTATCCTATGTCGCTGCCCCTGCCATGTAGTCCACCTTTCTGATGTAGCAGTGTGTCAGCATGCCTACATCGATGTGATGCCAAAAGAGGCGAGGATTCCAGCAGTTATTCCCAGATGCCACTAGCTACGATCGCATATTTGCCAAGGCTTGTCACGAGCAACAATCGCGCACAACGATAACGTCACTCCTGTGTGAAGCCAACCAGTGGGACGCACATTATTGCTAGCAGCATCAGCCAGGTGCGCGGAATCAGTGAAGTAATACGCGCGGTTTCATAAATCACAGCGCACCGAGTCATCTACAGTTCTTTGGCGGATTTCATCGCCAGCTCATCGAGAGTTCAGCAGAGTTCATTATCAGCGGAGCCAAAAGATCAGAATCCCTCGACACCAAGTTATCAGCCAGGAAGCCGATTCTCGGTCGGAGAGCATCATTTAGGCAGGCTGGAGTTCGGTTGCCCACGCATAAACAGGCGACGATGTTAGTGGCCACCAAGACCCTCCTGCGATGTGGTAACTGACTTGTCTCTAGATGGGTGTTTACTTCAGGAAGTGACTGTTTGTTTATAGAATTTAGTTCTCAGCCTGCACCGACTCAAATGTGTTTAATCCGAATGGGATATACATTTGTGTTAGTATTATCGCAATACGCAATTTTCCATGTACTTGTACTACTTATTTGAGTTTAGCGGTATTGAAGAACATATGCAACAGACCTCCCCATGAACCATGGACCTTGCCGTTGGTGGGGAGGCTTGCGTGCCTCAGCGATACACATAGCCGTACCGTAGGTGCAACCACAACGGAGGGGTATCTGTTGAGAGGCCAGACAAACGTGTGGTTCCTGAAGAGGGGCAGCAGCCTTTTCAGCAGTTGCAAGGGCAACAGTCTGGATGATTGACTGATCTGGCCTTGTAACAATAACCAAAACGGCCTTGCTGTGCTGGTACTGCGAACGGCTGAAAGCAAGGGGAAACTACAGCCGTAATTTTTCCCGAGGGCATGCAGCTTTACTGTATGATTACATGATGATAGCGTCCTCTTGGGTAAAATATTCCGGAGGTAAAATAGTCCCCCATTCGGATCTCCGGGCGGGGACTACTCAAGAGGATGTCGTTATCAGGAGAAAGAAAACTGGCGTTCTACGGATCGGAGCGTGGAATGTCAGATCCCTTAATCGGGCAGGTAGGTTAGAAAATTTAAAAAGGGAAATGGATAGGTTGAAGTTAGATATAGTGGGAATTAGTGAAGTTCGGTGGCAGGAGGAACAAGACTTCTGGTCAGATGACTACAGGGTTATAAGCACAAAATCAAATAGGGGTAATGCAGGAGTAGGTTTAATAATGAATAGGAAAATAGGAATGCGGGTAATTTACTACAAACAGCATAGTGAACGCATTATTGTGGCCAAGATAGATACGACGCCCACACCTACTACAGTAGTACAAGTTTATATGCCAACTAGCTCTGCAGATGACGAAGAAATTGAAGAAATGTATGATGAAATAAAAGAAATTATTCAGATAGTGAAGGGAGACGAAAATTTAATAGTCATGGGTGACTGGAATTCGAGTGTAGGAAAAGGGAGAGAAGGAAACATAGTAGGTGAATATGGATTGGGGGACAGAAATGAAAGAGGAAGCCGCCTTGTAGAATTTTGCACAGAGCACAACATAATCATAACTAACACTTGGTTTAAGAATCATGAAAGAAGGTTGTATACATGGAAGAACCCTGGAGATACTAAAAGGTATCAGATAGATTATATAATGGTAAGACAGAGATTTAGGAACCAGGTTTTAAATTGTAAGACATTTCCAGGGGCAGAAGTGGACTCTGACCACAATCTATTGGTTATGACCTGTAGATTAAAACTGAAGAAACTGCAAAAAGGTGGGAATTTAAGGAGATGGGACCTGGATAAACTAAAAGAACCAGAGGTTGTACAGAGATTCAGGGAGAGCATAAGGGAGCAATTGACAGGAATGGGGGAAATAAATACAGTAGAAGAAGAATGGGTAGCTTTGAGGGATGAAGTAGTGAAGGCAGCAGAGGATCAAGTAGGTAAAAAGACGAGGGCTAGTAGAAATCCTTGGGTAACAGAAGAAATATTGAATTTAATTGATGAAAGGAGAAAATATAAAAATGCAGTAAATGAAGCAGGCAAAAAGGAATACAAACTTCTCAAAAATGAGATCGACAGGAAGTGCAAAATGGCTAAGCAGGGATGGCTAGAGGACAAATGTAAGGATGCAGAGGCCTATCTCACTAGGGGTAAGATAGATACTGCCTAAAGGAAAATTAAAGAGACCTTTGGAGATAAGAGAACGACTTGTATGAATATCAAGAGCTCAGATGGAAACCCAGTTCTAAGCAAAGAAGGGAAAGCAGAAAGGTGGAAGGAGTATATAGAGGGTCTATACAAGGGCGATGTACTTGAGGACAATATTATGGAAATGGAAGAGGATGTAGATGAAGATGAAATGGGAGACACGATACTGCGTGAAGAGTTTGACAGAGCACTGAAAGACCTGAGTCGAAACAAGGCCCCCGGAGTAGACAATATTCCATTGGAACTACTGACGGCCGTGGGAGAGCCAGTCCTGAGAAAACTCTACCATCTGGTGAGCAAGATGTATGAAACAGGCGAAATACCCTCAGACTTCAAGAAGAATATAATAATTCCAATCCCAAAGAAAGCAGGTGTTGACAGATGTGAAAATTACCGAACTATCAGCTTAATAAGTCACAGCTGCAAAATACTAACACGAATTCTTTACAGACGAATGGAAAAACTAGTAGAAGCCAACCTCGGGGAAGATCAGTTTGGATTCCGTAGAAACACTGGAACACGTGAGGCAATACTGACCTTACGACTTATCTTAGAAGAAAGATTAAGGAAAGGCAAACCTACGTTTCTAGCATTTGTAGACTTAGAGAAAGCTTTTGACAATGTTGACTGGAATACTCTCTTTCAAATTCTAAAGGTGGCAGGGATAAAATACAGGGAGCGAAAGGCTATTTACAATTTGTACAGAAACCAGATGGCAGTTATAAGAGTCGAGGGACATGAAAGGGAAGCAGTGGTTGGGAAGGGAGTAAGACAGGGTTGTAGCCTCTCCCCGACGTTGTTCAATCTGTATATTGAGCAAGCAGTAAAGGAAACAAAAGAAAAATTCGGAGTAGGTATTAAAATTCATGGAGAAGAAATAAAAACTTTGAGGTTCGCTGATGACATTGTAATTCTGTCAGAGACAGCAAAGGACTTGGAAGAGCAGTTGAATGGAATGGACAGTGTCTTGAAAGGAGGATATAAGATGAACAAAAGCAAAACAAGGATAATGGAATGTAGTCGAATTAAGTCGGGTGATGCTGAGGGAATTAGATTAGGAAATGAGTCACTTAAAGTAGTAAAGGAGTTTTGCTATTTGGGAAGCAAAATAACTGATGATGGTCGAAGTAGAGAGGATATAAAATGTAGGCTGGCAATGGCAAGGAAAGCGTTTCTGAAGAAGAGAAATTTGTTAACATCCAGTATTGATTTAAGTGTCAGGAAGTCATTTCTGAAAGTATTTGTATGGAGTGTCGCCATGTATGGAAGTGAAACATGGACAATAAATAGTTTGGACAAGAAGAGAATAGAAGCTTTTGAAATGTGGTGCTACAGAAGAATGCTGAAGATTAGATGGGTAGATCACATAACTAATGAGGAAGTATTGAATAGGATTGGGGAGAAGAGAAGTTTGTGGCACAACTTGACCAGAAGAAGGGATCGGTTGGTAGGACATGTTCTGAGGCATCAAGGGATCACCAATTTAGTATTGGAGGGCAGCGTGGAGGGTAAAAATCGTAGAGGGAGACCAAGAGATGAATACACTAAGCAGATTCAGAAGGATGTAGGTTGCAGTAGGTACTGGGAGATGAAAAAGCTTGCACAGGATAGAGTAGCATGGAGAGCTGCATCAAACCAGTCTCAGGACTGAAGACCACAACAACAACAATGCAACAGAATCACAAAGTCCCCGTGAGTGAGCGTTAAAGTACCATGAATAAGATGATACTCAACGCAATGCCGAAGCAGTTACGAGCTTTTATGTCGCTAGAACCATAAATTAAACCAAATGCTCAAATACGATCGTTTTTTTGTGCTCTTCAGCCGGAAAGTGGTGTGTTGCAGCTATCTGCAAGAAGACTGGCGCAACCACAGATGGGCCGAAACAGATGTACCACTGGAACTCCGAAACACATACAGGGTGAGTCACCTGCCCCTACCTATGGGTTTTATGCAACCCGCAACGTCTTGTAAAACCACGCACAGGATTTTCATATTCTCTCGCTCACTATGCGCGAACTATTAGTCCTACAGCGAAAATGAACAGCGTGTGGTTTTTGAAGGTAGTGTACAAGGGTTATTCGGAAAGTAAGGAAAGATCGGTCACGAAATGGAAACCACATTGAAAATCCGATGAAGTTTTGTGCAGGTGTGTTGGGCAGTGTCTCTAGTATACCCGTCGATCGCGTTTCGTCGTTCTTTGTAGTTCTGAGCACACAGGGAGCACATAAAGATACCTAGAACGATAGTGTCTGCCGGCAAGTACGAGGGCCTAGTGAGAAATTTCGCCTGAAACTATGCAGCCAACATTACATAACTGTTGTGCGTTTTCTTTTTCAAAATTATCAGCCGCATTCTGCAGGGGCAATGAAGACGCTCCTGCATCGTTTTCAATTGGAAATTATTGATTACCCACAATACAGCCCGTAATTGTCTCCCTCTGAGTTTCATCTCTGCTCACATGAACCGCTGGCTATGAAGAGAACATTTTGGCCCAGACAACGAGCTGTAGGCCAGCGTGGAGAATTGGTGGAAAGCACTGGCGGCTGCCTTCTATAACGAGGGTATTGGAAAGTTAGTACAACGCTACGACAAATGTCTAAGTCGGATCGGCGACTATGGAGGTAAGTAGCTGGAAGTTGTAGCTAACTGTTGCAAATAAAACAGTTTTGATTTTCACTGTGGTTTCCATTTCGCGACCTATCGTTCCTCACTTTCCGAATAGCCCTCGCAGAATTGGCTACTGTATAACTGGCCAGTCTTCATTTCGACACCGGCATTTTAGTAAAGGTATTGTACGCACAAAACTTCTTCAAGTTTTTCTCAAACTTCCAGCAGCTGACAAGTTCAGCAACTACTTGCAGCAATATGCAGGAAGCTGTTTCCATTTACTTGCGGAGCTACTTCTGCAAATTGGCGAAATTTCTTGAAGTCGATTTGCTGGAGGGAGTTTCCACGTCAAAGAACTTGCGGAAGTATCTTCCGCAAGCGACTTCCTGAAGTCAGACCTCTCCCGGGCTTTGATGACTTTCCAGAACATGTAGCCGCTATTCCTCATCGTAGTAGCTCCTCAGTTGACATCACGAGGCTGAGTGGACCACACTCCATCAAGAACAAATTCGTGGCGGTTCCGGGAACTGAACTTTTGTGCTCCGCTTGGCAGTCGGAAATCCCTCAGTGACACATTTTAAAAACCTTCTATTCTCTTGTAGTCTTGACGTTTTAGTGACCACATTTCACTTCACTTCCGTACAAGTACACCTTCATAAAAGACATCCTGACAGTTATATTTATATCCGGTATTAACGTACTTTTTTTTGAGAAATGGTTTCCACGTTACTACCAATTTGCAGTTTACATCGCCTCTAAATCATCCATTAACGTCGCCTGTTGGAAACGGAGTAGAGGTACCGCAAGAGTAGACGTAATCAGCAACACGTCTCAACGCAGTGGGCCAAACACGCCGTGTGCAGCAGGTGGGCCTGTAGCGCGGATTGCCTATACGTGTACCCCACAGGCGCCCAAACCGCAGCCGTGTCCCGGCGTGCAGCTACGCACATATTGTCCGCGTGTGATTACACCCTCCCTGAACCGCTTGATTGAGGACATTTCTCAAGGGACTAACAATGACCTGTATCTTTCAGGCTACCGAAACACGTCAGAGTTTATACCTGTCTTCTGTGAAACTAGGGTTTATAGTGAAACTAAATGAAAGCAACTAACACTAGATAAATCTCGGCGAAATGTGTCAGATGTAGCATCCCAATTATAGAACCCATAATGAACACTCTTTTGTTGCAAAAAGAAACAGAAAAATCAGTCAGCCTGACAGTGATGACAGCTACTGACAACAAAATTTACACTCTTAACAGTTTGAATAACAAGAATGTTATGTAAATACGAACGCTTATCATAAAGAAAGGACTGAATGAAAGAGTACCATATGATACGAAACAGAAACTTTAAAGAAAGAATTAAAAAGAATTATTATTTACGAAGGTTAAAGCCCAGACCATAAATTGACCAAAGATAACATTTATCCTAGATGACAGTTGTAGCCGCATCGAGCTGTAAGTTCGCTGTGACTACAATGTAACTCGGCAATGGAGATGTTAACTTCACTTCTCCTTTGTACTCTTGCAATAGTAGTACTCGTGTTTAGCGCTACCGACCAGAAGTTTAAAAGTTTTATGGTTGGAAGTATTAGAAGTCGGACTGAAGTAAAATCACCTTTACCGTTTAGATAGATAACGGGATAGTATATATGTGACACAAAAATAACTCGTGTGATTGCTGATTTGTGATGGGACTTAGCCTTCGTGATAATTAATAGTCACGAACATAAAAGACTGATCGCCGACATAAAATCAATTATTAGACTTGAGTAGGCAATAGATAAACGCAATGACGAAGAACTTACAATTGCGCAATGTTGTCAGAAGCTATCGTCAAAGTCATAATTCCTGATGCTAACAGACGCAATTCCCTGAATGAAAAATCGGTGTGTGTGCTCAGTGTAGGGAGAAATAATTACTAAGAATAATAAACATTAATTCAACCTTAATTCTTCGTGTCGCATACATCATTTAAGGGACATTTAAAGTGTATTTGTGGAATTAACTGATTCTCCGGATAACATAAAAGTGATTTAGTGACAATTTAACTGTAAACAGCAATAAGTTTACACCGAAATTCGACGCATTCTGAGTATTGCTCAAGGGTATGCTATCTCTGAAATTACGTCGTGTAGTTGTTGAATACGCTACGTAGCGACGCCTTGACGACGGAATAATAATTAACAACTCAATAGCCTTGCAAAAATCATCATGTGACATCGGCTTGGGTGCTGGATTGATGATTCAAGACACTATATTTACAACGTTTGAATACCCATTCTCAAACCGGGCATAAGAACTACAGTCAGCAAGTTCGCGTGAACTGAAAAGTGTGTCGCGAACACCCAAAGGACTTTTGGTCATCATTTCAGATCAAGGGAGTCATCGCGTTATCGAGTGGTGCAGTGGAGAAGATCGATAGACATCAAACACCATTACTTTAATTACAAGCAAGGGCGGCGCACACACTTCGACCTGCTGCTCCACCGACACTTTGATATCAGTTTTGAGAGACAGTATCTGAAAAATAACCAAACCGCGCGAGGAGTTTGTTTTTCTAATAGTTACATATTGGCGTTGTCGTGATCGACGGACGCCGTTCCACGTCATCTCGACTGGGGTTAACCATCACCATCGAGCCGAGACAAACCGAGAGGTCACAAAATGTAACGTCTTTTAAAATTGGACGGATCAAATATTGTCAGAAAAATACAAATATTATGTACTGAGGGCGTCTGCTGTACTTCTGCGTAGTACATAACGGGCTTGAGTATTAGACCAATCTAAAAGAGCCACACTGCACGAGCGAATTGATGTATGCTCAATATCTAAACGACTAAATTAAAGTCAGAGAACACTTTCCTAAATAAAGTCCCCAAAGCTGGAGCAGTACTGTGATTACCTTGCTTCACAAAAAAAGACACGGGCAAGGCACACAAAATTATGGACCTACTAACCTGCCCTCCGTAATGTATAAGGGGGCAGCCAAATGAAATCGAGACAGAATGAAAGTAAGTAAACTGTTTATCATTTCAAAAGTACCCGCCACAGGTGTTAAAATATTTTTCCCCCTGTGAGATAAGACGGTCAAAGTCTTCATGGAAAAATGTTTGCCTTTGCCTATGGCAACATGATTGTACCCAGGCGTACACCGCTTCGTCCGAAACAAATCGATGGCCACGAGTACCTCCCTTCAGGATTTGCTCAAATATCGCAAGGTTGTTTCCAGTACGCTGCAGACGTTCCACTGCGCAGCCCTTACACACTCTCCGTGTGGTTCCGATCTCTCCCCACACGATTTCCATACATTTAGAGCCATTAAGAAACGCATTCGCAGCCGTAGATATGCTTCGCACGAAGAGGTGCGCGCTTGAGTACAATCAACATTGTGTAGGCAACCGCAAACATTTTTTCTTGAAGGTGTTGACCCCTTGTCTCACAATGGGGAAAATCTATTAACGGTTATCGCAGTTACTTTTGAAAACTTTTTTCCCATCTGCCTCGTTTTCATTCGACTGCCCCTTATACACGTATAAGATACTCACTAAAATTACACCAGTCTGCGTGATTTCTGATGAACGAAAACAAACGTCTATTTAACTAAATTTTTTGTGCTGATTTCAAAACTGTTCTTAGTTTTGATTATCATATCGGGTCTCCAGCCGGAACATAACTTGACACAATATTTCGGCGGTGCACCTGTCCGCCATCTTCAGGAGAGTAAGCCGTCGCACTAGCTCGCTGGAACGGTGTTATTATATCACGTACATTTTTCCACAATGGAATGAAGTTTTTTATTCTTAGTTATAAGAACATTTTTAGGACAGAGAGCTGGATACACGAAAATGCCTTTCTTCTTAGGTGATTGGGGAAGCTGGAGTGTGAAGGTTTGTCCAAATCCGAGACATTTCATGGCTGGAACTAGAAACATCTTACATGAATCGCTTACAGATCAGAAAAAAGTGCATCCAGCACTATGTATCAAATTGCGCTCGATGAAGTAGATTGTAAGGGCTCATTCGAAAGATACATCCTCCTTTAAGTACCTTTTTAAGTTATTTCCATTTATCACTCAAGGAAAACTGAAAGTTGGAACTTTTGTTGGTCATCAAATTTACAAATTGAGGAAGGATGAAGAATCTGATAATAGAATGGTAAAGAAAAAGTTGTATGAAATGCCTTGAGGTCTGAATAGTTACAGGACAAACAGTTCAAAAGTTGGCTAGCTAAAGGTGATGATGAAGGGATGGCAAAGTATACAGCAGTCATTTTCAAATCGAGCACTGTGGCTCCCAGGAGTGTCACAGCTTCCAGGGGCATTGCGGCTTTATCTTAGGGGTGTATGTTCTCTCGTACAGAAAATTCATGTCTGCAACTGAAAGATTTGTAGAGAGTAAAAACTACCCAGATCACAAGAATATTGTCCAAACCATGTTGGGAAATAAGAGAAAGTTGGGTTATAACACGAATGCAAAATTCTACTTCCTTCGCTCACATATTAGCCAATGCTCTTAAAATCTGGGACATTATAATGAAGAGCAAGAAGAGCAATTCCATCAGGAGATTTAGAGTATGGAAAAGAGGTGCCAAGGAAGATGGATTGAGAGTATGATGGCCGACTATTGTTAAGATGTTGAAGAAGGATAGTAATGAAGGTTCTGCGGAGAAAACAAAACAGAGAAACTTTGAAAATTACATCTGGCAGATACTCATAATGTTGCTAAAACAACAGTTTGATATACTTTTAGTACATACTTAAAAAATAGCACTGCAACCGATAACCAGTAGCAGAGCATGTTTTTTTGTACGAGGATTGAACTTAAATGAACAGAGTATAGTTGTCTATATGCACGACTAACAACTCCCGTAATATTATTAATCAGCGACAGAAGGCTGTTTTTCACTTTTACAGTTTTAAAACATGGCTGTTACTCGACAACCGTACAGTAGTTTCAACATAGGTTTATACAGCCAACCGGTTGTGAATAACTGTTTGGTGCATTAACTAGGTTTCGACACCTACTAAGGGTGTCTGCACCAGAACGAAAGTTTTATAACTCTGTAAAATAATACATAATAATACATAGAAAATTAAGTTTGACAAAAAACACATTAACTAAGATGACAATTGTCACGACGTACAAAGGTTACTTACGTAAAATTACATTGCGAAAAAGGAATGGTCAGAGTTCAGAACAGATTTGCTCAAATGAATAAAATAAAACACGTTCCAATCTTTGCCACGTGTGCTTAGCTAGGAACATCAGACTGGTCGGCCCAGTGGCTTACATTGCTGCCACGGAAACAATATGTGTTGTGCCGCCTGTCGGGAGCGGACAATGGCATGTGCCCATTTGAAACAGTATAGGAGAAATAATTGGAAAATAACGACAGTTAATTTTAAGAACGAAATTTAAAGGAAGAGAGCTTCATGTATTTTTGAAAATACACAGTAGTCAAGCAGATTAAGTATAACAAAGAGCCATATTAGACTTTCGAGAAATTACTATTACGTGAAGGACAGAATAACATAGAAAAATTTTACGAACAACTACAACACAGAAAATATTAGCATGATGATAACTTAAGTAGCTCACATCTATGAGATTCGAAGAAAAGGACGTTTCGGGATCAGAGGCAGGGTAAAAAAAGTAAAAATAGAGAAATCAAAATTTTGCGAGCAGTCGATTGAAAGCATTTAAAAAGTTTTTGTTGTTTATTGACGATGAGACCATCGTTCTTAGAAATATTCTTTAAAATCTCCAGTTCTTCGAGTATATCGAACCTATGACATGTCTTTTGCCTATGTAAAATGGAAATTTCTTCAACGCATTTCGGTTTATGTCCGGAAATTAGCAGATGTTCAGCGAAAGACGAATTGTGTACATTAGTGCCTCTTTTTCCCAATATATGTTCCTTGTACCTGACACTAAAAGACCTTAAAGATTGTCCTATATAATAAACGGGACACGTATTACAAGTGATTTTATACATTCGGAAATCTTAACTTGCTTTATTTACACAGCAGATCGTAGATACCGAAACTACGGAGCAGAAAACGACTGGCTGGAGGGTCATGTGAACTGCAAATCCCTTCCACGTCTCTCTATTTTCTTTTTCATCCACCGTCGCGTTTGGCGACAGTCCTCAGTCTGCAGAAACCTGTAAACATCGGAAGCCTTCGGTCAAATATCATATTTGCTTCAAATTTTTAGACAACATAGTTGTATGGAGATAACAGCGATTGGTTTACTTATAATCAATTATTCAAAATGACAGTCACAATCGCATTTCTTTTGCCGCCAACCGGTTTCAACCCGCGATGTGGTCATCTTCAGGGTAATTTACACCATTTGGTCGCTCGCTGGAGTCGTCACCCTGCCTGTTGATGGTTACCAACCGTGCACACGCAGGGTGACGACTCCAGAGAGCGACCAAATGGTGTAAATTGCCCTGAAGATGACCACATCGCGGGTTGAAACCGGTTGGCGGCAAAAGAAATAATGCGATTGCGACTGTCATTTTGAATAATTGATATCTGCTTCAGCATCCAGTTCACCGACATTTTAGATCCTCCAATACCGTAGTGAAGTAGCGGGAAAAACATTGCTGACCAATGGCGAGCTGTGTAGGCGGCGTGATCGAAGCGGACCATTGCCAAATAGAACACGTTAACAATAGATGTCTTTTCGGTAGTAGTCGTTTATTTATGATGTTACTTGGACGGAATGACACCGTAATAACAGCGTGTACTTACAATCACGGGTCGAGTTAAAGACTTCTTGTCGTAGGCGGAAGATAGGAACGTGAGAGGTAAGAGAACTCCCGAACCCCTCCCAATTAATTCTCATGGTAAATTCAGAACCAGAAGTTTGTCAAGACATTTCAAAATAAACATCTACAAAACACACCTGCAGCCAGTATTATTATATGAACGTGCCTCCTGGAATACAACCAAGCAAGATCTGAACAGACTGACGATATTCGAAAGGAAAGTCCTTCGGAATATTTTTGGACAAGTTTACGATAATGAGAGTGAAAAATGGAGGATTCATCACAATACAGGACAAGAATGCAGGACAACCGATGGCCGAAAACTGTACTCAACTCCAAGCCAATCGGCAGAAGGCTCGTAGGAAGACCTAGAACTCGATGGACTGCGTATCCAAAGACCTTCAGAGAGTGGGACTGCTGGAAGGATGGCAGGAAGGAGCCGAGGACAGGCTGAAGTGGAGGCAATCTCTCAAAGCAGCGCGCAGTCCATTGGGCCTGATTGCGTAAAGTAAGTAAATTCAAATGACAGAGATACGAGGCGCGTTTTCGAATCGCATATTTATAAATCTAACATTCTACTTAGAACCGATCACTTGAGCGCACGTTAACGCAGCGTTCCCAGAAAATGTCTGTAGGCGCAAAAAATACCGTTGACGCACGGTTAGAACGATAGGTTCGAGATTACTGGCATCCACCCACTAATTAACGAAGTAGAAAAGAAACATCATTTTGAAATATAGTTTTGGAGTTGCATAAAAATAAAATTTTGAGACCGTGATCTTGGGAGCAATTGGTTTTGATTTTATGTGTGGGAAATAACTAAGAGAAAAAGAAAAATATAGCTGAGAAGAACTTTGTTGTTAACAAGTACATTTTCGTTCATATCATACGATCCGCATCTTCAAGCCTACTTACATTAACAAAGTAGTTGGTAAATTTACCTCGAATGCTATCCGCTGACGAAGTGAGTCGTCCATTTATACATGTGAGGTTTCCTCCTAAGATGTCTTTGTCATTCGAACATAGTTGTGGAATACTGTGCTTTTACTACGTGTTCGACACAATTTATTCTGACATCTGATGGTCGATGAAGTATTCTCCATTTACACTGAAGCACCAAAGAAACTTGTATAGGCAAAGACATAGATTGTAAACAGGCAGAATACGGCGATGTGGCTGGCAAGACAGGTGTCTGGTGCAGTTGTTGGCTCGGTTTCTGCTGCTACAATGGTAGGTTATCAAGATTTAGGTGAGTTTGAATGTGGTGTTATTGTCGGCGCACGAGCGATGGGACACAGCATCTCCGAGGTAGCGACGAAGTGGAGATTTTCCCGTACAATCATTTCACGAGTGTACCGTGAATATCAGGAATCGGATAAAACATCAAATCTCTGACATTGCTGCGGCCGGAAAAAGATCGTGCAAGAACGGGACCAACGACGACTGAAGAGAATCGTTCAATGTGACAAAGGTAAAACCCTTCCGCAAATAGCTGCAGATTTCAGTGATGGGCCATCAACAAGTGTCAGCGTGCGAACCATTCAACGAAACATCGTCGACATGGGCTTTCGGAGCCGAAGGCCCACTATTGTACCCTTGATGGCTGCACGACGCAAAGATTTACGCCTCGCCTGGGCGCGTCAACACCGACTTTGGACTTTTGATGACTGAAAACCTGTTGCCTGGTCGCACGAGTCTCGTTTCAAATTGTATCGAGTGAATGGAGTTGTACGAGTATGGAGAAAACCTCTTGAATCCATGTCAGCAGGGGACTGTTCAAGCTGGTGGAGGCTCTGTAATGGCGTGGGGCGTGTGCAGTTGGAGTGATGTGGGACCATTGGTACATCTAGATATGACTCTGAGAGGTGACACGCACGTAAGCATCCCGTCTGATCACCTTCATCCATTCATGTCCATTGTGCATTCCGACGGACTTGAGAAATTCCAGCAGGACAATGCGACCCCCCACACGTCCAGAATTGCTACAGAGTGACTCCAGGAACACTCTTCTGAGTTTAAACACTTCCACTGGCCACCAAACTCCCCAAACATGAACACTGTTGAGAATATCTGGGATGCCTTGCAGCGTGCTGTTCAGAAGAGCTCTCCACCCTCTCGTACTCTTACGGATTTACGGACAGCCCTGCAGGATTCATGTTGTCAGTTCCCTCCAGCACTACTTCAGACGTTAGTCGACTCCATGCTACGTCGTGTGGAGGCGCTTCTCCGTGCTCACGAGGGCCCTTAACGGTATTATGGAGGTGTACCAGTTTCTTTGCCTCTTCAATGTATTACACACTATACCAAAAGTACACTCGACCCACCTGTGTGCTGAAGTTAGTCAATAGCTAAATATATTTTTTTCGCACGTCAGCTGCATTTTGCCGCAGGGTCACATTATATTTTCCATCTGTCCAAACCTTCATCAACTACGTTCACGCAAGAAAGTATCATCTCGCGGTTTTCTGTTAAAGTCTTTTTTTCGGTACATCCAAAGATTTTGCAGTGAGTTTCTCACAGGGAACGGAATCTGAAAATTCCTGAGTCGCAAATGTCTATCCAGATAAAACGATAGTGCCAAAAGCTGTAGATAAAAAATGTTTTTGATTGATGTATAAGAAATTTAATGCTCTGGATTTTCTGTTCAGATATGTTTACCATGGAAAATTCCGAATCAATGAGCAAATCTTTCTTACCGTTCAAATCCTTGACATATTTCAATCCAGTTTTCTTCATTTGTTATTAGCATCACAATGTCTTTTACTTTCATCCAGATAACTTCGCATATTTGAATTATCAAATATCATGTCGATTTTGCAATTCTTACGTGTGTACTGAACATCGGCTTGATATCTGAAACTGAAGACTGCGCAAGAGTAGCTGCAGCGACTAACGCTCTCTATCGCTCGTCATGCGAACTCTTTTGAAATTCGATCACACATTAGCGCCCCTCAACGTGCATTACATCTGAACTTCAACAGTCTTTCGTTCTTGTTTTTTTTTCCTTCCGTTTTTGTGTCCCTTTTTATTTACGTCCATGGTGGGGGGCCCATCTCGCCACCCCTCAGTACGGCACTGACTGGAGCCAAACAATAAAAAGTCATCCCCAAAACGCAGATGGTTCTTTTGAGTTCCATGAACACGTATTCCTCATCCCTTTTTTACCAATTTAAGGTTCTTACAATCTCCTTGAGCGCTGTTGAGAATACTTTTGGTATATGGAACATCCTTGTCTGACATCTCCTTCGAGTATGAATTTCCCACTACCATCCTGATGTAGTCTAATGAAAGCTTTAGAGTGCTAACATAGACTGAAGCAATCGCTTGTTGCTCACGTGCTGGTAGTGCAGATTTTGTTGAAACTGAGCCAATAGCTTTCTGACTGTGGTGTCACCGCCAGACACCACACTTGCTAGGTGGTAGATTAAATCGGCCGCGGTCCATTTAGTACATGTCGGACCCGCGTGTCGCCACTGTGATCGCAGACCTAGCGCCACCACAAGGCAGGTCTCGTGATACGAACAAGCACTCGCCCCAGTTGTACGGACGACCTAGCTAGCGACTAGATGTACGAAGCCTTTCTCTCTCATTAGCCGAGAGACAGAATAGCCATCAGCTAAGTTAATGGCTACGAACTAGCAAGGCGCCATTAGCCTTACAGTGATTGTAATTAAAGTCTCCTGTGTATCGTCAAGAGCGATGTACCACAATGATTGATTAAAGATAAGTATTAATCCAGCTACGTACTTTTCTTCATAGCATTAATTACGTAGCCTGTTCCAGTACTTCACGCCCGTCTGCGTTAGTCTAGCGTCCATTTTCAGCCATCTCTATCTACAAGGTGTTGGCCCAGCTGCCGACACATCACTGACGATCTATGATTCCCAGACGAATCGGTAATTCATGTTCATGTTCATCGTACCATTGCACCACATTTACTTCTAAGCTTGTTCCTTCGACTGCTTAGAAACTAATATATTTCTAAGTGACTTATGCTAACACAGGCATTTCTAAAAACTGTAGCATATCTTTTCTCAAAAATAGATATTGTAGGTTCAGTTCCTAATAATGTTTTTGAAAACTGCTTTCACTTTGTGCCATCAGGTCATGGTTTCCCACAAAATGGTATCTCATATTTAAAGATTTAAGTAACTGAAGAAAAATATTTAAATAAAAGCATCTTGCGCCTTTGTTTATCACCGTGCCACACGTTTAACCCATGTCGTTCTTGTATCAAATCTGACTGGACAGTCGTTTTCTCTGTGCTACATGATTTTAAAACCTAAGTATAAAATCACAAAATTTTCTAAGTAAGCCAAGAAAAGATTGCAGAAAAGTAGTTTTACGGGAAGTTGGGACAAGGTGGGTGGGAGGGTGGCAGGGGGGGGGGGGGGAGACAGAGCTTTGTAGCTTCTACTAGCGGCGTGTGATCACATCAGGACGACTCTGCCTCCAGTATATACATTCAGACGAATGGAACTGGACAGAGCATGGCAAGAAAACGGTTTTCTCATTTTAAGAAGGATCGTTGTGACATTAGTGGCTCTCCAATGTTCTGCATGTTCAGAAAGTCCTTCGGGTTTCGAAGAGGGGCGTGTAAACGCATCAATCCATAACGAGTCACATCAGTGTACCCGACAACTACAAAATGTGATGACCTGTGATCATTTCACTATCGTGTGACATTTGCTTGCAGTGAGGAAAATTCAAAAATCGGGTGTATGGATACAGCACGCTCTGAGCCGAAATCACAAAAATCAGCTGGTGGCCGTATGATCATTCTGCTTGCTCGTCATCAACTGGCTCCAAAACAACACCGACTGTTCCTACCCTGCATCGTTACTGGTGACGAGAAATGTTGTCTTTAGGTTAACAAGGAAAAGGAAGTTATGGATGAGCCCAAACAAAGCAGAAACTCTTACTACAAAGACATGCACGCAACCAAAAATGATAATGTTATGCATCTGATGCAGAAGCGACGGTGTGGTGTACTACGAATTGCTTCCCGGAGGGTTTAACCATAACAGCTGACAGTTACTGTCAATAGCTGAGGCGTCTTGCAGGCGCAGTCCAAGAACAATGACCAAGACTACTGAGTGAAGCGGTGCTACTCCACGATAACGCCTGCCTGAATTCTGCTACATTGACAAAGAACGCTGTACAGGAGTTGGGTTGGGAAGTCATTCTGCACCCACCTTATTCACATGATCTTTCGCCCTTATTCACCTTTTCCGCTTTATATCCGGATGAAAGTGCGCCTTGAAAATGGTTCGACGAGTTCTCCGCCTCGAAACCACATGATTTCTACAATTGCGTAATCGAAAAGTTACCCCAGCGTTGGCAGACTGTTCCAAATAGTGAAGGACGATATACACTAACGGAAAAAAAATCGCCGTAGGAGATGTGTGACATAAATCAATAAATAAATAGTTTTACCTCCCCCCCCCCCTCTCTCATCATCGTTCTCGTAAATGAGTGGATAGTCAATATATTTAAACTAGTAATTTTATACAAGAACAGATTTATATAGGATAGGAGAAATGAGTGAGTACTTATGGTGTAGTGATGATATAAATGTTAGACGTTAGTCGTCCAAGTAAGTGGGTGATTAGGCGTTTCAATGATTGTTGTTCACTTATGTCAACCCTTGACTAGATTACGTATAACAATACGAGAGCTATACTTGGCATATCTTACTGTGCACTCTTCTTTAGTAATTAGTTATTAGAGGAACTACAAGTATTTTACATATGTGACGAACTGTTTTGACGACAACACCCTGTTTACTTCTATATGGAGCATTGTTATGTACTTGATCGTTCTTTTACTAATACGGGCCTATTAGAATTAGATTATTTTAGACCTGGGTTACGGCCATAAATGAGGCACCGACATTGAAATGGCACATTTTGGTGGCATGTTAGCTTACATTTCTCTTGTTGGAATGAACTGACGCATGTGTATTTATTTTACACCATTGACTACTTTTTAATATATTAACTGGGTTCCGTACCATTCTTCCAGGTCCTCCTCACTTGTGTATCGTATCGTTATGAATGATGTTGCTTAAGTAACCTATTTCACTTTGTTACTTTATAGCGATGACGATACAGTGTCATGCAAACGTAATCCTTTCCACCTTTCCCTCCATTCACTATTTATAAACAATGGAATCATGCCTTACATATGTCTGATTGGCAATGCATATATTCCTTCCTGTTAGTTAAATTTTGCACGCAAAGACGGGTTTAGGGTATTATTATTCGCTTTTAACACTGACGGCCGTGGGAGAGCCAGTCCTGACAAAACTCTACCATCTGGTGAGCAAGATGTATGAAACAGGCGAAATACCCTCAGATTTCAAGAAGAATATAATAATTCCAATCCCAAAGAAAGCAGGTGTTGACAGATGTGAAAATTACCGAACTATCAGCTTAATAAGTCACAGCTGCAAAATACTAACACGAATTCTTTACAGACGAATGGAAAAACTAGTAGAAGCCAACCTCGGGGAAGATCAGTTTGGATTCCGTAGAAACACTGGAACACGTGAGGCAATACTGACCTTACGACTTATCTTAGAAGAAAGATTAAGGAAAGGCAAACCCACGTTTCTAGCATTTGTAGACTTAGAGAAAGCTTTTGACAATGTTGACTGGAATACTCTCTTTCAAATTCTAAAGGTGGCAGGGATAAAATACAGGGAGCGAAAGGCTATTTACAATTTGTACAGAAACCAGATGGCAGTTATAAGAGTCGAGAGACATGAAAGGGAATCAGTGGTTGGGAAGGGAGTAAGACAGGGTTGTAGCCTCTCCCCGATGTTGTTCAATCTGTATATTGAGCAAGCAGTAAAGGAAACAAAAGAAAAATTCGGAGTAGGTATTAAAATTCATGGAGAAGAAATAAAAACTTTGAGGTTCGCCGATGACATTGTAATTCTGTCAGAGACAGCAAAGGACTTGGAAGAGCAGTTGAATGGAATGGACAGTGTCTTGAAAGGAGGATATAAGATGAACATCAACAAAAGCAAAACAAGGATAATGGAATGTAGTCTAATTAAGTCGGGTGATGCTGAGGGAATTAGATTAGGAAATGAGACACTTACAGTAGTAAAGGAGTTTTGCTATTTGGGGAGCAAAATAACTGATGATGGTCGAAGTAGAGAGGATATAAAATGTAGGCTGGCAATGGCAAGGAAAGCGTTTCTGAAGAAGAGAAATTTGTTAACATCCAGTATTGATTTAAGTGTCAGGAAGCCATTTCTGAAAGTATTCGTATGGAGTGTAGCCATGTATGGAAGTGAAACATGGACGATACAAGAAGAGAATAGAAGCTTTAGAAATGTGGTGCTACAGAAGAATGCTGAAGATTAGATGGGTAGATCACAATAACAAAATTCCTTTACTACTTTAAGAGTCTCATTTCCTAATCTAATTCCCTCAGCATCATCCGACTTAATTCGACTACATTCCATTATCCTCGTTTTGCTTTTGTTGATGTTCATCTTATACCCTCCTTTCAAGACACTATCCATTCCGTTCAACTGCTCTTCCAAGTCCTTTGCTGTCTCTGACAGAATTACAATGTCATCGGCGAACCTCAAAGTTTTTATTTCTTCTCCGTGGATTTTAATACCTACTCCGAATTTTTCTTTTGTTTCCTTTACTGCTTGCTCAATACACAGATTGAATAACATCGGGGATAGACTACAACCCTGTCTCACTCCCTTCCCAACCACTGCTTCCCTTTCATGTCCCTCGACTCTTATAACTGCCATCTGGTTTCTGTACAAATTGTAAATAGCCTTTCGCTCCCAATATTTTATCCCTGCCACCTTTAGAATTTGAAAGAGAGTATGCCAGTCAAATCTTTCTCTAAGTCTACAAATGCCAGAAACGTAGGTTTGCCTTTCCTCAATCTATTTTCTAAGATAAGTCGTAGGGTCAGTATCGCCTCATGTGTTCCAATATTTCTACGGAATCCAAACTGATCTTCCCCGAGGTCGGGTTCCACTAGTTTTTCCATTCGTCTGTAAAGAATTCGCGTTAGTATTTTGCAGCTGTGACTTATTAAACTGATTGTTCGGTAATTTTCACATCTGTCAACACCTGCTTTCTTTGGGATTGGAATTATTATATTCTTCTTGAAGTCTGAGGGTATTTCGCCTGTCTCATACATCTTGCTCACCAGATGGTAGAGTTTTGTGAGGACTGGCTCTCCCAAGGCTGTCAGTAGTTACGTCGAAACTAGTAGCCAAATAAATACGAAATCTTAAGTACAGCTGGAGGAGTTTCATTTTTAATACAAATAAATCAAAGTTGGTAGGCGTGTTTCTACATCTGAAAGATGATGTCTATTCAAATTTCGTGCCAGTCACATAAGAGAGGCGCTCGTAGCGCCACCATACACGCTCTAACGGTCGTGAGCATTAGTTACTTTCAAATTGGACGTGGTGAGCTAATGTTAGTCAGGAACGTCTTTAAGGCGACAAAGACGCCATTATTGACATCTCACTGGCTGTGATCGATGACGTGTAATATCGCTACGAGAAGCTGGTTTTTCCTTCTGCGATATTGGCAAGAACGTAGCGACTGTACATAATGGCTGGCAGTGGTGGAGAATGTACGGTCGCAAGTGACCAGGCTCTGGACAGTCACGTGGCAGTACCGAGAGGGAAGACCATAATTGAGATGTGGGTCACTTACGGAAAGGCAGATTTCGGTGTGGAGGGGGCCTTACTCAGTTACTGTTGGTTGCTCAGTTTGTTTTTTTAAATCACATACTCTTTATTTGGAACCAATTGCATATAAGTTTGACAATAAGGAAATGCGACCAAAGTGGTCCAAAAGAAACAAATATCCGAACCACAATCAAGGAGGCTGTCGAACTACACGCCTTACCGGACAGCAGCGGCAAGGCGAGGAAAGGTGCACTGCCTCGAAAATACGCTAACCTCCGGGACAGGTAGCTGGGGCGTTAGCGGCCACTAGGCAGGAAAATACCGCTGGTTGAACTTCATCAATAAACACAAGGAATTCAATGATTATAATAAAAGGTGGAGGAAGGCTAATTAATTTCACCAACTCCAAACACTCCACTCGTTGCTCTTCGTCTCAGCGACCCTGCGAGCAGTAAAGCACGAACAAACGGCGTGATCTCAAAATAGGGGAGGTTACACTACTGGGTTAATGTTCACTCAACTCAAACGTCCTGGGTCCGGTGGAGAACGAGGTTGTCGCCCTCGCAACTACAGCCCCTCGATCCGGCAGTGCCTGCGTGCTGCCAGCGGTCCTGGCATGTTCACGCCCTGTTGGACCTCACTGCTGCTCCATCCCAACCGAACTCCCGACACACCAGACCCGGAAAACACTTGACGCCCTTTCAAAGATAGTACCACGGTACTAGATATCGATGAACGCTGCTGCTGCCACTTGCGGACAGACAATGCTAGCAACGTAGCGGCGCCAATAAACATAAGAAGAAAACGAGACGCCACTATCCCTATTACACGATGGCAACCTACCAACGGCACCAACGCGAGCCACACACGGCTCACTCGTGTTCGGCGCATGGCTCTGGTGCATCGACTGCATCTGCAGCAGCAATTATAGCAACAGTTGGCACCACAGTGGGTACAACGAACTGTTAAAAATCGGTTACTTCAAGAACAGGCCCATGCCAGACGCCCTGTAGCGTGCATTCCACTGACCCCAAACCACCACCATTTGCAACTTCAGCGGCGTCAAGTGAGAGCTCATTGGAGGGCAGGGTGGGGGTCTGTTGTATTTTTTGATGAAAGCTGGTCCTGACTTGGTACCAGTGACGGCCGTGCGTGTTGGATAGGAGGAGGCCAGTTAAGGGCGTGCAACCAAACCAGTCTGCGTGCTAGGCACACTGAACCTACACCTGGAGTTCTATTATGGTGTGCGATCTCGTATGGCAGCAGGAGCACTCTCGTGGTTATCCCATGCACTCTGACTGCAAATCTGCACGTCAATCTTGTGTTGTGCTGATATTCATGAACAGCATTCCAGGGGGTGCTTTCCAACAAATGGCTCTGAGCACTATGGGACTTAACATCTGAGGTCATCAGTCCCCTAGAACTTAGAACTACTTAAACCTAACTAACCTAAGGACATCACACACATCCATCCCCGAGGCAGGATTCGAACCTGCGACCGTAGCGATCGCGCGGTTCCAGACTGAAGCGCCTAGAACCGCTCGGCCACCAACAGCCGGCGCTTTCCAACAAGTTAACGCTCTCCCACACACCGCTGTTGTAACTCAACATGCTCTAGAGAGCTTCGACACGTTTCCTTGACCTGCTCAATCACCAGATCTGACTACAATCGAGCACACATTGGACATCATTGGACGACAACTCCAGCGTCATCCACAAACAGCATTAACCGACCGAGTGCAGTATCTCTGCTTAGCAACGTAAACAGAGATTGCAGTTTGGTTCGCACTGCGAAACAATTTAAAAAATGTAGTTGTATTACAGACAGTTGTACTTTTAGCGGTGTCCATTATGGTTCATAGCCTTTCGACAGGCAATTACACAAAAGTTTCGTTTGTCTGGGACCAGAAGAGCGGCTTTTGCGGCCGTCCTGAGCGGACGCGCTGTGGCGCTTCTGGTTGGATGTTACGACTTTCAGTCTCTGGGTTAAGTGTTGTGTAAAATTGTGATTGTGGTGATGCAGCATTTTAATTTCCTTGTTTTCGCGAGCTGTTAACTGCTGACATGGCAACCATGTTTCTCACAAAGCTTACCCTAAGTTTTGAATTTGACAAAGCAACCCGTAATGTTCAGCCAAGTTTACTGGGAATTCATGACTGGATCGTTGACGTTATTGGCATTACTTCGGATCAGACGCACACTGCTTATTATGACTTGGAGCAATACTGCTTTTTTGTGAAGCTGCTTTCCCCGTTGGTGCTGGAACGGATTTTGCCAGAAATTTGAAGGAAATGCTGAATTCCGCCATCGCGATAATTCGGTGAGTACAGTTATGATTTCAAATGCTGATGTTGATTATAAACAAGTCAGAGTATTTATTTTGCCCCATGAGGTAGAAAACTGCTACTTAAAAGACGTATCATCTAAAGCAAATTCGTAATGAACGACGGTCAAGCCAACATAGATTGCAATGCTTTAGTGGTGTTCGTTCTGTCGATATGCATGTCAAGCATTCCATCTCATATTTTGGTTTGTGGTTACAAAGCGCACGTTATTTACAATCGACTGACTTTCACTAGTCACATGTGTAACGAAAGTGGGCATCTCCGGCAAAACTGTCCAGAAAAGGTGTTTGTATTGCAGAATAATTTACAACAGCGTAAAAGGTTAACACTGGCTGATCTTGTGACCGAAAATCAGATGACGGGTGGTGAAGGTTCCAGCATTACGGGAAATGTGGACGACAGGCCACAAAATACTCTTGAAGCATTTCCACCTTTACTTAGAAAAGACACTGTTGACAATCCGACTGCAAAACGTAGTACAGTCACTAACAAGAAACGTCGAACTTGTGACGGCAGTAGTACAGATGACGAAGATATCAGCCTGTCGCTGAAAGCTGTGGGTGACATTCAGAAAACAGTAATGGAAACTACTGTTTCAGACAATATTGTCAGCATAGATTCAATCTCTGAGTCAAGTATCTCAGTAGACAAATCGAGTACGCCACCTTCAACCGAACAGGTCGAAGTGACGTCACAGTTCCATTCTGTAGTTCTGGACGCGCCAGTAGATGGCACCGGTCTTGGTGATGCCACAACCCCACGCTGCAGTACCGGTACGTCAATCAATGCAGAAGATTCACTCGCGGAAGAAACTGAAAGCAAACATGACGAGGGAAACAAACGTATTCCCAAAATTTCATCGCTCTATGTTAATTAATTCTTGGGGTTACGATTTTTTTTCGCATCAGAGTATTGTTGATGACTGAAGTCTCTGTTATGTGTATCTTGCGTTTCTTAGGCATGGAAAAAAGCTACGAACTTATGCACCAACCCAATATGTTATATGGACATGGGTCTGCACAAGCTTTATTTGCATGATAGAACTCAATTTCTACAACTCGTCAACACGTTAATCACGGGGATCACACAGGAAAAGAATATAACAGCGCAGTATAGAACACTTCCCAAATCAAATATTCAAAATGCCCTGTGTTAGCAAAGGTATGTTCATCAATCCATCGTCGCATTGAAATCCTAAAGCACTAGTGTATTCCTGGAGAACTGCGTAATGCCTCGTAGTCTTTAACAGTAAGGGTATATAGCCTTGTACATAAGAGCTTCGAAATGCTCCAACAGATAAAAGTATAGCGGGTTTAGGTCCGTAGAGCGTGGAGTCTAAGGAATTGACCCACCTCTACCCACGCATTCGCCAAGGAATCTGTTATTTAGAAGCCCACGAACATTAACACTGAAACGAGGAATAGCTCCATCGTGCATGAAGTATATGTTTTGTCGCACCCGTAAAGGCACGTGTTCCAGCAGGACGGGTAGACAGCTCCGAAGTCTCTGTTGAGCCTGGGTGGAAGAGCATGAGACCCTAACAGTTACCGTCGGCCGGTGTGACCGAGCGGTTCTAGGCGTTACAGTCTGGAACCGCGCGACCGCTACGGTCGCAGGTTCGAATCCTGCCTCGGGCATGGATGTGTGTGATGTCCTTAGGTTAGTTAGGTTTAAATAGTTGTAAGTTCTAGGGGACTGATGACCTCAGATGTTGAGTTCCATAGTGCTCAGAGCCGTTTTTGAACCTAACAGTTACCAACAATACCGGCCCAAACGTTTAGAGAAAATCTTTGTTGATGATGTGACTGCCCAACTTCGTGAGGACTCTCGACAGCCCACACGTGCTGACCGTGAAAATTTACAATCTGGTCACGCTGAAATGAAGCCTCAACCGTGAACAGCACATTCACACGAAATTTCGGGCTGGCACCCTGTTGAATGAACCATTCGCAGAAGTGTACCCATGCAAGGATACCAGGTACTGATAATGCCTGCTCACGCTGTACATGGTACGGATACAACTCTCTCCAGACAGTCATGTAATCAACATTACTTGTTGCAGCTGTATGTCCCGCGCTGATACTATCGTTATCGTCAACTACACAAGAAGTTCCCCCTCCGCTTTAGGTGTCCTCATCCTTATAGGTCTCCCCCAGCTGCGAGTAATAGGCGTAAACGTCCCATGCTTCCTAAGACGATGACCAACTGCATTCTGTAGGGTCACCGTCGTTCTGGAAATTTCTCCCGATTCAAACTTTGAGCGCCACGGCCATTACCAACTGCTAATCTGTACAGCAAATGGGCGCCTGCCAACTCCTCACTTGAGTACACTTCCGTTGGACTGTCCCGGAAACCAAGCCTGCGATGGACACTTAATAGTTGATGCTACATGCTAGTCCGTGATGAACACTAAATAGATCATACTATGTGCTTGTTTGGTTATAGTAGAGCAATGGGGTTAGTTGCACGTGAACACAAGCAGTGAAGTGAGGCACATGTCAAAATTACTTTCGTTTCACTGCAATGAAAAACACTGATGGTGAACCTAAGAATTACAACTTCCTTTGCACTCCAAACCGATAGGATGTGTTGAACATTTAGCGTAAGAATGAGAGATGAGAAGTATAAAATGAGTACTAATACAGAAATAAAGCGTTTCCGGATCCATGTTCATAGTTATAACACATTTTATTTTTTTATATGTGAGGAATGTTTCCTGAAACTTTGGCCGTGACTTTTTGACACACCCTGTAGATGTGGATGTTGATAAAAATTTCCTCCATACGCCTATTACGCACTGCCTTATCACACCTTTATGTGGAACACATTTATATAAATCGTAAAATAATTGTTATCTCAGTTTCACATGTTGTAGCAGTCATTTAGCTGTAAGTTTATCAGTAGCTGAGTAGCTTCAGATGATGATGTAAAATAGGTATTATATCATGAAGTCTTATATAATAACCTACTGGAAATGTTTTTTGTAGTCAGTAAAGCTACAGCTCGACACAATTCGGGAGGACGGTTCAAATCTGCATGCAGCCAGCCTAATTTAGGTTTCTCGTGATTTCCATAAATCGTTCCAAACAAATACTGGGATGGTTCCCTTCTAAGGGAACGACCGATTTCCTTCCCCAATTTTAAAAACAATCAGAGCATTTTCTTCATCTCTAATGGCTTCGATGTCGAGGGGGCGTTAAACTCTAATTTGCCTTCCGTCTTTTTTGTAAATCACCACAGTGCGAAGAAACGGCTCGTGGCATTGTACAGACGCCTTTGTGTGTGTTTATGTATGTGTGTGCGTGTGTGCGTGCGAGCGCGCGTGCGTGTGCTTTAAGCAGCCTGGTGTACTCGTAATAGCATAATACGCATTACTTTGAATGTAGTTCTCTGTTTTTATAATACGGATTACTTTGGATGCAGTCCCCTGTTTTTGGAAGCATCAGGTGTGAGTTTTCAAGATGTGAAATCTGACAACGCAATATTTTTCTTCTTCCGTTAACGACCTGCTGCACAACATCCATGACAAAAACTGCACAGAATCAAGACACGAATACAATGAACGCATACATACGAGGTGTGTGAGAATAGCGATGACTCTGATTTTTTTATCTACCAAGGTTTTTATTTTTTCAGACAACAATTTTGTCTCCTTTAAAGTAGTTCCCTTTGGCAGCTACACAGCGGGGGAGTCTTTGATCCCAGCCTTGCTAGGAGAGCTGAAAGGCTTTAGCTGGTAGGGCCTTTAACTTGACGGTCACATTCTTTTCATTGTTCTCCAGAGTGCCAAACTGACGTCTTTTTAAGAATTTTTCAGTTTCGGAAAAAGAAAAATGGGCTCAGAGCAGGTGAATAGGGGGGCTGTGGAATATCGGGAAATGAAAAATGGGCTCAGGCCGGATGAAGAGGGGGGTGGGGGTGGGGAGGGGGCTGTGGAATAACAGGAACGCCTTTTGAGGTCAAAAATTCCGTGCTGGATGTCGCCGTGTGACACGGGGCGTTGTCATGATGCACCATCCACCTGTCTGCAACGTCAATTCTCTCTCGATTAACCCTTTTCATGAGCCTTTCAAGGAAGTCTTTGTAAAACACTTGGTTGACCGTTTGTCCTGGAGGAACAAATTCGTTATGCACGATACCCCCTACTGTCAAAAAGCAAATCAGAATTGTTTTGATCCTTGATTTGCTCATTCGAGGTTTCTTCGGTTGAGGAGATGCCTCGGTGTGTCATCCTCAATTCTCCACTTTGTCTCAGGATCGTACGAAAAAAATCCAGGGTTCATCACCTGCGATCACACTACTGAACCATCGTGGTCATTGGTAGTCCTAAGAAGATCAACGCACACATTTCTTCGATTGTCCTTGTGCTCAGTTGAAAGATTTTTCGGCATCATTTTGGCACAAATCTTTCGCATGTGCAAAACGTCGGTCAAGATTTGATGTACGGTGAAAGTGTTTAAAAATTACCCGCCATCCATATTTTTAGATGTCGGTCTGATCTCACAAGAGCACACAAACGTTTGACGTTTTCGTCGGTCTTTGAAGTTGAAGACCTCCCTGAGCGGGATTCAACTTCATGTGTTTTCTGCCTTCCAAAAATTATTTGTGCCCGCGAAAAACTTGTGCTCTTGATAAGGAATCTTTCCCATAGGCCTGTTTCAACATTTCAGAGGTCCACTTGTTGATTCACCAAGTTTAACACAAAACGTGATGGCGTAAAGTTGCTCTAAATTCCGCTGTTTCTTTTTCGTAACACACAAGAAAAACACAACTTTGCTGATGGCGCTCTCAAACATCACGAGGTGGCTGAAACTCGGGCTGAGCATCTGGAAGGGATGAAGAGAGCGGTCTACACAAGGAGAACAACACAGCGTTGCCAGATTGCTCACAGTGTTGTCAGAAAAATATGTATGTGTGTATGTGTGTGAATGTTCCACACCTTCTCCTAAACCACTGGACCGATTTCAGCCAAACTTGGTACGAATATTCTTTACTATCAGGCAACAATCGCTGTAGGGGTAAGAACCACCCACCTAATACAGTTCAGAAGATATAAACATTGAGATGCATGAAAAACTGCCGCATGATGCCTGACGCTTAAGTTTATTACTCTTCTGCTGCTAACATATTTTGCAGACAGTATCCACATATGCTGCTGAATGTACCTAGACAAGTACATCATTTTAAGATTCATAGTTTAAGAGATATGACGTCATAAACAGTGACCATCGTGCATGACCTTTTAATACATTCATTCTTTACAACTAAGACAAACCTATAGTCGAGTCAGCTTACGGAAATCCCAGCCACCTTGCAGCGCTTTCTTTCAACTACGAAGTGTAAACGGCTGTTGGCGATAACAGTAGCTGTCTCTAAGGTTATGGAGGGGTGTTACCAGAGAGACGTTTACAAAATCACGTTGTAGATATACGAAGCAGCTGCGCCCAGCGCATGGAAACTGTCCAAGATCACGTTTCTTAATTTATACATTTGTACTTTATGTATATTTCCCATAATTTCAAAGGTATTTTAACGAATACATGGAAATTAAACTTTTTCGATACTTCGCTACAAAAACAGTTCATTTTTTTATTTCTTTCCGATATAAAATTGACGAAAAGAATACCTAGGCGATGTTGAATTTGTCAGGCGGTAAGATAAATAATGGCTGCCATCAAATAAAGATAAATTCTGGCTTCAAGTGAAACAAAACTTATATCAAAACAAAAATGATATGATTATTTCAAAATATCGTCTGTCCTATGTTCAGGGTGTTTCCGTAAGAGCGTACGAAAATGTAACAGAACACAGAGAATGCTCCACTGAACAATTTGAGATAGGTAACCTGATGTCGAAGAAGCCAGCTTAAGGAGATTTGGAAGTAAACTTGTCTACCGCTTTGTCTAGCATTGCTATTTTCCAGCTTATTTACAATAACATTCGTACAAGATTACACGTACTATGCTGTTTATTTACACGTACATTCTTTATTTCCTGCTAGGAAACGAGGAGGACGAGTCTGATAACCAGAAAGTAATGATGCAAGTTTTTTTTTCTTTATTTGTCCATAAGGTGTGTCTTGTTGTATCGTATTTACATTGTCCCGTGACAGGATGTGCTATGAATCAACGACAGACCCATTTATTACTCACTGGTATCCAGAGACGTACAGTACAATACGATGGAGCAGTACCGGTACAGTATTTACAGTGGTCGATTGGAAGGGGAGGTCCTATTCCGTGGCTTGCGAGGTCACCTGACTTGATTCCCTTTGACTGTTTCCTATGGGGATACCTAAAGTCACTTGTGTATGAGACCCCAGCGGATACGGAGATGAAATTAGTACCCAGGGTTGTAGCTGCCTGTGGCGTGATTTGAAACACACCAGGGATATTTGTCAGGGTGCGTCAGAAGCCTGTTCGCCGACGTCATTCTTGCATTAAGGTTGATGGCCGTCAGTTTCAGCACATTTTGTAAGATACAGTACAAATGGTACGTTCAAGCGTCAATGACGGTATTTTCAGTTAACTGTAACTAATGTAAATAAAAAAAGTACACAGAAATGTGATTTTATTCCTATTATCTCCTTGAGTTGGGTTCGCCGATCCTAGGTTCCCGAACTCAAATTGTTCAGTGGGGCACCCTCTATGTCCTGTTAAATTTTTACACGCTTTTACGGAAAGACCCTGTATATTGAGATAAGGGAACAGCAAAAAGCTTATACACTACTGACCATTAAAATTGCTACACCACGAAGATGACGTGCTACAGACGCAAAATTTAACCGACAGGAAGAAGATGCTGTGATATGCAAACGATTAGCTTTTCAGAGCATTCACATAAGGTTGGCGCCGGTGGCGACACCTACAACGTGCTGACATGAGGAAAGTTTCCAACCGATTTCTTATACACATACAGCAGTAGACCGGCGTTGCCTGGTGAAACGTTGTTGTGATGCCTCGTGTAAGGAGGAGAAATGCGTACCATCACGTTTCTGACTTTGATAAAGGTCGGATTGTAGCCTATAGCGATTGCAGTTTATCCTATCGCGACATTGCTGCTCGCGTTGGTCGAGATCCAATAACTGTTAGCAGAATGTGGAATCGGTGGATTCAGGAGGGTAATACGGAACGCCGTGCTGGATCCCAACGGCCTCGTATCACTAGCAATCGAGATGACAGGCATCTTATCCGCCTGGCTGTAGCGGATCGTGGAGCCACGTCTCGATCCGTGAGTCAACAGATGGGGACGTTTGCAAGACAACAACCATCTGCACGAACAGTTCGACGACGTTTGCAGCAGCATGGACTATCAGCTCGGACACCCTGGGTGCGGTTACCCTTGACGCTGCATCACAAACAGGAGCGCCTGCGATGGTATAAACGACGAACCTGGGTGCAAGAATGGCAAAATGTTATTTTCTCGGATGAATCCAGGTTCTGTTTACAGCATCATGATGGTCACATCCGTGTTTGGCGACATCGCGGCGACCGCACATTGGAAGCGTGTATTCGTCATCGTCATACTGCCGTATCACCCGGCGTGTTGGTACGGGGTGCTATTGGTTACACGTCTCGGCCACCTCTTGTTCGTATTGACGGCACTTTGAACAGTGGACGTTACATTTCAGATGTGTTACGACCCGTGGCTCTACCCTTCATTCGATCCCTGCGAAACTCTACATTTCAGCAGGATAATGCACGACCGCATGTTGCAGGCCCTGTACGGGCCTCTCTGGATACAGAAAATGTTCGACTGCTTCCCTGGCCAGTACATTCTCCAGATCTCTCACCAACTGAAAACGTCTGGTCAATGGTGGCCGAGCAACTGGCTCGTCACAATACGCCAGTCACTACTCTTGATGAACTGTGGTATCGTGTTGAAGCTGCATGGGCAGCTGTACCTGTACACGCCATCCAAGCTCTGTTTCACTCAATGCCCAGTAGTATCAAGGCCGTTATTACTACCAGAGGTGGTTGTTCTGGGTACTGAGTCCTCAGGATCTATGCACCCAAATTGCGTGAAAATCTAATTACATGTCAGTTCTAGTATATTTGTCCAATGAATACCCGTTTATCGTCTGCATTTCTTCTTGGTGTAGCAATTTTAATGGCCAGTAGTGTACCTTGAATGGTGGAGAGAGATCAGAAGCCAACAGTTTTTACGGTTACTCCAGGACTTATAAGGCAGTTTCTGTTTAAAACGCATTCTTAAGTGTTGCATATTTCCTTTTGCAACCTTCTGACCCTTTCGTTTCTGTTTAAAACGCATTCTTAAGTGTTGCATATTTCCTTTTGCAACCTTCTGACCCTTTCAGCCTCTGGCGAAGGCACGCATGGTGCAATAAACGTTACGCGAAAGTTTATGCGACAAAAAAGGTGAAAGTAGGGCGATTAATACATCGCGAGCGCCTTAGGCAGCAGGAAGAACGCCACTTCCGGCCGATCTTGCAAATACAAGTCGTCGAACGGAGTGGCCTGCCAGAAGCCCCGCTGCGGAACGGCGCAGCTAATATAGGATAACGCGTGCTGCTCGCGCCCTTTGATAGCCGGAATGCGGACCAATATGGCTCGGCGCACGCCTTCCTCCGCGATTTTAATCTCGATGAAACTGGCGGCCATAGTAATAACAGCAATTATGGCGATGGAGAAACATTAACTCGAGTGGAACGGAGCGTATTTTCCGAGCCCGTCTCTGCAGTGCGCCGCTGCAAACATCCCCGATATAGGAGCCAGCCTATCCGTAAGATGCCAGTGAGCACGTTTCGTGAGCCACACTGGCAGTCGCCTTTCCTACACCGTTATACCGTCTGCAGTAGACAGACAAGGTGTAGCGCCGAATGTATTGTAGATGTCTCGTTATCTCTACTACAAAGGAAAAGTACGTCTTCTGTAGGTCCCTTAAATGTTGGTAATAGAGGATCTTTCAAGAAGACTAGAGTAAGGTGGTACAGTTTCGATCATTTCGGACAAATGCTATTGTAACAAGAAACAGATTGAGGAAGAGATAATTTAAATTATTGCACTTGTTCTTTGATGTTTAGTGAGTATGTAACACAAATATTGCCGGCCGCGGTGGCCGAGCGGTTCTAGGCGCTTCAGTCCGGAACCGCGCGACTGATACGGTCGCAGGTTCGAATCCTGCCTCAGGCATGGATGTGTGGTGATGTCCTTAGGTTAGTTAGGTTTAAGTAGTGGCTAATGGTTCTGAGCACTATGGGACTTAACATCTGTGGTCATCAGTCCCCTAGAACTTAGAACTACTTAAACCTAACTAACCTAAGGACATCACACACATCCATGCCCGAGGCAGCGTAGCAGTCGCGCGGTTCCGGACTGAGCGCCTAGAACCGCTAGACCACCGCGGCCGGCGTTTAAGTAGTTCTAAGTTCTAGGGGACTGATGACCTCAGATGTTAAGACCCATAGTGCTCAGAGCCAAGCCATAACACAAATATTACACCATTACAAGTGTTGGTTTAAAGGCAAGAAAAGGTTACAGAATTGAGTAAAATTGTTCGAAAGTGTACCACACTAGGTACAATTGTGATCACTTCTTGACACAATTCTGATCGTTGACATTTTCCACATAAAGAGCTCTTCCTCCGTCGGGCACGATCGCAGCTCGTAGTCTCGTGGCTAGCATTGCTGCCTCTGGACCACGTGGTCCCGGGTTCGATTCCCGGTCGGGTTGGGGATTTTCTCTGCCCGGGAAGTGAGTGTTTGTGTTGTCCTCATCATTTGCAACAGTGGCTAGATTGGATTGTGTAAAAACCGGGACTTCGTACGGGCACCGATAACAGCGCAGTTGAGCGCCCCAGCCATCGGGCACCGACGCAAACTTTGCGGTACCAAACATTATATTTTGGGGCGAATCCAGTCACTCTTTGCCAGTGATACCTCACTATAATAATTCAAGACACAAAATCCACAATTATTCTCGTTTTTTGCTGGCGATTTGAAGCTTTTACTACTTCATTCATCATTACTCAAAGACCTACATTTCTGTTTCTTGTTATACTTCCATTTGTTAATTCTTTCTTTGTTACGTGTTAAAAAGATTTCTCTTGCTGTAGAGTTTTTCCAGGTTTTCATCTGAGAAAATACTACTTCCTCTGGTGTTAGCAATATGTCCTGGACAGCACCGTGCTGAGAAATGGTACTGGATGCTGGTGTTACGAATTTCCCCTGTCATCAGTTATATCGTCCGACCCTGGTAGCTGAGTGGTCAGCGAGACGGAATGTCATACCTAACGGCCCGGGTTCTATTCCCGGCTGGGTCGGAGATTTTCTCCGCTCAGGGACTGGGTGTTGTGTTGTCCTTATCATCATCCTTTCATCCCCATCGACACGCAAGTCACCGAAGGGGCGTCAACTCGAAAGACTTGAACCAGGCGAACGGTCTAGTCAACGGGAGGCTCTACCCAAACGGCATTTTCATTTCCATCAGTTACATCTTTTACAGACATGCGTTCTTCGCCCATAACGCTGGTAGTAGCTTGACTGGTGGGGACTGAAGGAGCAGGAGCCTCGAATAACGTTGAAGGTGCAACTTCTTAATTACCTTTACGACTAAATATTCTTGGGGGTCTGTTTTGAGGAAAGCCGGACTCGCCTATACTATAAATACACCCAAGCAAATCATATTACTTCGGAATTTCTTCCAAATTCTGGAAATAATTATTTTCGCTTTACTTACGCCTTAAGCTCTGGCTCGCGGAAGACCCTCGGGTTTTCCCGTGCTAAGGTTAGCGTGTCTCTTAATAAATACCCTAAACCAATCGATTACAGCAACCTCGCTTCTAAGTTCAATGGATGTTTCACATTATTTTTCTTAACCAACCGAAACGCGGCTCCTCTTAACTGGAGTGGCCACAGGTTCAATCCTCACTGTTCCAGAAATGAAGCTGTTCTGGACCAAACAATCCTCCAATATAGAATTGAGTACCGCTGGATGACCAGTTCTGCTTTCTATAGATGGAGCCGGCCGCTGTGACCGATCGGTTCTAGGCGCTTCAGTCTGGAACCGCGCGACCGCTACGGTCGCAAGTTCGAATCCTGCCTCGGGCATGGTTGTGTGTGATGTCCTTAGGTAAGTTAGGTTTAATTAGTTCTAAGTTCTAGTCGACTGATGACCTCAGATGTTAAGTCCCATAGTGCTCAGAGCAATTTTAACCATTTTATAGTTGGAGGTAATCCAGCTTGCATTTTCATTTTCATTTGTACCTTACCATGCAGAGTGCTGAAGGGTATGTCGTATAATTCTGATGCAGCGCGAAGGCTCAAGTCTCCAACCATTACATTCTTTATTGCCTCATGTAATGCAGTTGGACTCCATTTACTGTAGATTTTCTTTTGTGGTCGTTTTTGGGGCGTCTAAGAGAAAAAAAATAAGAGTTTGCTTTAAAAATTCGAGAGAGAAAATATGTTTAAATATACAGAACTTATATGTAGTGGACAATTTGTCTACAGTTAACAGTTTTGACGGACGAAACTAAAGAACTGCATTGATCGAAATGTGTACTAGGGTATCGAAATTGTACCATTCTTCTGATCCAAAATGTGCTGTTGGCGAGAGTGAAATCACGAGTAATTGGTACTGAACTGTGCCAAGAAATGCCAGCACATGTCACACGGTCTTTCTCTATAAATGCCACAGAACTTCACTTACCTCTCAACAAGAAAAAAATTATAACTCTGTAATACAAGCTGGTGTATTCAGGAAAAAAAGGAAGAGCTGCAGAAACCTTCCGCACTGCGACGCCCCACAAAGGTAAATGCTACCAACAGTAAGAAACTGAAAAATGGCGCGAAAAATTATGTTGATCGGAACTGTACCTACAACGTAATTGTACCACCTTACCCTTCACGTATTTAGAACTCACATATTTATTAAACTGTAAGGAAAACAACTATGAAACATTGGACACTTATTTACGAATCACTCAAATATACATTACACATGTTCAATTCGTCATCCATCAACAATATTACATGGATACTCAAATTCCTCCCGTACTTGGGTAAGCACGTCCATCGTTACCGATGTTATGGCAGTACGGATCCGGTTCTTCAACTCTTCTGTTCTGCTGTGCTGTTGGTGCGTAAACGTTGTCCTTAATGAAACTCTACGGGAATAAGCGACAAAGTATCAAATCCGGTGACAGTGGCGGCCAGCTGAGAAGTGCTGAGTCTGACGACCAATACAGCGGGTCGGTAGAGTCTCAGTCAGATATTCACGCAGTTGGCGACTCCAGTTGTAACATACCTGGTCATAAATAAGCTTGTAGTTCCTCGGTGGCAGTGATCACGAAGAAGAATTGGCTGTAAATCGCACAATCTGCTTAACAGCTCATGCATCCAAGTTGCTGACAGGAATAATATACAGAAGAATGGGAAAGAAAACTGAGAATGTGTTGGATGACGATCAGTTTGGCTTTAGGAAAGGAAAAGGGATCGGAGAGGCAAATTTGACGTTGTGGTTGATAATGGAAGCAAGACTAAACAAAAATCAAGACACGTTCATAGGAATGGTGGACCTGGTAAACGCGTTCGACAACATAAAATGGTGCAAGATGTTCGAAGTTCTGAGAAAAATAGGGGTAAGCTATAGGGAGAGACGGGTAATATACAATATTGACAAGACGCAAGAGGGCATAATAAGAGTGGACGACCAATAACGAAGTGCTCGGATTAAGAAGGGTGTAAGACAGGGATGTAGTCTTTCGCCCCTACTGTTCAATCTGTACATCGAAGAAGCAATAATGAAAACAAAAAAAAGGTTCAGGAATGGAATTAAAATTCAAGGTGAAAGGGTATCAATGATACGATTCACAGACGACATTGCTGTCCTGAGTGAAAGTGAGGAAAAATTAAATGATTTACTGAATGGAATGAACAGCCTAGTGAGTACAGAATATAGATTGACCGTAAATCGAAGAATGACGAATGTAATGAAAAGTAGCAGAAATGAGAACAATGAGAAGCTTAACATCAGGACTAATGGTCACGAAGTAGCTGAAGTTAAGGAAGTCTACTACCTAGGTGGCAAAATAATCAATGACGGACGGAGCACATCAAAAGCAGACTAGCATTGGCAAAAAGGGTATTCCTGGCCAAGAGATGTCTGCTAGTATCAAACATAGGTGTTAATTTGAGGGAGAAATTTCTGAGAATGTACGTCTAGAGCACATTATTGTATGGTAGTGAAATATGGACTGCGGGAAAACCGGAATAGAAGAGAAAAGAGACTATAAGATTAATTTCAACAAAAGTGAAACAAGGGTTATGGAATTCTTCTTAAGTGCTCAAATAATACGAGCATAGCAAACAACTCACTTCAGAAAAGTATGTAGTACAGGTGACAATTATTGAATTATATGAAATAAAATCGTCATAACTTCCAACGGTTGTCGTTACGACGTTCAAACGGCACATTTGGCCACGGGGCGTGATAGGAATTAGTATGCGCTGTATGGTTTGGTTTAGTGACGAAGCCCACTTTCATTTGGATGGGTTCGTCAAGAAGCAAAATTGGCGCATTTATGGGACTGAGAGTCCGAATTACGCAGTCGAGAAGTCCCTTCACCCTCAATGGGTGACTGTGTGGTGTGCAACGCCCACTCTCGGAATAATCGGTGCGATATTCCTTGATGTGGGTGCCCATAGCCGTACCCTGGATTTATTTGCTGGTAATGCCTCCAAAGGAGAAGGCTTTGGAAGACGAGTTCATTCCCCTTATACAAAGTGATCCTGATTTCGACAAGATGTAGTTCATGCAAGACGGAGCTCGACCCGATCGAAGCAGGAGAGTGTTTGATGTCCTGGAGGAGTACTTTGGGAACCGCATTCTGGCTATGGGGTACCCAGAGGCCACTGGCATGGGCCTCGATTGGCCGCCATACTCTCTGCCTCTGAACACATCCGACTCCTTTTTGTGAGGCTACTCTAAAGACACGGTGTACAGCAATAAACCCAAAACCACTTCTGACCTGAAAACAGCCATTCAGGAGATCATCGACAGCATCGATGGTTCCGACACTTCAGTGCGCCATGCAGAATTTCGGTATTCGTCTTGGCCACATCATCGACAATGATGGCAGGCGTATTGAATATGTCATAAGCTAAATCCGAATATCTGTAGCGACGTTTACATGTAGAATAAAGTGTTTGCACGCCGTAGTTTGTAACTACGTTTTTTTCATATAGTTCAATAATTGTCACCCTGTATGCAGACTTGTAATATGTTCCATAGTATAATTTAGCGATGTACAATACGTGGAATATGACTGCTCCATTAGTCGGGCTATCGGAGTAGGCTGAAATGGATAACTAGCATGGAAGGAAAGAGATACTATCTACCGCCTTCCTGTGTGCACAGTACAGCAGCGGGCTCAAAAACTTGAAGGCGAGAATGTTTCACAAACGAACGAAGCATGCGTTCCACAACACCGTTTCTCGCTACTTTCCAACTGAGAAGATGGTATTATTCGCGTCACATAATGAAATATTTTGAAATAGAACTCTCCTTTCTGGTATTCATACTTAACAAAGTGTAATAAATGCTTTATGTCCGGGCTCATGGAATAGTCTGAGCCTCTGGCACATAATACATTCTTTTTGTCTCTTATAACACTCTCGTGACATTTTTGGTAAATTTATGTGGACGACCATGGTGGTATAGTGACTCAGTTTGAAGACTGATTTGATGCAGTTCTCCAACCAGTCTATTCTGTGCAAGCGTCTTCTTCCCAGAATAACAGCTGCAAGCAACATCCATTTGAATCTGCTTATTGTATTCTGTCCTAGGTCTACCTATACAACCCTTATAACCCCCCCCCCCTTAGTCAAAATGGAGTACTCAGTAATGAAACAAAGCAGTAGGCTCTGCCAGAAATATCGACTCTTGGACAATGTGTCTAATAACGTATGTTAGTACGACAGTATGCCACCTTAGGCAGTTTATAACACTTAAAACACTTGATAATGGCACTTTGAAGCCGAAATCATGATTGTGTAAGCGTAAATGTAACACTGTAAATAAACAACAGTCTAATGGCAGTACTGTCTTTAAAGAAATAAAATTCATTTTCCTCCAGTTTCATTCAGTCCCCCGCATTACTTATTCTCTCTACCAGTCTAATCCTCAGCATTCTTCTATAGCATCACATTTTTAAAACCTTCATTTCTTTTCCTGTCTGAACTGCTTATTGTACATATTTCACTTCTGCACAAGGCTCCAAAAAATGTTCAAATGTGTGTGAAATCTCATGGGACTTAACTGCTAAGGTCATCCGTCCCTAAGCTTACACACTACTCAACCTAAATTATCCTAAGGACAAACACACACACCCATGCCTGAGGGAGGACTCTAACCTCCGCCGGGACCAACCGCACAGTCCATGACTGCAGTGCCCTAGAGCGCTTGGCTAATCCCGCTCGGCTAATCCCGCGCGGCCACAAGGCTCCACTTAAGACAAATAACTTTAGAAAAGACTTCCTAACACTTAAATTTATCAAATGAAACTATAATAGTTCCAGAGACCTTTTGAAGTCTCCAACATCTGTGATGTATATATGAAGTCTAAAGCGACTAATGAAAATTTTTACTACAGCGGGAATTCGAACCCAGGTCGCCTGCTCACTAAAATCTTCTGAACGTCGCTTTAGTGCCTTTGAAGGACCACAGTCTGCCCGTTCGGAAGCTTCTAACGCGTCTTTAAACTTCATAAAATGCGGCGCAAGTCTTACACTTTTCTGCACGTCTAGCCTTGTTTCAAACTTCTTCTTCACTGTAATACTTTTTATTGCTGCCTTCAGAGCTGCTGGAAAGCCACAAGTTTTTGCAGCGAGAACTTGACGATCCGCGCTAGCCTCTTAGGAGACTGGCCTTTGTCTCAATGCAGAGATAGCCACGCATCCATGTATGGGATTATCCGCTGCATATAAATTCCAGACAATAACTATAGTTATCTGAAGGTCACATATCAGTTTAAAATACTGCAGTGATAAGTTAGGCAAAACAAGTAGTGAATAAACAAATTTCCCCATGAGATCAAGAGTTGATACCATATAGCTTCGTCTCTTGATCGAAAGTATCCAGACGCCATTATGTAACACGAGACAAGGAGGCGGCAGTACAAAAGAAGGCAGAGAGTATTGCATTGTCAGTAGAGAAGCAGAACGTCACCCACTGTCAACGGCTTTTGATTGTGTGAATAACGAAATTCTTCTAGATAACCTCAAGTATTGTCATATGAGTGGGACAGTGCACAAATGGTTTAGTTCAAATTTAAATGGAAGAATGCAGAAGGTTGAAATTAACAGTACAGATAGTCTGCAAAAATCAGTAGAGTCCTCTAACTGGGGAGGTATCAAGAATGGTGTCCCACAGGGTTCAGTCTTGGGTCCATTAATGTTCTTAATGTATCTAAATGACTTGCAACTCTACATTCATGAAGATGCAAGGCTAGTTCTTTCTGCTGATGCTACAAGTATAGTAATAATACCCAAAAAATAAGAATCAGCTGAGAAAATTGTAAATAACGTCTTTCAGAAAATTGTTAAGTGGCTTTAAGCAAATGGACTCTCACTTAATTTTGAGAAGACACAGTACATACAATTCTCTACAGTAAACAGCATAACACCATTAATAAATATAGACTATGAACAGAAGTCTGCTGCTAAGACAATATATTCAAAATTTCTGCATTGTGAGCACTGATGAGAAATTGAGTTTGTAGAAACACGTCGATGATCTGTTAAAACGGTTAGGTTCACCTACTTATGCATTTAGAGTTATTGCAAATTTTGGTGATAAACAGTAAATTAGCCTACTATGCCTATTTTCTTTCACTGTTTTCATATGGCATCATATTTTGGGGTAATTCGCCATTAAGAGAAAAAGTATTCATTGCACAAAAGCGTGTAATCAGAATAATAGCTGGAGCCCACCCAACATCACCTTGCAGACATTTATTTAAGGAACTCCGGATATTCAGAATACCTTCGTAATACGTATATTCACTTAAGAAATTTGTTACAATACTAATAATCCATCCCAATTGAAAAATAAGTGCATAGCTTCAACACTAGAAGAATAGATGATCTTCACTATTCTGGGTTATATCTGACTTTGACACAGAAAGGGGTGAATTGTGCTACCACAAAAAACTTTGGTCATTTGCCAAATAGCATTAAAAGTCTGACAGATAGGTAACCAACATTTAAAAATGAATTAAAAGAATTTCTGAATCACAACTCCTTCTACTCAATAGATGAATTTTTAGATATGAAGTAGTAGCCCCCCAAAAAAGAAATTAATTAATTATTTTGTGTAAAGAAAATTTGTGTTAAAGTGACACGTTCCGCATCATTACAAAATGTCGTATTCAAGATCTATGGAACAAGTATTAAATTGTGTATGTATGTATGTGACATCAGAATGGGTCGGTCAGGAGAGCACAGAAGCTAGTCATTGCAAATCACCTGAGTAACAAATCCACCAGGGACATTTCAACCATTCTAAAGCTGCCCAAGTCGATTGTTCGTGATGCGGCTGTGAAATGGAAATGCGTAGGAGCAACAGTAGCTGTACCAGGACTACGAATGCCTAATGTTACTGGTGAGAGGGAACGTCGAGCACTGGATAGCTTGCTTGTAAAAAATCGCATTAAATCAACGGAAGAAATCACTTGTGATTTCCAAAGCGCTACCAGCACTCCAGGCAGCACAGTGTACAGTGGCCGTGGGTAGTAAATTTAAAAGAATTGGGTACAACGATCGAGCAGCCCTCATAAAGCCACACATTTCCGTAGTCATTGCTAAGCGAAGGCTCAAGTGGCGTACAGAGCTACGCCACTGCACAGTGGATGACTGGAAACGGAGGATTTGGAGTAGTGGATCGTGCTATACTCTTTGGCAATCCGGCGGAAGGGTGTGTGTTTGACAAATGCCTGGAGAACATTACCTGCGCCATGTGTAGTGACAACACTGAAGCACAGGGGAGGTGGGTTCACAGTGCGACGGTTGTTTTCGGGGTTAGGGTGTGGTCTCCTTATTGCGCTTCAGGAAACACTAAGGGCGAAAAGGTGTGAACGTACACTGAAGAGCCAAAGAAACTCGCGCAGGCATGCGTATTCAATACAGAGACAAGTAAACAGGCAGAGTATGGCACTGCGGTCGGCACCGCCTATATAAGACAACAAGTGTCTGACGCAGTTGTTAGATCGGTTACTGCTGATACAATGGCAGGTTATCAAGATGTAAGTGAGTTTGAACGTGGCGTTACAGTCGGCGCACGGGCGATGATACACAGCATCTCCCAGGTAGCGATCAAGTGGGGATTTTTCCGTACGATCATTTCACTAGTGTACCGTCAATTATCAAGAATCCGGTAAAACATCAAATCTCCGACAACGCTGAGGCCGGAAAAAGATCCTGCAAGAACGGCACCAACGGCAACTGAAGAGAATCGTTCAACGTGACAGAAGTGCAATCCTTCCACAAATTGCTGCAGATTTCAGTGTTGGGCCATCAACAAGTGTCAGCGTGCAAATCATTAAACGAAGAATCATCGTTATGGGCTTTCAGAGCCGAAGGCACACCCGTGTATCCCTGATGACTCCACGACACAAAGCTTTACGCCTCACCTGGGCTCGTTAACACCAACATTGGACAGTTGATGAATGGAAACATGTTGCTTGGTCTGACGAGTATCGTTTCAAGGTGGTTGGAGCGGAAGGACGTGTGGCATGGAGAGAACCTCATAAATCCATAGATCCTGCATGTCAGCAGGGCATTTCCCAGGTTGGTGGAGGCTCTGTAATGGTGTCGGGTGTGTGCAGTTGGAGTGATATGAGACCCCTGATACGTCTAGATACGACCCTGACAGGTGACACGTACGTAAGCATCCTGTCTGATTACCTGCATCCATTTATGTCCATTGTGGATTCTGAAGAACTTGGGAAATTCCAGCAGGACAATGCGACACTCCACACGTGCAGGATTGCTAAAGAATTGCTCGAGGAACACTCTTCTGAGTTTAAACGCTTCCGCTGGCCACCAAACTCCTCAGACATAGACATTATTTAGCATATCTGGGATGCCTTGCAACGCGCTGTTCACAAGAGATCTCCAACTCCTCGTACTCTTACGGATTTATGTACACTCCTGCAGGATTGACGGTGTCAATTCCCTCCAGCATTACTTCGGACATTAGTTGAGTCCATGCCACGTCGTGTTGCGGCACTCCTGAGTGCTCGCGGGAGCCCTTCACGATATTAGGCAGGTGTACCAGTTTCTTTGGCTCTTCGGTGTATATCATATTTCATGTTTTCTGAACATACACTACTGGCCATTAAAATTGCTACACCACGAAGATGACGTGCTACAGACGCGAAATTTAACCGACAGGAAGAAGATGCTGTGATATGCAAATGATTAGCTTTTCAGAGCATTCACACGAGGTTGGCGCCGGTGGCGACACCTACAACGTGCTGACATGAGGAAAGTTTCCAACCGATTTCTCATACACAAACAGCAGTTGACCGGCGTTGCCTGGTGAAACGTTGTTGTGATGCCTCGTGTAAGGAGGAGAAATGCGTACCATCACGTTTCCGACTTTGATAAAGGTCGGATTGTAGCCTATCGCAATTGCGGTTTATCGTATCGCGACATTGCTGCTCGCGTTGGTCGAGATCCAATCACTGTTAGCAGAATACGGAATCGGTGGGTTCAGGAGGGTAATACGGAACGCCGTGCTGGATCCCAATGATCTCGTATCACTAGCAGTCAATATGACAGGCATCTTATCCGCATGGCTATAACAGATCGTGCAGCCACGTCTCGATCCGTGAGTCAACAGATGGGGAGGTTTGCAAGACACCAACCATCTGCACGAACAGTCAGACGACGTTTTCAGCAGCATGGACTATCAGCTCGGATACCATGGCTGCGGTTACCCTTGACGCTGCATCACAAACAGGAGCGCCTGCGATGGTGTACTCAACGACGAACCTGGGTGCACGAATGGCAAAACGTCATTTTTTCGGATGAATCCAGGTTCTGTTTACAGCATAATGATGGTCGCATCCGTGTTTGGCGACATCGCGGTGAACGCACATTGGAAGCGTGTATTCGTCATCGTCATACTGCCGTATCTCCCCGTGCGATGGTATGGGGTGCCATTGGTTACACGTCTGGGACACCTCTTTTTCACATTGACGGCGCTTTGAACAGTGGACGTTAAATTTCAGATGTGTTACGACCCGTGGCTCTACCCTTCATTAGATCCCTGCGAAACCCTTCATTTCAGCAGGATAATGCACGACCGCATGTTGCAGGTCCTGTACGGGCCTATCTGGACACAGAAAATGTTCGACTGTTTTCCTGGGCAGCACATTCTCCAGATCTCTCACCAACTGAAAACGTCTGGTCAATGGTGGCCGAGCAACTGGCTCGTCACAATACGTCAGTCACTACTCTAGATGAACTGTGGCAGCTGTACCTGTACTCGCCACCCAAGCTCTGTTTGACTCAACGCCTAGGCGTATCAAGGCCGTTATTACGGCCAGAGGTGGTTGTTCTGGATACTGATTTCTCAGGATCTATGCACCCAAATTGCGTGAAAATGTAATCACATGTCAGTCCTGGTATAATATATTTGTCCAATGAATACCCGTTTATCATCTGCATTTCTTCTTGGTGTAGCAGTTTTAATGACCAGTAGTGTAACTCGAAAACAAAAAAATGAGAAAACAGTTAAATGTTTTGTAAAATGATTTGTCTAACATTAGAGGAACATCTGATGCGCCTTTGAGTGATGCTCGAAATAATGTACAGCAAATTAGGTGCCGAGTGAGAATTTAAAGTTTAGCTTATAATCCCAGAACCTTGGAATAATGATGACTCTGGCTTAGTGGTCTCCTTACGACACAAACGTAGCAGCAACCCAGCTGCTGTAAAAATTACACTGCCCTTTCAAATATTGTGTCTCACTACATTCCCCTTCTCCCCCCCCCCCCTCCCTCTTGCCCCCCACCCCCACCTTCCCACTGCAGCCTCTGCCTCTAGAGGGCCATCTGTAGAGGAACGGCTTCTCAGTAAGTGGGGCGCGACTGTAGCTCTGAGGACGCGGAAGTCCGCCGGAATAATACCTGAAGGGGCCCCCAGCGACCGGCCTACCCGGCATCCCGATTAGAGCGCGGCTGTCGCGGGATCCGGCCGCGGCTCGCCTGGGGCCATGAATCGCGGCAAGTTGCCGCCAGCGGGGCACTAAACTCGGGAATTATCTGGCGCGGGGGCGCAAGCAGATCTCTGGGCTGTGGCCCTGAGGGGAGGGGGCGTGGGGCGCTGCTGGCTGCCGGGGCGGCGAGCGCAGTGCTACGGCCGCGCGCTGCATAAAGAGCGATTAACGTCGCTGGTGCCGGCGAAAACGCAGATTTATTGCTGCTCACGACGTCCCCGCGGACAGGCCACCTAAGCTATTCAGCTCAGTGCTGTATTTTTCAAAATTACTCCTCATTTGTTTTATTTTCGTGCCTGGCAAGCTCTTTCGTTACTGATAAAAGAGCGCAGCACTAGGATGTAGTCCTGTCGTTGCCTTTTATTCTCTCTCTCTCTCTCTCTCTCTCGCTCTCTCTCTCTCTATCTCTCTCTCGGACAGGATTGTTACGCTGTAGTGAAATTTACGGCGAGCAATAAACACCTCTTGTAGCTATTTCACATTTGTCGCTCGTTTCTTTATTTTCTAACGAGATAGTAGACGCATTCCTATCGCCGCAAATAGATTTTATGGCTCTGCGCATCTCCCATTTGTCATCAGAGTACTAGGATTCGGTAGTATGAAGTCTTCATATTGCTGTCGGCGACGGCACTCGACTCAGAGGTAACTTATTTGATTGCCGGCGGTAAAACGGATTTTCATCTCGAGAAAGTGGCCAGAAGGAAGAGGAGAGACTGCAGAGAACAGTGAATTGCTCCACGGAGGCCCCGGCGCGCAGTAACGACTTAGCATAAATTACGTAACCTCTCCGCAGTCTCTTACAGAATAAGGGCACAGTGATCTGCTCGCGGTAATCGAACTGTCGTACGAGAATCGTGGCGCATAGCTCGGGTCTTTTCAAGAGAAATAGGGGGTATCATACATTCGTTTTGCCTGACCTTGTCGTTAACAGAGCTCTGCCTTCGAACTTCCTGACGGAATAAACTAATCTAGCGGTAAAAGATAGAGAGCTGAAGGTAATCTGCAACTTTACAGCAACCAAGACGTGAGAGGAAAGTGGTTGTTGAGAAGGGAGTGAGAAAAGGATTTAGCCGACCCTTAGTGTTATTCATTCTGCACTGTGAAGGAAAGGGAGATGCGTGGAAAGTGAATTAAGGTTCAAGAAGAAGAAATAAAAACTTTGAGGTTTGGTGATAACATTGTAATTCTGTCGGAGTCAGCAAAGAACTTGTAAGAGCAGTTGAAGAGAATAAATATTAAATTGCAGTAGTTCAAACTGTTTACACTGTTGATAATATAATAGACAGTAATACCAACAGATTGGTAGTGTGTGAAAAATAGAAAACACAAGAAAGTGATGAGGATATGGGATTGGAAACTGATGGAGAGTGAAGGTGCTGTGAAATAAATAGAATTAATCACCCAAAAATTTGCAAAAGAAGTTTTCTGCGATGTTGAAAAAGAATGGAGTTTATTCAAAGAGTCGAAGCAGTTCAAAAAGTATGTGGTAGAACATCTGGAAAGATAAAGTAAGACAGACAAGTTGGTGGCATGATACCATAATCTAAGAAGTTAGAAGAAAAAATGGAGCATGGAGAAAGTGATGCGAAACTAAAAATGACGAGGACCATAAAAGATATGTAGAGGAAAAGAAGAAGTGCAAAGAAAAAGGCATGGGAAGAGTTTACAAAAAAACTTGAAGAAGATGTGAAGAGCAATAAGAAAATGTTCTATGAAATGATGAAAAATAAAAGGAAGGCTTCTGAAGTACCAGTAAAGGTGGAAACGGATGATGGTACTGTGACTAAGATCCAGGGAATATAAAGGATCTATGGAGAGAACATTTTAAGAAACTGTTAAACACTGAGGAACAGGTACGCGAGGAAACAACAAATAATGGAGAAATTGAGAGAAGTTGGGAAGCAGAATTAGGACAAATTACACGGAAGAAATGGAAATAGCTGTGAAGAAAATGAATTGGGAGAAAGCACCAGGACATGACGCTGTATCAGTGGACATGATAAGAGCAGCAGGCCCAGAGGGAATGCAGTGGCTGTATAGAGTACTATCAAATGTGTAGAGAAATAGTACAATACCTGACGATTGGAGAAGAGGAGACATTGTTTCCATCTTCAAAAAAGGCAATAAAAGACTTTATAAAAACTACAGAGGAATAACCCTTATGAGTCATACAGCTAAGATTTTTGAAAGAATTTTACTAAATCGAATAAGTGAAAAGATAGAGAAGAAGCTGAGTGAAGAACAGCATGGGTTTAGGAAAGGAAGACTTGATATTTTCTATCCGTCAACTGATGGAAAAAAGTTGGGAGTATAACAGAATGGTGACAATGGTTTTTATAGACATAGAAAAGGCATATGACTCAGTTAACAGAGAAAGACTCTGCTGCAGCAGCAAGTCATATACCCCTAGCTTACTTATTTGTTACATAGTTTAATTCTTAATTTCTTTTCGTGTTTTTGGGTACTTCCATTGTTTAATTCATAAATTTCGGGCGTATTATAGTATTTGAGAGTTGTAGCATCGCGCTTTAGTGTTTACTTCGTAGATTCTTACTTAAATTGCGTGTGAGTTTCATATAGGAGGTGTTATTTCGAGATTTAGTTACTGTAATCGTAAATTCAGGCAGATTGTAGCGCAGTCGTTAGGCATTTATACAGGTTAGTTAATACATTCTTTGGGTGTTTCCCTTGTGTTATCTAGGCACGGACTCGTGTTTCAGTAACTGTTGTTCAACATCGATTAGAATGGACAGGCACTGTGATTGCTGTGTTCGGATGAGGGCTGAGTTGGCATCCCTTCGCTCACAGCTGTAAGCGGCGCTGACTTCGGTCGCGCAGCTTGAGGCTGTTGCCAATGGGCACCACTGTGGGGAGCCGGACTTGGGTATCACGGGGATGTCAACCTCGTCCCGTCTGTCCCCAGATCGGTCTGCCGCTGTGGTTGCCCCGGTTGCTGCCCGCAGTGGGGCTGAGTCCTCGCCTGTGGTTGATTGGGAGGTCGTTCCAAGGCGTGGCAGGCAGCGAAAGACGTCCCCGGAGGCTGATCAGAAAGCCTCCCCGGTGCGTATGACAAACAGGTTTCAGGCACTGTCTCTGGCTGAGCCAGATGCAGCTGCCTGCCCTGTTTCAGAGGATGATTCTCAGCCTTCAAGGTCCGGACAATCACAGAGGGTGGGTTTATTGGTAATTGGGAGCTCCAATGTTAGGCGCGTAATGGGGCCCCTTAGGGATACGGCGGCTAAGGAGGGGAAGAAATCCAGTGTGCATTCCGTGTGCATTCCGGGTGGAGTCATTCCTGATGTGGAAAGGGTCCTTCCGGATGCCATGAAGAGCACAGGGTGCAGCCAGCTGCAGGTGGTGGCACATGTCGGCACTAATGACGTGTGTCGCTTTGGATCTGAGGAAATTCTCTCTGGATTCCAGCGGCTATCTGATTTGGCGATGGCTGCCGGTCTTGCTTACGAGATGAAGGCAGAGCTCACCATCTGCAGCATCGTTGACAGAACCGACTGTGGACCTTTGGTACAGAGCCGGGTGGAGGGTCTGAATCAGAGGCTCAGACGGTTTTGCGAATGTGTTGGCTGCAGATTCCTTGACTTGCGCCATAGGGTGGTGGGGTTTCGGGTTCCGCTGAATAGGTCAGGAGTTCACTACACTCAGCTGGCGGCTATACGGGTAGCGGAGGCTGTGTGGCGTGGACTGGGCGGTTTTTTAGGTTAGAAGGCCTCGGGAAAGTACGGGGTGGGCTGCAATCTCAAAGAGTGCATGGCAAATACAGGACGTGCCTGGATCAAGGAACAATCGGAATTGTAGTTTTAAATTGTTGTAGTTGTGCTGGGATAGTCCCTGAGCTTCAAGCGCTAATAGAAAGCACAGAAGCTGAAATCGTTATAGGTACAGAAAGCTGGCTAAAGCCTGAAATAAGTTCTGCAGAAATTTTTACGAAGTCTCAGACGGTGTTCAGAAAGATAGATTAGGCAGAATTGGTGGTGGGATGTTTGTGTCTGTCAGTAGTGGTTTATCTTCTAGTGAAGTCGAAGTAGATACTCCGTGTGAATTGGTAAGGGTGGAGGTTATACTTAACAGCCGAACTAAGTTAATAATTGGCTCCTTCTACCGATCCCAGACTCCGATGATACAGTTGCTGAACAGTTCAGAGAAAATTTGAGTCTCGTAACAAATAAATATCCCCACTCATACGGTTATAGTTGGTGGGGACTTCAACCTTCCCTCGATATGTTGGCAAAAATACTTGTTCAAAACTATGGTAGGCAGAAAACATCTTCCGAGATTGTCCTAAATACTTTCTCCGAAAATTATTTCGAGCAGTTAGTCCACGAACCCACGCGAATTGTAAATGGTTGCGAAAACACACTTGACCTCTTAGCCACAAAAAATCCAGAGCTGATAGAGAGCATCATGACTGATATAGGGATTAGTGATCACAAGGTCGTTGTAGCTAGGCTCAATACCGTTTCTTCCAAATCCACCAGAAACAAACGCAAAATAATTTTATTTAAAAAAGCGGATAAAGTGTCACTAGAAGCCTTCCTAAGAGACAATCTCCATTCCTTCCGAACTGACTATGCAAATGTAGACGAGATGTGGCTCAAATTCAAAGATATAGTAGCAACAGCAATTGAGAGATTCATACCTCATAAATTGGTAAGAGATGGAACTGATCCCCCGTGGTACACAAACGCTGTTGCAGAGGCAACGGAAAAAGCATGCGAAGTTCAGAAGAACGCGAAATCCCGAAGATTGGCTAAAATTTACAGACGCGCGAAATTTGGCACGGACTTCAATCCGAGATGCCTTTAATAGGTTCCACAACGAAACACTGTCTCGAAATTTGGTAGAAAATCCGAAGAAATTCTGGTCGTATGTAAAGTACACAAGCGGCAAGACGCAGTCAATACCTTCGCTGCGCAGTGCCGATAGTACTGTTACCGACGACTGTACCGCTAAAGCGGAGTTGTTGAACGCAGTTTTCCGAAATTCCTTCACCAGGGAAGACGAATGGAATATTCCAGAATTCGAAACACGAACAGCTGCTAGCATGAGTTTCTTAGAAGTAGATACCTTAGGGGTTGCGAAGCAACTCAAATCGCTTGATACGGGCAAGTCTTCAGGTCCAGATTGTATACCGATTAGGTTCCTTTCAGATTACGCTGATACAATAGCTCCCTACTTAGCAATCATATACAACCGCTCGCTCACCGATAGATTGGAAAATTGCGCAGGTCGCACCAGTGTTTAAGAAGGGTAGTAGGAGTAATCCATCGAACTACAGACCTATATCATTGACGTCGGTTTGTAGTAGAGTTTTGGAGCACATACTGTATTCAAACATTATGTTCTACCACATACTTTTTGAACTGCTTCGACTCTTGTGCAACGCAGCTAGCTCTTTATTCGCACGAAGTAATGGCCGCTATCGACAGGGGATCTCAAGTTGATTGATTCCGTATTTCTAGATTTCCGGAAAGCTTTTGACACCGTTCCTCACAAGCGACTTCCAATCAAGCTGCGGGCCTATGGGGCATCGTCTCAGTTGTGCGACTGGATTTGTGATTTCCTGTCAGGAAGGTCGCAGTTCGTAGTAATAGACGGCAAATCATCGAGTAAAACTGAAGTGATATCAGGTGTTTCCCAGGGAAGCGTCCTGGGACCTCTGCTGTTCCTGATCTATATAAATGACCTGGGTGACAATCTGAGCAGTTCTCTTAGGTTGTTCGCAGATGCTGCTGTAATTTACCGTCTAGTAAGGTCATCCGAAGACCGGTATCAGTTGCAAAGCGATTTAGAAAAGATTGCTGTATGGTGTGGCAGGTGGCAGTTGACGCTAAATAACGAAAAGTGTGAGGTGATCCACATGAGTTCCAAAAGAAATCCGTTGGAATTCGATTACTCGATAAATAGTACAATTCTCAAGGCTGTCAATTCAACTAAGTACCTGGGTGTTAAAATTACGAACAAGTCCAGTTGGAAAGACCACATAGATAATGTTGTGGGGAAGGCGAACCAAAGGTTGCGTTTCATTGGCAGGACACTTAGAAGATGCAACAAGTCCACTAAAGAGGCAGCTTACACTACACTCGTTCGTCCTCTGTTAGAATATTGCTGCGCGGTGTGGAATCCTTACCAGGTAAGATTGACGGAGGACATCGAAAGGGTGCAAAAAAGGGCAACTCGTTTTGTATTATCACGTAATAGAGGAGAGAGTGTGGCAGATATGATACGCGAATTGGGACGGAAGTCATTAAAGCAAAGACGTTTTTCGTCGCGGCGAGATCTATTTACGAAATTTCAGTCACCAACTTTCTCTTGCGAATGCGAAAATATTTTGTTGAGCCAAACCTACATAGGTAGGAATGATCATCAAAATAAAATAAGAGAAATCAGAGCTCGAACAGAAAGGTTTAGGTGTTCGTTTTTCCCGTGCGCTGTTCGGGAGTGGAATGGTAGAGAGATAGTATGATTGTGGTTCCATGAACCCTCTGCCAAGCACTTAAATGTGAATTGCAGAGTAGTCATGTAGATGTAGATGTAGAAGAAATGAAGAAAATAGATATAAAAGATGGACATATTAATGTAATAAAGACACTGTACAGATGACACAACTGTAGAATTAGAACACCATTGGGGAGCTCTGAATACTTCGAAATAAGACAAGGACATAAACAAAGAAGTATCCTATCTCCTGCACTTTTTAATGTTGTGATGGAGGGAATGAATAGGTCAGTTAAATATATAGTAAAAAATGGTTCAAATGGCTCTGAGCACTATGGGACTTAACTTCTAAGGTCATCAGTCCCCTAGAACTTAGAACTACTTAAACCTAACTAACCTAAGGACATCACACACATCCATGCCCGAGGCAGGATTCGAACCTGCGACCGTAGCGGTCGCGCGGTTCTAGACTATAGCGCCAAGAATGGACAGAGTAAGGAATGTAGATATTAGAAAGGACCTTAAACAAGAAAGTATGAGAGAAGAAATTGAAAAAAAAGTAGATAAAGAATGTACGGGCATATTAAAAGGATGCTTGGGCAGACACTCCAAAAATTATGGAAGAACTGAAGATGGATGGAGAAAGGCCTAGAGGACGCCCAAGAACACGGTGGAAAACGGGAGTGGGAATATCTGTGGAAAGGAGAAGTGTGGCCTGGCAGCAAGTGGAGGAAGAGTAGTGGTGGGAGGACCGAACCAAATGGAGAGGACTCGTCAGCACCCAGACCTGGCAGTAGCTGGAGCGGGATCCAGATATAGATAGACAGTCAACAGAACGGAAACTTTTGCTGTCTATTTTGCACTGGTACCCGTACAAGATCCAGACGATGCATCAACTAAAACCTCATCATCAGCAAGGAGGTTCTGAATTTGTTCTTCGGGTCTGGCGCTGTTCGAAGTTGATGACATGTATCCAGGCAATATTCTATACAGTGACGAGGTACATTTTACACTACAGAGTGCAGTGAATACACAGAACTGCCGAATTTGTGGTAGACCCTACTATTAAACCGCATGTTGTGCGTGAAGAACCACTACACTTCAAATGGTTCAAATGGCTCTGAGCACTATGGGACTTAACATCTATGGTCATCAGTCCCATAGAACTTAGAACTACTTAATCCTAACTAACCTAAGGACATCACACACATCCATGCCCGAGGCAGGATTCGAACCTGCGGCCGTAGCAGTCGCGCGACTCCGGACTGAGCGCCTAGAACCGCTAGACCACCGCGGCCGGCGGGAACCACTACTCTCTCTGTAAGCGTGGTCTGATGTGGATTCACAAGCATCTTTATTCTCGGTCCGTCCTTCTTTGAAGAGAATGCATCCACTGGGCCTTCCAGGCGTACCGCGACGTCTGCACCTTATCGAGACCTCCTTGCAAAACATGTGATTCCTGGTTTGGAAGAGAGCAACTGTGTTCAAACCACTGTTTTCATCCAAGACGAGGCAACACCTCATGTCACTCGCCCAGCGAAAGATCTGGTTAATGCTACCTTCCACGAACGTGTTGTCTCCAGAGTTTTCTATATGCAAGGCCTGGAAGATCACCTGACCTGAATGTACGGGATTTTTGACTGCGGCGTTTATGAGGGACGCGTTAGGTCTCTCTCTGATCTGAACGCTAGTGTACAGGAACACATTGTTCAGATTCCACCCGGACTGCTGTGAATAACTGTTGATCTCGTCTTTTTAGTGAGGCATCATCTCATCGACGTCCTCGGTGCCCATCCTGAAGAAATAGTGTAAGCAGCAGTTAATAATAAAATCGACGTTGTGCCTTTCTCACTTGTTTGACCTTTTATGCTCACGTTCTGTTCCTAAACTGTTGCATATGGAAACATTTTTATACGTCTCTTGCATTCACAGCACCACCTTTGCTCCTGGTGACCAAAATTGTAACTAATTTTTCTTTCAGCCTATTGTATGTATTGTATGTTGACCGGGGACCTAGAAACGACGGAGAAGCTCCGTCCCCGCCGCCGCCGCAGTTGTCCACAACCCCACGACGACTACCGCAGTCCACCCCTCCGCCGCCCCACACCGAACCCAGGGTTATTGTGCGGTTCGGCTCCCGGTGGAACTCCCCCCTCCCCCCCCAGGTAACGTCTCACACCAGACGAGAGTAACACCTATGTTTGCGTGGTAGAGTGATGGTGGTGTACGCGTACGTGGAGAACTTGTTTGCGCAGCAATCGCCGACATAGTGTAGCTGAGGCGGAATAAGGGGAACCAGCCCGCATTCGCCGAGGCAGATGGAAAACCGCCTAAAAACCATCCACAGACTGACCGGCTCACCGAACGTCGACACAAGTCCGCCGGGTGGATTCGTGCCAGGAACCAGACGATCCTTCCCACTCCGGAAAGCCGTTCGTTAGACCTATCGGCTAACCGAGCGGGCTTTTCAGCCTAAGTCGGTTCCGCATTAACGCTTTAGAATATCTATCACGTATCGGTGCTATACGATAAGTACAGTCCACACTGGACCTCTGTGAGGAGCTGGGTTCACTTATAACAATGTGGTATTTAATTCGTTGTGTGCAGTGTTCCATTTTTATTAAACTTGCAGTAATGTAAAGTTTGTTAAATCAGCCTAGAAAAATTATAGGATGGTAATTTCTACCGCTGGGGTGTATGAATGTTGACGGATTCCTTTTAGCACTCATGTGGATGACCTCACACTTCTCATTAATTAGGGTCATTTGCCGGTTTTCGCCTCATCTAAATCGTTTTGCAACTGGTTTAGATCTTCTGATGACTTCACTAGACGATTAACGACAACATCTTCCGCAAACAATTGTCCCCTAAATCATTTATGTAGATAAGGAACACCAGAGGGCCTATAACACTACTTTGGGGAACGCCAGAAATCACTTCTGTTTTACTCGATGACGTTCCGTCACTTACTACGAAGTGAGACCTCTGACAGGAAATGACGAATGTAGTCACATAACAGAGACAATATTCCACAACCACGCAATTTTATTACAGGCTGCTTGTGAGGTAAGGTGTCAAAAGTCCTCTGGAAATCTAGACATGAAGAACCAATTTGAAATCGACTGTCGATAGCACTCAACACTTCGTGTGCGTAAAGAGCTAGTTATGTTTAACAAGAAGGATGTTTTCTAAATCCGCACTGACTCTGTGTCAATATGTTTTTTATTCCAGTGTTTGATCACAATATCAATTCTTTTGACGATGATCGGTTTCAGTCAGTAATGACCATCCTCAGATCTTTCCTACACCGTGTTCTAAAGTGGTAAGGCCGTAATGGCATTGTCAAAACATATAAATATACTCAGCACAGCATCGTCACATAGATCTAAAATAAGGTGTAGAACAGGCTACATCGTCCACCCAGTCATTTTAGATCTATGTGACGATGCTGTGCTGAGTATATTTATATGTTTTGACGATGCCATTACAGCCTCATCACTTTAGAAGATGGTGTAGAAAAGATCTGAGGATGGTCATTACTGACTGAAACCGGTCATCGTCAAAAGAACTGATATTGTGATCAAAGACTGGAATAAAAAAACATTTGACAGTATTGGATCACTGTTCATATAAACGACTATGTCGCAGCTGGTGAAACTATGTGTTAATAGACTATTCCCATGGAGGTAATTCATAGTGTTCGAACACAAGATATGATCCAAAATCCTGCTGCATATCGACGTTAATGATACGGGATTGCAATTTAGTGGATTACTGCTCTTTCCTTTCTTGAATACTTGTGATCGGTGCAACTTTCCAGTCTCTGGATACGGATCTTTAGTCGAGTGAGCGATTGTATGTTATTGTTAATGGCTCTGCGTATACTGTTATTCAGAGAAATGGCTGCTGATCAGACAATTTGTGGGGCAGTGTTGTTATCCAGTGTGCTGCCCGTAGCACACGCCGCGCGTGCCCGGATGCAGAGGAAAACAAACAACAGGGATGGGAAGCGGCCACGTGATAAGGCGCTGCGCGATAAAAGCTTACGGCTCGGGCACACTGCGGCGGATGTGAGGTGTGACGCGGGGCGCGAGGTGTCCAGATAAGGAGTACACAGTACCGGCGGGCGTCTCTGAAAGACTGCCGCGCCCTGGCCCAGGGGCTCGTGTTGCGCAGGTGAGAGTTCGGCGTTTAGAAGACTCCCAACACACATTCTCTCTGTCTCCCTCCACACGTCCATTCGTTTCTGCTGTGCATCATGCTCTACAATTTTCCGGTGACTTTCTCTGACACCATATAATTTACGCATATCTCGCGATTCACTTCACGGAACTCATAAGTGCTTCAGCTAAAAGGTTATGGGTGCTAAATTATTGCTATTTACTAACAACGAAAACGTCGGTTGTGAGCCTCGAAAGTAATGTATTTTCGATAAATTACATGTAATAGTACACTATTTACCATTAAAATTGCTACACCACGAAGACGACGTGCTACAGACGCGAAATTTAACCGACAGGAAGAAGATGCTGTGATGTGATATGGAAACTTTTCAGAGCATTCACACAAGTTGGCGCCGGTGGCGACAGCTACAACGTGTTGACATGAGGAACGTTTCCAACCGATTTCTCATACACAAGCAGCAGCTGACCGGCGTTGCCTGGTGAAACGTTATTGTGATGCTTCGTGTAAGGAAGAAAACTTCGATAAAGGTCAGATTGTAGCCTATCGCGATTGCGGTTTATCGTATCGCGACATTGTTGCTCGCGTTGGTTCAGATCCAATGACAGTTAGCAGAATATGGAATAGGTGGGTTCAAGAGGGTAATACGGAACGCATTGCTGAATCCCAACGGCCGCGTATCACTAGCAGTCGAGATGACTGGCATCTTATCCGCCTGGCTGTAGCGGATCGTGGAGCCACGTCTCGATCCGTGAGTCAACAGATGGGGACGTTTGCAAGACAACAACCATCTGCACGAACAGTTCGACGACGTTTTCAGCAGCATGGACTATCAGCTCGGAGACCATGGCTGCGGATACCCTTGACGCTGCATCACAGACAGGAGCGCCTGCGATGGTGTACTCAACGACGAACCTGGGTGCACGAATGGCAAAACGTCATTTTTTCGGATGAATCCAGGTTCTGTTTACAGCATCATGATGGTCGCATCCGTGTTTGGGGACATCGTGGCGAACGCACATTGGAAGCGTGTATTCGTCATCGCCATACTGGCGTATCACCTGGCGTGATGGTATGGGGTGCCACTGGATACACGAGTCGGTCACCTCTTGTTCGCATTGACGGAACTTTGAGCAGTGGACGTTACATTTCTGATACGTTACGACTCGTGGCTCTACCTACCATTCCATCCCTGCGAAACTCTTTATTTCAGAAGGATAATGCACGACCGCATGTTGCAGGTCCTGTACGGGCCTTTCTGGATACAGAAAATGTTCCACTGCTTCCCTGGCCAGCACATTCTCCAGATCTCTCACGAACTGAAAATGTCTGATCAATGGTGGCCGAGCAACTGGCTCGTCGCAACAGGCAAGTCACTACTCTTGATGAACTGTGGTATCGTGTTGAAGCTACATGGGCAGCTGTACCTGTACACGCCATCCAAGCTCTGTTTGACTCAATGCCCCGGCGTATCAAGGCCGTTATTACTACCAGAGGTGGTTGTTCTGGGTACTGATTTCTCAGGATCTATGCACCCAAATTGCGTGAAAATGTAATCACATATCAGTTCTAGTATAATATATTTGTCCAATGAATACTCGTTTATCATCTGCATTTCTTCTTGGTGTAGCGATTTTAATGGCCAGTAGAGTATATGTAATAGCGTCTCTTGCTATTCAGCCATTATCATTTTATTGTCTGCCGGTGTAACTGTGTTACTTGGCCCGCCCGGTTGGCCTTGTGGTCTAACGCAGGGCTTTCCGGACTGGGAAGGAGCGCCTGGCCCCCGGCACGAATCCGCCCGGCCGACTTGTGTGACGGTCCGGTGAACCGGCCAGTCTGTGAATGGTTTTTAGGCGGTTTTCCATCTGCCTCGGCGAATGCGGGCTGGTTCCCATACTCCGCCTCAGCTACACTATGTCGGCGATTGATGCGCAAACAAGTTCTCCACGTACACCACACTCTACCACGCAAACATAGGGGCTACACTCGTCTGGTGTGAGACGTTCTTTGGGGGGATCTACCGGGGGCCAAACCGCACAATAACCCTGAAAGAGTGGTTCGGTGTGCGGCAGCGGATGGGTGAAGTGGACTGCGGTAGTAGTCGTGCGGTTGTGGACCACTGCGGCTGCAGTGGGGACGGAGCCTCTCCCCCGTTTCTAGGCCCCCGGTTAACATACAATACAGTACAGTACAAGACAACTGTGCTACTTTCCAAACTCTACAGAAGTTCTCCGGCGCACCTTACTGGACTAGCACTCTTGGAAGGGAGGATATCACTGAGAAACGGCTTATACATGGCTTGTAAGTGGGCTGTTTAGGTTTTTATGTTTGTAACGCCACGTAGAGGAGTGTATGAAAATCACTGACTGCGCTGTGTGCAGTCTGTGGCTAGTTGGACTCATTGTTGGAATATTCGCTTGTGTAGTGTTGTGCAGTAGGAGGTGAGCCGCCGGCGGTAGTGGATGTGGAGAGAGAGAGATGTCAGAGTTTTGAGAGGTTGCTATAAGCGGACGATCTGGACGTGTGTCCGCCAGAAAAAGGAAATTTGTAAAGATGGATGTCATGAATCGATATATATATATATATATATATATATATATATATATATATATATATATATATATATGATGACTTTTGTACACTATTAAGGTAAATACATTGTTTGTTCTCTATCAATATCTTTCATTTGATAACTACGCCTATCAGTAGTTTGTACCTTAAGTAGTTAGAATCTTTTATTTAGCTGGTAGTATTGGCGCTCGCTCTATTGCAGTAGTTCGAGTAACGAAGATTTTTGTGAGGTAAGTGATTCATGAAAGGTATAGATTATTGTTACTCAGGGCCATTCTTTTGTAGGGATTATTGAAAGTCAGACTGCGTTGCGCTAAAAATAAAATATTGTGTGTCAGTTTAGTGATGATCAGAACAAGTAAAGAGAGAACTGTCTGAGTAAGTTCACTTCTACTCAGCCGTCTTTGTATCAAATAACGTAGACGTTTACCAGCACAGTCATTCATAATTTTTCAAAGGGAATGCTTCAAGCCTAGATATTGTTTCTTGAAAGAATCTTTCATTCTGCAGCAGGGAGCGAAGGCTCAGGTAAATGTAAATTCCGTGTGGCTAGGGCCTCCCGTCGGATAGACCGTTCGCCCGGTGCAAGTCTTTCGAGTTGGCACCGCTTCGCCAACTTGCATGTCGATGGGGATGAAATGATGATGGTAAGGACAACACAACACCCAGTCCCTGAGCGGAGAAAATCTCCGACCCAGCCGAGAATCGCCCCGGGCCGTTAGGTATGACATTCCGTCGCGCTGATCACTTTTTTGTTTAATTCTTCAAGGTACCATTTAAACACATACAAATGAGTGTTAGTTAAACAAAATATTAGAATAACATTAAATACAACAATATATAACATATTGTGTCTTCTTCCTTTTTTTTTCAATAATCTTTATTGAACAAACTAACAGTACATATATATATATACTATGCAAGAGTTCTTCAAGGTACTATTTAAACATATACAAATGACTGTTAGTTAAACAACTGTCTTCTTCCTTTATTATTGTTATTATATCCTTTTTTTTGGGTCGATGCATGAGAACGCGGATAAGGGTGCTGCATCATGTGACAGGTAGACATGGCACACCCCAAGGAAGACGCTGCGGAGATAACCGGCAAAAGTTTGTCGGTAAGATGGTTTTCGGGTGAGGGTGCTATGCGCGGTCACAACTTTGTACCAGAAGTCAAGGACTGTATGCGGACCACACTGAAAGAAGTATTCTAAAGCCTGTCCTCGAAACCAGATTAGGGTATGGTGCTTAGCAAGAGGGTAGTGAAATGTCTGGGGCAACAACAAGAAATCCGGGGTTACCGTCGTTGGCGGGCCACGGAGGTAAAAGCCCACGATTCGTTGGATGAAGAGCCATACGTTTCGTTTTGGGGGGGCACGTAAGACGGTGCAGGTCGGTGTCTTCCAGCTGACAGTCAGGGCAGAGTGGGGAGGTGGCCAGTCCTATGCGATAAAGTCGACTATTAATCAGGAATTTGCCATAGACTAAAACATACCAGAGTGCAGACACAGACGACGGTAAAAACGCTGCATGTAGACACCCCCAAACCATTCGCCAGTTAATGTTAGGATGCTGTAGCACCATGGGGTCGCAAGGGTTGGACAGCATGAACCAACGATAATAATCTTTTGTACGGGGAGGACGGGTGACTGGAAGATCGGTCCGAACGTAGCTCAGTTCTATGAAACAATTGGCGACGTGGTACACTAATGGAGAAATAGGTGCCACATTGATTGGTGGAGCTAGAGAAGCTGGTCGGAGGATATCTAAGAGACTGCGTGTTAAGGACAGGACCAGTCCCTGCCAGTGCCGCAACATAGTCTGGACAAAGAGTGCAGAAGATCGTGCCCGCACGTTGCCGAGTCCGAGGCCACGTTTTGCAGGAGGCAGTGTTAGAGTGTTGTAGCGGACTTTGAAATGTGCCCCTGCTGACACGAAATATCCAAAGGCTGATTGGATGCGGCAGCCAAGGAGTAACGGCATTGGGAGGATCTGGGCGACGTGTACCAGTTTAGGGACGACATACATGTTGACATAGGACACACGTTGGAGTTGGTTTAAGTAGCGGTGCACTTGACAGCGGACATGGTGCCGAATCGACTGCAAAATCCGCCGGTTCAAATGGTTCAAATGGCTCTGAGCACTATGGGACTTAACTACTGTGGTCATCAGTCCCCTAGAACTTAGAACTACTTAAACCTAACTAACCTAAAGACATCACACACATCCATGCCCGAGGCAGGATTCGAACCTGCGACCGTAGCAATCGCGCGGTTCCGGACTGCGCGCCTAGAACCGCTAGACCACCGCGGCCGGCAATCCGCCGGTAAGCGAGGGCTACTGTGCGGTGTGTGGAGCTCGTAAATTCGATACTCAAGTAACGAACGGTGGTACTGACTGGAAGTGGGGTCGGCACCACAACCGGGAGGCCGCGCCCAATGTGCATCAAAGTCGATTTACGGACATTAAGAATGCTACCAGAAAGACGTCCATACCGGTGGATCAATTGGATGGCGTCTTTGAGTTCCGTGGAGGAGCAGTAAGAAAGAGGAGGTCGTCCGCATAAGCCCTGCAGTGAAAGGTGTAGTCACGTAAAGTGAGACCCTGCAGTCTAGAGGTAAGACCAGTGACGAGGGGCTCAAGTGCAATGGCATATAGTAAAGTAGACATAGGGCATCCTTGACGCACAGAGTGGCGTATAGGAATCGGTCCTACAAGCCTCCCAATGACTTGTACCATCGATACCGTGGGAAGTAGTAAGAGGCGAATGGCATCGACAAAAAGTAATGGGAACCCCATACGTGTCGCCACCATGAGGAGGAATGGGTGTCGAACGCGATCAAAGGCACTCGTGAAATCGATGGATACCAGTGCTGCACGAAGGCGAGAAACCGACGCCTGCGCGATGATGTCACGGCATTCTCCTAGGGCTGTTTGTAAGGTGGCCCCACAACCACGTGCAGTCTGCTCCGGTGAATGGACCGTAGGTAAGACGGTGCGTATGCGCGCTGCTAAGAGCCGTGCATAGATTTTATAGTCTGCATTCAGCAGTGTAATGGGGCGATATGCAGAGACATGAGACCCTCCCTTAGGCTTAGGCACAGGCAGAAGAATACCAGTGACGAATTCAGGTGGAATTGGGAAGGACGGAGTAAAGAGTTCCTGAATCATTTCCGTCCAGCGAGGAAGCATTAACGTGGTGAACGCCCAGTAGAACTCCACGGGGAGACCATCTGGTCCTGGTGATTTGTTCTTGGCCCCCTTGTTGATCGCATCTACCACCTCTTCTGCGGTGATTGCAGACATCATGGACGTTGACTCCGCTTCGGTGAGGGTCCGATCAGGGGAAGGACGGAGATAATCAGGAATTGGCGTAGCCATCGGTTCATCATCATAAAATTGGCGATAATGTTCAGCAAAGGCAGACACCACTGCCGCCTGTGTTGTGTGGTGAACACCGTCGGAGGTCGTGATGTTGGGGACGAAAAGTCGACGTCGACGACTATGGTCGGATGCGGCATGGATTGTGGATGGGGTTTCGTCGTGGAGGAGGTCCTGTCGTCGGGAACGCACCACGACACCAGGCAGTCGTGCACGTTGGAGAGAGAGGAGACGAGCTTTAGTACGCTGTCGTTCCCTTGGATTTCAGGTGATGGAGGGAGCGCATCGAGCTCACGGAGGACGGCGTAGTGAAAATTTGTGGTGTCTCGATGCCATGCTGCTGCTTCCTTGCCACATTGCATGAAGACCTTTCTGATCGCAGGTTTGGCACATTTGAGCCACCAATGGAACGTGGATGCGTACTGTGGGAGGCGTCTTTCGCAAGACGCCCATGTAATGGCAACACATTGTCGGCAGTGTGGATCATTAAGGAGGGAGGTATTAAGCTTGCAGTAACCTCTGCTGCACCACACTGACTGAGGTGGGAGAGCCAGGGAGCAAATGACGGCGCAGTGGTCCGAAAATGCAAGGGTCCATCGTTCAGCTTGGGCAACTTCGTTGCCAAGGTGGGCAGAGACATAAAACCGGTTTAGTCTGCTTGCAGAATGTGCTGTACAATGGGTAAAACCGGGAGTATTGCCATGAATTTTCTCCCAAACGTCCACTACATGAAAATCTTCGGTTAAGGTGAGCAGCGCCGGGCATGGCGAATAACCAGGCATTTGGTCCTCCGGATGGAGGACGCAGTTGAAATCGCCTCCCACGATAAAGGTGATCATAGCGTCCAGAAAACAGGGGCGCCACGTCATGTCCGAAGAAAGTGGACCGCTACCGACGGTTCGTACCACTCAGCTACCAGGGGTGGACAAGGCTCAGGTGAACCTTGATGACATATTAAACTTTTGTGCTGAATCAAGACAGGATCTAGGATCCTTGGGGTGGGGTGGGGGTGGGGGTGGGGGGATCGAAGGAAGATTACACTCATTCTCATTTTCGCTTATCCTGTTTCCCCTCACTCTACATTTACGTACATACTTCGCAAGCCGCCGTGTGGTGCATTGTGGAAAATAGACACTGTACGACTGCCAGTCATTTCCTTTCCTGTTGCAGCTGCAAACATAGCGAGGGAAAAACGACTGACAGTATGCCTCTATACGAGCCTTAATGTAACTAATCTTCGTGCTCGTGATGCGAAATGTACATCGGCGGCAGTAGAATCGTTCTTCAGTCTGCCTCAAATGGCGATTCTCTAAATTTTCTCAGTAGTGCACCGCGAAAAGAACGTCCCCTTCCATCCAGTGACTCCCATTTGACTTCCCGAAGCGTCTCCGTAATATTTGCGTGCTGGTCGAACCTACCGATAATACATCTAGCTGCCCGCCTCTGAAGTGCTTCGATGTTTTCCTTTAATCCGACCTGGTGCGGATCCCAAACACTCGAGCAGTACTCAAGAATGGGCTGCACCAGCGTCCCATATGTGGTCTCCTTTGCAGATGAACCACTGCTTCCTAAAATTGTCCCAGTAAACCGAAGTCGACCATTCGCCTTTCCTACTACAATTCTTGCATTTCATATTCCTTTGCAGCGTTACGGATATTTAATAGAGGTGACAGTGCCAAGCACTGTATTGTCGCAGGCAGTCGATGACTTTACAGTGTACTGATCAGTGTAGGATACCAAAACTACACGTGTCGTTTTCCATGCGGCACCATAGCTTAGCAGACTGCTTCGTTTACCTTAAGATGCACCTGCGGAGAGACCCAACAGTTTGATTGGTTACTGGGGTGCTGCGTACGTTCAAAAACTCATACATTCATTGCTTATTAGTTGTTAAATAAAACCTAAAATAGGAATTTGCCTAAGTGTAAAGGGTCTCCCAACAATGTGGACATTAGAAAGCGTCAATGAAAACTATCTAACAACATTTGAAACATAACAAATGCTATGAAGAGCCCAAATAAGTTCGTACGTTGTCGTGTTGTCATGGGAGTGTTCCGTGCTGGCCGAGAGAAGACTTATTGTCTTTCCGGTGGACCATGAGGTTATGTATAGACAGGCTACATGTTCATAGTTTCAGTCTTGCCGGCAGTCAGTTAAGATGTGCTTCGCGTTGTGAGTCTGTGAGTGCTGCAGACCATGTACATATGAAGAACATTTTATATATTCTACATATGTGTATGAAAAGTATATTAATTGCGTGTGTGAATTATTTTACGTGTGGATTTGTAGTTCAACTAACGACGTGAGCATACGCTTTTGTGACGCTTCTTAGCCAGTGGAGTTACGTTTCACATGTCGGTTGCAATGTATCGTTGTATCTTCGTTATATGTGGCTGGGTCTATCTGTATCAGGCGTCCTTGTACAGATCTCCCTTCCCCACCTTGTTCTATTCACGTCTTGCTATGTCTCCGAATACAGCAACTAGATCCTGCATATGCGCCGCGTCTCTCTTGCAGTCTATTCTTTGGGCGCTCTCTGTCAGATGGCCAGCCTTATTCTCAACGTGTGTTTATACTGCGGGTCAACTGTGAATCTCCGTACCAAGCTCAAATCCCCCTGCAGATATTCTTGCATTTCGCTATAGTTCTGAAGCGTTGCAACTTCTCAATATATAACATGACCCATGAAAAATCTAATGGACGTTATTAGTTTTGTTAGTGATGGTGGCATTACACCTGAGTTGCTTTTACGTGTGAAGATTTCTTTTTGGTAAGAACGCCATACTGTGTTCTATTTGCTAGTAATACCTGATCCAGTTACAAAGGTAGTCTGATATTGCACACAATTGCATCTTGTTCGTTACGCAACATACCAGAACTACCGTTGTCGTTGTTATTGTGGTCTGCAGCTCGAAAACTGGTTTGATGTTGCTCTCCACGCTACTCAATACGACGCAAGCCTGTTGTCTCGGAATAACTACTGACACCGACATTTATTTCAATCTGATATTATACTCACCCCAGAGTCCACACTGCCCAGTTATCAAAATGACGATATCTTGACTCCTTAAAATGCATCCTATCAAACGATCCCATCTTTTGCTCAAGTTGTGCCATAAATTTCTTTTTTGTCCTATTCGCTTCAGTACCTCCTCATTATTTACCAGACCACATGCCCATTAAATCTTCAGTATTCTTCTGTAGCACCACATTTCAAAAGTTTGTATTCTCTTTTTTGTGAGGAGATGATACAACTTCCGTCTGCTCACAACGGTGGGTTCCTTGATTGCTCTGGGAGAAGTCTCATCACACGAGAACACATGAAATATTAGTTCACTTTATTACCTTAATGAGTAAAAGATTTACCTAAGTTTGACGCATTTCTTTGCCACAGGACTACTGGATAATTTACAGCTGCCATAGCCTAGCAAAGCATCACGTGAGGCACTAATTAATAAACAGTTCTCTTGAAGTACAATGTTCAACATTAACAATACTACAAGTTCATTTCAAATTTTAACTACTCCGTTGGTCCTAGACGATGATGTCGCCTGCTGTAGCTGAGGTCTCGAACTGGGCTGAGTTGTTGTGTGCCCAACGCTATATTGACCTCACTGGCATGCTCAACCCTATATTGACCTCAGTTGGAGTGCGCTGCAGTCTGTAGTCTGTGGGAGCACCTCCCATACATCACTGCGGATTGCAACGAGCTCTCGCTAATGTCTGTGGTATCGATTCGCGTTGTCGACTTTGATGTGAGACAGCGATCTCTGGGCGATACCACACTGTTCTTGTTTGAAGTGTTTATCGTTCCCATATCACTTCTGTACAAGGCTACACTCCGGACAAATACCCTCAGAAAAGACTTCCTTACAATTAAACTTATATTAGATGTTGAAAAACGCTATTGCCAATCTGAATTTTATACCCTCTCTGCTTCAGCCATAATAAATTATTTTGCTATGCAAATAACAAAACTCATCTACTTTAAGTGCCTCGTTTCTTAATCTAATTCCCTCAGTATCACCTGATTTAACTCGACTACATTCCATTAGGAGGAAGGCAACGGAAACCACCTCCGCTATGACCTTGCCTAGTCAGTGGTGCGGGTCTCCTGCATCGTCCGCTACGCTCCTCGGAGTATGGGACCTCATCATCATCATCAATTCCATTACTCTTGATTTACTTTTGTTGCTGTTATAACCACTGCTTCCCTTACGTGTGCTTCCACTCTTGTAACTGCGATCTGATTTCTGGACATGTTGTAAATAACCTTTCGTTTCCTTTCGAATTTTACCCCTAATACCTTCAGAACTTGTAAGACTGTATTCAAATCAACACTGTCAAAAACTCTCTCTAAACACACAAATGATATACCGGGAGATCAACCAGTCAGTACAAATTTGAAAACTGAGTAAATCACGGAATAATGTAGATAGAGAGGTACAAATTGACACACATGCTTGGAATGACATGGGGTTTTATTAGAACCAAAAAATACGAAAGTTCAAAAAATGTCCGACAGATGGCGCTTCATCTGATCAGAAAAGCAATAATTAACATAACAAAGTAAGACAAAGCGAAGATGATGTTCTTTACAGGAAATGCTCAATATGTCCACCATCATTCCTCAACAATAATTGTAGTCGAGGAATAATGTTGGGAACAGCACTGTAAAGCATGTCCGGAGTTATGGTGAGGCATTGGCGTCGGATGTTGTCTTTCAGCATCCATACAGATGTCGGTCGATCACGATACACTTGCGACTTCAGGTAACCCCAAAGCCAATAATCGCACGGACTGAGGTCTGGGGACCTGGGAGGCCAAGCATGACGAAAGTGGCTGCTGAGCACACGATCATCACCAAACGAAGCGCGCAAGAGATCTTCACGCGTCTAGCAATACTTTGGTTTTTGTTTTCGGTTCTAATAAAACCCCATATCATTCCAAGCATGTGTGTCAATTTTTACCTCTTTATCTACATTATTCCGTGGTTTATTAAGTTTTCAAATTTATACTGAGTTTTTGATCGCCCGGTAAGTGTGGAACTGCACTGGACACATATGTGATGACAATTGAAAATTGGTGGTGGACTGGGACTGGAACACGGATTTCCTGCTTATGGCGTGCAGTCACCTTAACCATTAGGGTATCTAAGCACGATTCCAGCTACGAATTCTCAACATATTGCGTTGGACTAGTGTATTCACACTACATTGCAGGTTCTGCATTGCCGAAAGGTTTGCGCCGATATCATTTCATCCTCACTGCTTCATTCCCATCTATCGATTCATTCATTTAATTCATTTCGTGTAGGAACATGATGTGGATTGATCAGATACGTTCATTATGGGTAAGGTAGGTAGCACATTTTGATTCGTTGGCGGTGTACTACGGATGTATAGTGGCTATAAAAAGGATTACTTACAAATCACTTGTGTGTGTGTCCCATCGAAGCGTGTGGGACGCTTGTCTGCCTCCGAAGCTGAAGGGTCAGCGCTGGTGCCTGCGATGCTGAGGGACTCGGTTTCGATTTTCAGTATCGCAAGGAATTTTTCCTTGGTAGGAGCAATGGGACACGGTGCCAGTTAAGGAGCAGCTTTACCGAGTAGTAATGGCACCGGTTCACGAAAGGTGACAAAGGCCAAGAGAGTGACGTGCTGATCCGATGCCCCTCGATATCAAATTCAGTGACGCCATTGGTGGAGGACGACACGGCGGTCGGTCAGTGCCCAGGGGGCCGCCAAGGCCTTTATATTTTTTTTTTGTAGGACGCGTACCAAACAGGACTGACTGGTGTTGCTGAACATGCAAAATGTAGGGCAGCACATTCGGTCACAGGATTGTTTGACTCACTAAAGAGCGTCACGAGAATACTGAAAAACATGAACTGGCAGACGTTTCAAGATAGAATTCAATTATTCTTTGAAACCGTGCTTACAAAGTTTCAAGAACCAGTATTAAGAGACGAATATAGAGATATTCTTCAGCCACTGGCGTTTCGTTCCCGTAGGGAGCGCCAAGACAAGATTAGACTAATTTTTAGCGCGCTCAGAAGTATTTGAGAAGTCATTCTTTTCTAGCACAATCTTACGTTAAAGGTTTAACACAATAAGACAAGTACTACAGTTAGAAACAGTGTATGTGTATAGAGTTCCAAAAGAAATCCGTTGGAATTCGATTACTCGATAAATAGTACAATTCTCAAGGCTGTCAATTCAACTAAGTACCTGGGTGTAAAAATTACGAACAACTTCAGTTGGAAAGACCACATAGATAATATTGTGGGGAAGGGGAGCCAAAGGTTGCGTTTCAGTGGCAGGACACTTAGAAGATGCAACAAGTCCAAGAGACAGCTTACACCACACTCGTTCGTCCTTTGTTAGACTATTGCTGCGCGGTGTGGGATCCTTACCACGTGGGATTGGCGGAGGACATCGAAAGGGTGCAAAAAATGGCAGCTCGTTTTGTATTATCACGTAATAGGGGAGAGAGTGTGGCAGATATGATACGCGAGTTGGGATGGAAGTCATTAAAGCAAAGACGTTTTTCGTCGTGGCGAGGTCTATTTACGAAATTTCAGTCACCAACTTTCTCTTGCGAATGCGAAAATATTTTGTTGAGCCCAACCTACATAGGTAGGAATGATCATCAAAATAAAATAAGAGAAATCAGAGCTCGAACAGAAAGGTTTAGGTGTTCGTTCTTCCCGGGCGCTGTTCGGGAGTGGAATGGTAGGGAGATAGTATGATTGTGGTTCGATGAACCTTCTGCCAAGCACTTAAATGTGAATTGCAGAGTAATCATGTAGATGTAGATGTAGGTAGCGTAACTCACGCTGCGCAAATTATAGAGACTACATTCATCCAGTATTTGAGAGCGAGAGCATTTGGATACTTCCACCAAACTTTACACATAATTTCAAAGCTTTTCGAAATATTTTTCGCTGACACCGCCTCACAAAATGAAGAAAGGAGAAGATTTACTACATTTCCGCTGTTCTTGCAGTAAAACTTTAGTATCAGGCATGACGGTTTAATTTGTATATCTTTACCATTCACTTTATCAGCATCAGCGATTGCAGACAGTATGACCACATACTACTGAACGTATAACCAAAAGTTGTTCGAGACGTAGTTCAGGATATATGGTGGTATGAGCTTTGAGATGCGTTAAAAACTAAAATATCTACTACCATGTAGGTTTTAGATGCTGAATGTCAAATATCGAACACAGTAATTCATTAGTAAAGTAATGAGAAGCCTGATACTGTTTTATACATGGAAGTTCGATTCTTTAAAGGGTAGAGGGACGGGAGAGAGGGGACTGGTTACTGCCATTTTTTTCTGAATTCAAAGTTTTTGGACTTAAGTCAAAGTACCATACAGGGTGGTCAGAAACGGGCAGAAAAATTTGAAAGGGTGTTGCAGCTTAGGTTTTACTGAGAAATAACTGTTAAGTAAAAATTTCGATACGTTGCGCTGTTTCCGATTTAACTAATCCAAGCGGTCCGCCAAGTTGTTCTCATAGCGTAGATGAAAGCGCAAGAGACTGCTCAGCCTTTGGTTCTGCTTATCCTTAGTAGCGTCTGACGTCCAATTTTTATATTGCTCTGTTGTTCGGTTTTAGGAAACCAAACGAAGAATACGTTGGCGACACTATCTCTGGAGGGGTGGGAGAACGCTTGAATTTGCACGCGCAAAGGCCTGATCGGCTAACTTCAGTGTTAATTAACTAGGCTAGCATTTGCATTTACCAGAGGTAGAAGTATGAAAACTGGATTTGGTTGCAATAATTACACGTCTATTCTTTGACACCGATAAACAATATTTTATCCAAAATAATCTCCACTGCTTTTTATACATTTCTCCCACCTCTCCGGTATGCTATGAATGCCTCACCGAAAAAAAGTTCATCTTTTGAAGCGAACCAGTCAGCGAGCCATTTTCGTACATTTTCATACGAATTGAAGCGTAGTTCAGAGAGAGCGTGTCTCAGTTATGGAAATAGATGATAATCGGGCGGAGCCAAGTCTGGAGAATAAGCCGCGTGCCCTAGTATTTCCCAACTGAACGTCTCGATCGTTTCCCTGACCATTTTTGCTGTGTGTTATGGGGCTTTATCATGGAGCAATATGACTTTGTGTTGCCTTTTTCCATAGTCCGTCATAATCAATTGTTACACGAGTTCCTGTTGAGTATGAGTATCATCTTCATCCAATAAGGCCTGCAATTCATTGTCTTCGAACTTTTTCGTTCGTTTCCCGCGCTCGTCCTTTCTCGTGGCAGAACCACCACTTTTGAATTTTTGAACCACTCAAAACACTGTGTTTTCCCAAAAGCATGTTCGCCGAAAGCTTCGAAAAACATTCGATGCGATTCTACATTTACATCATACTCCGCAAACCATCTAATGGTGTGTGACGGAGGATACTTTCCGTACCACTATATGATCCCTCAAACCCTGTTCCACTCGGTAAGCCTCTGCATTGGCTCTAATTTCTCGAATTTTCTCCTTGTGGTCAACACGCGAGCTGTATGAGGGGGGAAATACTATGTTGCCCGACTCCACCTGAAAAGGGCTGGCCCGAAATTTCGATAGTAAATATCTCCGTGATGCACAATGCCTCTCTTGTAACGTCTACCAGTAGAGTTTGTTTAGCATCTCCGCCAGCTAAACAATCCTGTGACGAAAAGCGCCGCTATTCGTTGGATCTTCCCTATCTCCTCTATCAGTCCTACCTGGTGGGGATCCCAGATAGATGAACAGTACTCAAGAATCGGTCGAACAAGCGCGTTATAAGCCACTTATTTCGTGGATGAGATACATTTCCTTAAGGTTCTTCCGATTAATCTGAGTATGGTATCTGATTTTCCCACTATCTGTTTTATGTGGTCACTTTACTTAAGGTCGCTCTGGATAGTTACGCCTAGATATTTTACGGCAGACGCTCTCTCTAAGTGTTTCTCATCAACAGTGTAGCTGCACAGTAGTGGATTTCTTTTCCTAAGTATGCGCAAGATGTTACATTTATTTACGTTCAGAGTCAACTGCCAGAGCCTGCACCATTCATCAATTCTCTGCAAGTCGTTCTGCAAATTCTTACCATCTTCTGGCGTTGCTTCTTTGGTATAGGCAACTGCATCATCTGCGAATAGCCTTAAAAAGAGCATCCGGCGCTTTCTACTAGATTATTCATATACAGGGTGGTCCATTGATAGTGACCGGGCCAAATATCTCACGAAATAAGCATCAAACGAAAAAACTACAAAGAACGAAACTCGCCTAGCTTGAAGGGGGAAACCAGATGACGCTATGGTTAACCCGCTAGATGGCGCTGCCATCGGTCAAACGGATATCAACTGCGTTTTTAAAAGTAGGAACCCCCATTTTTATTACATATTCGAGTAGTACGTAAAGAAATATGAATGTTTTAGTTGGATCACTTTTCTCGCTTCGTGATAGATGGCGCTGTAATAGACACAAACGTATAACTACGTGATATCACGTAATATTCCGCCAGTGCGGACGGTATTTGCTTCGTGATACATTACCCGTGTCAAAATGGATCGTTTACCAATTGCGGAAAAGGTCAATATCGTGTCGATGTATGACTATTGTGATCAAAAGGTCCAGCGGGCGTGTGCTATGTATGCTGCTCGGTATCATGGACGACATCATCCAAGCGTCCGGACCGTTCAGTGAATAGTTACGCTATTTAAGGTAACAGGAAGCGTTCAGCCACGTGTGAAACGTCAACTACGACCTGCAACAAATGATGATAACCAAGTAGGTGTTTTAGCTGCTGTCGCGGCTAATCCGCACATCAGTAGCAGACAAATTGCGCGAGAATCGGGAATCTCAAAAACGTCGATGTTGAGAATGCTACATCAATATCGATTGCACCCGTACCACATTTCTATGCACCAGGAGTTGCATGGCGACAACTTTGAACGTCGTGTACAGTTCTGCCACTGGGCACAAGAGAAATTACGGGACGATGACAGATTTTTTGCACGCGTTCTGTTTAGCGACGAAGCGTCATTCACCAACAGCGGTAACGTAAACCGGCGTAATATGCACTATTGGGCAACGGAAAATCCACAATGGCTGCGACAAGTGGAACATCAGCGAGCTTGGCGGGTTAATGTATGGTGCGGCATTATTGGAGGGAGGATAATTGGCCCCCATTTTATCGATGGCATTCTAAATGGTGCAATGTATGCTGATTTCCTACGTAATGTTCTACCGATGTTTCTACAAGATGTTTCAATGTATGCTGATTTCCTACGTAATGTTCTACCGATGTTACTACAAGATGTTTCAATGTATGCTGATTTCCTACGTAATGTTCTACCGATGTTACTACAAGATGTTTCACTGCATGACAGAAAGGCGATGTACTTGCAACATGGCACGGGCCGAGGTGGCCGAGCGGTTCTAGGCGCTACAGGCTGGAACCGCGCGACCGCTACGGTCGCAAGTTCGACTCCTGCCTCGGGAATGGATGCGTGTGATGTCCTTAGGTTAGTTAGGTTTAAGTAGTTCTATGTTCTAGGGGACTGATGACCTCAGAAGTTAAGTCCCATAGTGCTCAGAGCCATTTTGAACTTCCAACATGATGGATGTCCGGCACATAGCTCGCTTGCGGTTGAAGCGGTATTGAAGAGCATATTTCATGACAGGTGGATTGGTCGTCGAAGCACCATACCATGGCCCGCACGTTCACAGGATTAGATGTCCCCGGATTTCTTTCTGTGGGGAAAGTTGAAGGATATTTACTATCGTGATCTACCGACATCGCCTGACAACATGCGTCAGCGCATTGTCAATGCATGTGCGAACATTACGGAAGGCGAACTACTCGCTGTTGAGAGGAATGTCGTTACAAGTATTGACAAATGCATTGTGGTTGACGGACATCATTTTGAGCATTTATTGCATTAATGTGATATTTACAGGTAATCACGCTGTAACAGCATGCGTTCTCAGAAATGATAAGTTCACAAAGTTACATGTATCACATTGGAACAACCGAAATAAAATGTTCAAACGTACCTACTTTCTGTATTTTAATTTAAAAAACCTACCTGTTACCAAGTGTTCGTCTAAAATTGTGAGCCATATGTTTGTGACTATCACAGCGCCATCTATCACAAAGCGAAAAAAGTGGTCCAACTAAAACATTCATATTTATTTACGTACTATATGAATATGTAATAAAAATGGGGGTTCCTATTTTAAAAAAAACACAGTTGATATCCGTTTGACCTAGGGCAGAGCCATCTAGCGGGCCAACTATAGCGCCATCTGGTTTCCCACTTCAAGCTAGACAAGTTTCGTTCTTTGTAGTTTTTTCGTTTGACGCTTATTTCGTAAGATGGTTGGCCCGGTCACGATAAATGGACCACCTTGTATATTGTAAACGGCAACGGTCCTATCACTCTTCCCTGTGGTACTCCGGATATCACCTTTACATTTGTCGATTTTGTTCCGTTTCTGTAGTAGTTTTCCTCAAATGGTAACAGAAACCTAATGCTATACGCAAATCGTAGGCAGGAAACTCGACATGTTTACGGGTTTGAAACAGATACCGATGTACGGAACTTGAGTTACTGTGTGTTGACATTCGTTGTCAGCAGTCACAGGAAGCAGATGGCGCCGCAGAGGCAGTACCACAGGCCGTACAATGACGGCTAGCACCATCTATAGAGACATTCCGGTTTCATACTTCTACACCTATTATGATAAAGCATGCATTTCTCATGGTCTTTCCGTACTTTTCTCCATCCCCTGCATATTGATTCCTACAGAGGACAATCTCGGCCTCCAGAAAGACCGTAATGAGCGAGAATAACGTGTCCCAGATACGAGGCGAGTTTTCATTTGACTCAAATGAAAACCTTAAATATTTTTTTAAATATTATTTATCATGCAGAAGTGGTACAAAGCTGTATCAATTTTCAACATAATCTCCCCCACGCTCAATGCATGACCTCGAGCGTTACGAAGTGCATAAATTCCTTTAGAAAAAAATTCATTTGGTAGTCCGTGCAACCACTCATGCACCGCGTGGCTTACCTCTTCATCAGAACGGAACTTCTTTCCTTCCATTGCGTCTTTGCGTGGTCCAAGCATACGGAAATCACTTGGGGCAAGGTCTGGTGAGTATGGTGGATGAGGAAGACACTCAAAATGCAGGTCTGTGATTGTTGCAACAGTTGTACGGGCAATGTAGGTCCTTGCATTGTCATGTTGCAAAAGGACACCTGCTGACAGCGATCAACGTCGCTTTGATTTCATTGCAGGCCGCAGATGATTTTTTAGGAGATCTGTGTATGATGCACTGGCGACAGTGGTCCCTCTAGGCATTTAATGCTTCAAAATGACACCATTTTGGCCCCAAAAGAGAGTCAGTATAACCTTCTCTGCTATGGTTCTGTTCGAAACGCATTTGGTTTTGGTGATGAGGAATGGCGCCATTCCTTGCTCGCCCTCTTCGTTTCTGGTTGGTGGAAGTGAACCCAGGTTTCGTCCCCAGTAACGATTCTTGCAAGGAAGCCATCACCTTCTCGTTCAAAGCGCCGAAGCATCAACACGTCGTACTCTCATTTCAGGAGTCAGCTGCCCTGGCACCCATCTTGCAGACACTTTATGAAAGTGGAGTACATCATGCACAGTGTGGTGTGCTAACCCATGACTGATCTGTAAACATGCTGCAATGTCATTCAGTGTCACTCGGCGGTTTTCCTTCACTATGGAGACGGCCGCAGTGGCCGAGCGGTTCTAGGCGCTTCAGTCTGGAACCGCGTGACCGCTACGGTCGCAGGTTCGAATCCTGCCTCGGGCATGGATGTGTGTGATGTCCTTAGGTTAGTTAGGTTTAAGTAGTTCTAAGTTCTAGGGGACTGATGACCTCAGAAGTTAAGTTCCATAGTGCTCAGAGCCACTTGAACCATTTTGAACCTTCACTGCCCGCATCTCGTGGTCGTGCGGTAGCGTTCTCGCTTCCCACGCCCGGGTTCCCGGGTTCGATTCCCGGCGGGGTCAGGGATTTTCTCTGCCTCGTGATGGTTGGGTGTTGTGTGATGTCCTTAGGTTAGTTAGGTTTAAGTAGTTCTAAGTTCTAGGGGACTGATGACCATAGATGTTAAGTCCCATAGTGCTCAGAGCCATTTGAACCATTTTTTGAACCTTCACTATGGCTTCAACTGCTGCAATGTTCTGTGGAGTCACAACTCGTTGTGCCCGACCTGGAAGAGGAGCATCTTCCACTGAAGTCACACCATTTGCGAACTTCCTACTCCATTCGTAGACTTGCTGCTGTGACAAACATGCATCACCGTACTGAACCTTCATTCGTCGATGAATTTCAATAGGTTTCACATCTTCACTACGCAAAAACCGAATAACAGAACGCTGTTCATCCCTGGTGCAAGTCGCAAGTGGGGCGGCCATCTTTATACTGATACTGCGACGGTATGTTTGCATCTGCACTATGCTGCCACCTACAGGCCATTCTGCACGCTGTTTGTAGCACGCTTACCAACTTACAGGATAACGGCGCGAAATTTCGATTTGTTATCACAAATTTAAGGTTTTCATTTGACTCCCCCATCGTACTTCGAACTACACCACTAGCGCGTGAGACGGGGTTTCCCAGCGCCTCAGCATACGCGGTTTGGCCGGCCTCGGCCGCTGTGTCCGGTCCAGAGCCGGTGCGCCGCCGCTACAGGTGCCGTGGTGAGGAGGTGCCGGCTATAAGGGGCGAGCGGCGCTCAGCTGCGATGGGGCTCAGGAGCTGCTCCGCGCTGTTTAAGTCCCGGCGGCGCCCGCGCGGAAAAAAGGATTCCGTCCCCGTCTAGGGCCCTCCTGTGCCGTCTGGAGCCGCTAAGAGGATTGCCGCCTTCAATGCATCTCTGCTGCAACTCCTACTTCACCCAACTATTGGGCTGAGCTATCGGGCACGCGGTAGTCTCTCAGATGCGCGACAGTAACTCGTGAATATCCCGTTCCACGGAGAGGCAGCAGAGAGATGGACCGTGTAGCAGAAAAAAAGACGGTGGAAGACTTAGGGAAAAGCTGGAATTTGGAACATCTGGATCGAGGTAAGTTGAAGAACTGTCCAACATACACCAACGAGCCGAGCCGAAACAAAAAAATGGTTCAGATGGCTCTGAGCACTATGGGACTTCTGTGGTCATCAGTCCCCTAGAACTTAGTACTACTTAAACCTAACTAACCTAAGTACATCACACACATCCATGCCCGAGGCAGGATTCGAACCTGTGACCGTAGCGGTCGCGCGGTTCCAGACTGTAGGGCCTAGAACCGCTCGGCCAGCCCGGTCGGCTGAGCCGAAACATTATGAGCACTGTCCACTGCGGCACTGAATGCCACCTGATGTTGCGGATGTGACGCAGCAAGGAAAGTATACACTGTGGTGACACAGATTGTGCGGTATGCACATACAGTCATGGAAATAAGTATTCATACAGTAGGTGGTGACAAACAACAATGGTGTGTTGGGATAGTAAATCACCCACAGCGCCGATACGAATATGTACGATGATGTAGCGTCAGATAACCATGTTCTTGGTATTGAAGCTTCCCGTATGCCATGAATCTATTCTGTGAAAATAAAATATGTTACACTCCGCACAGTCTACGACAGGGCAAAATGTATTCATACGCCGGCCAGAGTGGCCGAGCGGTTAAAGGCGCTACAGTCTGGAACCGCACGACCGCTACGGTCGCAGGTTCGAATCCTGCCTCGGGCATGGATGTGTGTGATGTCCTTGGGTTAGTTATGTTTAAGTAGTTCTAAGTTCTAGGGGACTTATGACCACAGCAGTTGAGTCCCATAGTGCTCAGAGCCATTTTTGTATTCATACAGCGGACTACTTTCAACGAAACAGACGGCTGAGGAAGCCCTGGAGTGCATGCCACACTTGTGTAGTCGTGTGGCGGCCGTGAAGCAACAGCACGTCGAACGTGGGTACCGTGGAACAGCAGAATGGGCCGCAAGGGGAAGGAAACGACCATTGAGGAACAAAACATCGTTATCGCCCAATGTCTTCAACATAAGTCGTATGCCGAAATTGCGAACATCATAGGACGAATACAGAATGAGATTTTCACTCTGCAGCGGAGTGTGCGCTGATATGAAACATTCTGGCAGATTAAAACTGTGTTCCGGATCCAGATTCGAACTCGGGACCTTTGCCTTTCGCAGGCAAGTGCTCCACGAACTGAGCTACCCAAGCACGACTCACGCCCCGTCCTCGTAGCTTTACTTCTGCCAGTACCTCGCCTCCTACCTTCCAAACTTTACAGAAGCTCTCCTGCTAACCTTGAAGAACTAGAACTCCTGAAAGAAAGGATGTTATGGAGACATGGCTTAGCCACAGCCTGGGGGATGTTTCCAGAATGAGATTTTCACTCTGCAGCGGAGTGTGCACTGATATGAAACTTCCTGGCAGATTAAAACTGTGTGCCGGACCGAGACTCGAACTCGGGACCTTTGCCTTTCGCGGGCAAGTGCTCTACCAACTGAGCTACCCAAGCACGACTCACGCCCCGTCCTCACAGCTTTACTTCTGCCAGTACCTCGCCTCCTACCATCCAAAGTTACAGAAGCTCTCATGCGAACCTTGCAGAACTAGCACTCCTGAAAGAAAGGATATCGCGCAGACATGGCTTAGCCATTATTACTACAATAACACCCACGGAACGTAAGTAACAATCAAATAATCTGCCAGGAAGTTTCATATCATAGGACGAAGTCGAGCGACTGTGCAATCTATCATTATGCGATATAAGGACAGACATGTAGAAATAAACAATGAACGACACACTCGTCCACAGTAGCTTACAACAAGAGAGACCAGAATGCTACTGCGAATCGTGAAGAAAAACCCGAAAACGACAACGTCGGCACTATCCGCATATGCACATTACCACTTCCGAAAGGACATCACTCCAAGGGCAGATCGTACCATTCTCAGTCGTTCGTGCTACAGAGCCAGGGTCTCGAGATGAAAGCCCTACATCATCAAAAAGAACAGGAAGTGGCGGATGGAATTTGCGAAACAGCATGTATCAAAGACAGCAGACTTTTGGGATACTGTATTGTTTAGTGATGAAAGCAAATTTAGTGTCGTGCGCAATGATGGTAGGATCTTGGTCTGGAGAAGTCCGAATACTGACCTCGACCGAAACAACATTCAACCCACGGTGAAGCACGGAGGTGGTGGAGTGATGGTATGGGGCTGTATGTCAGCCTCCAGTGCCGGAAAATTAGTGTTTGTGGAAGGTACCATGGATAGATTTGTGTATATGAACATTCTCAAACAGAACTTATAACAGAGTGTTGACGCCTTGGGTCTTCCTAGAAATTATTACTTCCAACAGGACAATGATCCCAAATATACGGCGCAAATTGTCCGGCTGTGGTTGCTCTACAACACTCCACACACTCTTAAAACACCAGCTCAGAGTCCGGACCTGAATCCCATCGAACACTTGTGGAGTGAGCTGGAAACACGAGTGAGAAAACACGACATCCGTAATAAGGCCTCTTTGAAAGAGGCTGTCCTTCGAGAATGGGAAGGTATCACGTCGGAAACTACATGTAAATTGGTCCATTCCATGCTACGGACGTTGCGAGAAGTAATACATCGTAAGGGTATGCATACGAAGTATTAAACATGTTCTGGCTTTGTTAGAAGTGTCATTTTCTGTTGGTGTATGAATACTTAATACCCAGTGCAGTAGAGAACTTGGCAGACGTTTTTGTATTTTGTTTTGTAAAGGCTTGTTCATTCACTTTCTATATGCATAGCTGCATTGGCGACTGGCCAGTGTGTATAGTGCATATCCAATCAGTGTTCTTGGTTTAGTATTGTCAATAAAGGCAGTTTACTTTTCCACACTCTAGTGTATGAATGCTTATTTCCATTACTGTATACAATTGGCAGTAGTATCTCGTCCGCAAGGCATAAAAGGGCAGTGTGCTATCATTTGGCCTCAGGTAATTCACGTGGAAAGGTTTCCGAAGTGATTATGGCCTCCCGGCGGGACTTAACAGACTTTGATCACATAGTTGAGTTGGGCGCACGGGACATTCAGTTTCGGAAATCGTTAGAGAATTCAATATTCCGAGATACACAGTGTCAAGAGTGTGGCTAGAATACCAAATTTCAGGCATTGCCTCTCACCAAGAACAACGCGGTGCCCCACGGCATTCAATTGACGACCAAGAGCAGCCACGTTTCCGTAGGGTTCTCAGTGCTAACAGACAAGCGTGAAATAAATGCAGAGATCAGTGTGGGACGTATCACGAACGTATCTCTTAGGACAGTGCGGCGAAATTTGGCTTTAAAGGGGTACGGCAGCAGAAGAACGACGCGAGTGTCATTGCTAAAGCATGACATCGCCTGCAGCGCCTCTCCTGGGCTCGTGACCATATAGGTTGGACCCTAGACGATTGGAAAACGGTGGGCTGGTCAGGTGAGTCCCGATTCCAATTGGTAAGAGCTAATGGTAAGGGTTAGTGTGTGGCGCAGATCCCATGAAGCCAAGGGCTCAGGATGTCAACAAGGCACTGTGCCAGCTTCCGATGGCTCCATGATGGTGTGGGCTTCGTTTAGATAGAATGGTCTGGGCCCTGTAGTACAACTGAACCGATCATTCATTGGAAACGCTTATGTTCGGCTACTTTGAGACCCTATGCAGTTATTCATGGACTTCATGTTCCCAAACACAGATGGAATGTTTATGGATAACAGAGCGCCATATCATCGGGCCACAGTTGTTCGCAAGCGGTTTGAAGAACATTCCGGACAGTTTGAGCGGATGATTTGGACATCGAGATCACCCGACATGAATCCCAACGACCATTTATGGGACATAGTCGAGAGTCAGTTTGTGTACAACATCCTACACCAACAGCACTTTCGCAGTTATGGACGGTCATAGAGGCAACATGGCTCAATATTTCTGCAGGGGGACTTTCAACGACTTGTTGCGTCGATGCCACGCAGAGTTGCTTCACTACGCCTGGTCCGACACGGTACGTGGAGGTATCCCATGACTATTGTTACCTCAGTGTATAAGCGGAGAAGATACAAAAGGGGAATCATTCTAGCGACGAAACAGGTCGCAAATGGGAAATCCCCTGATATGAGCAACTCTGACAAAGAGCGGACTCCAACGGTCTAGCGCCTGGGAACGAGCATTTCGGTAACGGCGAAGCTGATCCGCTGTTCTCGTTGAGCGTCTATGGAAAGTGGGAGAAGGACGGTGAAACCACGACTAGGCGACAAGCTGTGGGACGCCCATCCTTATCGCAGAACGTAGTGTTGACGGCTTTCGAGTTTTGCAAAGCAGGATACGCCGAAATTCGCGGCAGATCTGTCGACAGAGTACAGTGCTGGTTCAGGCACAAGTGTTTCGGAGCACACAGTTCAACACACATCGTTGACGATGCGGCTCTACAGCAGACTACCCCTACAGTTTCCCATGTTGGTGTAACGACACCATCAGTTCCAATTCCAGTAGGTATGGGATCAGTGAGATTGGATCGCAGATCAATTGAAATATGTCGCGGGGTTGTATCATTCTAGGTTCTTGGTACAGTCAGTCGAAGGTCGTGTGCTATTGCACCATCATCCAGAGAAAGGACAGCATCGCTCGATGGATGCAGGACAATGGGGGCAATGTTACGTTACTGGGGACATTCAGTTGGGCTTTTATGAGACCTGTAGTAGTAATCGAAGGCACCACCACAGCTGTGGACTATGTAAACTTTCCTGTGGACTACCTGCACCTCTCAATGCTTGATGTCTTCAACGGAGACTGGGTTCTTTCAGCAGGATGACTATACGTATCACAAGGCGAGAAACGTTCTACAGTGTTTCGAGGAGCTGATGTCTCGATATCTCGGCCACAAAATGCACCTTATTTGGACCCGACGGAACACATCTGGTATGCTATAGGGCGCCAGCTTCGCGTCCGCAAACCACTGAACCGTAGTTTGTGAGAATTGCACAGGGTGACTATAACCGAAGTGCACCTAGTCATGGAGGTCCAGTGTGGGCTGTAACTGTCGTATGGCAGCGAAACTTTGTAGATACGCTAACGCGTTAATGCGGAACCGATTTACGTTGAAAAAAATTAGTTACAGTTTTGGCCACCAGATGCAAACCTGGCGCTGTACAACTCCGTGTCGGCGTTTCTGGTGATCATGTCGAGCAAATTGTGTAAGCAGCCGTTAATAATAAAATCATTATTATGCCTTTCCCACACGTTTGACATTTTCTGCCCACGCCTCATTCCTAGTCGTCACCAATGGAAACATTCCTATACGTCTTTCTTACATTCACAGCGCCATATTTGTAGCATGTGGCCAAAATTGGATCCAATTTTTTTCAGCTTTAATCGGTTCCACGTTAACGCATTAGGGTATGTACCAAGTTTGCTGTACGGTACATACAGCCCACATTGGATCTGTGTGAGTACCATCCAGTGTTACCTGTTTGTAGACATCTGGTGCTACATATTTGTGGAAACATATCAAGAACCATTGCTGCATTGCATTACAGAGGTGGGCTAACACACTATTAAGGAGGTGGCCACAATGTTTTGCCTTACCAGAGTATGTGTTTCTTGCGTGCACACAGCCACATATGACTACAGGTGATAATTAAGAAAGAAGTACATGGAAAATGGACACTAAGGTAAGATAACCAATAAGTACTTCGACGAGGAGAGACTATATAGACCTGCGATACGGAGCAAACCCAGTAATGTTCTTCTAAACTTTTCAGAATGCAAATTTTAATTTTTTTAAAAGTTTTGTATATCAGTTATATTTATATACATCATCAAGTTTCTGTTTACATACCACAATCTTTACCTGTATTAATGGGTTTCCTCCATTTTTCAAATATTATGTTGTAATTGTTTTTCTTTTCCTTCATTTTTGGTTTCCGTACCTCACTCATTAAAAACGGAACCCTTATTGTCGTAGGATCACTTCGTTGGCCGTTTGTCTGTCTGTCTGTCCAACTGTTGAGAACCCTTTTCCTCAGCAACTGGTAGGTGTATCAAGTTGAAATTTATGTCACATACTAAAGTCTATTGTCCCTTGGTGACGTAAGAAACTTAAGCCTGCAAGTCAACGCTATCAAAAGATGCGGCCATTTATGTCACGTAATCAGATACTCACAAACTCACTCATCAAAAGATATGTGGTACTTCATAATGAACCAGAATCATGAAATTTGATAAGAAGCAAGGTTTCACATTGAAACAAAAGGAACAAATCCGAAAATTGTTAATTGGTGATTATGTCAGAAGGAAAAAAATATTTTTTACACTCGTTATCAATCAGTCTCCCGTCCGTATGTTAAGATCCTTTTTTCTCAAGAACAGTTAAACATATTAAGTTGAAATTTATGTCACATATTAAGGCATGGGGTCTGTTTTCAGTGTGAAGAGTGTAACGTTGTAAGTCAATGCGATCAAAAGATACGGCCATTTGTGTCTCATAATCTGCTACTCACACACTCACTCATCAAAACAAAGAGGATACTTCCCGTTGACCTAGAGCCATGAAATTTGGCAAGAAGTAAGGTTTCATAGTATATGTGAAGGAAAAAAACCCGAAAACTGTGTATCTGTAATTATATTACACAACAAAAATGTCACATTATCAGACTGTGTGTCTATTCGTCTCTTAAGACCCTTGTTTCTGTGGAAAGGATAGACTATGAAGTCGAAATTTATATCACATAGTGAAATCTACGTCCCTTGGAGGTGTAAAAAATGTAGGCCTCAGCATCAATGCAGTCAAAACATACGCCCGTTTAATTCAAGTATTTGGATATCTTGCCAGTATCGATATTGATAACAGTCAAAAAATCACCGAGATTCTTGATTCTCGGGATGGATGAACTGTCTGTATACATAATCAAGTTTGGTCTGAACCCTCGGTGCGCGAGTCCTGCTATCATTTCATTTTTTTTCTTTGTTCGCTTTCAGTTCTCTAATTACTTTGGCATTTTTGCTGGTGCTGATAACTTTTATTCTGATGAAAGTGCCAATACCGACAAAGCAAATTACAGCAAAATCCACCGTTCCTGGATATTTCGCATTTATAATCCCCTGTTATTTTACAACAACATTTTAGTTACTATCAAAGAAATTTCTGTGGGATCGTCCAAATTATCTTTCCATTTTTCAAAGGAATTCCGTATACTATTCACTTGGCTTCAGTAAAGCGCCTCTTGAAGCTGGAGCCAGCTCCTTCCTGCTCAGTTAGCCGGCCTCTGTGGCCGAGCGGTTCTAGGCGCTTCAGTCTGGAACCGCGCTGCTGCTACGGTCGCAGGTTCGAATCCTGCCTCGGGCATGGCTGTGTGTGATGTCCTTAGGTTGGTTAGTTTTAAGTAGTTCTAAGTCTAGGGGACTGATGACCTCAGTTGTTAAGTGCTTAGAGCCATTTGAACCTGTTCTGTTAGGTTGAAATACACGTGTAATAACTGTCGATATTTACCTTTGTAAACAATATAATGTGGAAACATCTCTAAGAACTCAACATTGTCCTTCAATATTTTCTTCTTCTCAGGTTTGATTCCATAGGAACACAGTTGTGCCAGCGATTGTATTAACTTCAAGTAGTAAAGGAAACAGCAGTTAGTAGCTAATAATGTTCATTGTATACTTAGATTTCAGTCAATGTGTGACCATCTTTAGTGCAGTAAATGTAAGTTAGACATTGAAACCACTTGTATATGCACACTGACGCAGCCTGACTTTTCATGTCACCGGGTGGCTTGGAAGATGTGGGATGTTTCCACCGTTCCTGGATAATTCGCATTTATAATCCCCTGTTATACATCCTCTGTATACATAATTAAGTTTGGACTGACCCCTCGGTGCGATTTGGTTGGGAAACACTACAACATTCTCCGGACAGCCTATACCTTTCACTGAGGCATTTTCACCTCTTTCGCAACCTGAAGAAAGACGTGCCTGAACGACGTATTCAGTCGGAAGAGGAATTGCAAGAATGGCTGCTGTTGTGGATCCGTCAGCGGCCGACCGCGCTCTACGAAAAAGGAATTAAGGAATTACAAAATTTTTAAGGCTGTCGTGGCCACTTGTTGACAAATTGCCTGTTGGCTCTGTCTCGGGATCTTCGGCCGACGTTTCTTTGATAATTTTTCTGACTTGGTGCTAGTGAAACGTCAGAAAAAATTTCAGTCAAACATCGGCCGAAGAACCCGAGACGGAAGTCAACAGGCAATTTGTGAAACTGGAATTGATCGTCTCGTCTCCCAGTGGGATGAATCTCTCAACGCGTGTGGCGATTACTTTGGAATGGAGCCATTCCATAGTCCCGACGTGATGGCGTTCCATTTCACTGCTTCTCATGGCATAACCTTAATCCTGTTACTTTATCCGTTTTTTTTTTCGTCTCGTTGTTCTTTGGGAATATATAGTTCTTGATTCCTAACTCTGCAGTGCTTAGTACAACTTGCAACCGCTCAGAAAACCGTTATTTTTCACTGACGACGTTTCAAACTTGCTCTTAGGAACCGTCATTACACTGGCAACTCTAACGCAACTCTGCATTTAATCATTAGTTACCGAAAGAACTCGCATACCTGTAAACCATTCTGTATTCACTGAAAAACACAATGATACCAAAATAGGGTATGGCAGCGGCAGGCCGCTGAGGGGTGGCAGGGTAGGCTGTGACGTCAGCGTTGCAACTTGCTATTGCGCACACACATCGTGAACTCTTCCTTACGCTGAATGGTGTACAGCAATTTGTCTGCCACAAATCATCAATGACACCAGGAAAAATAAATAACATCCCATCCTTTTTGTCATGAAAATGGTAGCTGTCACACAGCATATGAAATAATCGATTACTAGACGTGAAAAATCGAATTTATATCCTACGTCTCGTATGCACCTTCTGATTCTGACGACTTCTTTTTGTTGCTTTATGTCAAACAAAAAGTAAGTGAAAAGTGATTTTCGCAACTTGAAGGAGCTGAATGATTCCAAAAGCATGTTTTAGACATAAAAGTGTTAGAGTGAAAATAAAGTTGCCAGAATTGTTTCGAACGCACGCAAAATGTATAAATTTTACAGGCCATCATTTTGAGAAACAATAAAACGACTTGTACAAAGAAATAATTTTCTTTCGTTGATTTTGTAATCTCGAACGCGAGAAAAGCTAAGAGAAGAAAATACGTTCATTGATTGTTGTATGCAGGGTGATTTTTTCCACCGTGTACAAACTCTAGGGATTGATCGACGATAGGATACGGAAAAAAAAAAAAAAAAAAAAAAAAAAAAAAAAAAAAAAAACTTAGGTCCGGTAATGCATAGTTTCCATGCTAGAGACAATTTATTCAATCATACATTGTTACAGAGACTACGGTCTAAGATAACGAACGTTCAAGCGTCTAAATGGTGGATCCTCTAATTAGGTTGCAATTTCGATTAATACTCAAAGACGCATCCCGTATTAGCGACCCGTGCAATACTTTAGCATACCACTAGAGGACACAGAACAAAGGGCGCAGCCTATCTCGACTATATCTTTTGAATGTCATTATAAATCTGGTCAGTCAGACTAAGCGCGTATTTGTTCACTAAACGTTTGTGCAGAACTGTGAGGAATGCCTTCATGCCGCCAAAGAACAGGACAGCAAGCTGGGCGCCGTTGTCTACGGCGTTCTGTACGTCGAAGAAGCAATGATGGAAATATAAGGAAGAGTCGGGAATGGGACTGAAATTCAGGGTGAAACGATGTGAATGAATGACGAGAGTCGCTGATGACATTGCTATTCTCAGTGGAAGTTAGCAATAATTACAAGATGTATTGGATGGAATGAACAATCTAACGAGTACGTAATGTGGTCTGATGGCAAAAGAAAAAGTAGTAATGATGAGTAGAGAAAGTGAGATCAGCGATAAACGTAAAAATTAGAGACCACGTAGCGAGCGAGCTAAGGGCATTCTGCTATCTTGGAACCAAAATTACGTATGATATAAGGAGGATATAAGAAGCAAACTAGTACAATAGAACATTCCTGAACACGTCTTCTAGTATCAAACTACGGCCTCAATTTGCGGAACGCACCTCTATAAGTGTATATCTGGAGCACAGCAGAAGTGAATCATTGACTGAGGAAAAACCGAAAAGGAAATAAATCGATGCGTGTGAGATGTGATGTTACAGAAAGTGGACTGGTAAGGTAAGAAATGAGAACGTTGGTTTTCCGTAGAATCTGGAAACAGTGACTGGAAGAGGGTGCAGGATGTCAGCACACGTGTTACGTTATGGAACAACTTCCACGGTACTAGAGCCAGCCGTAGAGGGCAAAAACTGCAGAGGAAGGCAGAGATTGCAGCAAGCAGACCGGACGAAAGTTAAGTCATCTCCAGGGGATATCACACTGATACCAGGTGACACTAACACCTCTCTACTAGCCTTATTAACGCTAACATTTTGATGAAGAAAGGAGTCCAGAAGTCTTTTCAGCTACCCCATTTTCAGCTGAAGCCATTGCTTTTGCTACGTCTCATGCGCTTTTTCTAACAGTTGGGATTAAGCTCTGGCGATTCTACGGGCAAATCGAGGTGAAAAAAGGCGTCTGAGTGTTCGTGGAACCAGAAAAATGCCTGGAGTTTTGTGAACACGGCTGTTATCGTCTTGGAAGACGGACGTATTCACAGCATAATCATTAATACGTAGGAGAAAAAAACAGAAATTGGTCGCAGCAAATACTGAAACACCTTTATCGTTTTCGCAGTAAGCTGAATGAAAACAAGGTTACAATTTTTGAACTGTGTGAAAAAAACGTTAATTAGTTACAAACTACGGCGTGCACGCACTTTATTCGACATGAAAACGTCACTACAGATGTTCGGATTTAGGTTATGACATGTTCGATATGTCTGCCATCATTAGTGATAATGTGGCGCAGGCGAATAGCGAAATTCTGCATGACTCGCTGAAGTGTCGGAACATCGATGCTGTCGATGACTTCCTGAATGGCTGTTTTCAGATCAGAAATGGTTTTGGGGTTATTGCTGTACACCTTGTCGTTAATACACCCCCAACAATAAGGAGTCACATGTGTTCAGATCCGGAGAATATGGCGGCCAACCGAGGACCACGCCAATGGCCTCTGGGTACACCAGAGCCAGAATGCGGTCCCCAAAGAGCTCCTCCAGGACATCAAACACACTCCTGCTTCGACGGGGTCGAGCTCCGTCTTGGATGAACCACATCTTGTCGAACTCAGGGTCACTTTGGATAATGAGAATGAAATCATCTTCCAAAACCTTCACGTACCGTTCGGTAGTCACCGTGCCGTCAAGGACTATCGCACCGATTATTTCGTTACAGGACAATGCACGCCACACAGTCACCCATTGAGAGTGAAGAGACTTCTCGATAGCGAAATGCGGAGTCTCAGTCACCCAAATGCCCCAGTTTTGTTTATTTACGAACCCATCCAAATGAAAGTGGGCTTCGTCGCCAAATCAAACCATGCACGTGCATACTAATTCCCATATTGCCCCGCGGCCAGCCGTACAGTTTGGACATCCTGACGCAAACCGTTTAGAAGTTATGACGATTTTATTTCATATAGTTCAATAACTGTCACCCTATAAGCACAATCATTTCAGTACAATAATTCCCAAAATACCACAGAACCACTCTGCATGAAATACACCCTCCCCACACTGCAACCTATTGAACAGTGGGTACGCTCGTTGTCTTGCATCTTTTGGAAGAAGGGAAAGCAGTGAATCATCTCACCACACTATACATCCCCAGTCAAGGACGGTCCACTAGCTGACTCGTTTGGTTCGTTGATGCCGTGCCAATGTGAGCAATGGATTTTGTGATGTATTCGACTCCAAATGCACACTGCCTGCAGCTCCCTTCGATATGCCTGCTCGTGTACTGGCTGAGACGGACCTGTATTTACTGTCAGCAGCATTCCGTATCGTGTTTGAAACTAATTTTCACTGACAAGATGTGACACACTTCTCTGTCTACTGGTTCCACATGTCACCATGGAGTAAGTGGTCTAAAGATGGTCGTGTTTGACTGAAACCGCTTACCAGAATAAGTAAATATTATCGATAAGGAGAGAAGCTGAAGAAATGAATTAAAATTTGTACGACTGCAGTGATTGAACCGGGATCTCATTCTTAGTTTTTTTGTTTTTTTTTTGTTTTTTTTACGCTACCCTTTTTTTAGTTTTTTTTTGTGAAAGCCCCTTAATAAAATGGAACTAAAAAAAACCCTAAGTGCCACCGCCACTTTTCATCCTATAACAGAAAAAAATCTGGTCCACTTCAGGCGTTGGCTCCTGGCTAAGCCTACTCCAGAGAGCTGCCTATATACCAGGGGAAATATGGGAAATCAAGGCTAGGGCTATCCTTACAAACAACAAAATCTTCCTTTTTTTAAATTTAATTTTAATTTTTTTTTATTTTGTTTTGTGTACTTTTGTTGCGTATTTGATCAGAGGCCTTCTGCGCCCCGCTGGTAATATGTTGAGTCACATCTTCTCGAAATTGATGTGTTCCGTTGAATTGTTCAGAAATGTTCATTGGTTCAAACAGGAAACCTTCTTCTCTCTTGGCTTAGCACATTCCAGCTGCGAGGCCGCTCGTGGAAAGCACTCCCAAGGAAGTTAGAGAAAAATTGTCTGTATTTTGGGTGACGGACAACGACATAATGACGGTCATTGAGCTATGTCCAAAAATCGAGTACAGAGTCTACAGTTTGTCCAAATAGGTAGTGAATGGCATGTCCGCGAATCCAATTCACAGCATTGGTCTTTGTCCGAGGAAAATAGTCACGTTCCGGAAATAATAGTGAAAAGGGAGTAATCCGATCCGGAATGTCCCGCGTTAGAAAAGCCACAATAAGTCGAACCAAGTGCCAAACCTCCGCCGCCGGTCCGCAAACAAACCGATGTTCATCATTGTCGGGCACTCCACACGTGGAACATAGAGGTGATTGGGCGAGGTGGATATGATGAAGGCGAAATTGGTTGATTTGCTTACCATTGACAGTTAGGTACCAGACAGATTGAACATTCGTGTCAAGGTAACAGGCGAACACCGCGCGCCATACATGACGCAAGTCAACCTAGGGGAACTTTTGTTCAATCGGGTTAGGTGGACGACCTAATTGGAGGACATTGTATACTTCCTTGGTCTTGAGTAAAAGCGGTCTTGGTAAGGTGAGGCGTAGATAACTGAGTTCAAGAAAGAAGTATCGTATATAATGGAACTGGGCCGGAACATCCGAGATCATCACTGGGGCTGACAGTGAGACCGGCGAATATGCCGACAGGAGGAGACCAGTGAGGCTCGTTGGGCAACGTGTCCATACCGTCATCTGGGAGCTGACAAATAGGGCGCGAGCTCTATCCGGCACGTGAAACAGACCTATCCCACCTCGTTCACGGGGAAGAGTAAGGGTTGCATAGTTAACTTTGAACAACAGCCCAGAGCTGACGATAGATGCCATCGCTGCCAACATGCGACGTGCCACAGTAAGCGGGAAAGGTAGAACTTGTGCTACATGGGGAACTCGGGATGCGATATATATAGTGACATATCGAGCTCATTGGAGAATATCTAGGGATCGAAGGCGATGGTCCATAAGACCTGCTCTGATCATTAAAAGGAGGCGTCGGCAGTTGATGGTGGCTGAACGCCGGAGATCAGATGAAAAATCTATTCCCAAACAGCGAATGGTATCAACGGTGGTGAGAGGTGTAACGCACTCCACGGGAAGTCCCGTGCCAATGAACATAACTTGTGACTTACGTACGTTTAAAGAGCTACCCGACGCCTCACCATAAGTCGCTACCCACGTCAAAACAGCTCGAACCTCGTCGGCATTACGTAAACAGATGACTACATCGTCAGCATAGGCCCTGCAACAGAATCGGTAGCAATCTATGGACAACCCTACCAAACGTTGTCTTAGTCCACATAGCAAGGATTCCAAGAAAAAGGCGAACAAAATTGCTGATAGAGGGCAACCTTGACGTACGGATCGACCTATTTTTATCGGTGGAGTGAGTCTGCCATTGTACATAATCCTGGACGAGGCACCCCGCAGAAGGCGCATCACGACCGTGATAACGGCGACTGGGAAACCCATATGGTGGAGAACGGCCGTAAGGAACGAATGGTCAACCCTATCAAAAGCTTGACTAAAGTCCAAAGACGCAAGTGCCCCAGAGAGGCGTTGTGCCTGGGTAACGGCGATCATATCCCTGTAGCGGCATAAAGCCGTGCGGATATTATTATCCCCTCTCAAAGATGCATGGTCTGGCGACACAACATATCGGGCAACGTTTTTAAATCGTGCCGCCAAAAGGCGAGTGAAGATTTTCGTATCACTGTTAAGGAGGGTGAGGGACCGATAATCACTGATATTGTTGCCACCATGCGGTTTATGTACAGGAATAATAATTCCTTCCATGAATGCGTCCAGCACAGGTACTGCCGGAGACATCAGTTCCCGACAGATGGAGGTGAAGGTGGACTCTAACAAATCACGGTAGGTGCGATAAAATTCGAGGGGAAGACCGTCGGGTCCTGGGGAGCGATTGATAGTTCCTGCCTGGATCGCATCGCGGACTTCCTCGTCAGTCACCTCTGACATCAAGTCAATTGCCGCATCTCCTGGGATACCACCGAAGTTGAGCTGTGTGACTTCCTCGATCAACTCTGGGGAATGTGGAATTGCGGCGTATAGCTGCTGGTAGTGGGCGTGAAGCACATTCCCTATTGCAGATTGGGTTACGTAGCGACGCCCTTCTTGATCTGTTAGGACGTGAATCAATTTTAGGCGTCGATTTTGGCGTTCTTGGATGATATGGAACATCGACGGATGTTCATGAGGCATGCGATCAGCAGTACGAGATCGTACTATCGCTCCTTCCAAATGCCTTCGCATGAGATTGGAGATTTGGGCCTTAGCATGGTTCATCCTTGTATGGCGCTCAGGGGAGCATTCTCGTAGGATCCTGTAATAAAAGTCCATAGTGCTCTTCCTCCAGGCGACAACATCTTTGCCATACCGGATCAAAGTTTTTCGAAGAGCAGGTTTTGCACACTGGATCCACCAGGATATGGTAGACGGATACGTGGGTCGGCGTCTATTACATGTGATCCAAGTGTCTTCTATTAGAAGTCGACAGTCAGGTGAATTAAGAAGTGCCGTGTTCAGTTTCCATAAACCACGTCCGTGCCATACTGCCTGTCTTGTGAGAACAACATCACAGAAGTAAGTCGCATGATCTGAGAAAGCAACAGGCCAGATTTCAGCCTGTCGAGTGTGTTGAATTAGGGATCGCGAGATGTAGATGCGATCCAGTCGGTTAGAGGAATGCGCAGTGTAGTACGTAAAGCCCAAAAGATCACCTTGAACATGTCTCCACGTGTCAACAAATTGTAGCCGCGTGACGACTGTTTCCAGAGCTGCGCATGGTGAGTGACGCGGCAATTGATCCTGAGGTCGCTGGGTGCAGTTGAAGTCTCCACCCATGACCCAGTCATCGTGTGGTCCCATAAAAATGGGTGTAACTTCATTCGCGAAGAAGGCATTGCGTTCACGACGGTAGCTGGAGCCCGACGGCGCATAAATGTTGACGATGCGTACACCAAAGAGAGTAAGGGCCATACCTCTGCCGTTGGGGAGGTATAGGACATCTTCGGCAGGAAGACCTTCGCGTAAGATGATGGCAACACCACTACCGGTGTCCGAAGCGGGAGAAAGATGCGCCGTGAAGCCATGCGGTGGTGAAAAATCGGCGACATGCACTTCCTGAAAAAGCGCAATATCTATGTCCGCATCATAAATCATATCGCGGAGCAGCGCTAGTTTGTGGGGCGCACGAATGGTCGCGAGGTTAATCGTTGCGACACTATAATGCTGGTGTTGGAGTCCCACAGGCACAGGTGGGGCTTCTTCAGGAGCGAGAGGTCGTCGATCTTGCCGGTCTGCTGAAGAGGCTGCTATTGTGGAGAGTTTGCGGGCGCGGGCGCAACCGATGGGGGCGCCCCATCATCAGCACCGTCCACCCCAGTCCCGTCGATCTCCACGTCGTCTGCCCCGGAGACTGGTACTACGGTAGGCCATCGGCTGTGCACATCATCCACGTGGAGAGGAGACGTAGTTTTCGTCTCATCGGATAGGCTCTCTTCAACGTCGACTTGTGGGGGCGACGGCGCCAGTAAAGAGGGGTGGTCGTTGCCAGTGGTCGCCTGTGGCGGGCCGTTCGCATCAGACTTTTTGTCATCAAAGAGCGGTTTGCCGTCCATCTTCGGGTCTGCATCCCTAGTATCCATCCGTAGAATGGATTCATCAGGGGGTGTACGGCTACGTTTCTTTCTCTTTCGTGTCGTCCCTTGTTTTCGAACATGTCGTTCAGAGTCCGATTGCGGGTGGTTTCGTCTGACTCCGGACCAGTCTGAAGGAAAGCAGAAGTAGGTACCACTCCCGGATCAACGTCCATCTCAGTAGCATTTTCAGTCACATTACTGCGAAGATTCGGCAGGTCAGGATCTGGCGTCTGTGGCACCTCAGAAAGATTCTCAGTAGCGACTGCATCCACCTGATCAGACGACGTCAACGAAGCAGGAAGACCCTGTGGAGAGGTGCTACCTTCCTTGGCAACCTTGGCATATGTGACAGGGATCTGAGTGATCACCGCTGGGGACGCTTCCTCTCCGACCGGCGTCTGAATCAGGCGGCGTCGCATGCAGGCGGATCTGACGTGGCCTTCTTGTCCACAACCTGCACATGTTCGGGGTTGGCCGTCGTACATGACAATGGCTCGCACCCCGCCAATTGTCAGATATGATGGTATATGTTTTTTCAGTTCAATTTTGACCTGACGCACACCATTAAGGACGTGGTAGGTCGTGAAGGTTTGCCATTTTTCCTCTACGTAACCGATGACGTTACCGTATGGTTGTAACGCAGAGACAACTTCGTCCTTCGGCACTTCAAAAGGTAGTTCAAACACCCTAATCGTGCGTTGACCGTACTCTGCGAGTTCAAGTGTTACAGCTCCGACGTGACCATCAGAGTATTTGAACTTAAGTCCATTGGCATGGCGGCGAATAACATCTTCACACACCTCGGTGTTTGTCATTTTAATATAAACGACACTACTCATGATCGAAAAATGGATTCCGATAGCGTGGTTAGGATCTAAACGAACTTCTTCACGTATAAACGTTTCTACTTCATGTGCACGAGGTCGCGCATGTTCAGCTGGGAAGGAAACTTCAAGGGTCGCACGGCGGTAAGCGCTCGACGTGTTGTTCACGGTGGACGGACACAAGCCATAAAGCTACGACGCGGAAGTAAACAACGCCTGCAGCGGAGCACTGGCCGGCGCGCGGGGCCGTCCGCACGCTGCCACGGCTGGGAGCCGACTGCTTCCAGGAAAATGTAATTTCATCAGATAAATAAATATTCATCAGATAAATAAATATTAGTTGCTTAAGAAGATCCCTGTCGTTGCAGTGTGACTTCAAAAATTGACGATAGTAAAAAAAAAAAAAAAAAAAAATGGTTCAAATGGCTCTGAGCACTATGGGACTTAACATCTGAGGTCATCAGTCCCCTAGAACTACTTAAACCTAACTAACCTAAAGACATCACACACATCCATGCCCTAGGCAGGATTCGAACCTGCGACCGTAGCGGTCGCGCGGTTCCAGACTAGAACCGCTCGGCCACACCGGCCGGCGACGATAGTAAAGTATGAAGTAATTCCTGTGGTGCTACGATTAAAAACACAGTGGAAAATGTAGGCACCCGACGGCCGGGGTGGAAGCGAGTGATGTGGGGCGGCAGCCGGAGTTGCACCACTGTGCTGGGCGGCCACTGTCCAGGCGGGCAGTGGGCGTGGTCCGGCCGCTCGGACGTCGCTGACAGCCTCTGGCAGCGGCGCTGCGCGGGCCCCGGAGAGCTCGGCAAATATTTGGCCGGCGGCGCAAACAACTCGGACAACCTGTTGCCCGCTGAGCGGATACATCCCGCGCAGTCCAGTCCACACCCAGCGCCCGTTTTTCGGAACCTCTGATCTACCGCTGTCCGTGCCAGCGACGCGACTGATCTGCCGGCTGGATCTACCGAGCTCCGAACTGTTCAAATTATTTTACGAACACCGCTTCAGGACGGCTAGTGATTAAAGCAGTTCCCGCTGCACTTTGTGAGGTAACGATATGGCAACATTTTGAAAGAAAACTGAATCTCAGGCTGTTCTTCGAGCGGACTAAGGTAACTGACATAGCGCCTGGCACGGCGAGAGTGTGGGGGAGGGGGTGGGGTGAGGGGACGTGGCGTGAGAGGGGGTCTGCCCGGATAGAGAGAGCTTCCTCCATAGGCCGGCACATTACAGTAAACGATGAGGTGTTTCCTTCCTCAGCACACTTACTTGCTGCACCGTACTCTGGCATGCACCAACACATCTCTGCGTATGTGGACTGCTGCCAACGCCACTGTGTGACGACCGCCGGTCAAATGCACCGCATGGTCATACCCTGAGGTGATTTAAACCCGCAAACCGCCCACCAGAGCGTTGTTTCACCATGTATCAACATTATCCTTAATTTATGAGCATGAGTGTAGATTCATGTGGTCTTCGAATAAGTTTTCTCTGGAATTCACTCTATATCCCACAAAATAAATATTACTGTTTACGTTATAATTGCTGCAATACTGCTCTAATGTTTTTTGTATCGCTTTTGTTCTTTCTCTCATTACTGGTTGCTCTATTTAAGATACGTTTCATTGCTGCGATAAGCACGTATAATTTTATACAGTGAAGCGCCAAAGAAACTGCGAATACATAGAAAGAAAGATCCCTTATCATTTAGCTACAATATAGCAGGTCAGCAACTGGAAGCAGTTAATTCCATAAATTATCTGGCAGTACGCATTAGGAGTAATTTAAAATGGAATGATCATATAAAGTTGATCGTCGGTAAAGCAGATGCCAGACTGAGATTCATTGGAAGAATCCTAAGGAAATGCAATCCGAAAACAAAGGAAGTAGGCTACAGTACGTTTGTTCGCCCACTGCTTGAATACTGCTCAGCAGTGTGGGATCCGTACCAGATAGGGTTGATAGAACAGATAGAGAAGATTCAACGGAGAGCAGCGCGCTTTGTTACAGGATCATTTAGTAATCGCGAAAGCGTTACGGAGATGATAGATAAACTACAGTAGAAGACTCTGCAGGAGAGACGCTCAGTACCTCAGTACGGGCTTTTGTTGAAGTTTCGAGAACATACCTCCACAGAGGCGTCAAGCAGTATATTGCTCCCTCCTACGTATATCTCGCGATGAGGATAAAATCAGAGAGATTAGACCCTACACAGAGGCATACCGACAATCCTTCTTTCCACGAACAATACGAGACTGGAATAGAAGGGAGAACCAATAGAGGTACTCAAAGTACCCTCCGCCACACACCGTCAGGTGGCTTGCGGAGTATGGATGTAGATGTAGATGTAGAAACTGGTACACTTGCCTAATATCGTGTAGTACCCCCGCGAGCACACAGAAGTGCCGAAACACGACTAATATCTGAAGTAGTGCTGGAGGGAACTGACACCATGAACCCTGCAGGGCTTTCCATAAATTCGTAAGAGAACGAGGAGGTAGAGATCTCTTCTGAACAATACGTTACAAGGCATCCCAGGTATGGTCCACAATGTTCATGTTTGGGGAGTTTGGTGGCCAGCGGAAGTGTTTAAACTCAGGCACTCTGTAGCAATTCTGGACGTGTGGGGTGCCGAAATTGTCCTGGTGGAATTGCCCAAATCCGGTGGAATGCACAATGGACACGAATGGGTGCAGGTGATCACACAGCATGCTTCCGTGCATGTCACCTGTCAGATTCGTATCTAGATGTGTCAGGGGTCCCACGTCGCTCCAATTGCACACGCCCCACATCATTACAGAGACTCCACCAGCTTGAACAGTCCCCTGCTGACATGCAGGGTCCATGGATTCATGAGGTTGTCTCCATGCCTGTACACGTCATTCCGCTGGATAAAATTTGAAACGAGACTCGTCCGACCAGGCAACATGTTTCCAGTCATCAATAGTCCAATCTCGATGTTGATGGGCTCAGGCGAAGCGTAAAGCCTTGTGTCGTGCAGTCATCGAGGTTACACAAATGGATCTTTTGCTCCGAAAGCCCATATCGATGACGTTTTGTTGAATGGTTCGTATGCAATTTGCGGAAGGGTTGCACTTCTGTCACGCTGAACGGTTCTCGTCAGTCGTCGTTGGTCCCGTTCTTGCAGGATCTTTTTCCGGCCCCAGCGTTGTCGGAGATTCGATGTTTTACCGCATTCGTGATATTCACGGTACACTCGTGAAATGGTCGTGCGGGAAAATCCCAACTTCATCACTACCTCGGAGATACTGTGTTCCGTCGCTCGTGCGCCGACTTTAACACCACGTTCAAATTCCCTTAAATCTTCATAACCGGCCATTGTAGCAGCAGTACCCGATCTAACAACTGCGCCAGACACTTGTCGACCGCAGGGCCGTATTCTCTTTCCATATCTCTATATTTGAAGACAGATACGTTTCTTTGGCGGTTCAAGTAAGTGGATCAGAAAAATTAATAGTAGCCTAATTAGAAACCTAGCTATCCATTTTTCGTAACAAAACCATACAGACTACTACTTAGTACGATATGCACGTACACAGATGGCGGTAGTATCGCATATACAAAGTACAAAATGGCAGTGCATTGACGGAAGTGTTCCTGAAACTCCTGTCTGGCCGGACATGGGGATTGCATCCTTCCACCTTCCTCCACGCTTACAAATCCCTCATCCATACTATCCTCTGTTATGCCAGAATTGCCTGGATGTCCGCACCCACCCACTTTTACAAGGCCCTCCAAATCCTCGAACGCCATGTACTCCGCCTTGCCTTCTGTATCCGCCTTCCTTCCCCCACATGGCTTCTGTATGAACTCATCCCCTCGTTTTCCTCCAATATCTCCGCATCCTTTACACTGTCCGCAGGCTTGATCCCCCAACCCCCTGGTTTCCTCCTTCCTCTCCACCCCACCCACACCCGTTGCCGCGCCTCTATCGCTGTATCCCTCCCTCTCTCCACCTCCACACCCTCCATCTCCTTCATCAGGGCAATTTCCAGCGCCTCCCCCTCCCAGACATTGAACTTCACTGTGACATATACCCTTCCTTCCGACTATAACCTGGCTTTGTTCGCCCCCCCCCCCCTCCCCAGGACATAATTTATGAGGCATAATCGAGAGGTGAGCTCGTACACAACATCCTACACCGATAGTATTTCGCAAATAAGGTCGGCTATACAGGATGATTTTTTCCGCCGAGTACAAACTTCAGGGTTTGATCGATTAGGGGATACGGAACAAAAAAGCCCTAATAAACTTATGTCCGGAAATTAATGGTTCCCATGCTAGAGACCATTTATTCAATAATAAATTGTTACAGAGACTGTGGTCTAATACGCGCTGTGGCATGCAGCCACAATTACAGTATTTGTTGATAATGGTTTCCATGTGCCTCAACGCATGTGTGTACGCGTCATATCATGTTCTGTCTTACACGTTCATATCGGGCAGGCTGCATCCGAGGAGTGTGAAAGGTAGCTTTAACACGCTGCTCCAGTGTCTCCACATCTGGAGTTGGCTCTGCATCCCCGATATCTTTGAGATGGCCCCATAACTAGAAATCGCATGGGTTGAAGTCCTGTGAACGAGCAGGCCCTGCAACTACATCCATCGAACAGGGAAGACACGATAGAGATGCGTCCGGACGTTAACGGTGAAATGGGCCGGAGCACCATCACGTAGCAGCCACAAACCTTTCGAATCATGGAAACCACTTCTTCCAGCAGAAGGTAAAGTCACCCGCAAGAAACGGCGACGTGGAAGGAAGACTGGTCCTACAATACGGTCGCCAATTACCCGGTCCACACATTCCGGCTGCACCGATGCTGACAATTCGCTGTCACCATACCATTGTAATAGGGGGAGACTTCAATCTACCAGGTATAGAATGGGATAGTCACACAATCAGAACTGGAGCCAGGGACAGAGACTCTTGTGACATTATCCTGACTGCCTTGTCCGAGAATTACTTCGAGCAGATAGTTAGAGAACCAACTCGTGAAGCTAACGTTTTAGACCTCATAGCAACAAATAGACCGGAACTTTTCGACTCCGTGAATGTAGAAGAGGGTATCAGTGATCATAAGTCAGTGGTTGCATCAATGATTACAAGTGTAATAAGAAATGCCAAGAAAGGAAGGAAAATATATTTGCTTAACAAGAGTGATAGGGCACAAATCGCAGAATATCTGAGTGACCACCATCAAACGTTCATTTCTGAGGAAGAGGATGTGGAACAAAAATGGAAAAAATTCAGAAACATCGTCCAGTACGCCTCAGATAAGTTCGTACCGACTAAGGTCCAAAGCGAGGGGAAAGATCCACCGTGGTATAACAATCATGTACGAAAGGTACTACGGAAACAAAGAAAGCTTCATCATAGGTTTAAGAGTAGTCGAATCATAGCTGATAAGGAAAAGCTGAACGAAGCGAAAAAGAGCGTAAAGAGAGCAATGAGAGAAGCATTCAACGAATTCGAACATAAAACATTGGCAAACAATCTAAACAAGAACCCTAAAAAGTTTTGGTCATATGTAAAATCGGTAAGCGGATCTAAATCCCCTATTCAGTCACTCGTTGACCACGATGGCACCGAAACAGAGGACGACCGAAGAAAGGCAGAAATACTGAATTCAGTGTTCCGAAACTGTTTCACTGCGGAAAATCGTAACACGGTCCCTGACTTCAGCCGTCGCACGGACGCCAAAATGGAAAATATTGAAATAAACGATATCGGAATTGAAAAACAACTGCTATCACTTAGTAGCGGAAAAGCATCCGGACCAGACGAGATACCCTTAAGATTCTACAGTGATTATGCTAAAGAACTTGCCCCCTTTCTATCAGCAATTTATCGTAGATCGCTGGAAGAACGTAAAGTACCTAGCGACTGGAAGAAAGCGCAGGTCGTTCCCATTTTCAAGAAGGGTCATAAATCAGATGCGAATAATTATAGGCCTATTTCGCTTACGTCAATCTGTTGTAGAATAATGGAACATGTTTTGTGTTCTCGTATTATGACGTTCTTAGATAATACAAATCTCCTTCATCATAACCAACATGGATTCCGCAAACAGAGATCATGTGAAACTCAGCTCGCCCTATTTGCCCAAGAAATTCACAGTGCCGTAGACACTGGCGAGCAGATTGATGCCGTATTCCTGGACTTCAGGAAGGCATTTGATACGGTTCCGCACTTACGTTTAGTGAAAAAAATACGAGCTTACGGAATATCGGACCAGGTTTGTGATTGGATTCAGGATTTCCTAGAAGAAAGAACACAACATGTCATTCTTAACGGTTCAAAATCTGCAGATGTAGAGGTAATTTCGGGAGTACCGCAGGGAAGCGTGATAGGACCTTTATTGTTTACAATATACATAAATGACTTAGTTGACAACATCGGTAGCTCCGTGAGGCTATTTGCAGATGACACGGTTGTCTACAAGAAAGTAGCAACATCAGAAGACTCGTACGTACTCCAGGAGGACCTGCAGAGGATTAATGCATGGTGCGACAGCTGGCAGCTTTCCCTAAACGTAGATAAATGTAATATAATGCGCATACATAGGGGCAGAAATCCATTCCAGTACGATTATGCCATAGGTGGTAAATCATTGGAAGCGGTAACGACCGTAAAATACTTAGGAGTTACTATCCGGAGCGATCTGAAGTGGAATGATCACATAAAACAAATAGTGGGAAAAGCAGGCGCCAGGTTGAGATTCATAGGAAGAATTCTAAGAAAATGTGACTCATCGACGAAAGAAGTAGCTTACAAAACGCTTGTTCGTCCGATTCTTGAGTATTGCTCATCAGTATGGGACCCTTACCAGGTTGGATTAATAGAAGAGATAGACCTGATCCAGCGAAAAGCAGCGCGATTCGTCATGGGGACATTTAGTCAGCGCGAGAGCGTTACGGAGATGCTGAACAAGCTCCAGTGGCGGACACTTCAAGAAAGGCGTTACGCAATACGGAGAGGTTTATTACCGAAATTACGAGAGAGCACATTCCGGGAAGAGATGGGCAACATATTACTACCGCCCACATATATCTCGCGTAATGATCACAACGAAAAGATCCGAGAAATTAGAGCAAATACGGAGACTTACAAGCAGTCGTTCTTCCCACGCACAATTCGTGAATGGAACAGGGAAGGGGGGATCAGATAGTGGTACAATAAGTACCCTCCGCCACACACCGTAAGGTGGCTCGCGGAGTATAGATGCAGATGTAGATGTAGATGAGGGTTCTGCATGTTATCCCACAGATGACAGTGAAAGTTGAAGATACTACTCCGCATAAAGGTGGCCTCATCTGTGAATAGAATGGATGACAGAAATCCCGGAATCGTGTTTGCCTGGTGAAAAAACCAGTGACAAAACTGCTATGGATGTGGAAAGTCTGGTGCTAGTAAGTCCTGCATACGCTGTAAGTGATAAGGGTAGTAACAATTGTCATGGAGAAAGTTCCACACGGTTGCCTGGCTTACTATTTACTGGCGGACCAACTGCCTGGTACTGACACGGCGGTCGCCTTCCACAGTGTTATTCACATTTTCCTCCAAGTCTGGGGTCCGAATATTAACGGTACGTCCCTCAGGATTTCCTGCTTCCCGAAACGAACCTGTCTCAGACAAATGGCGAAAAACTGTTGCAAACATTGAATGCTGTGGTTGTTGTCGGCGGGGATAGGAATCCTGATACAACCTCGCTGCCCGTTGCCATTTGCCTTTGCGTAACTAAACACCATCTACATCTACTTCCATACTCCGCAAGCCACCTGGCGGTGTGTGGCGGAGGGTACCTTGAGTACCTCAATCGGTTCTCCCTTCTATTCCAGTCTCGTACTGTTCGTGGAAAGGAAGATTGTCGGTATGCCTCTGTGTGGGCTCTAATCTCTCTGATTTTATACTGATGGTCTCTTCGCGAGATATACGTAGGAGGGAGCAATATACTGCTTGTCTCCTCGGTGAAGATATGTTCTCGAAACTTCAACAAAAGCCCGTACCGAGCTACTGAGTGTCTCTCTTGCAGAGTCTTCCACTGGAGTTTATCTATCATCTCCGTGACGCTTTCGCCATTATTAAATGATCCTGTAACGAAGCGCGCTGCTCTCCGTTGGATCTTCTCTATCTGTTCTATCAACTCTATCTGATACGGATCCCACACTGGTGAGCAGTATCCAAGCAGTGGGCGAACAAGTATATTGTAACCTACTTCCTTTGTTTTCGGACTTCATTTCCTTAGGATTCTTCCAATGAATCTCAGTCTGGCTTCTGCTTTACCGACGATTAATTTTATATGGTCATTCCATTTTAAATCACTCCTAATGCGTACTCCCAGATAATTTATGGAATTAACTGCTTCCAGTTGCTGACCTGCTATATAGTACGTAAATGATAAAGGATCTTTCTTTCTATGTATTTGCAGCACATTACACTTGTCTACATTGAGATTCAATTGCCATTCCCTGCACCATGCGTCAATTCGTTGCATATCCTCTTGCATTTCAGTACAATTTTCCATTGTTACAACGTCTCGATATAATACAGCATCATCCGCAAAAAGCCTCAATGAACTTCCGATGTTATCCACAAGGTCATTTATGTATATTGTGAATAGCAACGGTCCTACGACACTCCCCTGCGACACACCTGAAATCCCTCTTACTTTGGAAGACTTCTATCCATTGCCATGTCGGCAAGCTCTCGATTCGAATATCAAACCATTGTGTAAAAGGCTGTATCACCTCCGCTAGAAGGAGAGTCAGCAAGAGAAGTGAATCGGACACAACAATACCAATTACTATGGCAGGATACGGCGCCAGGGCGTGACGTATTAGAAACAGTAGCACACTCTGGGAGGAAACCATGTAACTGTGCCTGCATGGTACAGTAGGTACTAGACCGCAGTCTCCGTAACAAAGCGAGAGTGAATAAATGATCTATAGCATGGAAACCATGCATTTCCAGACATACCAGGTGATCAAAAAGTCAGTATAAATTTGAAAACTTAATAAACCACGGAATAATGTAGACAGAGAGGTAAAAATTGACACACATGCTTGGAATGACATGGGGTTTTATTAGAACCACCCCACCATATTGCTTGACGACTGAAAGATCTCTTGCGGGCGTCGTTTGGTGATGATCGTGTGCTCAGCCGCCACTTTCGCCATGCTTGGCCTCCCAGGTCCTCAGACCTCAGTCCGTGCGATTATTGGCTTTGGGGTTACCTGGAGTCGCAAGTGTATCGTGATCGACCGACATCTCTAGGGATGCTGAAAGACAACATCCGACGCCAATGCCTGACCTTAACTCCGGACATGCTTTACAGTGCTGTTCACAACATTATTCCTCGACTACAGCTATTGTTGAGGAATGATGGTGGACATATTGAGCATTTCCTGTAAAGACCATCATCTTTGCTTTGTCTTACTTTGTTGTACTAATTATTGCTATTCTGATGAGCTGAAGCGCCATCTGTCGGACATTTTTTGAACTTTTGTATATTTTTGGTTCTAATAAAACCCCATGTCATTCCAAGCATGTGTGCCAATTTGTACCTCTCTATCTACAGTATTCCGTGATTTATTCAGTTTTCAAATTTATACTGACTTTTTGATCACCCAGTAAATTCATTATACCTTTTTTGTTCCATATCTCCTTATCGACAAATTCCTAGAGTTTGTACACGGTGGAATACGTCTCCCTGTAGAAGTAGCATGGTTCAATATTTCTGCAGGGGATTTGCAACGAGTTGTTGAGTCCATGCCACGTCGAGTTGGCGCTCTGTGCCGGGCAGAAGGAGGTCCGATACGTTATTAGGAGGTAAGCCATCATTTTTGTCAGCGCAGTGTAGCTTTGAACAGACTGCAGTTAACGTATGTGTGTGTGTTGGGCGACTGGCAGTGGTACGGACAAGGTAAGACGTCGGATGACGGATGCAGCGCCGACTACAGGGGGTAGAGCGGCGGAAGCAGGTGTTCCGAGACGGCGGGCGCGCCACCGCCTGTTCCCGCCCCACGTCGGTGACGAACTTGGCGAACTGCTGACGGCCTAATGAATTAATGAGGCGCACGGATGTGCTGAGCGCAGCGCGCTCTCTCCCTCTCCGCCTGCCGCTGCCGCGGTCCACTTCCTCCTGCCGGGCCTTACAGCGCAAGCGAACACGGCGCCCACGATTATCCAGTCCCCGGTGTAACCAGCCGCGCTGAATATCAGCAGAGTATAGAAAATCAGCGGGATTTTTGGCAAATTGAAATGATGGACAAGCGGATACAACTACACTACTGTCCATTAAAATAGCTACACCAAGAAGAAATGCAGATGATAAACGGGTATTCATTGGACAAATATATTACACTACAACTGACATGTGATTACATTTTCACGCAATTTGGGTGCATAGATCATGAGAAATCAGTACCCACAACAACCACCTCCGGCCGTAATAAGGGCCTTGATGCGCCTGGGCATTGAGTCAAACAGAGCATGGATGGTGTGTACAGGTACAGCTGCCCATGCAGCTTCAACACGATACCATAGTTCATCAAGAGTAGTGACTGGCGTATTGTGACGAGCCAGTTGCTCGACCACCATTGACTAGACGTTTTGAGTTGGTGAGAGATCTGGAGAATGTCCTGGCCAGGGCAGCAGTCGAACATTTTCTGTATCCAGAAAGGCCCGTACAGGACCTGAAACATGCGGTCGTGCATTATCCTGCTGAAATGTAGGGTTTCGCAGGGATCGAATGAAGGGTAGAGCCACGGGTCGTAACACATCAGAAATGTAACGTCCACTGTTCAAAGTGCCGTCAATGCGAACAAGAGGTGACCGAGACGTGTAACCAATGGCACCCAATACCATCACGCCAGGTGATACGCCAATATGGCGATGACGAATACACGCTTCCAATGTGCGTTCACCGCGATGTCGCCAAACACGGATGCGTCCATCATGATGCTGTAAACAGAACCTGGATTCATCCGAAAAAATGACGTCTTGCTACTGATGCACCGAGGTTCGTCGTTGAGTACACCATCGCAGGCGCTCCTGTCTGCGATGCAGCGTCAAGGGTAACCGCAGCCATGGTCTCCGAGCTGATAGTCCATGCTGCTGCAAACGTCGTCGAACTGTTCGTGCAGATGGTTATTGTCTTGCAAACGTCCCCATCCGTTGACTCATGGATCGAGGCGTGGCTGCACGATCCGTTACAGCCATGTGGATAAGATGCTTTTCATCTCGACTGCTAGTGATACGAAGCCGTTGGGAACCAGCACGGCGTTCCATATTACCCTCCTGAACCCACCGATTCCATATTCTGCTAACAGTCACTGGATCTCGACTAAAGCGAGCAGCAATGTCGCGATACGATAAACCGCAATCGCGAGAGGCTACAATCCGACCTTTATCAAAGTCGTAAATGTGATGGTACGCATTTCTTCCCCTTACACGAGGCATCACAACAACGTTTCACCAGGAAATGCCAGTCAACTGCAGTTTGTGTATGAGAAATCGGTTGGAAACTTTCCTCATGTCAGCACATTGTAGGTGTCGCCACCGGCGCCAACCTTGTGTGAATGCTCTGAAAAGCTAATAATTTACATATCACAGCATCTTCTTAATGTCGGTTAAATTTCGCGTCTGTAGCACGTCATCTTCGTGGTGTAGCAATTTTAATGGCCAGTAGTGTACTAATATGAGGAACTTAGATATCCTCGGTGTAACGAAACAGCTTAAAGCACTTAATAAAGGCAAGTCTTCCGGTTCAGAAAGCGTACCAAAGAGGTTTCTTTCAAAGCATGCTGTTACAATAGCTCCATACCTACAGGGGAAACTCTCATCGTACCCCTCTCAGATATTGTGGTAAGGTGACCCAGTGGATAGCCCGTCACAAGCTGAACACTGATCAAGCATGAAAACGGGATGAAGTTGTACTGAACTGTGAAAAAAGAAGCCAAATAAACTCATATTCATAAATTAAAGATAATTCTGATACATGGTGGAAAAACGCTCTGGTGGGTGGTTTGCGGGTTTAAATCACCTCGGGGTATGACCATGCGGTGCATTTGACCTGCGGTCGTCGCGCGGTGGCGCTGGCAGCAGTCCACATACGCAGAGGTGTGTTGGTGCATGTCAGAGTACGGTGCAGCGAGTGAGTGTGCAGACGTTTTCAGACTTGCTATGGTGACTGTGTGTTGAAAATGGCTCACAGAACACATATTGATGACGTTATCAGGGGTAGAATACTAGGGCGACTGGAGGCTGGTCAAACACAGCACGGCGTAGCACGGGCCCACCGTTTGCCACATAGTGTAATGTCAATATTACGGCAACGATTCCAGCAGTCAGGAAACGTGTGCAGGCACTATAGTACGGGACGTCCACTGTGTACAACACTACAAGAAGACCGATATCTCACCATCAGTGCCTGCAGACGACCATGGAGTACTTCAGGTAGCTTTGCTCGGGACCTTACCGCAGCCACTGGAACAGTGTTCTCCAGACATATAGTCTACAGACGACTGAACAGACATTGTGTATTCGCCCGGAGAACTGCAAGGTGCATTCTACTGACCCCTGGTCACAGGAGAGCCCGTAAAGCCTGGTGTCAAGAACACAATACATAGCCATTGGAACAGTGGTCCCAGGTTATGTTCACGAACGAGTCCAGGTATAGTCTGAACAGTGATACTCACCGGCTTTTTATCTGACGTGAACCAGGAACCAGATATCAGCTCCATAATGTCCTTGGAAGGGATCTGTATGGAATTCGTGGTTTGATGGTGTGGAGTGGGATTATGATTGGTGCACTTACACCCCTGCATGTCTTTGACAGCGGAACTGTAACAGGTCAGATGTATCGGGACGTCATTTTGCACCAGTATGTCCGCCTTTTCAGGGGTGCAGTGGCTCCCACCTTCCTCCTTATTGATGATAATGCACGGCCCCACCGAGCTGCCATCGTGGAGGAGTACCTTGAAACAGAAGATATCAGGCGAATAGAGTGGCCTGCCTGTTCTCCAGACCTAAACATCATCAAGCACATCTGGGATGCTCTCGGTCGAAGTATCGCTGCACGTCTTCAAATCCCTAGGACATTTCAGGAGCTCCGACAGGCACTGGTGCAAGAATGGGAGGCTATACCCCAGCAGCTGCTCGACTACCTGATTCAGAGTATGCCATCTCGTTGTTCGGCCTGTGTATGTGTGCACGGTGATCATATACCATATTGATGTCGGGGTACATGCGCAGGAAACAGTGGAGTTTTGTAGCACATGTGTTTCGGGACAGTTTTGTCAACTTATCACCAATACTGTGGACTTACAGATCTGTGTCCTGTGTGTTCCCTATGTGACTATGCTATTAGCGCCAGTTTTGTGTAGTGCCACGTTGTGTGGCACCACATTCTGCAATTATCCTTAATTTATGAGCATGAGTGTAGAAACAGCGAACGGTCCAAGCTCATGATGTATAACATTGAGCGATATTGAATAGCCCTGGTGTAGTGGTTCTGTGGTCACGGTGTTGGCCTGCGAAGGTGGAGAGCTGTGCTCAAATCTCTTTCGTGCCCATTTATTTTTTTTCCACATAATTATGAACTGCCCGTCCGGTCATTTATGTGTCTTTTCGTTGTATTCAGATCAGTGTCTGTGTCGTCGTGAAACGTCCGTCTGCAACAGGTCTAAGGAAGGAACCTCCAGATGTATGTACCTCCTATTTGTTCTACACAAATAACATATGTTAATGGCTCTTGCGTTCTGTTTTGGAAGTTCTGGCTATTGAATTCCTCTGTTGCAGAACAGTTCACACCCGTTTATTTGTCGTTTTCATTTTTGTGAGACATCTGTGCAGCATCTCACTTGATCTCACTGTTTATCACATTTTCTTGGGACGGTAATATATTCTTACCACATGACTCATTTTCTATAATTAATGCATAGTGTGACAATTGCCAAGACTAAAGAAGGAGAACAGACACGTCAATAACCGGTCGGAAAGTTCGTAAGTCTGTGAGAAAAAAAAATGGGGTGCGAGGGAGATTTGAACACGGATATTCATGTTCGCTGTCGAACACCGTGACCACACAACCACGGCAGGGTACGTCTTGTAGTTCGCTCGGTGTTGCATATCGGCCTATGTACGTGTGCTTGGAACGTTCTCTGTTTCTATTTTGCTTCTTATTTAGCAGTTCGCTACGCCTTCTTCCTGTTTTCATGCTTGATCTGTGTTTAGTTTTTGGCGGAGTTTCCACTGGGTCATCTTCCCAAAACTCTGAGGTGGGTGCGGTGGGGAGTTTCCCCTTGTTAGCAATCACGTACATCCACTCAATCATCAAAGATCCGTACACAAAGACGGGAAAGATGCACAGGTCACACCAATACTAGAGAAAGTAAGCAGGAGTAATCCACTAAATTACAGGCCCGTATCATTAACGCCGATTTGCATTAGGATTTTGGAACATGTACTGTGCTCGAACATTATGAATTACCTTGAAGAAAACGATTTATTGAAAAATATGCAGCACGGACTCAGACAATATCGTTCTTGTGAAACACTGGTAGGTCTTTATTCTCACGAAGTAATGAATCCTATCGGCAAGGGAAGTCAAACTGATTCCATATTTTTAGATTTCCAGAAGGCTTTTGACACTGTTCCTCACAAGTGAATTCTAATTAAACATTTTTGGAAGATGACTATCAACAGCCGTCAAGTAACGTATAAAATGCATGTTTGACCATCGGCCTAAATATCGACAGGTTTCAGTCATGGACCATCTTCATGGATAAGGATTAAATGGTTTAAGCCACCACATTACATTTGTCATTACGTAAATAATATGGATAACATGTCATGAATATCAGTATAAGACTTTTAGTAGCAAACATACTAATTAATACCAAGGGTAGACAGAGCAAAGATCAGGATCAGTGCGAAAAAAGTAAGAATAGGCTAATTCCTGGCACCACATTAGAACCATCATGTCTGGAAACCTTATTAAAACTTATTTCTTGCTAATGCAAAAAGTTATGTCGAAGAAGCTGTGGATGCTGTATGGCTCCGTTATTTGCACGAATGGCAATGGTATGTGCTACAACTCGCAAGATCCAGCACGAGGAAGAAACTGAGACTGCTCTCGGGCAAACGCGTGACGAAATCGAGGAAGAAGAGGATTACAATAAAGATGATAATCGTATCGCGGGTAAAGTGGAAGGCGTATCTATCTGTGGAAGAAATTTCTATCTGTGCCGTTTTCTCGGTACTGACGGCGATAAACTCGCAAAACCCCGCCCGTCAAGGGTAGGGAAGAGAAGGAAATTCGCTAAATTTCGTAAGAGTGCTGTAATTTCGAATCAGGTCTAGTGGAGATATGAAAATAAATGAGTTTATTGCCCAAAACCTGTGCGAGAGTAGACTTTGTGGTACTATAACTATTATTTTACAAAAAAAGGGTTACCAGATAAATCGTAGGAAATTTTCTTTAGTTTAATTTATTGCATAATTATTTTCGTCATAAAATGAGTCGGTAAAGCCTGTTTTCGGGCACCATCTTACCCATGAGCGACGCGAGTGGCAAAGATACGAGGTGGAAAAGTGCATCGAAACTTAAAAAAATACCAATTTTTAAAACTTCCAGAAAACTTTACAGGTAAAATTACCAAATGACTGGACAACTAGCACATAGGGCCGGCACTATGGGTGACGTAATTCATCCCCTTGTTGGAGCTGACAGCAAACAAATGGAAACAAAAGGAAAATACGCACCGGTCATTCAGTCATTCGTCTTCGATTGAAGGTTTGTATGAGTACAGTGTGCACTAACGAAGTTAAGGTACAGTGTTACTCATCAATGTAGAATTTAACAGACCAGTAATTGTAACGATGTTTCTTATTTACAATACCGGTACACGTAGTACTGTAATACTTTTCAACTATATGTAGCACTTGTACCATATCTAAGAGCTAGTTTTTCCACTGGTGCATTTTTAGTCAGCTTCTCTTCACCATTTTCCAAAAGTAACGTTGGGTCACACATTAAAGGATCGAAATACATTTTCCTGAAGCGAACAAAGTTTTATTCTGTTATGTGCAACATATCACTAAAGGTCGTTGTCTGCCCATGTAGCTCAAGTCTGTTCTTTGTTGACTCCGAAAAACATTTTAAGCCAACAGACTGCCCTACACCTCTTTTCAATATTCCTATTTAGAATTTGTTAATATTCCTATTTTGGATGAAATCAGTCCCATAAAAAAGAAGGAATCCAACCTAGTAACTTAGGAGTACTAAAGACATCAAAATTTAGTGTCGTTCGGTGATGTCCTCCGGAACGAAACCGTTGCCGTGTGCACGCAAGCCTATAATAAACGTCAGGGTGCGTGATTTGCTCTTATCTAATATGTACTGCATTATAAGGCTGAAAAATTCTAAGCTCAATTTCGCGAATGATACACGAACCATGCCACTGGACTCTCGATACGAAGAATTTCCTACGCTGTACTCAAACTTTTCGAAGTATAAAACAACAACATAATTCGACGACGCGCGAATCGTGCAATGATAGGTATGTACACGTTCCACTGTAGCGGCTGAATAAAGTGGTTTCGTTTTGTACGATGTTAGCCGCCAAGTTAACGCCATAAATATGAAGTTTCACAATTTGTAGAGAGGGGTGTCTGTAAGACGGGGAATAGCTTCTCCCGGCTAAATTAAAATTATGCCTTCGCCAGCGCTGTCCCATATAGTCCAATTTAACGCACTTATTTTACCTAATGATACGCATTTCTCAGCGTTTTCTTTCACCAGCATTAAATTTACGTTCTGCAAGTGATACAGTATCCCGCCGGCGATATAGCGCTGAGAGTACGTCTGTACACTGAAGCAATTTTATCTACAGTTGGAATGAAGTTCTTATATGCCTCGATCTCTTTTCGTACACCGTCACTGACGAATTAATTCGATAACAAACAGTAATAGTAGTTATCGTGACTAATTTTACGATACATAGTAATAGATCGATCAATAAGTTCGTAACGTTTTCGTTTTGCAAGTTGATATACCGGTTGCTATGGGTTTATTTATCGATTGTCATTTTTTATTTGTAGTTCACTGTTGTTGTTTCGTTTGAATATTGTCATTTTGTCATTTAGAGATAGTGAGTGGAGGTCTAAACGCTATAAAATGGAGTTCCAACTGGAGAAATCAGAACATTGCCAAAGTATTCTTCTGTTTGAGTAGAGGGGTGACAGCAGCGAGACAGCCAGAAACAATTGCACCGATGTAGGGGCAATGTCATTGAACAGAGCACGGCAAGAAAATGGTTTTCTCGTTTAAAGGAGGATCGTTTTGACGGTAGTCATTCTTCAAGTTCAGGAAGACCTTCGGGGTTTGATGAAGATCGTTTAAACGCGTTAATCCACATTGATCCACGTCAGTGTACTCGAGAAATGGCAAATGTAATGAACTGCGATCGTTGCACGATCGTGGAACATTTGCATGCAGTGGTGAAGGTTCAAAAATCGGGTGTCCTAGGGGCGTTTGAAAAGTCTGTGCAAAAATAAAAACTACTTACGTGTTTGGGGTAAACCTTTTTTATTTTTCGACATAGTCTCCTTTTAAACTTATACACTTCGTCCAACTCTGTTCTAATTTGTTGATCCCTCCCGAATAATAGGAATTGTCCAAGTCTGCAAAATAGCTGTTAGTTGCTGCAATCACCTCCTCGTTTGAATAAAATCAGCCATTTCTTCAAGTTGGGGAACAAATAGTAGTCCAAGGGAGCCAAGTCTGGAGAACAGGGGGGATGTGAAACGAGTTGGAATTCTATTTACAATAATTTTGCGACCACAACTGCTGAGGTGTGTGCTGGTGCATTGTTGTGATGGAAAAGGACTTTTCGCGGTCCAATCGCCGGCGTTTTTCTTGCAGCTCGGTTTTCAAAAGGTCCAATAACGATGAATAATATGAACCTTTAACTCTTTTTCAGATAGTCGATGATTACCCCTTGCGAATCCCAAAAGACAGTCGCCATAACCCTTCCAGCCAAAGGAAAGATCTTCGCCTTTTTTGGTGCAGATTCTCCCTTGGTTCAAATGGCTCTGAGCGCTATGGGACGTAACATCTGAGGTCATCAGTCCCCTTGAACTTAGAACTACTTAAACCTAACCAACCTAAGGACATCACACACATCCATACCCGAGGCAGGATTCGAACCTGCGACAGTAGCGGTTGCGCGGTTCCAGACTGAAGCGCCTAGAACCGTCTCCCTTGGTAACCCATTGTTTAGATTGTTGTTTGGTGTGAGGAGTACAGTAATGTATCCATGTTCCATCCACAGTGACGAAACGACGCTTAAAGTCCTGCGGATTCTTCCTGAACAGCTACAAACCATCCTTGCTACACTTCACACGATTCCGTTTTTGGTCAAGCGTGAGCAGTCACGGAACCTGTCTTGCGGATAGCTTTCCGATGTCCAAATGTTTATGCAAAATATTATGTACCCGTTCATTCGACATGCCCACAGCACTAGCAATCTCACGCACCTTAACTCTCCTGTCATCCATCACCACATCATGGGTTTTATCGATCATTTATGGAGTCGTAACCTGCACAGGGCGTCCAGAACGTTAAGCATTACTTTTGCCCATACGACCACTCCGAAAATTTTGAAACCACTTATGAACTGTTCTAATCGAAGGTGCAGAGTCACCGTAATATTTATCAAGCTTCTCTTTAGTCTCCTGAGGCGTTTTGCCTTTCATAAAGTAATGTTTAATCACCACACGAAATTCTTTTTCGTCCATTTCTTGACAATCACTCGACTTCCTTGATTCACACGAATGCCAAACACAAAGAAATAGACCAATATGCCTGAAACTTTGTGTGCGTTCTTTCCAAAGATGCTACTAACTAAATATGACCTCGATACGCGCCTGTGGTGCCATCTCTCGGATTTTGCGCGGACTTTTCAAACGCCTCTCGTATATGTATCGCATGCTCCAAGCCAAAATCACAAAAAGTCAGCGAGTGGCCATAAGTGAATCTCTGCTTGCTCGTCATCAACTAGCTCGTGAACATCACCGATCACTCCTATACCGTATCGTTACTGGTGATGAGAAATAGTGTCCTTGCGCTAAGATAAGGAAGAGAAAGAAATGGATGAGTGCAAATAAAGCAGCAACTATCCGGACAAAGACCTGCTCGCATCCACAAAAGATAATGTTATGCACCTGATGGAACAGCGACGATGCGGACTACTACAAATTGTTTCCCCGAGGTGTAACCATCACCACTGATATTTACTGCCGCATATCGTGGTCGTGCGGTAGCGTTCTCGCTTCCCACGCCCGGGTTCCCGGGTTCGATTCCCGGCGGGGTCAGGGATTTTCTCTGCCTCGTGATGGCTGGGTGTTGTGTGCTGTCCTTAGGTTAGTTAGGTTTAAGTAGTTCTAAGTTCTAGGGGACTGATGACCATAGATGTTAAGTCCCATAGTGCTCAGAGCCATTTGAACCATTTTGATATTTACTATCAACAACTACAGATGCAGCCTGGGAACGACGAGCAGGAAGACTGCGTGAACTGATGCTAATCCACCATAACGCTCGCCACATTCTGCTAGATTGATAAAAAACACTATGCAGAAGTTTGGTTCGGAAGCCATTCTGTGCCCACCTTATTCGCCTGAGCTTGCACCCTCAGATGTTCACATTTTCCACTCTCTACTGAACAGCCTTTAAGGACTTCCTTTCCGGATGAAAATGCGCTCCGAAAATGGCTCGACGAGTTCTTCGCCTCAAATCCACGTCACTTCTACAGTCGCGGAATGGAAAAGTTACCCAGACGTTGGCAGACTTGCAAATAGAGAAGGGGGATATATTACTGACGACTAATGGCTCTGTGAAGCGTTCATTAAACTTATGAAAAAATGAGACAAGTTTATGCACCAACTTAATAATAATAATACAGGTTAATTAATATGCGTGGCCTATGTCGGTCAATAGCACAGATGAACTTAATATTGCAGATTATATGTTAGTACACTTGACCTATGTCGGTCTGTAGCACATATGCGTGATGACAGAGATGTTATACCCTCCGCCACACTTTAATTAATATGCTTGACTTATGTCAGTCAATAGTACTTAAGTGTGATGACAGGGGTGTTGTACGCCCAGTTACACCCTAATTAAATTATAGATAATGATTTAGGTTTTAAATAAGTGAGACAAGTAAGGTGCTCGCTATTAGTCATGTTCGGTGGGGATACTCTACACAATGACCATATGTGTTTAAAGTCGTAAAGGTTATCCTTAAACTTTATATACCCAACCAAGTAAATTTCCTACCATTTAATACAATTTGCGTATAGTTAATACATAGGGACTTCATCTACATGATGCTCAGTTTGCTTACAATTACGGTTATCAGCTCTCAACACGTGATGTACAGACAGCCAATGATATACAGCCTAGACTCTCCGTATGCGCACGCGCACGAGTTGCTATGTGCTCAGTGCAATTCCGCGTGCAACGGTCAGTGCCAAAGTAGTTGCCGCTGGCAACCGACCACGTGGTGAAGTGATGCTGGGGCTGGACTTCAGTTAAGTAGTTTTAATTCGACATGGTACCACTGTACTATAGGTTTTAATTTTTAGCGTTGACTGTGCCTTACTCTGGCATGTTATAGTAATTTTATGCTTCTGAAGAAGGCTAGATTAATCCAGCCGAAACCTGGTTAAAGACCAGAAAATATTCGCAACTGAGGCGGATTTTTCAATATATTGGTCTATTACAAGTTATTCCTACAGGAAGTAGTATCCGTGAAAACGAGAAGATAAATACCTATAATAGCATGTCAGAAAACCAATACCTTCGAGATATGGGGCAATCTGTCTTCTCTTTCCCATCGATGTGTTAGGTAGAAGTAGACACTATAGGCAGCGCTGCAAGCGCTTGCCACACATCCTTGAACTCTTTTCGCTGCGAATCATAGCTGGCTCCGTTTGGATTATATCACATGTATCGGTCACACGCTCCTGTAACGTCTGCACATTGTGTATGGTTTGGACATACACCAGTGCCTTTAAATGTCGCCATAGACAGAAGCGCAACGGACTGAGGTATGGTGAAAGGTGAGGCAATGCTAACGGACCTCCTAGACCGATTCATCACCCATGAAACGTTGCTGTGGGGTACTGTCGCACGATCAGTAGGAAATGGGGTGGTGCTCCGTTGAGCGTAAACCAGTCAATGGTTTCTCCAACAGCGCTGATGATTTGTCGCGCAGAAATTGGTAATACACATCATCAGGCAAGCGTACCGAAATTACGAGGGACGTTCAGTAAGTAACATTAACACTTTTTTTTTCCCTATTTTCGGTCGAAACAATACATAATTTGTTGTGGGACATCGTGAAATACTCCCGCCTCAGCCCCTATAGTTCCACGGACTTCCAATGGGCGCCGACCTTACACGTAGTCTTTAAAGTGACGTCTGCAATGGAGGTGCGTTCCAAGCAGAGTGCTGTCGTTGAGTTTCTTTTGGCGGAAAATCAAACCTTCGCAGAATGTTCGTAGGCGCTTGCAGAACGTCTACGGAGACCTGGCCAGTGAACAAAAGCACGGTGAGTCTTTGAGCGAGGCGTCTGTCGTGAATGCACGAAGGACGCACAAACCTGGCCGATCTCCGACTAGCCGGCCGGCCACACACAGCTACGTCTCCTGCAACGTTAAAACGTGCGGACACCCTTATTAGAGGTGATCGATGGATCGGAGTCAAACACGTCGCTGCTCAACTGGACGTTGGTAGTGCTGACACACTCGTCCAACAGTTGGGGTACTGAAAGGTGTGTGCCCGCCTAGCAAAGACCGAAAAGAGAAACGAAGGACTATCTGTGCGGAATTGCTTTCACGCTACGAGACTGAGCGTGAAAATCATCGTCGAACATCATCACAGGCTATGAAACATGGGTTCATCACTTTGAAGTGCACAGAAAACGGCAATCCATTGAGTGGCGCCACCACACCACTTCTCCTCCGAAGAAAAAGTCCAAAGCCGCACCCTCCGCAGGTAAAGTCATGGCGACGACCGTCTGGAATTCTGACGGGGCTATTGTGTTTGATGTCGTCCCTCGCCGGCCGCTGTGGCCGAGCGGTTCTAGGCGCTTTAGTCCGGAAACGCGCTGCTGCAATGGTCGTAGGTTCGAATCCTGCATTGGTCATGGATGTGTGTGATGTCCTTAGGTTAGTTAGGTTTAAGTAGTTCTAAGTCTAGGGGACTGATGACCTCAGATATTAAGTCCCATAGTACTTAGAACCATTTGAACCATTTTTTGTCATCCCTCATGATGCAATGATCAACTCCGACCTATATTGTTCTACCCCCAGAAAACTGAAAAAAGACTCCAGTGTATTATTGTTGAAAAACGTTTTGTATCCAAAAGGGGGGGGGGGGAATGGTATGGTGTGTTCTGAATAAAACCAACCTGCTTTTAAAAATAAATGTGTTGCATTATTTATTGAATTCCTCTCGTACTTTCGTTTGGATTCCACCTCGCATTTTAAGGGCAACTGAAGCCTATGGACTGCCTGTAATTATCCTTGAGTAATTGCGCTAACTGCCATATAACCATGGACTTTGATACTTTCCCTAGATGAAGGGAAGAAGCAAGTAATGTATATAAATTTTGTCTCGCTCTTGTGCACTATAAGTCAATATCAACCGGTCAGGTTTATTTTGAAACTTCATCAGCACTCTGACATTTTACGAGTCCAGTCCCTGTGATACTGTTAGACTACATGGACACGTAGTGCACGTTACATAAAAACACATTACGCATGAACTCTGATTACATATTATTTTGAATTTAGGAGGACCTGATTCCTTTATCTTTCGGGGGAACAAGTGCAGGATGCGGGAATTCATGGCAAGGGCGATTATTTCGAAAACAACTCTTATTAAAACTGATGATTTATTATAATGGTCAACGATGCACGTGAAACATATGAACTGTTATCAAACTAACGGTAACATTATGCAGTCCCTTGCCTGCACGATAACAATGCTTAAATAAAATTACAGGGAGAACCGGTGAGGGTAACTTTAGAGGCAAGTGCATGGAGATTGGAAGACCACTGAAAGAGGGTAATAATCCTGCACTGACGTTAGAATAAGAATGCACAAAACAATGACAAACATCTCCACCACCACTGAACCGCACAGGTGAAAGAGACTAACCTACACACTGACTGAAGTCGATGTCACTGCCTTCTCACTAAAATTAATAAACTCTGTAACTACTATTATGTCTGACAAAATTATGCAACTTGAGGCTCATTCTGCACAGAATCACTTATTCTAGTGAGCAGGAAAGCCGGTGCTCACAATGTCTTTGATTTGTTCACGCGTAGTGGTTGGGCCATACAAAGATTCTTACGTCAGAAACAGAGAACCAACTTAAAATCGCGTGATCAGATTCACGCAAATACACATACAGACTACAAGTTGATCACTGGAGGTGACAAACTTTGACTAAGCAGTTGAAAACTTTACCTTCTTTCTACACTAGGCTCATCACATGAAAACATCAGTCTGCTTATGTTGCAAGAAATTAATTTCTATCAGCATCAATATGCTCACAAATTGAAGAAAACACTACCTTCAAACAAATGTGGAATGATTCCCAATTGAAGAAACATTATACTGCTGGTGGCGCTTGGCCGGTGTGAGGTGTTGATAATGGCGTCTTTTTTGCATTAAAGGCATTGTTCATTAACATCAATTCACCACTTCTTATCTCAAAAGAAGGTAACTAACGCTCAAGACTGTTGCAACGCGTATTTAAAGCAAACCTTATTTGCAGCTTCACAGTGGTGTTACTAGCGCCACTCTTATGCGATTGGCGCGAAAATTGAACGGACATCATCTTCCTACCGACTTTCGTTTTGTTGTACAACTTCTTCTCGGAGTTGCGATTTTTTTTCCGTCAGTATATTATCTGACATACGGAAATAACACAATGACTTTATTTAATTAACCTCTAAACTAAGAAAAAGACTAATTCTATATATGTCAAGAAATAATAAGAAAGAAACGATGAGACAGAGGAAAAATAAATTAAACTGTTCACGCAGAAGATAAGTTACATAAAATTCACTGCATTGCTCATGAAGGTGTTTACAAGTATCCACCAAGTCCCTAATTTTCTCTACCGATAGAGGAAGAAGCGCTTTATACACTGCAGGAAACATCATAACACATGTAGGGATGTTGTGATTGATTTTATCTCCTGTTTTTAGCGGAGAAAGACGTACGGTTCCCAAATTGAATGACATTATCACTAAGGTGCAGATACACTGCATTTCGGATCATCTACACTGATATTCAATCAAGTTAGTAGTAATTTTCAAGTTTGAGTCAGATTGATAGCAACAAATTCATTCTGGCTCAGTTCGTTCACAATGAAAAGTTTACTTTACGAGCTTAAGGTGTTATATGTATTGTATACTTCCATTCATAGGTAATCATGATATACATTACTTTTCGCTTTCCTGATTAATGTAATGCAATATTCGGTTCCAAGGCTGCAAGTTATGCCCAGAAACAATAAACTTATGCTCTATTGTTGTAAAATATACTCTCGAAACAAGGTAGTTGCACAAACGTATCATTTTCCAGTTACTGATTTGCTCAAACCAACGGCCAAACCAAGGAAATTAATCAGTATACAATTTTTACGTTATACTTATAGACAATGTTCTTGTACGTGACACTTTTGATGTGGTTCTTTCGGGCATGTCTTTATCAGCTGTAAAAAAAATACCATTATGCACTGTTCCTATCACTTTTCATATCGTTCTGCTTCCAATTGGAACGATCTATTTTTCTTTCTGTGCTTTTATTTGACGATGCAATATCCTTTGGAGTGAAACTCACAATAACCACGTCTGCCATTCACATTGATTGCCTATACAGCGTTCTTTATTGGAGGTCAATTTTAAAACTACAAATAGCTGAACTTGAAAAAAAGAAAAAACATATCTGTTGTTATTGTAGCATGTCTCCTGTGATGTACCACTTTATTCCAGTGAAGGCTAAACATTGCCAAAAATGTGATATACAACCTGCTTTCACGGATGTCTTCAAATACTGTCGCACCATGCATATTCTCTTTCCAAGGGACTACAGCACACAGAAAAATCATCTGTGTGATGTATAATCGAGGCTACCAAGCAAAGTCACGAGAAAAAAAAATGATTGTGATCTTCGACAGCCTCCTTTTGACCAGTCAGTCTGACTGGTAACGTATACGACCTTGTGAGTCTGTCACCGACATGTGCTGCCCACACGTTGATACTGACGCTGTTCTGATGCCTTGCCTCCATGATTGCTCGAGGATTTTCATCTGCCCACGCATACTAACAAAAAATCTGTAAAATCGTCGTGTATGTCTGTTTGTCTTTGAACACTCTAATTTCCAAAACCACTAGACGAATTTTCAAGCAGATTTCACAGGTAACCTGAGCACAGGCTTTAGTTCATCAAAATTGTATCAAGGAAAATAAAAAGATACCGTGATTTACAGTTTTACTAAATTTTTTTGTCTGTCTTTCTGAACACGCTAATCTCCAAAACTGGTAGTCGGATTTCTTGGGGATATCACTGATAACTTTAGCTTAGGTAGGGGCGCCGACAGGCTATATTTCATCAAGATCGGATCACGGAAAAAAAATATATTCATACGTGTTACAAGAATGTGTGTATGTATGTTTATATGTTCCACATTTCCTCCGAAACCATAGTTTCGGTTTCAACCAAACTTGGTACAAATATTATTTACTGTCTGGAAACAATCGCTGTGGGTGTAAGAAGCGCCTCCCTATCAAATGGTTAGGGGTAGGGTGATAAAGAAGTATAGATCACTACGCGCTAGTACCCAGATTTTATTCATTCGGTATTTGTGAACGAGAATCAATTTGGATAAAATATGGTGAGGAGATAGCTTGAGCCATGAGGAAGAATATATGCTACTTTAGAAAGTTCGAAGTACAAGATTCTTATTGATTTGAAGAATATTACGCGAATTAGGAAGAAGTTTACTCTTTGAAAAAGCTGTTTACTGTTTGACTTTCTAACTTTATCATATATGTGAAAATACTTTTATTGGTTGATGTTTGTTATGTGATACGATTCAAAGTAAAGAATAAAATGCTTACACAGTCTTCAAAGCGTTTATTCCATACCATACTTGCATACTATTTGTTGCATAATACACACGTTGTCTGGTTTGCGGACATGCAAATGGAGAGACTTCTCCTCTACTTTTGACCAATACTTTCTCCTGTAGAAATTGTGACACATTTTTAAACAGCCTGTGTATTAAAAACGTTTATTTTTAGAAACACAGCCGCATGAAGGTGTTTCTAAATGAGTATTTAGGTTCGTAGCATTTACTTCATTCAACTTAAGTTACAAATAAAACATCAAATGACAGAGAAAATCAAGCACTTTTATTAATCATATCCATCATCAAACTGTCTTGTTTGTATATCTGTGCGCAATGGTAACAGTATTGAACCGCCAAGAGTGACCGAAAAACGTGTTGAACAATGAAAGTCTTCCACGCGTAGTCCCAAGAAATCAGTTCTAAATGCTAGTCGTAAATTAGCAATTCCAGTGACGTCTGTGCGGAGACTTTTAAGGAGACTGTTATGTCCTTATTAATGCAGTTGTTACAAGCTATAAAGCCTACAGTCTACGGTTTACGTGCTGGCTTTGCAAACGAAACGTTGCTGTATGAGGAAGATTTTCTGGATCGTGTCGTCTTCAGTGATAAATCGACGTTTCACCTAAGTGAAATAAAGTGCGCATCCGGCGGTAAGCAAATCGCAACGAGATGGTACAGTTGAAACATATCCCAGCGGAAAGTTTATGGGCCTTTCTTTTCCGGTAAAGCAACTGTAACTGTCTTTTTGTTTCTTGATGCGCTAGAACTGTGGCTCTTTCTTCAATGCGAAGAAGATGAACAACAGAACATAATTTGGCAGCAAGATGGGGTGACGCCTCACTGCCATGAATCAATACGCGATTGATTAAACGACATTGTATCTGACCGCTGGATTGGCCTCAAAGGGCAGGATGACAGAGCTTGTTTTGCATGAACGCTGCTTTCACACACGATCTGACACCATGCAGTTTTTACCTTTGTGGGGTTCATAAAGGGTCATGTGTAAGTGTCTCTGCCACCAACTGATCTACCCTACTTTAGAAAAGGCATTTTTGCAACAATCACTCCAGACACACTGGTTGGAACCGCGCGACCGCTACGGTCGCAGGTTCGAATCCTGCTTCGAGCATGGATGTGTATGATGACTTTAGGTTAGTTAGGTTTAAGTAGTTGTAAGTTCTAGGGGACTGATGACCACAGCAGTTGAGTCCCATAGTGCTCAGAGCCATTTGAACCATTTTGAACACACTGGTTAGGGTTTGGGAAGAACTCGCTTATCTACTCGATGTGTCACGAATGGAGCTCACATTGAACACTTGTAAGAAAAACTGTTCGAGTTGTTTTCCTATTTGATGTACGATTGGAAGTTGAACGTAATAAATGCTACAAAGCCTTAAAACCCACATGTTCACTTTGAAACACACTGTATGTTATTACATTTGTTCAACCGGATGGCGATGTCTGTGGCGAATTGCTATTTAAGTTGGTAATATAAGATATATCTATTAACGATGACGGAAAGGAACATTAGCAGCCACTAAGTGTGAGAGGGCGTGGGACACATCCTGACTACATCTCTATATCCACAATAGGATGTATATTGTGATTTGAGGAATTGGCATAAAGTAACTATAAATGTATCAATATTGATTTTATTTAATTTTGCGTCTTTACTTGTGTTCTTTCGCTACTTTACTTCGGCATAAAATTATTTCCAAGAAAGCCAGTAAGCTTTGCAAATTGTGAATAAATTGTTACTGGTTCCATACCTTAACGCTTTAGCGAAATGTGAGCTGCATTCAGCACAAAATTATTTCCAAGGAAGCCTGGAAGCTTTGCAGATTCTGAATAATTTTTTAAATTGGTTTCATACCTTATGCTTTAATGCCTTAGCGTAATGTGAGCTGCATTCAGCACAAAACTATTTGCAAAGAAGCCTGGAAGCTTTACAGATTCTGAATGAATTTATTTATAAGTTTCATACCTTAATGCTTTAATGCCTTAGCGTAATATGAGCTGCATCCAGCTATAGAGCAGTAAAATCGAATTTGCCAACAGTATCCATGCAACTCATAGGACCAATAAGTAAATATAACAACGTTTCACGTAATTTCGCCTGCGAGAATGCTTCGAAAGCGATTTGTTTAATTAAATATGAGAATGAAGTGTTTAAACAGTATATTGTTTAAAATGTTAATTCTTATTAGACTCTGAAAGCCCACGTGACTGTTTATTTCTAGTTTACTTATACTGTTCATGTTTTTCGGTGGTAAACATTGTCCACGTACGTTGCGTCTACCTAATGTCGTATGAAGATGGCTAGTGATCCTGCAATCTCTGAATCTGTGTGTAGTGCGGCAACTTCCCTTTCCTGAATACGAGGTCCGTTCAATAAAATTGTCCACAAAACTTTTCTACGCTTCTCGGAATATTGTCCGCCTGCTTAGCTTAGTGGTGACGTGTTTGCCTACCATTCAGCGGGCATGGGTTGGAGATTTTCTCCCCACGTGGACTGGGTGTTGTGATGTCCTGATCACCATTCCATCATCACCGACACACAAGTCGCCCAATGTAGCGTCACCTGAAATGAAGACTTGCAGCCTGGCGGCCGGACTTCACCGATTGGGGCCTCCAGGCCGTCAATGCAATACGATAATTTCAATTTTTTTTTCGAAATACTCTGCTCCACAATTGATAACCGCTCCCAACGCCGTTCCCACTTCCTGAAGCACTCTTGGTACGTGTCTTTCTGCATCGCTCGAAGCGCCGTCTATGAATTTTCTTCTATCTCGTTTGTCCTTTCAACGGGGTTTTCAACTTTGGAAATAAGAACGCAGGGGCTAGGTCTGGAGAGTACGGAGGATGAGGGAACACAGTGATTTCGTTTTCTGTGCAATAGTCACGCACCAGCAGGGGTGAATGTGCGGACACGTTATCGAGATGCAAGAGGCATGAATTGTCACATTTCATGCCGCTCTCACATTTTCTCTCAGGCGTCGCAACACGTCCTGATAATAAGATCGATTAACAGTTTGCCCGTGATCAACTAATCCTTCAAAGTCAAAGAAAACTATCAGCATGACTTTGATATTTGACCTGACCTTACGAGTCTTTTTTTTATTTTTATTTTTTTTATTTTTGTAGAACCTTTCCTGACCCATTGTGGAGATTGAAAGTTCGGCTCAGTATCATACGCGTAGACCCACATCTCATCACCAGTTATGATTCTCATTTACGTGATCCAGAAACTCTTCACAATTTGCGAAGGGAAAATGTTTCAGGTCTTCACTCATGAGCGGTGCGACGGACTTGACGCCAACACGACGCATTTCAAGACGCTGTGTCAGGATTTAATGACATGTCCAACCGAAATGTTACATTTTTCTGCAACCTCTTGGACAGTCAGTCTTCGATCGGCACGCACAGTTTCTTTGACATTGCTGACATGAGCACCGTCGAAGGGCGTGCTGAACGAGGGTCATCTATAACATCCGTCCGGCCATTTTTAAACTGTGTGAACCATTCGTAAGCTTGTTAAATTATGTACTGGGATAGATTTTCTCTAGACGCTGTAGTTATTCAAGAAAAACTTGGAAAACTGACTTTCAAACACACCCCCGTCAGCATTTCTAGTACGTTGTTCAAGGCACTCCCCCGTACCACGAAGAAAAATATTTCCCCGCATTCGACATTTTTTGATTTTTTATTGACTGGCCTTGCTAACGGCCTTGCCGCGGTGGTAACACCGGTTCCCGTCAGATCACCGAAGTTAAGCGCTGTCGGGCTGATTAGCATTTGGATGGGTGACCAACCGGCCTGCCGAGCGCTGTTGGCAAGCGGGGTGCACTCAGCCCTTGTAAGGCAAACTGGGGAGCTACTTGATTGAAAAGTACCTCCTCCGGTCTCGGAAACTGACATACGGCCGGGAGAGCGGTGTGCTGACCACGTGCCCCTCCATATCCGCATCCAGAGACGGCTCTGGGGTGAGGATGACACGGTGGCCAGTCGCTACCTTTGGGCCTTCATGGCCTGTGAGGGAGGAGAGATTGACTGGTCTTATTACGCCACCGGCTTAGTCAAGCGCTTACAAATTGTAAAATTGTAGTCTGTGAAAATATCACCAAACAGTTGTGTGAATTTTAACAGCATAACATAAACAGTTGCATCGTTGTATTCATCAGGCCTTCTGACTACGAAACTGCTGTGTTTATAAGGGTTAAGTTTGCACCGAATTATCAACGTAATTAATTTTAAAGTAGCGTTTATAAGAATCGTATTCCTTTCATTAACCCCACGGAGGCATTTAAATTGACAATCTTAACGAAACAGGTGACCATGCTGGTGGCGTAATAGCCCAATCAATAGAGACCAAAAAAAGTCGAACATCAGGAATAGTTTGTGTAGTAGGAAATTTTTGGACGTGGTAGGAGTAAGTACCACGAACAACATACTAGAAATCCTGAGTGGTGAGGGATAATTGTGGGTATGGAAGAACCCTTGAAGATCACTTCTGTTCGTTTTTCTTGAATAAGTTGAAAACTATAATACAGTAAAACATTTAACGACATTAAATTTCCTACAAAAATGTTCTCTTTATTTTTTTTCTATAGGGCTAATAGTTCGCACGTGGCGAGAGAGAGAATATAAAAGCGTCGCGGGTGGTTTACAAAGGCCAGATATTAGCGTATGAAAACAATAATGAAAAAATTTAAATGTATTGTCTATATAGAAGACCTTACAAATCGTAACAGACTTTCTCTCAATAAGAGCAGTACACCGTAAACACCTCTGTTATAAACGTGCCACTCCATGTTGAAATGTCCTCACTTTACAACACTTTCCGCAACTATTATTAATTATTAGTATCCTTTACTATAACTCTTTGCGCTTGTCTAGGGAATCGAGCCACTAAGAGGCTCCACTGGGAACTAACTTCCCTGCGCTCGCTGGACATAACATTTCACGTCTACAGTTAATTGGATGTGTCATTTAATGGAACTTCTTGTGCTTCTCGCATGTCAAATCGCCAAGTACGCAGACAAACGTCATTTCTTGTCGCTCTACGCAAGTGTCCTTTAACTGCCTCTTTTCCCTCTTCTTCTGGTTTTACATTAATTTTTTTCTCTCTGGACATAGTACACGTACAAGAGAAAATACATATGAACAGTGTTTCGTATATATAATGTCAGATGGATGGCATAAATGAAAGAAAAACCAATAAATACATAACCAAACAAAAAATCGTCCATTTGCGAGTAGGACACGCGCGCTGAGAGTTCCGTACAAATTTAATGTTATACGGTTCATCTATGCTAAGAATCGTGTATTTCAACGATTTTTGCCTGCTATCGATATCGATACTGTCAAGATATTGGTCCTTAGGAATTCCAAGACTGCATCAAAATTTCGACAGTAGTTCCTCAGATTGGCCCTGACGTAGAGAAAGAAGTAAGCAGGCGACGTAGTTTATAGGTGTAGAGAGAAAGACTTTAAAAAAAACTTTTTGATTTGTTTACTAAAACATGACTACAACTTACATTTTATGTTTGCTTGCAGTAATGTTCGTCTGTCATACTTCTGACGGATGATGAACGCAATGTATGTTGAAATAGCAAAAGATATTTTAATGTGATGTAATTATAGTTTAACAAAGATATCTTTATGTGATGTAGTTAGAGTTTAAAAAGTTTCAAATTTTCTGCTTTACTTGTACTGAAAAAACCTTCCTTTTTGCAGAATTTCGTAATTCTACGTCAACGAGAAGTACACTATAGATTTTGACGCGTGAGTTTGCGAATATCAAAATATGTGATGTAAATGACCGAATCTTCTGATTGCGCTTTAGAAGCTTAAAATTATTATACCTCCACGGGAAATAGACCCTATATATTTTATAATTTTGAACCTGATATATTTACCCGCTCCTGACAAAAAGAATTCTTAACAGTCGGACAGACACGCAGACAGATAGACGGACGGCCTACAAAGCGACCCTGTAAAGGTTCCGTTTGTACAGAATGATGCACGGAACCTTAAAAACATACAGAAACAATGTTTGTTGCTAGTTTACAACTGGCCTGAACCACCGGATAGTGCGACTGCAGGGACAATCGCGCACGCCTCCTGTGAGACCTACATTCTCACCTTATATGTCCACGTACTACATTCGTAGCGTCCCTACCCAACACACTCTTACGGGACTTGGTAGAGTAATGAATGTGTTGGGTAGGGACACTTCAAATGTAGTGTGTGGAAATATAAGGTGAGAATGTGGTCTCGTACGAGGTGTGCGCGAGATAGTCCCTGCAGTCGCACTATCCTCTGTGCCCCCGGTGGCTCAGATGGATAGAGTGTCTGCCATGTAAGCAGGAGATCCCGGGTTTGAGTCCCAGTTGGGGCACACATTTTCACCTGTCCACGTTGATATATATATCAACGCCCGTCGGCAGCTGAAGGTATTAATATATAATTATAATTTCGTTCTAGACGGCTGCAGATCATCAATGGTGTCTGTTCTTTCGGCCATGTCCGAAAGAACAGACACCATATCCATATAAGTATGTTAATAGCAGGTATTCAAAGTCTTACCTTAGACTGACAGCATACAAACGACGTCCTATAAAAACGGAAATATTTCATAGATCACAGATTCAATCAGGTATTTCTCTATAATCTTAAAAAAATGTAGAAACATATGTAGTGTGTACCAAGTATGTATGTATGTTAAATGCCTCCACTTAGGTCCCTGAATCGATTTCAAGCAAACACTGTACACGTATTACTTACCATCTGCAAAAAAGATACTGTGAGGATAAATATCACCAACCATCCATTGGGTGGTGAGGGGGGGGGGGGGGGCGCTGACAACGGGGAGATGTAAGAGATGGAGGGAGGAAGAAGTGGACAGAAATAGGGGCGATGAGGACATGAACAGAGAAGGGGAGGAGATAATGAGAGGAATGAGGAGTAGATAGACAGAGGGAGGCGGATAAGGAGATAGAAGAAGGAGAGATAGAGATGGAAACAGACGGGGGGGGGGTGATGAATAGAGAGATGGCGAGGAGGAGATGGACAGAGAGAGGAGGGAGGAGGAGTTCTACTAATAGAAAACTGGAATAAATGAATACCTGGGCTGGGAAATTGTTTCTCAGCTAGTAGTAAATAAAGGAAAACTCTCCTCAACCCAAAGGTTGCTTTGACATCACAGTGTTTCGATAGGCATTATCCTACTGGATATGTCTCGTCTTTCTTCAGCCATTGAACTGTTTTACTCTGTCAGTTTGTGGACAAAGAGAGGGGCGATGACAAGATGGACAGACAGAGCTGAGTGGAGAGAGCAGGCGGACAGTGAGGAAAGGAGATGGACACAGAGAGGAGGCATGGGAAGGTGGACTGATTAAAAGACTGGAATAAATAAATTCCTGGGCAACGCTAGTTGTAAGTAAAGGAAAGCCCTACTGAACCCCAAGGTTGATACGAACGACTCAGTGCTTTGCTATTGCATCTACTTTGCCTTTCTTCGAACTTCGAACTGCCTCCCTCCCAGTTAGCTTTAAATGGAACATACTACTTAATGTGGATCCAAAACTGACATGAAATATTGCTGTTTTCATATTAACAAGCCGGTGACAAAGAGGGGAGGACTGATGTGTTACGGAAAAATTTCTAGCATGGACTGTGGAAGCTCTCGAAAAACATTGCGTCCTGCCAAGAAAAGGCCATTCAGTTCAGAATTAGACCTAAAAACTATGCCATGTGAATGTTGTTAATTTGTTTAAATTGGTCGCCCGAAAATTACATTACTGGTGTAGATGAAATTTTTCATGCCGGTTTTCACTAGCAATGGAATTTTCAGGTGAGAAATCGAAATAGACGATATAAAATGGATGTGTTATAGATAAACAACCATGAACTTTGTGTTACATTTAACAGAAATGAATCTGACGGACAGAAAACGACACATAGGTGTCGAAACATATTTGGGTAAATGAAAAAGAAATGCACTGTGTTTTGTACAAGACAGAGTTTAGAAAAACCAAATTTAATTCGTAAACATCGAAAAAACGTCAACAGAAGCTTCCAATCCAAGCAAGATGACTGATTCTCTCAAAGGCGTGCCAAGCATTTCACACGAAGCTCTACTTCAAGAATACAACTGTACAGTTGCACCCAAAACTATTCTCGACATTAAAGTTAACGAATTCTGTCTGAGCTATTATATAATTCCTGGTCTTGTAAAAGTCAATGTAGACACCTAGTCACCTGCAGCACAAGTAGCCAAAGAAAAGCAGAAATTATTTGGTTGGAACAAGAAATTCGTTTCCTGTATGCTAAGAAAAGAAGAGCTCGATGTTAAATTATGTAAAGCACACCCTGAATTGAAAAATGTAAACTTTCACAGCCGGAATTGTCAACATTAATAAAATATTTCGGTCTATTATGCCGTGGGCGAAGGGGTTTCACTTTAAAACTCGACGTTTCGTCTCCATCTGCGGAGGTAATTTTCAAGGGAGATCGTAGCTTTGTCGAATGTCCGATTCACACCTTGGATCGCTACTGACTGCAGCTAAATTCCACTTCCGCGAACCTCTGCGCAGTGGCGTAACGTCACATGCTTTGAATATGCGAGCGCAATTGGCCGTTGACTGCTGTCGTCCATTGTTATTATCATCTCATGGTGGAAGAGTGGTACACATCCTCTTCAGCACCGGAATCCAAATTCCATTCAATCTGATGACCTCCTCCTTCCTACTGAAATTCCTGGAGCGAGAGATTGTGAAACACCAAAGGAATTTGAAGCGGACCAAACACACAGAAGTCGTAGGTCGACATGTCCATACTGTAGGACGGACACTATAGCTGGTCCTGCTTGAACTTGCCCACTAAACTTTGTGTGATCTTGAAGACGTGTAGATGTATATATATACACTCAGAGTAGACCGTTTTAATACATAATAGGAAATAAATCGGGATGGAGATGAGATACAGCAAAATGTTTTAGATAAAAGTTGTAGATGGCAAAGAGGGTCACACGTTGCTGCTAACGGCCGTGACCTTCAACGTGATTTTCAAGGTAATTTCGAGGTTCAAGTGATTTTTTTTTTAAATGGGAAGCCTAATATTTGATTTAAGATTTAAAAATAAGGGCAAATTTTACTTATAAAATGATACATTATCCAAGGTCATAGCAAGGATCGAGGACAAATAAGCAAATATGTTTTTAGTTCTAGTAGGGATTAACTCGGAAGGGAGGAGGGACAGAGCAAAGTACAATCTTAGCTCCAGATTGGAATGGGGAATAAGCGTCACGTCACATTACCAACAACTATGATTTTAAAAGTAATGACAGAAGGTCATTCGAAGGCTGAGTTTCGTTTCGTGGAAAACCCTATTTGTGACGCCGGGTTTGGAAAGGGCAAACAGAGATTTTAGCGTGTTTATTGGCTGAAATAAATATATCACAACGTATAAATGTTGTGGCATTCTCAAGACAGAACAAACATAAATAAAACTCAGATGATTGATTTACAAGTCGCTGGATGAGTCTCCTTGCCTGTCATTCGCTGGGACCCTCTTACCAATTTGTATCTAACACTGTGTTTTGCTATATTCCTCCTCTATTCTAAATTAATCCCTACTAGACCTAATAACATATTTATTTATTTGACCTTAATTGAACTAGTTCATGCCCTTCAATAATGTATCATTTTACACTTAAAAATTACCGCGCTTTTCAAATCTTGTATCAAATATTACGGTTCCCATTTTTATAAAATCACTGTGACCTCCAAATCACCTTGAAAATCACGTTCAACGTCACGGTCATTAATAGCAATGCCTGACCCGCTACTCCACCTACAACTTTTATCAAAGGCATTTTGCTATATCTCATCTCCATTTCGAGTTATTCCCCATTATGGATTAAAATGGTCCACCCTAAATATACACACATAAAAAAAGTTTTGCATCACCCCGGTTCCCAGAACTCCTGAAGATAGACGTTGACTGTGGGTATTGTATCACAGACACAGTCCCTTTGACTGTCCAGAGATGTCACTAAACCCGCCCAAAGATGTAAACAACCACGCAGGGTTCAAATGGCTCTGAACACTATGGGACTTAACTTCTGGGGTCATCAGTCCCCTAGAACACAGAACTATTTAAACCTAACTAACCTAAGAACATCACACACATCCATGCCCGAGGCAGGATTCGAACCTGCGACCGTAGCGGTCGCGCGGTTCCAGACTGTAGCGCCTAGAACCGCTCGACCACCCCGGCCGGCCAACCACGCATGAGCAACGCCTATTAGATGGAGGGGGTCCGACTGCCGATCATTTCCAGTCATTCCACCAGGAATGAGATACACGGCTCGTGTTGTCTGTAGTTCAACAATGCCTAGACGGTCAATAACGCGGTTCGATCGCGTCCACATTGTTAGTTTGTGCCAGGAAGGGCTGTCAAAAAGGGAAGTGTCCAGGCACCCCGGAGTGAACCAAAGCGATGTTGTTCGGACATGGAGGAAATATAGAGAGACAGGAACTGTCGATACTCGGAGGAATCCTGACAGGAACGCCACCACGTTGAATAATGCTCTTCGTGCAGCCACAGGACGTCGTGTTACGACTCAAACTGTGAGCAATAGGCTGGATCATGCGCAACTTCTCTCTCGACGTCCATGGCAAGGCCCATCTTTGCAACCGCGACACCATGCAGCGCGGTACAGATGGACCCAACAACACGCCGAATGGGCAGCTCAGGATTGGCATCACGTTCTCTTCACCGCATATGCCTTCAACCAGACCATCGTCAGAGATGTGTTTGAGGCAACCCGGTCAGGTTGAATGCCTTAGACACACTGTCCTGCGAGTGCAGCAAGGTGGAGGTTCCCTGCTGTTTTGTGTGGTCATCATTCCCCTAAAACTTAGAACTACTTAAGCCTAACTAACCTAAGGACATCACACACATCCATGCCCAGGCAGGATTCGAACCTGCGACCGTAGCGGTCACGCGCTTCCAGACTGAAGTACCTAGAACCGCACGGCCACACCAGCCGGCGAAATGATGTTTATGTTGATCTCTATTCCAATTATCTGTACAGATTCCGGAACTCTCGGAACCGAGATGATGCTAAACATTTTTTGATGTGTGTATATATTGATCAGCCAGAACATTATGACTACCGATTAGTGACCTACTATGGATATAAATCCGTCCAGGCGATAGTAGCGTCACCTGGTGAGGAATGACTGCTAGTCAGACACACGCCCGGCGCATGTACTGTCAGTAAACGTGGAGTTCATCTGTAGAATGGGGAAGACGCTCCTCGATCTCTCTGAGTTTGACCGAGGGCAGATTGTGAAGGCCCTGAGGCTCGGCGTGAGCATTTCGGAAACTGCACGACTTGTACGGTGTTCGAGGAGTGCTGTGGTGAGTGTCCTCAACACGAGGCCAAACCAAGATGAAACCACGTTTTAGACGTCGTGGGGTTGGGCAGCCAACTGCGTACCGTAAGCTAGGCAGACTGGTAAATCAGGTCAGTTGGCGAGTTGTGGGAGAGCTAACATCGCACTTTAATTCTCGATAGCGTTCAAGTGTTTCTGATCACACAGTGCACGGAATGTTCCTAACGCTAGTCCTGTACAGCCAATGACCCTTGCACGTGCCAAAGTTAAGATACCATGACATCGGCAACTACGTTTTATATGGGCACTGGACATTGGACCAGTGGCAGAGCGTTGCATGGTCTGATGATCCCGGTACTTTCTTCATCATGCCTGTGGGAGGGAGCGAATCCGTCGTCTTTCAATGGAACAGCTCCTTGACACCTGTACTGCAGGGCAGAGTCAAACTGGCGGCGGCTGCATTATGCCCTAGAGAACATTCAGGTGGGCATCCGTGGGTCCAGTGGAGCTCGTGCAAGGCACTGTGATGGCCAAGGAGTACCGCACACTGGCTGCAAACTACGTACACCCCTCCACGACGATCGTGTTTCCCGACTGCAGTGGCATTTTTCAACAAGATAATGCGCCATTTCCCAAGGCCAGGGGTATGGTGGAGTGACTCGAAGAACACAGTGGCGAGTTCCAGTTGATGCGCTGGCTGGCAACTCGTCAGATCTGAACCTGATCGAACCCATCCGGGATGTGACTGAACGTGGTGTCTGAGCTCATCGCCTCCCTCCCGGGAATTTACGGACATTACATGGGTGCAGATGTGGTGCCAACTCCCCCAGCGACCTACCAAGGCCTCATTGCTTCCATACAACGACGCGTCGCCGCTGGTATCTGTGCCAAATGTGGACACATCCGGTGTTAGTAGGTAGGTGGTCATAATTGTCTGGTGTGGTCAGCATGTCTGACTGCCATACGGAAAGGACGTCCTTTGAGTGCCCGGTAGTGCCAGGGACTTTTCATTAGTGGGAAGACTGGAATGGGTTAGTCTCAGCCTTGCGAACCCAAGTGAGGAACTAAGTGAATCAGAAGCATCGGCTCCAAGGTTTGGAAAGCCCGGCGGGTAGACTCTACAACACATTCAAATGACGCCACATGGCAGAAGATGACCGAATCGCGGAGTTACCTCATAGCTAGGTGAATTAAGGATTATCATTGCACTCGCTCATAGCCCATAACAGTCAGAATCGAATGCTGCTGGGTCACAGTAGCCTGTAATGGAAAAGTAATTAGTGGATGTTTAATAAATAAAATTTTCTCAGGCTTCCAGCCGCGTCAGGTGGTTAAAAACCCCACGAGCTTTCGACCGAGCTCTCCTCAGTCATTGTCAAGTGGTAAGACTGACATCTGTGTCGCCGTGACAGCGTCGTTATAGAGCCGCACTGCTGGCAGTGACGTCACTGGTGGTCTCTTCCTCACTATATATGGTAATGTTTTCATCCCACGTCCGTCGCGCCCGTTTCAACCTCGCAATTGCTGGGTCCCAATCTGTGCTGAGCAGCAAACTGCCGTCCATGTTGATGGTGTTTTCAGAGGTTTTTATTTCAATAGCTTCTTTTATGACGCTATCCCAAAATGCCTTCGTCCTCATAACGACAGATGTTTATTCGAATAGAACTCGGTGTCCATTTTGTATGGCGTGTTCTGCCACGGCTGATTTTTCTGGATAGCGTAGGTGTAAGCACCTCTCGTGTTCCGTCCGGCGTTGCTCCACAGTGCGTACTGTTTGGCCGACGTAGTAACAGCCACACTGACATGGTATCCTGTACACTCCAGGCGTTCTAAGCCCTAGATCTGCCTTCACAGGCCTCATGAGCTGTCGAATTTTGGCTGGGGGCCTGAACACCGATGAAATGTTATATCTTTTCAGGAGCCGGCTAATCTTTTCCGACAATGTAACAAAGAAAGGCAAAAAAACAGGTTTCTTGCTTTCTTCTTCGGCGGTGTTCTCTCCTCTGTTGGTGTGTTTCTTGCGTGTCACACCAGATATAGCCTGTGACACCTGTCCGTGGCTGTACCCGTTTTCCCGGAAGACTTTTCGGAGGTGGCTCAGTTCTAGTGGCAGACTTACAGCGTCTGAGAAGACTTTAGCACGATGGACGAGGGTATTCAGAATGCCACGTTTTTGTGCCGCATGGTGGTGGCTGAGAGCGTGCAGATACTGATCTGTGAGTGTCGGTTTCCTGTAGACACTGTGGCTGAGGTGTCCATTGGTTTTCCGTCGAAGGAGGACGTCAAGGAAGGGCAATGCACCATCTGTCTCGACTTCCATCGTCAGTCTTACCACTTGACAATGACTAAGGAGAGCTCGGTCGAAAGCTCGTGGGATTTTAACCACCTGACGCGGCTGGAAGCCTGAGAAAATTTTATTAATTCATACTGCCGCGAGACCATGCAGTCATACATGGGTGTTAAATTGTCTTCGCTAGTAGCACCAAGACACTGGATTGGTACAAAACCTCTTTGGCTATCATTCATGACATATGTACACCGAAATTCCTGTTCGTTGGATGCTCCAGGTGACCCTACACGACGTGGGAAAGGTGATTGTGCTGTTTTTTAATCCCTTCTTTGCAAAGTGGGGCGGCTCCTGACAGTGGACAAAGTGCGTCGCGACTGAAATATCGATTATGTGGGTGTGTGTCCCGTATCTCTGTCAGCGACGGCCCGCACATCGCAACGCGCCACCTGTCGCCGGACGGACGTGCGCCTGCATACGATAACCGCACCTCAGCATTAATTGCGCCTGCTTTGTGGACACCGCCGCTGCGCTGGACGCCCCCACAGATTAACTGCCGTCTGCCCCCTATCTGTGACGCCGCGCTTAAACTACGTGCCGCGCTGATTCCGCGCCGGTTCTGGGGCGCTTCGTTTAACGTACAATATAGCACCGCTGGTGGCTCAAACGTTATTGCGCGCTGCGCTTGTGGCACTTCTGTCTGCATCGTACTTCGCAAACCACCAAAAGGTGTGTAGTGGAGGGTACTTCTGGGACTGCTAACTAATTCACCATACCCTGTTCCGCTCGCGAATGTATGTGGCAGAATGATTGCCGGGAGATGTACGTGGGAGGAAGTAAGAAGTTGCCCGACTCTTTCCGGATACTACTCTTTCGAAATTTCAATAGTAAACCTCTCCTTGATGCACAACGCTTCTCTTGTAACGTCTGCACTGGAGTTTGTAGAGTATGTCTGTAACGCTCTCGCGTTGACTGTTCGAACCCATGACGAAACGTGCTCGCTCTTCATTGGATATTCTTTATCTCTTCGATCGGTCCTACCTAGTAAGATCGAATAAGCGTCTTATAAGTCTTCGGGGATGAGTTACCTTTCCTTAAGATTCCTCCTATGAATCTCAGTCTTTTCCTGTTGTTTGTTTTACGTGGACGTTCCACTTAAGGGTGCTCTGGATAGTTAGTCCTAGATATCTTACGATAGGAGCTGTTTCCAGCAATGTGTAACCACTAGTGTAGTTGTACAGTAGTCGCTTCCTTTGCCTATGTACGCGCAAAATGTTACATTTGTTTACGTTCGGTGTCAACTACGAGAGTCTGTACCATTCATCCATCCCCTGTAGGTCATTCTGCAAATCAATATTGTCATCTGGCGTTGCTACTTTATTACCGACAACTGCGTCACCTGCGTGCAGTCTTTACAGCTTCGGACGCCTTTTAGTAGGTCAGTTATACAGGGTAGTCCATTGATCGTCACTGGGCCAAATATCTCACGAAATAAGCGTCAAACGAAAAACCTACAAAGAACGAAACTTGCTTAGCTTGAAGGGGGAAACCAGATGGCGCTATGGTTGGCCCGCTAGATGGCGCTGCCATGGGTCAAACGGATATCAACTGCGTTTTTTAAATAGGAGCAACCATATTTATTACATATTCGTGTAGTAGGTAAAGAAATATGATTGCGCTGTAATAGTCACAAACATATGGCTCACAATTTTAGACGAACAGTTGGTAACAGGTAGGTTTCTAAATTAAAATACAGAACGTAGGTACGTTTGAACATTTTATTTCGGTTGTTCCAATGTGATACATGTACCTTTGTGAACTTGTCATTTCTGAGAACGAATGCTGTTACAGCGTGATTACCTGTAAATACCACATTAATGCAACAAATGCTCAAAATGATGTCCGTCAACCTCAATGCATTTGGCAATACGTGTGACGACATTCCTCTCAACAGCGAGTAGTTCGCCTTCCGTAATGTTAGCATATGCATTGACAATGCGCTGACGCATGTTGTCAGACGTTGTCGGTGGATCACGATAGCAAATATCCTTCAACTTTCCCCACAGAAAGAAATCCGGGGGCGTCAATTCCGGTGAACGTGCGGGTCATGGTATGGTACTTCGACGACCAATCCACCTGTCATTAAATATGCTGTTCAATACCGCTTCAACCGCACACGAGCTATGTGCCGGACATCCATCGTGTTGGAAGTACATCGCCATTCTGTCATGCAGTGAAACATCTTTTAGTAACATCGGTAGAACATTACGTAGGAAATCTGCATACATTGCACCATTTGTATTGCCATCGATAAAATGGGGGCCAATTATCCTTCCTCCCATAATGCTGCACTATACATTAACCCGCCAAGGTCGCTGATGTTCCACTTGTCGCAACCATCGTGGATTTTCTGTTGCCCAATAGTACATATTATGCCGGTTTACGTTACCGCTGTTGGTGAATGACGCTTCGTCGCTAAACAGAACGCGTGCAAAAAATCTGCATCGTCCCGTAATTTCTCTTGTGCCCAGTGGCAGAACTGTACACGACGTTCAAAGTCGTCGCCATGCAATTCCTGGTGCATAGAAATATGGTACGGGTGCAATCGATGTTGATGTAGCATTCTCAACGCCGACGATTTTGAGATTCCCGTTCTCGCGCAATTTGTGTGCTACTGATGTGCGGATTAGCCGTGACAGCAGCTAAAACACCTACTTGGGCATCATCATTTGTTGCAGGTCGTGGATGACGTTTCACATGTGGCTGAACACTTCCTGTTTCCTTAAATAACGTAACTATCCGGCGAACGGTCCGGACACTTGGATGATGTCCAGGATACCGAGCAGCATACATAGCACACGCCCGTTCGGCATTTTGATCACAATAGTCGTACATCAACACGATATCGACCTTTTCCGCAATTGGTAAACGGTCCATTTTAACACGGGTAATGTATCACGAAGGAAATACCGTCCGCACTGGCGGAATGTTACGTGGTACCACGTACTTATACGTTTGTGACTATTACAGCGCCATCTATCACAAAGCGAAAAAAGTGGTCCATCTAAAACATTCATATTTCTTTACGTACTACACGAATATGTAATAAAAATGGGGGTTCCTATTTAAAAAAAAACCGCAGTTGATATCCGTTTGACCTATGGCAGCGCCATCTAGCGGACCAACCATAGCTCCATCTTGTTTCCCCCTTCAAGCTAGACAAGTTTCGTTCTTCGTAGTTTTTTAGTTTGACGCTTATTTCGTGAGATATTTGGCCCGGTCAGTATCAATGGACCACCTTGCATAAACTGCCCGGAAGAACATCCTTTAGAGGTTTCCAATTTACTCAACAGTTTTTGAAATGATCACATTTACAGATAAATAACGCAAGCGGTTCTGAGATACCATGTATCGACCCATGCTGAAAACCGCACATTAGTACGTGGTGTAGGCTACACGGGCGGCAGTCAGGCACTGAATGTGGCATTCAGTCGATCGTACGGGATCGTTTAGCTGGCGAGAGAGCGTTACGGAGATGCTACATAAACTCTACTGACAGACGTTACAAGAGAGGCGTTGTGCATCACGGAGAGATTTACTATTGAAATTTCGGGACAGCACATTTCAGGAGGAGTCAAATAACATGTTACTTCCCCCGACATACATCTCGGGTATTGACCACGAGGAGAAAATTCGAGAAATGAGAGCTAATACAGAGGCTTACCGACAATCATTATTCCCGCGCACTATTCGCGACTGGAACAGGGTTGGAGGGATCAAAGAGTGGTACCGAAAGTAGCCTCCGCCACACACCATTATGTGGCTTCTGGACTATGATGTAGATGTACAGATGGCTAATTCTGTCCTGGGATACGTTATGCCACGCCTGCGCGACCTGTTCAAACAGTTTCGTAAGGGTTGTTGGTTGATGAGTCACAGAGTCACTTCTCGTCCCATAATGTATCACACGTGCTCGATTGCAGACAAGTCCGGAGATCGTGCTGGCCAGGGAAGTTGGTGCAAGTCTTGCAGAGAACTGTGTGAGAGAGCATTATCCTGTTGGAACAACACACCAGCTTCCTGTTGCAAGAACGGCAAAAGTACGGATCTAAGAACATTCTGCACGTACCGTACGCTGGTTAGCGTCCCCTCAAGGAACGCCAAACGTGACAGAGAGTTGTCGCTTATTGCAACCCAGACCATAAGACCTAGGATGCTCGCTACGAGCCAGCGCTCGCCAGGTCTATGTGGTACGTGCAGACCACCACTTACGGCCAGGCGGAATCTGCTTTCATCGTTGAAGACCTCGGCGCGCCATTCCATTTTCCAAGTGATTCTCTGTCGATGTTGTGGCGTTAGCGGAAGACGTGGTGTGCGTGTCCATAGTCCCACTGCTAATAACCGTTTCGCAACAGTTCATGTTAACACCTCTGGGCTCGCCGGCCACTGTGGCCGAGCGGTTCTAGGCGCTTCAGTCCGGAACCGCGCTGCTGCTACGGTCGCAGGTTCGAATCCTGCCTTAGGTTAGTTAGGTTTAAGTAGTTCTACGCCTAGGGGACTGATGACCTCAGATGTTAAGTCCCATAGTGCTTAGAGCCATTTGAACCATCTTATATTTACCCTTCTCCGTCATCCGTGAATGTTTGTAACATTATCACGGAATTACGCTGTGCAGTTGAAGACTCTAATTGATACCGTGGCAGCACGTCTCCCGCAGTCGATATCAGAGAGGTTTGCCCCAAGTTCGCTGTGATGCTGGTAATCTGTGGACGAGGGGATATCGAGCAGCGTTGGCTAGCGCGGGGCGCCAATCACGAGTCGCCCTAGGAACAAGGAAGGAAAGACACGATCCGCTGCAGTGCCTTGGGAAAGGGCCGGCTCTCAGTATTGAAGATATACCCGCGACCGCTCATCACGGGGCCACGCCTGCGCTGCGCACATCGAGTGCAAGCCGTTTGTTCGTCTGCCATTTCTCGGTGTCTTGCACGGAGGACCAGCGACGCATGGATATTGTGGACTAGCGGGCATCGGGAACAAGCGGTCTTCCTGTCGTTACCTCGATGCCGTGGACGGAATACCGCGCCCAGATTGACGCTGTGGACTCACCAGCAACGAGTGTAAGCCGCCGGCTTGCTGCTTTCCCGCTGCTGTGTGTGTGGAGTACGGCGTCCTGAGGTGATTAGTGTGACGCTCAGCTGACGTTGCCACATGTCGTTCACGTGTGTGAGCGAAGTTGTTCTGTCGGTCATTACACCTCGTATGGCGTTACGTTTCTTGGGTTTCAGCTGCCTTTTGTGCTGTCTTCCATGTCTTGTCAGTGTTGTTCATGATGTGATGGTGATGCCTGCCGCACGTGAATTTTGTTAAGGGGGGATGAGGGTAAAATGCGTCAAAGATGTTGAATTATTTTTGCCACCAGATACTTCTGCAGCATATTAGAAATATTGTCTCAATTTTCAGAGTTCAATTAGTGCTTCAAATGATGTGAAAGCCATCCTGTTTCAATCAATGCGCAGTGCCACCTTCACTCTTCTACACGATTCGGCCTTTCTTGCCATCAGAGAGGACATCTGCAGAGTACAAAAGACTGTGAGCCTATTTGCGATGCGATTAATTATGATTTGTTAAATAAATGCAAACATGTTGGAACACAAAACCCAAACTAGAGCTTTGATAACCTCAGTTAGAAGAGATGGCCAAAGAGGTCATTGCGCACATCTACTGTTGTCAAAATTTCCTAATATGGTGCTTGTCTGGTGTTCAGTAATGGTAACACTGGAGGATTGCGGACTCTTATGAGACTAGAATTTCATGGAAGTAGCTTCACTGAAAACATACTGAAGAAGACTAGTGATGTGTAGATAGCCACTTCTGAAACGTAAGTGAAGGATATTGCCAAAGAAAGGTCAGACTAAAAGAGAAGAGCCACATGAAGCCTAAAATGTGTGGTTATGCCCAACATTAAGGTACTTGTTTCTGGCGTAAGTGCTAATAAAATCCTTTTTCTGCATTTCCTGCCACTTCCATCTTTCCGTGTATAAGGAATGTCAGATAAAAGATGAAATTTGCTGCAGACTTTGTACATAGTACAGCTTCTTGTGCTACAAAATTATTCATAGTGCATCACTGTCAAATTTATTTAAATTTTTGTGATATGAAGATTGCTACATATCATAAACATAAATTCAAAAAATTGATACGTGAGCTCTAAGTCTGATATTAATAATCTTTTGCATAAACTCGTTTATCTAGTTACTATGAACGACCTACCACATTTTGAAAGTCATAAGGGAAGTGTTCCTCATGTGATAGTAGTTTTCTAAAAGTATCCACCAACGCCCTGACCAATTTTTTACAAAAAAAATCGAAAAAAAGTCCAGATTATAGCCAATAACATCATGACAAGATGTACAAATTTGTGTTCAGCTATTCTCACACAGTAAGTTCCACTAGCTTATATGTACCCTTGTGTTTTGTCACACATCCTCCCTTAAACCGTTGATCCCGCAGGGGGCCTGTTGCGCTGCGTCGAGCTTCGTTTTCGTGCGCTCCTGTTTTATGAAATTTGTGTTGCGTTCTCGTGTATTTACGTCTGTAATCATGTGTTTGAGTGATGCAAAGAACTATCATGCTTTATTGAGACGTAAATATTTCCATACTTTAACTGGTGTACATAAAACGTACGTTCTTCTGTAGAGTTTTTTGTGAATCTACGAGGTTTAGTGCGCCAGTTACACCAAAGAATGCAAGCATTTCGATGTGACCCAAGTAAACTTATGTACACACCGTGAATGTTCTTTGCGAAGTTTTGTTTGAAGACTCACTTTAAAGAATTTTTTGGTACATGACAAGAGCAGCAGGTCCAGTGGGAATGCAGTGGCTGTATAGAGTACTATCAAGCGTGTGGAGAAATAGTACAATACCTGACGATTGGAGAACAGGAGACACTGTTCCCATCTTCAAGAAAGGCAATGAAAGACTTTGTAAAAACTACAGAGGAATAACCCTTATGAGTCATACAGCCAAGATTTTTGAAAGAATTTTACTAAATAGAATAAGTGAAAAGATAGAAAAGGAGCTGAGCGAAGAACAGCATGGGTTTAGGAAAGAAAGAAGCAAAATCGACCTGATATTTTCTATCCGTCAACTGATGGAAAAAGAGTTGGGAGTATAACAATAGGGTGATAATGGTTTTTATAGACATAGAAAAGGACATGACTCAGTTAACAGGGAAAGACTCTGGGAAGAAATGAATAAGATAGATATAGAAGATGGATGCATGAATGTAATTAAGACAATACACAGAGGACACAATTGTAGAATTAGAACACCACTGGGGAACTGAATACTTCGAAATAAGACAAGGACTTAAGCAAGGAAGTATTTTATCTCCTGCACTTTTTAATGTTGTGATGGAGGGAATGAATAAGGCACTTAAAGATATAGTAAAAGAAAAAGACAAGAAGATGATTTTTGCAGATGATATGGTACTATGGGGCGATAAAGAGGTAGATGTACAGTTACAGCTTGATGCGTGGAAGGAAATAATGAAAAGGTATGGATTAAAAATAAATAAAGATAAGAGTGAGTAACGGTATTTGGAAGAGAGAAAGGGATCAACGGAAATATTACCTTGAATGGAGAACCCCTCAAAGTGGTAGAAAGTTTCACTTATTTAGGGAGTGAAATATCTAGGGATGGAAGAATAACTAACGAGATTAATAGGAGGTTACAGAAAGGAGGCAATTTCTACCAAACAATAAAACACCTGGTTTGGAATAAGGAAATTTCAGAAAAGGCAAAACTCCTTATGTATAAGAATTATTATTTCCCTATTGTCACCTATGGTGAAGAAACGTGGACAATGACAGAAAGGGACTGGAGCAGACTGCAAGCAGGGGAAATGAAATTTCTCAGAGCAGTTAAGGGAAAAACAAAAATGGACAGAGTAAGGAATGTAGAGATTATAAAGGACCTTAAACAAGAAAGTATGAGAGAAGAAATTGAAAAAATAGATTAAGATGGTATGAGCATGTTAAGAGGATGCGTGGGCAGAGACTCCCCAAAATTATGGAAGAACTAAAGGTGGATGGAAAAATACCTAGAGGGCGCCCAAGAACACGGTGGAAAGTGTGAGTGAGAATATCTGTAGAAAGGAGAGGTGTGACCTGGCAGCAAGTAAAGGAAGAAAAGTGGTGGGAGGACCGAGCCAAATGGAGAGGACTCGTCAGCACCCAGACCCGGCAGTAGCTGGAGCGGGACTCGGATATATATAGTTTTGCTTTACTTCGAGGGTGTTCAGTAAGTAATGCCACACATTTTTCTCGGTCATTTGAGGAATCTGCTGTTGGACATCTTGAAATATTCCTGAAACAGTCTCTATAGTTACACGAAGTACCGATAGGTGCCGGTGCTACACGTAGCCTTCAAAATGGCGTCTATAACAGTGGTACGCTCCAAGCAGACAGCTGTCATTCAGTGTTTTTGGCAGGAAGCCAGAGCATTTCAGATATTCGTAGGCACTTGCGAGGATGTCTACATAGACCTGGCAGTGAACAAAAGCACGGTGACTCGTTGGGCGAGGCGTCTTTCATCATCGCTACAACGTCGCGCAAACCTATCCGATCTGCCATATGCCGGCCGACCGTAACACATCTGTGACTCCTACAATGTCTAAACGTGCAGACATTCTCATTCGAGGTAATCGATGTATCAGAATCGAATACCGTGCTGCTCAACTGGACGTCGTTGTTGATAGTGGTGACCCTTTCGTCCACCAGTTGTGGTACTCAAAGGTGCGTGCTCAATGCGTTGCTCGCCGTCTAACAAACAGCTACGAAGGACCGTCTGCGCGTAACTGCTCATGCTTTACGAGACTGGTAGTGAAAATTTTTTGTCGAGCGTCGTCACAGGCAATGAAACATGGGTTCATCATTTCGAACCGGAAACAAAACGGCAATCCATGGAGTGGTGCCAAGCCACCCCTCCTCCGAAGAAAAAGTTCAAAGCCACACCCTCAGCCTCAAATAGTTTCAGTTTTAATATTGGCCATTAGCTCTCAGTTTATCAATTTTGATGTATCAATGGGTCTTGTAATATGCGTATGGCTGAGTTTCTTATTTTATGACGTAACTGGTTAGTCACACGTCACTAAGTAACGATAAATAAATTCATTGGTGTTGTATCATCTGAAAGTTTCTGGATAGAGGAATCGGGCTGATGAAGTATGGAGCATGAGCTTGTTGTTAAATTTCGTGTTGCTGGAACGTGGTGAGAAAAGCCAGCGGCAAGCTTCATGCGTCGGGTGGTCGAGGAGCGTCTTTTCGTGAGGTTTCCCCGAATACCCTCTAGGACGGTGGAGCTGCGTGAGAAGGCTGCCGCAGGTAACGATGCCGGGATACCTCAAAGGGCCTTTTTAGAGCTGTGCGGACTACGAGTGGTCCTCTGGCGGTAGTCAGAAATGACCGCGGACGCTTTCTAGAAGCATATGCAGATAACGACTCACCGCCATCTTACCATAGACAGAATGGTAAACGAGCTGTGTGAGAATCTGTCCAGTGACAACTTCTAGTCGTTTACAGAAATACAACAAATGTTTGTGGAGAAAATCCCGCGAGCTTCCACTGTATTTTAGAAGGGGAGGAAAAATTCTTGGTTGTCACAGTGGCAAGACTCGCGAGTCCTCTCAGAACTCCACTTTCCCATCTGCTTTGCAGTCGAGTGTGAGATAAAAAGAAACCTCACATTCCATCTCTCACAGTGTTTGATTGGCTCATAGCCGCATCTTCCGAGTGCCTATCGATCAAAATGGACTTTACAAAAACTCATCTCCTTCACCGCACTTGTATAACCAATTACTTATGCCCTACCATACGCTGCCAAAAAAACTCAGGTCACTCTCTCTCTCCCTCTCTCTGTCTCTTTGGCCATTGAGATGCTCTACCTTATTAACATCCAGTGACTCTAACTATTTTTTGTTTGTTTGCATCAGCCGACAGTAGCATGTTTCGCATCAAACAAACATATAAACATCGTTTTCCTGCAAAGTCAGGGCATTTGTCGGTCTCCCACACTTTCAAAAGCCCGGGACTGGGCATTCCATATCTATTTTTTTGTAAATTTGTGGTAAGATCTTATGGGACCAAACTGCTTAGATCATCCGTCCATAAGCTTACACACTACGAAACCTAACTTAAACTAAATGACGCTATGGACAACACACCCCATACTAAAGGGAGGACTCGAACCTCCGACGGGGGAGCCGCGCGGACCGTGACAAGACGCCCTTAGACCGCGCGGCTACCCCGCGCGGCATTCCATATCTATCACTGACATGTTTATCTTTCTCTGTGCTTCTCTGGGGGAAACGTCCAGCTTTCACCAGCCTGCGTAAAACGGTGCGTTCCAGCTAAAGAAGGCCAGTTCTCACTCCATTTCCTGGTCGGAAAACAATTTCACCACGTATTTCTTTAATGGGGGATGTGATCTGCATTTACATACAATGTGCTGACTTAATGCGGCACCTCTGCGCAGTGGGCAGTGACCCTTCGGACAACTGCCGGTGGCCTTTCCAAGAACTCGTCCCTGGCGTGTGAGTCTTCGGCTGGTGCCTATCCCTACACATCACCTTGTGGTGCTCTCAGTATTTCGCACTACTATATCACATGAAAATATGAGTTAAAATTAACAGAACAGCAAGATTGGAAAAGTAATCTACTGATAATCACTGGAACTATAGTAAATGAATTTTATCGACGTAAATTAAGTATTCCGATTCAGTGGGACTTTCATTGGTGATCTGCATATGTTTCGAGACTGTTAAAGAAAAACTGTCCTGTCACATAGCCATATGATGGACGTATACGGGCAGCCCTGTGAGCACAGCTCATGTCATTTTGGAACAGAGACGTTTCTACAGATTATTCAGTACGAAGACCAACACTTGGTCACAAAGAATGGTACCATGAACATTCTCTTTCGTGTTCACGGTAAGCTCAAGGAGTCTGACGAAGTTTTGGTACAAAGGACACCACCAGAACATCAGAGTACCACCTCTAACCTGAACGACACCCTCCACAGAGTGCACGCTAAGTGCCCACTGGGCCACTGGTGAATTGGAAAATGAACAACAGCAGCCCTTGGCGTGAAGCCAAAGTTACTTTCACATGTGATGATTTCGGCTGATTAAGAATCATGTGAAATCCTAAATAGATCACAAAGTTAGTTCAGTATTCGGAAGCGTAGACAAATACACGCGCTAGTGTCGACCAAAAGAATGGATAAAAGTGATGATAAGACAGATTGTGAACAAACATCAGCTGTGATTTGGAAGTCACCTGAGACTCCTTCAGCGTTTTCAACATGCACTGATCAGCCACAACATTACGACCACTGACCTACCAACGATGTAAGACCGTCCAGGTGATAGCATTGTCACCTGACGAAGAATGATTGCCAGTTAGATACACGCACGGTGCATGTAATGCTCACATCAAGAAAGTTTTACATCACCTCGGTTCCGAAAGTTCCGGAAACTGTACAGAAATATGCGATAGAGATCAACATAACATCATTTCCGTCCTTTTTATTGCTCATGAAAGCCACACATTGCATGTTCTACCACTATACAGCGAGACTTTCAGAGGTGGTGGTCCAGATTGATGTACACACCGATACCTCTAACAGCCAGTAGCATGTCTGTTGCATTGATGGATGCCTGTATCCGTCGTGGCACACTATCCACAAGTTCATAAAGGCACTGTTGGTCCAGGTGGTCCCACTCCTCAACGGCGATTCGGCGTAGATCCCTCAGAATGGTTGGTGGGTCACGTCGTCCATAAACAGCCCTTTTCAATCTATCCCAGGTATGTTCGATAGGGTTCATGTCTGGAGAACATGCTGGCCATTCAAGTCGAGCGATGTCATTATCCTGAAGGAAGTCATTCACAAGATGTGCATGATGGTGGCGCGAAATTTCGTCCACGAAGACGAATGTCTCGCCAATGTGCTGCCGATATGGTTGCACTATCGGTCGGAGGTTGGCTTTCACGTATCGTACAGACGTTACGGCACCTTCCATGACCACCAGCGGCGTACGTCGGCCCCACATAATGCCACCCCAAAACAGCAGGGAATCTCCACCTTGCTGCACTCGCTGGATAGTGTGTCTGAGGCGTTCAGCCTGACCGGGTTGCCTCCGAAAACGCCTCCGACGATTGTCTGGTTGAAAGCATACGCGAGCACTCATCGGTGAAGAGAACGTGATGACAATCCTGAGCGGTCCATTCGGCATGTTGTTGGGCCCATCTGTACCGCGCTGCATGGTGTCTTGGTTGCAAAGATGGACCTCGCCATGGACTTTGGGGGTGAAGTTGGGCATCATTGAGCCTACTGCGTACAGTTTGAGTCGTATCACGACGTCCTGTGGCTGCACGAAAAGCGTTATTCAACGTGTTGAAGTTACTGTCAGGGTTCCTTCAAGCCACAATCCGTAGGTAGCGGTCATCCACTGCAGTAGTAGCCCTTGGGCGGCCTGTGCGAGGCATGTCATCGACAGTTCCTGTCTCTCTGTATCTCCTCCATGTCCGAACAACATCGCTTTGGTGCACTCCGAGACGACTGGACACTTCCCTTGTTGAGAGCCCTTCCTGACACAAAGTAACAATGCAGACGCGATCGAACCGCGGTATTGACCGTCTAGGCATGGTTGAACTACAGACAACACGAGCGGTGCACCTCCTTCCCGGTGAAATGACTGGAACTGATGGGCTGCTGGACCCCCTCCGTCTAATAGGCGCTGCTCTTGCATGGTTGTTTACATCTTTGGGCGGGTTTAGTGACATCTCTGAACAGTCAAAGGCACTGTGTCTGTGATACAATACCCACAGTCAACGTCTGTCTTCAGGAGTTCTGGTAACCGGTGTGATGCAAAACTTTTTTTGATATGTGTATAAATGAGCGTGCTGTCCGTATGTAGAATGACGATGGCGCGCAATCTGAGTTTGACTGAGGGCAGATTGGGATGGCCGGAAGGCTTCGCACGAGCATTTCGAAACTAGCCCGACTTGTCAGGTGTCCGAGGAGTGCTGTGGTGAGTGTCTTTAACACGTGGCGAAACCAAGGTGAGACCACGTCCAGACGTGGTGAGGCAGAGCGGCCAGCCGCCAGCCCTCATTACAGATGTCGGACGCTGTAGGTTGAAAAGCCTGGCAAAACATCACTGGTGGCGAACTGTGGCGGAGCTAAGATCAGACTTTAATTCTGGGCAGAGTACAAGTGTGTCTGAACATACATTGCACCTAACACACCTAACGATGGGGTTCCGCAGCCGACGGCCCGTGGGTGTACCAAAGTTAACACCACGACATCAGCAACTATGACTGCAACGCTGGTTGCAGACCATGTACACCCCTCCATGGCAATCATGTTCCCTGGCGGCAGTGATTTTTCAACAAGATAATGCGCAATATCACAAGGCCAGGAGTGTGATGGAGTGATTCGAGGAACACAGTGGCGAGTTCCAATTGATGTGCTAATGCTCGGGAGAACATTCACGTGGGTATCAGTGGGTGCAGTGGAGCTCGTGCTAGGCAGCATGACGGCCAAGGTTTATCGTACACTGTTTGCAGACCATGTACACTCTCCATGACGATCGTGTTCCCTCGTGGCAGTGATTTCTCAACAAGATAATGCGCAGTGTCACAAGGCCGGAAGTGAGATGGAGTGGTTCGAGTTCCAGTTGATGTGTTGGCGCCCTAACTCACCAGTCTTCCCGGTTGTACACATGTGGGATGTGAGTGAACGTTGCGTCAGAGTTGATCACGCCCTCCCCGCAATTTACGGGAATTGGGTGCCTTGTATTTGCAGATATAGTGCCAACTCCCTCCATCGACCTAACAAGGCCTCTTTGCTTCCATGCCGCTACATGTCGCTGCTGTTACCCATTCCAAAGGGGGATATACAGGCTATTTGGTGGTCATAATGTTCTGGCTGATCATTGTATTTTCTTTGTTCTACATATACCATCTTTGAAGCACGTATAGGATGAATTCGTATAGTAAGGAGACTACTTGAGGTACAGGCAAGATAAATGTAGGGAATTTCTTATGTCGTAAATTAAATTACGAACGTTTCGTGTCTATGTCTTGGAGGTCCAGTGCGAAAGAATACACATGAATAGATGGGTGGAAATAGGTAAATTATAGCATGTGTCATGATTTGAAAGGCAACGGTGCCCACAGATGTTCCCAGAGGACATCCATGAAAATTGAGTAGTTTCGAAATTATTTTACACTTCCTACGAAAGGTACTCGCAGGCTAGGAAACTCGACGGCTCTACATGTTTTTGCGTAAACCAAGAAAATAAATAACAAAATGTGGTGAAACTTTACCAAATAGAAAACATAAGACGTGATAAATAAAACATCAGTATACAATTCCTGCAAATATATTTATTCTCGAACTTGCGTTAGAACACAATCCAAACGTATAAAACCGATTAAACAGTATGGCATACCACAGCTAACGTTAATATGAATCTAATAACCTCAATCAACAAGCTGGCACATAGAGTGAAGTGTGATGCTGTTAATGATGCTCCTGCAATTTAATTCCCTGTAGCCGACTGTGTTCGTCCCGACACAAGGCAGTTTTAAAACAGGATTAAACTTTTTAACTAGTCTGTTGATGGCAATAGGGGCCATTTGCTTCATTTATCAGTCGTATAGTTATTAAGATATATCAATTACAGAACTTAGTAACTGGGTTAGGCAGTGATGTACTAACGAGCAAAATTTAAATTGGTGTAATCAGTGGTAACCAGCAGTGTGGTATGATCTCTGTCCGTGAACACGTTGACAAAATTATTGGTTCGCTGCAGTACTCATTCGTGCGACCTGGTTGAGACACTGGACAGGACAAGTACTAGGCTAACTGCACACCAAACTTTAACAAGTATTTAAAGGCAATGAAATACATCTTGGAGAAAATTACACATCGATTTATTTACTGATTCTTGGTATAGACTGGAGAGTCAAAGAAACTGGTACAACTGCATAATATCGTGTAGGACACCCGCGAGCACGCAGAAGTGACGCAACACGACGTGGCATGGACTAATGTCTGAAGTAGTGCTGGAGGGAAATG